>NC_060261.1:4443412-5133846 GCF_021901455.1 Neodiprion lecontei | reverse complement strand
TATTTTTTCACTTGTGTGTATTTTTCCGTCACCCGTTTTTTTTTTTTTTTTTTTTGTTTTCTACGGCATTGTTTCAAAGTCGGTGATACAATTGAGATTTCGTACCCTACGTGAAAGTATATCTCGTTGAATATTAATTTGACAATTGATATTGAAAATAAAATTTACGATCAATTGCAATGGTACAGAAGAAAAATCAATAGCAAAACCAGTCGGGCGAATGAATGTTATATATTATGTTGTTTTCAATTTTTTTCTCAATACTTTTCCTTTTCATTTTTTCGTTACTCTTTTTTTCTGTTATATATGCATACTCATTAGACCAGAAAAAGCCTGAAGCTAATTAGAAAAAAAAAAAAAAAAAAAAAACGACAAAAATATATCATCATATAAATATACGTACTCACATTCCTTTAGAACACTTTTGTATTCACTGCAACGCCCGCAAAAGCGTGGAAGCCTGTTATTAAAATTTATAAACTGCACTGATTGTAAAGCATTTGTAATAACCTAATGGGTAGTAATTCACTGTTGAGTTTTGTAATTAATCGTAAGTCGCGTGGTGTATTTTTTTCTTTATTTTTTTTTTTCTTTATACGTGGTTATGTGCTATACAGATTCTATCAAAACTGTGAGACACGATGCTTCACATACCTGGACAATCTCTTGAAACTTGAAAATCAACCGCGCGTGCGCGAGTTTTATCCGCTGTTCGGGCAGGCTGGCCAACCCGAGTTTCAGCTGTCAAACTGTTTCTGCCGGCAATGTGGTTTATACGAATTTTCGAGGTTAGAATCTCAAATAATTGAGGCGGTGACTCGGAAAGGTTTGGGAAGCATTTGTTATCGGGTGGGAAAGTTGATTCTTCAAAGATCGGTCGGAATTCAACGCTTACGCTCTTTGAAAATTCGAAACGTCCACATTTTGCGTAGGTTGGCCCGCCTGCATCGCAGACAAGAATATCGCTGCGGGAAGATTTCGCCGACCAATGAGATTTAATTATTTGGCGCATGCGCGGTTGATTTTCAGGTTTCAAGAGATTGTCCCGTTAGGTATTGTGATTGTGAGTAGTGAGAAACGAAAAGAAAAAAAATAAATAAGCAATGAAAATAATACGTATTTAAGTCGAAGCAAATGGCATTTGGCACCGATATTATTATCATCATTATAATCGTGATAATTATCAACGAATTTCGCACGAATCGTCGTCAAGAGAGTTGTGTTGGTTGTTCATTGATCGCCCTATTGTATAATATATGATACATATACATATCACTAAAAAGAAAGGAGGAATACTGTGCGAAAATTGATTATCTTTTCTTTTTTTTTTTTTTTCACTTTCAATCCTCATATCGTTTTCAAAATCAAACGAAGAAAGGATCAGAGACGAAACTATATCCGTGAAGGTGGGTATAGATAATAACGATGAGAGTATAATCTGTATATAGATACAAAGATCTGAATAATTGTCCGTATCATGCGTGGTATAAACTTCTGTGCAGGAATCCCAGATTTCTCGATGTGACAGCGAAGATATTTTAACATAGTTAATATTGGCAGTGATTGATATACACATATATGTATATACAGACATACGTCATAGATCTGCAATATGTGTGTATATGTATATAAATATATGTATATTTTTCTATTCTTTCAGTTAAAACTTGGGTATTATATTAATATTTACCCGTTACTCAATGCATGATAAACTACACTTGTTGTATGTACTGTATGTATCTATAAGTGCGTGATGTGAATTTCTTGTTTATTTCTCTCTCTTTGTCTCCCTCTCTCTCTCTCTTTTCAATTACCAGCTAAGGGTATACTTCCAATTTTTCAGTTCTCTCGAATCTTTTCTAATATTTATTTTTTAAATTCAGTTTTATACTTTTATATGTATACTGTTATCATATTTCCGTCATTATCGTATATATAGCACTCAACACGGTGTGAGCCATGTACATACATATATATATATATATATATATACATATATATATGTACAAACTCACACAAACACACACACACACACACACACACTTCTCTGCGTTGTATTCATTATTGTTCAGCTGTTCGTTCTTGAAGGCTACAAATTTTAGTATATTCCACTTTAGCACGGTCCAACGAGGACAGAGATACGTAGTCTCATATCATCCTTTCGTTAAATGGCAAATCAAATAAACGTTATGGATTTTATCACATTATTCAAACAACTCATAGATTTTACAAATTTTGCGAAACAAGTAAAATCACCCTCTCTCTCTCTCTCTCTCTCTCTTTCTCTCTTTAAATTATTGTAATATATATATATATGTAATATATGTGTATATATATATATATATATATATATATATTCGAAATGGAGTGAAAGAAGATTAGTAAAAAACAAGAAAAGAAATGTACATATACGTAATATATATATATACACACACGCATACAGTAAGTCTCGCTCATACACACACACACACAAACACACACACGCACACGCGCGCATACACGCATACGAATTGATGACAAAAAAAAAAAAAAAAAATTAAAAATTAAAAAGCAAACGTGATTCACACCTAAACCGAATACACAAAGTCGAATTATCAGCCGTAGAGGCGTTCGTACACAACTATACACAGCGTTATACTCAGTAACTGTTATACACATATTATATAAGAAGTCCATAAAACATCGTCGCACTTTCCCGGATAATAATTTTCGTCTCAATCTTCTTCGTCCACGAACGAAATATCCAAGTACGATGACGAGATGCGAAAAAAGAATTGTAGGGCGTTTTTTTTTTCGTTTTTTTTTTCTTGTTTTTTTCTCCGTTTTTTCGATACATCGCAGCACTGCGAAGTAACCGTCGAGTGACAAACTTGACGGATTTTTACCTCGTGGTACCACACGTGTAATAATTTATTTGCATCCTGGTTCGGTGGTGGGGATATTTTCCTCTTCACGCGATGGGAATGGGAATAGGAGGAGTACGATGAGGAGGAAGAGGAGGAGAAGGAGGAGGAGGAGGAGGAGGAGGAGGAGGAGGAGGAGGAGGAGGAGGAGGAGGAGGAGGAGGAGGAGGAGGAGGAGGAGGAGGAGGAGGAGGAGGAGGAGGAGGAGGAGGAGGAGGAGGAGGAGGAGGAGGAGGAGGAGGAGGAGGAGGAGGAGGAGGAGGAGGAGGTTTGTACGCCGGGTCGTATCTGACCTCTAAACGTGTCTCTTCATGTGAAGGGCCAGGTGATCGCTGCGGGAAAAACAGCGGTCGCAATGCCGGCATTTGAAAGGCTTGGCACCAGTGTGTTTGCGGTAATGGCGAGTCAGCTCGTCCGAGCGGGCGAATCGCCACTCGCAACCCTCCCAGCTGCACTTGTAGGGCTTCTCTCCTGAAACAGGGAAAAAACAGAAGCCACCCTTAGTACACCGGTTCTTGCAGTATATCGGTCTACGACGGAGGCATGACGCGGGCCGAAAATTAAACGCTTTTTACCCCTCCCCAACCATCCACTCACCCCAAGATGCGAGGACGTAGCTTCGCGGTCTGATTATTAAAGCGTAAATAATCAATTTACTCCGGGACTGGGACATCGGCGGCTGTGAGGGAGGGAAAAGAGCGAGACAATGCACCGGGTCACCACCTGTGGCGTGATGTTACCCGAGCTTAACAAGCCGAGGGAGTTGAGTTGGATGGCATCTGTGGTGGATGCCGCCTCTGCACATGTATAGGTGATGACACTGTCGCTATCGACCCGACCTGCAGTCATGCTCCCGAGTCTATCCCCTGACCATCCGTCGAGGTTTGAGCTTTCGTTTCGCGATTCTGGGATTTAACGCCCAAGACAAACTCAAATTGATACCAATTTTATGGTTTCTGGTGGCGGAGGAAACGTCTGACAGACGTCGTCTCGTGGTCATTTCGTTTCTTATCGCTTCGGGGTTCAAACTCGAAGTCTGGGGTTTACTATAATCTTGGAAAGACTCGGTATCGAAAGAACCTTGTCCCAAACTCAGTCCCTGATGTACACGACAAATGGTTTATATAATAGTGTATGGTACTAGCCGAGAATAATGTCAAAAAAAAATTAATATTTTAACGTTTGAACGTGTGAGTTTAAAGTTCGTCAGAAACGGTCTCTTTATCGGAACTGTCAAACAATACAAAAATGCTTTCTATGCGTTCGTTTGGTGGCTTCAGACGTTGTGTTTTTTTTTTTTTTTTGCGTTTTACCTAACCCAAATTTGTACCTAACGATCTTTAAAATGCGTGTACAACGTCCCACATTGAAATAAAGAAGAGATTAACACGTACTACAACTTGTGATACAGTATGACTTCAAGTTTCATGTTAAGGTTCTATGCATACGCAACAGGACTTATGGGGACCCTTATATTATTAATATACACACCATACACTACCCGCTAGCATGCATTACAATATTCTACAAATGCTCGAGATGGTGAACGCTTCTTATTGCTGATTATTCTTCCACCCTCGACCTGCTGCACTCTACTTCCTCTTTTCATCCTGAACTCGCAGCTACCACTATGCGTTGAACTCGGTTCCAAGGTTTACTTTTGAATGAGCTTTCGCGCTGAGGTCAGGGGTGAATAACTTACAACTAGGTAAAAAAAAGGGGTTATATTGCAGCCAACTTTGTCACGGATTGTTAAATTCTTGCTTATATCCTTCGGAAGATAAGGGTAAAGTAGAAACAGATTCGGGAAAAAGTGCAACGAGACCAAGTTTCTTGAGTTACGTGACGCAAGGTGCAGGACATTTTCAGTTTCGTTGAACGAATAGGAAGATGAGGAGAACGAAAAGAAGAATAGGCAAGATCGTTGTGCTCGAGACGGGAACAAGTGTCTGGTGATATATATATATATATATATATATATATATATATATATACCTATGCCGGGGTTGGTTTGCGAGGTATGAAAGACCGCGGGTCTGAAGCTCTTCGTTAAACGTTGAAAATGAATAAATTCTTCAGCGAATGAAGAAATAGCTTCGCATGCGACTGTCGTGCGGCGTATAACCCAGCTTACTACACGTCTCAGCGTTTCTTCAGAGAGACAATACAAGTGGAGAAAATAGGCAAGGCGAGACGAAACGAAGCGAAGGAAAGAGAAGAGAAGAGACGAGGTATGGGAGTCGAGGTCTCATAAACGGAAGAATTTATGCGGCACCTAATACATCTCGTTCACGAAGTCGCGACGTCGTCGGCAGCTAGTTTCATTGTTTTTAAATTTCGATTTTCACCTCGTTTCGTTTCCCCCTCTTTTTCTCAACCCTTTTCTCGACTGCGAAGAAGCGACGCTGACAAATCCAAGCGAGACACCGCGACGCATATATACGAAGTCAACAACATCCTCCGGAAGCTGAAAGTCAACTACGTGCCCCCCCCTTTTTTTTTACCTCTCCTAAAGACAGGGTGGGGCGGACGGTGTTGTTTGAAAAAACGGAAAAACGGGTCGGTAAGTTAAGGAGACGTTCCAGACGAGGAGAAATACTGCCGTACGCTCAGAATGTGTATCGCAGCAATTATTCACGCCTGACTTGTGTTCAACGTGCTCGAGACACTGACTTAAGACGATGCTACAATCGGTCTTTACCGACTGAGTAAAATGTCACTTATTTTGACCATCATCAATGCCGCAATCAGCTGAATAAAAACTTTTTGGTTCTATGCGAAAATAATTCCAAGATATGTGTCCTGCCATAAGTGGCAATTCATTTATAGGATTAAAATTTTTTTGCGTTTTGAACATATTCAAAATAATCGACATTTATTATATAACATTCTCTTAAAAGTATTTTATAATTCAGAACAAGATTAGGAATAGGGAAAAAAATTTATTTCCTCCTTTATTTATCCCTATCTCAAGATATCGAATTAATTTTTCCGTAGCATTTTTTCGCAGCTGCGATTTCGTCACTTGCGGATTATATAACTTACATAGAATTTCAGTTTCCCTGCAATATTTCAAGTAAAAATGTCAACTTTTTCAAACTTCTACCCACTCAACTTTCTTGGAGAAAGAAGAAGTGAAACAAAATTGTGAATTCCAAGTGACCCAAGCTGACGTATCGCGCGGTTAAGGTTAATAAAATGTAAAAACGGGGTTTCACGCCTGCGGGCACGAGTCACCTGATATCTAGACGTCCTAACTCACCATCGCAATATACGGGTTAAACCTTTCTCGAGACCGTAGCGGAGAAGAAAAATTGCCGTCCTAGTCGAAAGAAGACCATCCCCATCCCCGTTCCAACGCTTCCGCCATTTCAACCCCTCTGCGATTCAAAATGGCGTCGCGGACCACGTACGAGAATTTATGCAGAACTTAATACTTTCATTATATCACACCGCGACATAATGCTCCGCGTACGTACAGCGTTCGCTTACCAATGTGTGGTGAATTAAATTTTCCATTCCACACGTTCACCGTACTAATTTGTTAATTGCACCGTGAGCGGCTACGACGAGGGTGAAAACCACGCATGTTTCGACTATACGTGAAACATACATGTACCGTATACGACGAATGTGTACGAATACACGACTAACAGAAGTGACATTTAACGCGGTGAAAATTTTAATTTAATTACTTCATCGGAAGCGTGAAAACCGTGCGCACGATTTCGACTGTTGAAGACTCTGGAGAAATATAGGTATTAACTGTGTTCCGAGTGGAAAGCTCGCTCCTGGTTTAATTCCCCAACTGAACTCAAGTGAAATAAAATTTCAGCATCAACGCGCATCTCGATCCTCAAAACAAGGTTTACAATCAGATCCACGGAGTAAAAAGTTAAAAAGGTAATAAATTTGTCAGATTTGAATGAATTTACCATAGTGCAAATGAAAATACAAGCATTATTCAAATAATTTTCAGTTCAGTTAGTTTGTCACAGAAATCAGGTTGATTCTCTTCCCTCTATCCCCCTTTTTTTTCTGTGCCTTGTTTCTTTTTCGTTCCGCTGGAAAGGGAGGCGCGGAAATTTGATGGACATTGAATACCGTTGATGGATCGAACCCTGGTGCACAGATCGAGTGATGAACAAATTTGCCTGAGGTTTTATCACCGCGACATGTATACGCGACCTATATAACCGTCCGGTAGCCGAAAGTTCATATTGGTTTGTATACACGGGGCGGGATGACGGCCGGATTGATTTGACGTCGGTGAAACGAAACGGAATAAATACAGGGTGAAAAAGAAAAATGATGCACGCGTGTTAGCGGTATTATCGTTATCGCAGTTCCGTCGCTACGAATAAGGGTCGTGGTTAGGAGAGGAAGAGAGAGGAGGAGGGGAGGTTTTGACTTTCATTTCGTTCTCCCCCGGGGGCAGAGAGGTGGAAAATTAGAGAAATACGCGGCAGGCATCAGCAGCTGGGCTGTTTAATACGACTTTGTGTAACACAGTTGGCGAACCCATCGCCACTGGCTGTTGCCTAACTGGGGGTCGGGGGCGGGGTATGAAGTGCGATAAGCAATACGCGGCGGTGGAAGTTGCGTTATCACGGAATCGCGTACAACACACGAAAGCACACACGCGCGCGTTTAATATGTTGGGGAAACAAGCGTTTTCCTCCTCCGCATGCCAAAACGAGATCTTTATAATTACCCGGGGTGGGGGGCGGGGGGGGGGGGGGGGATGCCCTCCGGCGTAAGCCGAGTTTAAAAATTAAGAATAAGTGTCTACAACGCGAGGTGGGGAGGAGGGCTTCACTTCTCCCTCTTAAAACTTTCCACCCTATGCACAACGACGGGAAGGCTCGCGGCCAATTACCACCCTCGTTATTGTTCCAAAATAAAGCTCTCGAGTTTTGTGAAAATATTTTTATCTAATTCCCTACTCTAACTTCTTCTTGCGGCCTCGTTGGAACTTTGCATTATCATCATCATCATTATCATCACCGAAGATATGACGTCACCTCTGTGATTATTATTCAGGCCGTCTTCATCGGCTTTGGTGTAATATCATCAATCACTATCAATTAACGTCTGCTCTAATTAATTGTATAGCTATTCCTAATGAGTGCAAATTGAAGCCTATCGATGTGGAATGCGCGCTCTAAAGGCCGTCGACATCGGAACGCGGACAAAACGCATTCCGCAAACGGGGTCAATGAGAGGACTAGTTTTATACCTGCAGGTTGTTTTTTTTTTTTTTTGTTTTTTTATTTTTTTTTCTTCATCTACCTCTACCTCCTCTTCTCCACTCTTTTCACCCATCTTCTATTCCCATTACGATTCAGATACTTTCTATACGTATCGATGAAGAGATTGGAGTTAAGATCAGGAATGAACAACATCCGGTAAACATTTTCCCAAGCCTGTTCAGTGTTTTTAAAGTTAAATTTGCCGTTTTTAAAGCACGTTACAGTGTTTGGAAATTATTTTCCGAAGTCTTTCGCCGCTCAGAGGAGAGGAAAATAAGGTGATTAGAAGTCTGCGGTGTAACTTCAGAAGGCCGGAAAATTAGTTGACGAGAAGAGAAGAGAACAGGTTTAGTCCAGGGACCGCTGCACCGGATTGCGAGAGAGTTTACTATTTTCCCATGAGGAAAGAGAAAGGGGACAGAGGAAAAACAGAAAAATAGAATGAAATAAAAAGGGAATGGAACAGATGAGCATGGCGAGGATGGAAAAAGAAGAGACTGAACATAAAAAAAAAAAAAAATATCAAATTGGTAAAAGGTTCTGAGGCTATTGAATAAAAGAAAAGGAGTCACTCGGTCGCCGACCGCCTTCACCAGCAGAGTTCCAACAGGAATTCAGTTACGTTTTGTACAAAGTAGGTACGTATATATCTATAGCATACGAAGCATGTATTCCGGTGAATTCCAACAGATTTTGCACAAAATAAACGTTACAAATATAGACTGTTCTAAACTGCTCGCGAGAAGAAGTAAAAAAAATTTATTTCAAGCTCGTGTCAATCACGTCATAATATATTATGGTATATACTCCATTCAACTGTACGATAAAAAAAAAATTTGTTTTCGAAAAAAATGACTAAGAGATGATTTTTTTTGCAGCCAAATGTGTTGTCCGATATTTTCTACATGAGATTATCTACGATACTTCCGGCGAGGAGAACGAGCCACGAATTAGAAACTTGAAAGTTTTCTTGTTTTCATCGACGCGAAGTGTCAAGTCTGTAGTTTCACGTTTCCCATCATCATCCCAGGAGCGTATGTCGATCACGGAAATTCCAAAAGTCTCCGAACGCGTTATACCTTTCGGCCCTAAACAAACTCTTTTTCCTATACATATATTTTCCCGCGAGGACCTCAGTTTTCGTATCGATTTGTTGGGGTGCGTTCCCCTTCTCCTGCCTCTGCACTTTCTCCCCTCGAATTTTCCCTCTGCCGCTCCGGATGAAGAAAAAAAAAGACTAGTCAAGGATTCCGTCTGCGGCAAGGGGATCGTGAAGCGGAGGGAATGTGTGTCCTACAATGTAGGTCATAATTTCGTTTGGGGGGGTGGGTGGGGGTGGAACGCGCTCGTCAACGTCAATGATGACCCGTCGACTCTTTTCTCTTCTTGCGGAAAACGAGCAACGATGTTTTGCCGGCTGGTTCCGAGACGCGAAATTTAATTACGTACAGCTTTTCGAAGCCGGACCGAATCGGAGTTGATTTTCTTCATCGATTCGATGGGAATTTAGTCAGACAACTGTAAGCCCGAAACGCGGCAGCGGCAGCCAGATTCAGCAAGCCATGCATGTAAGGGCGTTTCGCAATTTCCCGTAAACCGCAACACCCGGAGAAATTTATCGCGGCTCAGAAAACCGCCATTGGTACCTACACAGGCCGGTTTTACCCCCCTGTGGATGCATCGGGTCTGCACCAGGGTACCTAAAAGGGGCGGAAAACGCGGTCGCGCAAACCTCAATCTCATCCCCATGCCGATGTTCTCTGTTCTTCCTCCCGGGATGCGACACGGGATTTAACACCAGTGATATTCTTCCTTCCGAGTCGCTAACGCAACTTTTCAAACGAATGAATGATCGACAGACTCGAGCTACCTCGTTGTGGTAGAAATTATCTCGCAAGGGCGATCTGAACATCGGATACATTAACGCTAGGCGTCGCATTCTTGATGTGCATGTTTGGCCATTCGACCGCGAATTCATATCTCTATATTCCGGCGATAATTGCGAGTGAGCGAAGCATGCATAATCCGGTAGTTAGCAGTTCTGCTTAACGATCCGCGAGCTGTAATCCCAGACAAGCCACAATACCCGGACCACCAACCTCGCACGACTTATGCAGCAGCAGCAGCATCCGCAGTATCATGTCTCGGCCTAGTCTGTATGCGTATACCTACCCACCTTCAGGTAATAACGAACTGAAACCGTACGCCGCTGTATCACGCACATTTAATGGCACCAGGTACACGCATACAGAGTTACACTTTGCTGCAGGTGTGGGAAAGTTTATCCTCATCGTGCAGAAAAAGAAAAAGAAATGGAAAAAAGTAAACTACAATTTTAGAAAACTAACAAACGCGAGAGTTCGTTAATTACGCTTCGCAGGTACGTCGACGATCCCTTGTCTTTTTCTCTTGTCCTCCCGGCATGGAATACAGACTAGCCTACCCCTGTGCAAGGTGGCGGAATGCAAGCCAAGAGTTATAAGCTACGTGAGAACTACCTGTGTAATATCCTTTATCATCGCCAGACACGAGAGGTATTTTCCCCGTATAAACCGTGCTTTCCAACCCCGTAAAAGTTTCGTAACGAAACACGTACGCCGGGAAACCTGCGACCCAAGGGTATAAAGGGTGCTGCTATTCCTCGTCACTCTGCGTGCGGTTTGAAAAGACGGGTGCTCAATCACTCTCGAGAAATTTCCCCGCAAGGAAAACACCCGAGTTGTGCCTCAGAGATTTTATTAGTTCTGTGATTGCGTTGTAGTATCTACATCGAAAAGGATTGGACACGGATTTTTTTACATGCCAATTCGGATGTTCGAAGGGTAAACACCATCCCTCAAATTCACCTCCATGAAATAAGTAATACATGCTCTGGGAGTAAAAATACGGGTTTAATGTTTATTAATGCGCGTCAAGGACATAACGAAATGAAGAAAATCGGTGAGGTACACTTCAGCTACTCTCCTTGTCAGAGATTAATTTGGGAGCGTGGAACCGGCGGAAACGCGAAACAAGAAAAAGTGGCTCTGCTGGAATTTAAATGAAATTTGTGAACGATAATCGATGGCATTCACCTCGCGAAATGAACTAGACCGGTTTGCCCTAAAAGGCCTGAGCGTGCAAGGTGATTTTTGACAAAGTTCACCGCGGTAATCCACGCGAGGATTGGGACACGGGACGAGAGTTTATATCGGGTTTAGGGTGAGGCCTGAGGCGCAACGACCGATTCCTGTATCAAGATCTTGGCCGTTGAAGAGGGGAAATTCTCCCACGGTCCCTAATTCAGCCTCGGTGATTAATTGCGCATTGTTATACGGTCCTAGCGCGGCGTCTTCTCGCGTTGTTCTCTACAACCTGGTTTCCCCGAAAACTACCCAGATTCTCAAAGTACTTGGTCTAGCCCCGTCTTGTTGTGCCAGCGAACGAACTTCCAGGTCCCAACGGTTCGTGCCGATTTCAACAGTATGTCCCTTCTTCTCGTAACCACCACCAACCCAACCCTCGTTCCCTCAAACATTTCTCCGCCCTTGTTTACGAACTCGTAAATAGTGAAATTCCCATGTCCGCATGTAGCTAATGCGACCTCGCCAACTAGCAAACAAGGAACTATTACAATGCAGGTACTGCATGCGTACCGCGATGGTGACAAATTACGGAATCAAGACATCGTACTGTGTTTGTCCGAAACCTAAACTCACGACAAAAATTGATAATGAACCAACTGCGACGATGAATGGTTCAATAGAGCCCAGCTAATTCGAGTGATAATTTTTCTTTACTAGTATTAACGTCCGAAGCGACTGATGCGCAGCGAGATCTGGAGATCATCATAAAGTCCACTTGAGATTTCCCAGCATCCGAAGTAGGATGCTACCTCGCGTTAAGATAATCACGGGCAGACGCGTCGGCGAGTTTTTTTTACCGGCGTAAGAAAGCACAACGATCAGTAGACCGCGAGGTTCTTAAATATGTGGGTCCGACACGGGCGTTAGTTTGTCTTGCCCCCTCCCCCCGCCCCTCTCACCCTTAGTCAGATAAATGCTCTCTCACGTTGATGGAAAGTATCGAATGACTCACCCGTGTGCGTTCTCTGGTGAGCTTTGAGGTGCGAACTCTTCGTGTAGACCTTCTTGCAGCCGGGAAACTGGCACTTGTGTATCCGCCTTTTCGTGTCAGGTGGACTGTGCTCGTGACTCCGGGCGTGATGCCTTTGGACGACCGTCGCCGCGACTGGATTCGCACTGACGTGCTGGTTCTGCGCACCCACCGCCGTTGGAAAGCCGTTCGTCGCGACGGATATCAGTCTGGGATGACAGAGGAAAAAGATTAGAGATCGGCCTGCGACAATTGGCTCTCGATACCGACGTGAATTGCTTTTGTTGCTGTAACTCACCTCGCCACTCCCTGTGGACTGCTGGCCGTCACCCTGACGATCGCACTTCTGCCACCGGTACCGTGGAGATTTAGGTGATGGTGAACGTCCAGCATCGAACTGCCGCTGGAAGAGTGACTCGAATTCGAGTGACCCTGACCAGACTCGGGACTTGATGGTGGCGTCAGGATTTGGCCCTCGCCTTCGCACCCGCTGTCGTCCTCCTCTTCGATCTCCTGAAAGGGTACAAGAAGAGGGGGGTGTGTGGTTAGCTTTTGACTCGCTCCCGAGGACTACCAGTACTACTTGTCGACCAGGCAAAGAGAGAAATGAAAGGCGGTTCGTGCACACCTCTTGCTCCTCATCCTCCTCGAGGTCTTCGCTTGGCTCCTTTTTCAGGATCAGTGCTCTGCAGGATAGCGAAGGCGAACTGTCCCAGGAGAGGGCGGAGCAGGCCGAACTCGCCGACGACATCGAGAGCGAGTCGAGGTGTCGATCATGGTTGTGGTCACCCGGGCTGAACTTTATGTCGTTAAGACCGAGGGGATCTCTGTCGTCGGATGTCGTTGTGACCTGCGACAAGCCGCGAGGATATGATCCATTTGTACAAAGTTTCGTTTTCCAACAAAGGTGTACTAACAAGAATCCTAGTACCGCTCGAGCTACTGTTTCTTACCTCCATTTTAATCGGGGAGTCGAACTGCGCGTTTGCGTTCCCCGTCGACGCTGTCCACGAAATGGGGGGCGCTCTGAAGAGGTTCCATGGCGCCGTGTCCAACTCCGTGGGTAATTTTTTGTACGACTGTAGCTTAGGCTCGTCCTTCAGGTACCTCTCCATCTCGTAGCATGTCTGAAAAGCAAATTCAAAGTCGGTTAGTGTCAGCGAGTGATTTTCTGGTTCAGAGTTACCAGGGGAACAGGATAAAAGGTTTCGAAGACTGCGAAGCGTTCGTACTCGTATACTCGGGGTAAAAAGAGCCAGAGATATGGTGGAAGGCGCGGAGAACGCGTGGACCGAGACGAGCGGCATTCCATACGGAATCTAAGCAAACAGTAACGCGGGGCGAAGGGAAGTGCTCGGTACTCGAGGTGCGGGATATCCGTGTAGTCGCTCGGAAGATAAACGAGAAATTACTCAACTCCAACGTACATGTAAAGCAAAGTTGACATAACTCTGCGCGTTAGCCAAGTTAGTGTACCACTCGAGTAGGCTGCGAACTGGTTGCCGTAGGCTGGCAACGGGTTCTTCGCAGCGGCTGAGCGTCGGAGAGAGAGTGTAAAGTTATCATCGTGCCTCCTTCCGTGCAGAATTCTCTGCGTCTCATCTCTGCTCCGCTTTGCTCTCCCCTCCATTTCTCTCTTCGCCGTTTCTCTCCACTCGAGCTTCGACCAAAATGAGATTATACGCTCACCCTCCGAGCGAAGCACTCCCCGTTAATTAATTACTATTATAGCTGTTTACCCCGCTCCTCACTTCCACCATCACTGCCACCGCCAGCCGAGGCAGCAGCGGCGGCAGCAGAAGCAACTCTGCCCTGTGCAGCCAGCCGAAGTCAAAGCCCGATCGAACGTCCCCCACCCCCCAAAGAGGACGGGGTAATCTGTAAAACCCATCCCCTAGGTTAAGCCGAGCAATAACTCGCACGCTTTGGAAATAAATCCGATTTCCAACGAGCCGTTTGACGAGGACCCTGAAATATGTATCTTGGTCCCAGCGTCTGAGTCTGCTTATTGATAAATATTCATTCATTTCTTCGAACGGTTTTCCCCTACCACTGTCCGTAATACTACTCGAGGCAAGAGGGCTTACCTCGGAGCGAAGGAAACGGGATTTTCTCGTACCAAAACGACGAGGGCTGAATCGCGATTGTTGGTAAGCTCCGCGTGTACCCAAGGGCAATAATTGTTGGGCGAGTGTTGTAGTCGGCGCCATTGTTTTCCAGAAATTGCCTCAATTGACTGAAGCGATGACAAACGATTGTAGGAACGAGCAGTTTCTGGGAGAAGGGGGCTATCTTTTTTCTTTTGCCCCCTTTGTTTAGTCGACTGGGAGAGACTCATCCACGCGGGGGCGGCTCGGTCTTGTCGCCGGGAAAGTTGCTGCTGCCCCCGCTTAACTGTTCTCCTCGTTGTGATTTTCCCAGGGTTAAAGTCAGTCCCTCTCGTCATCCTCTTTCTACCTTGACGAATAAGGGGGTGGGATTCTTTGTGCTCTAAGCTCCGGTCTCGTCATCCCGCGGACTTACCGAGTGAGAGGAAGAGGGCGAAAGAACGAGATTGTCTCTTCGCTGCCTCAGAGATATAACACAACTATAATCGCAACCCGGAGCCGAGTGATCGTCGCGGGAAACACGCTGATAACAGCAACTATATTAACGAGTAAACGAGAACTGCTTTATTTTTACCTCGTTTCCCCGGCCGGCTGTGATGGAGGGACTTTATTTCCCTCATTTTTCTTAACCCTGTTTTCTTTCTTCCCTTTAGTCTTTTCTCGTTCCATAGGTACTTTTTTTTCTCGCATATAAACGGGGTTTTTTTGTTTCACTCCGTTTCTACTACTTATCGCATGTATTTTCTCTTCTCCTGTTTCTGCTGTTCCTCATTTGATATCATAAAGTTGCTGCTCGTTCCCTCGTTGCCGGGAATTCTTTGTAACGGCGACGTTTCATCGAGATTGGAAGGACGAATTTACTCCACAATCAGTCAGACTTTTCATTGCTACAAACATTCACTGAATGGTCAGTTTTTTTTTTTTTTTTCTTCACAAAAATGGGCAAAAAATCTACGCGCATTATGGCCCCAAGCATTCCTCGAACTCGACGCTTTCATATTCGTGCCAACCTTTTGGACACTCAAAGTAAAGTGGACACCTAATGTGGTATCTAAGTCACGGAACGGCTTGACACCGGAGAGATGATGCGGTAATGGACCGACGTTCTTTCTTTCACAATGTTAAGCCGGAGAAAAGAAGAGAACTTGATCTGACAAGTGTGTGTGCTTAGCGCTACGTGAATTCTCTCATCTCACAGAGAGCAGGAACTGCTTTCCATCATCCCTGTGGTCAGGAATTATCACAGAGAAAAAGGGAGAAACAAAAAAAGCGCTAGCCTGTAATAATCAAGATGCTCACCCCATTGAGGCGCCAATTGCATTATATTTCTTTCAGAGGGACGCGCGATGTAGTTTTGACGATGGACTCGCGAGATACGTCCGGACCTATAATTATGCCATGCCACATGTGGTGAGCCATGCACCAGGCATCCCTTGGTTGTTTGCGTTACGTGCAAATATAGGTGTATACATACAATGCGATGATAATCTGTATGGTTAGAGAAATTTCAACAATAACCTTATCGTCGGTACAGTTTGTTTAGTTGGTTATACTTTATCGTATGTACATACCTACTCTTGGTACAAGCATCGCGCATAGACACCGTGGAGTCCTGAGTAAATATACGAATGATGAGCCGAAGGAAACAGCCGAGCGGTGGGGCAGACACACTGGGCGTTGAATATTCCAGATGGGGTAAAAATAATTGCTGGTATTCATCCACTTCCGGCGTCGTTTCGGGGGTAAAGCCCGTTACTTTCACGAGTGTTCGTTCGCCTAGCTTCGCACCGAGACGATGCTGCCAATCGTGTCTAGAACCTCCCCAACCAACCGGACAGAGATCCATAATTCGCGCGGCCGTTAAAGGAAGGGAGGAAAAAAAAGTTTTATAGACTATAGCCCGAGCTAATTTTTTATCCGAGCTCATTAATTAGGACTAATTGCGATATGGAAATAGAAGTTTGAGCTCGTTAGTGGAACGGGAATGAAAATAATTAATTTCAAACTTCTAGCGGCGCGCGAACTCCTTCCTCGGACCGAGTTATTATTACTCGCCGTGCAGTACACGGCATTATATTATTTATACCAATACACTTTGCTACGATTCTAAGGCATTTCACGTGTTTCTTTGCTCTGCTCGCACACCTATTCGAACTCGTTTGCGCAGTGCCGCAGCTACCCGTTCAGCCCTTGCACACCTTTTCAGTCCATAGAGGTGTGAATCGTTACATAAGAAAATGAAAAAATAAAATCAACGGCATTCAGACCTTTTAATTAAACACGCACGGGCCGACGGGTCTAAATGGGAATAAGGAACGCGGCGTAATACGCAACACTCGCACAACGGCTGAAACTATGAACTCATCCTTAATATGTATTAATCTGATTATCGTTCCGGAAATGTTTTACCTCCCAAGCCGCTACCTCGCGAACAGAAACTGGGTGCACAGTGGTTTAACTTTCCAGCTGGCCTCATGCGTCACGATTAGTTACTTAATTTGATACAACCCGTACAGCTATACGCAACGGCACTCTCCTTTGCTTCCGTTTATGTCGGCGTTGCTGCACTATAAACCCCGGATCCTCTTTTCCTTCGAGAACGATAAAATTATCCCCAGTTATCAGGTCGTTAGCTTCGTTCCCCAGGTTTAACCCGGAAACTTTAGGCCTTGCCTAATGGCCAGAGTGGATTACTTTCTTACTTTTATTTTATTTTTTAGTTTGATCATTACTCGGAAATTCTTTATCTGTTTTTCCCTTTTGTCCCCCCAGCGCTGTGTTTGCCGCGGGCATTTTTCACCGTTACATTTCTATCACGATTTACGCGCTCCAAAGATAGGACAGCTTAAAGAACGACCGATCGATCAAATTTTTAAAAACATGCGGTATCCGTCACTGAAAAATTATTACTGTTATTCCTATGATTCTGTTTACACCCTTGTAGTCCGATGGTTCGATAAAAATAAATAGAGTAAAAATATTAGCCACCCACTCCCCCCACCTGGAAAATTTTCCGCAAAGGAACTCACAAAGGCTGCGAGGAGCTGGGGATCTTGGCGCACGTGTTGCCTGCGGGTGAAAATTCATGGCTGAGAAAGAGCCTCTCACACTCGAAGCGTCATCGTCGGCATGTGAGTACCGCGGTAGGATATTTCGGTTAAGAGGAGATGGAAGGAGCCCAACGATTCGCTGAATTTCGAGCATCAGAGAAGTCCGGGAGGAATTCTCCTTGGGCGTTTGCTGTGAACTGTGAAAATTTCAACCTCATATACACCGTCCTTACGGTGGATGATGGTAGCGCGGCATTGTCAACTAAACCCTCCGTACCCATTTGCCGCGTCCACGAAATTTTTCCTCCCTATATGCGCGGGAAATCCACGCTGCTTAATTTCCCGCCGAATAAACCGCCTTGCACATATTTCAAGTCTCGCTCGATATGACGCAGCCTGTAATATATATACATATATACATACATATATATATATATATGTGTGTATCTACATACCGGCTATACGCTTACACCTGTTGCCGCGGGTGTTGGCCTTAGAGTCGACGTACGACTCTCTGAGACACCGATCGAGCGAGCGAGCGTAAGACCTTTGACAAAGTTTACCACCGACAAAGATCAGTTTGGCCGAAGCAACCAATGCACGGTGCCAGACTGAAAGGCTGGGTCTAAATTAAACTTCGGGCTAAGTCGGTAGTGGCGCCAGTCCGAGGTCCACCTAGCGGGTGAAATTCGACGTGGGATTTCGGTGAACCGGAGCTAGCAGAGCGAGGGAAGATCAACAAAGGACGGAGGAGAGAAAATAGGTGAAAATAGTATATCTTATCTTCCTGGTTCACTCGGCCCGGAACAAGTCGTCGTAAGTAATCGGGAGGTTTACACCGCGACGAACACGAGGCGGTTAAAGTTTCCAGCGTTTCTCGGTCCGGTATATATGGAAGCCGGAGGCGGGACGACGCCGCTGGATATCTATAGTCTTTTTATTATTAGCCCCATTAAACCTGAAACTGCGTAATAATTTAAAAATTCACCGTCGCTAGGAGCTGGCTGCTAGGCGGGCCGTGTAGCCTCGCCTCGCATTTCGTCGATTATAACGGCTTTCCAGCTCCGTTTCCCGCCCCTTTCCAATAACACCGGATTCTCGAGCCCGACAGAAAACGATGGCTCGTGTTATCTAACGGAAGCCCCGAGGGATGCATCCGTGGTCTCGCTACTTCTTGCCTCACAAAAGTGAAAGAAAGAAAGAAACGTACGAGGGCGCATAGCGGAAGGCTAGGCGATGGCTGTTCTGCCGGTGATAGAACCGTCCGAGGAATTGTGACTTTGCCCATATCGTACACCGTCGATTGTTGCTACGTTCCCACAGATATTGGATGGTTTGGGTCCCCAAGAGGCCCGTCGAGGCTTGTGATTCTATGCGGACAACAGTCGTACGGAAGAATCCCGTTCGTGAGTTAAGGTGGTTAGCCACTCTTGTTCTTTCCTTGCCTGAATGATCCCCGATCTATCTTCGCTACTCCGGCAGCTTCGCCCGCTCCATCATTGGGTAATGGAACGACTTGATGATTTCTGAACAATGCTCTTCTAAATCATCAAAGCTGACCGCACAGCTGGAGAGAAGTTGAAATAGAAAAAAAAATAAATAAATAAAAATAGAGATTAACAGATATGAGAGAGCCAGGACTGACTGTAATTGTCATCTCTTCGCGAGGAGAAGGAATACAACGTCCTGGTGTAGCGGGCATGGTTTTCCCTCGAAGGCATTCACTCCCAGAAGTGCTGCTGAATTGTTCGAATGCGGGCGAACGGGGGACGGGAAAGTTGAAAGGGACGCGTTAACGCATGGCGGGCGCAAATGGTGGAGAGTGAAAAAGAGAGGAAGAAGCACTGGCCACGACACCGCGGGAAGATAGTAGGCCTTCTGTGCACGATGTGGCCGAGTGTATGGGTTGTACGGGTTCTTCGTCGTACAAAGCCCAGCTCTGTTTCATTCACGACAAACGAAAGACAAAACCAACGACGACGACTCTCCATACGCCACCGGTTGCACCCATCCCCTCCACACTTTCTCGACTCGTATCTCCTCCATGCGATGTTTCACTGTTTACTATTTACTACGAGAGCTGGTACATGCATGCACTCCCACTGGTATACGTACCCTCTTTCATCGAACCAACCAAGAGTGTTCCAGAGGTTTGAATGAAGAGAGAAAGAGAGAGAGAGAGAGACTGGTGAGTTTGTGCAAGGGTTGGGCGGAAAGACAGCGACGACATTGAGGGTAAAGGGAGGAAAGAAACGGCGGAGAGAAAACAGAAGCGTAAACCACTTGACGCTGGGATAATCTTAAACCGCGGGAGGTTATCTCCTTGAATAGGGATGAAAACTTGTGCAGTAATTCTGAGCAACTGTCATTAACAGAGACAGGGCAGGAACTCGTTGGCTCGTTTGCTCGTTCTCTCGGTTCTCAGATAGC
The DNA here is from genome assembly GCF_021901455.1 of Neodiprion lecontei. Lineage (NCBI taxonomy): Eukaryota > Metazoa > Arthropoda > Insecta > Hymenoptera > Diprionidae > Neodiprion > Neodiprion lecontei. Next base: position 5,114,008 of record NC_060261.1, on the reverse strand, counting down.
GAGCGAGAAGTAGGAGGACAGAATGAATGATAACCGCTCTACTCCCAACCACACGGGGACGTCGTACCCCGGGAGCAAGTAGGTATGGCTTTGAGCCAGACCGTTAAAGAGAAGCCGAAAAGTTTTGAAGAGAGCGACGATAAAATTGAAAATTTATTATTTTCCAAAGTCGAATTTGAAATCCAGTCTCCCCGTGTGTACGTGTGCCTTCGGAAAGGTGTTACATGCACGAGGAGACCGATCGTTCGTTCAAGCCGCTGTGTGGAAAAGCGTATATCTTCACGGATTTTCGTTTCCATTTTCCTCTCTCCATTCATATTCCCCAGCCCCTGCAACGTTGTCATTCCTCATCGTCGCGAAAGTGATTCTTGTTCCCTGTAAGAAAAAAAAACTTCAACACTGAGGAGACACTCGCGACGCTCGTCTTGAAACCAACGACGAGGACGACGAGCGAATAGCTCGGGGTCAGGGTTAACAACGCTAACGAGCCAAGACTGAATGAGTTACGACTAATTCGGTACGTCGGCTGAATGCGTCCACCTCGGCGCTACGAGACGCACGAGACTTACGCTACGTATAGGCCAGATGCCAGATGCCAAGCCCCACCACGTGCACATCCCTGCGCGTAACTTCAGTTGAGACCAATAACGGGATACGTGACGGTTACTGCACAGCTTCGTTAGAACCTCGTGGTACGACTCGGGATGACGGCTTCAAGATAGGCCATTGCAATTGTTCCTCCGCATTCTGACGTCACCTCGTTACTACTTGACCCCACTGGCGATACACGTATCCTCAATTCACGTTCGTACTGCGAATGTAAAATACGCTGATGGTTTTCGACGTGTTCGTTGTTCGCCGAGAACCAATCGGATCTTCTTATCTCAGATTTCCACGGATCCAGCAGACTTGGTCGGTTTTTGTAAAAGGACTTTCGGAGGAAATACCGAGGGAAGATAAATCACGAGTTTATTGCTCGTAACTGTACGAAGAGACGAAATAAAACGCACGAAAGAAAAAACTTTGGTCTTATTTACCGATAGAGAGTTGATAAGGCAATGAATCATAGATTACAAATGCGTTGTAAACGGGCGCGAGATCGAAGTTTCTTTCATTAGTAAAAAAGAACCCGAGAATTACCGTTCTTTTTTTTTTTTCCTCAGCCAGACTCTCTGGTCTCAAAGAAATCTTTCTACCGTTAAATGTCGGTTCCTACCCAACAACGGCCACTGTAACGACCAACCGGAGTTTCTCAAACAACAAGAAGTTGCAGAACAAGATTCATTGCAGCTATACTGCAGCATAGGTTCTTATCCAGCCATTGAAGATGGGAATGGAAAGAGGGAAGCGAGAATATTGGCAATTGTAAATGTACAATGACAACGGATCTCGGCATGGTGCAACTGATTGCTGTAGTTGTAAGAGCCGCGTCTAGGTTAGATATTTATAGAAGGATGCTGGGACCGAGTGGGCATGGGTGCATCGGTGCGTACGTGGGACGCAGCGGGAATATTATGCCACATGGATCCAGACAGCGTCACTGCGGCTGTGTGTATACGTTGCAACAGCACCAACAGTACCAACAGCAGCGGCAGCAGCATCGGGTACTCTCGACATTATTGGTTAAACCGTCGTCGTCGACGACGACGATGTGACATGAGACGACGGACGGGGATGACGCTTGGCGATGTTCCGTGTAAGTACGGCCTGTCAGCTGTCGTTGCTGGTGCAAACAACAGGCATTGATGCGTCAAAACAGAAAAAACTCAGGGACAAAAGTGTGTGTTCTGCCCTAAGAAGGCGCGGAGAAGAGTTCAACCATAGGCAGACATTTTTGCTGGGTTTTTACCGTTCCCTTATTGTTCGTCGTATCAAGAAATATGTGGAGAAAATCGAAGGAAAGGGCCAAAAAGGACTCCGCACTCTAGCTTCAGGCTTTTTCGCTATCCGACCAGCATCGTCTGAACAATAAGAAAGATTCGATTGAATTTTTCCAACAATCGTCAAGGCACAGAGTAGACATATTACCAATTTCTCTTAAAGCAGTTACAGACTTCTCGTTCTTCCTCGTCATTTTTAATGAACCTGTGAAAAAGCCACTCATCGCCGTAGCCAAACAGTTCACGACGAAGCTAGTTGGTGAAACGTGTATTCCTTCGGCGTTTCCAGCAGCTTCATTTTCGTTGACAAAATGGAGAAAGAGGAACTAAAGCGAGAAGTAGGAAAGGGGGGGGAGGGGGGAGACGAGGAGGTGGATGTCAATACACGTCATTCTTCGCGCAGCGTTGGTGATACGGACCATTACCAGATCGCTGAAATGTCCTGGTGGTGATGATGAGGACAGCCAGCGCACGGGGAGGACGAGTGAAAGAGCGCAGTCAGGAAAGGGGAGATGGACTATGAATAGAGGCTGAGAAAGACGCGAGCAGAAGCGAACCACCGACAGGATAGGAGATGGTTATTAACGGAGCTTCCATCGTCGGCTAAGAAACTTAACAGATTTTGATCCTTCGGCTTGCCAGATGATTTTTTTTCAAACTCTTAGCTGAAATTGGATTTTAAAAATTCGGCATGTATTCTTAAACACCTCCATGTGGGAAAAACGTTACAGAACGATGCCGTAGCATTGATTCCAATGGTTTTACTGCCCATTCCACGTTAAGTTAATTCAAATCCTATTCAGTTGGCGCAAAGATAGAAGGAGATCAACGTTTCGGGTGTCGTTCTGACAAGTTCTCTTTCGATTATTTTTCGGAATTAGCATAAAAAACGTTTAATCTCGAAAAACAAAGGAAAAAAGTAGATTTAAAAAACAATTCCATATACCTGAAACGTCAGAGCACACATGCAGAGAGTCGGGAGGCGGAGAGGCTCGCATATGTCGTTTAAATTAATTTAATCCCAACAATACACATTCAAGTTTGGAATTCATACGCTGTCAACGGCAGCGCGACTCGTCGGAGTGAATAGATAGACATTACGGATGTCATACAGGAGCGAAGTGCCATCCGTTCGCTCTCCGGGCGATACGGGGTACAGAGATAGAGTGAGGGAGAAGGAGAAGAGAGAGAGGGAAGGCAAGGGGGTGTGAGAGAGAAGGGAACACACGGCCGTAGAGACAGAGATGCGAGTATTTATATACACACACGTAGAGACAAACACGGAGAAACGCGTTCACGGCCGTTCCTCGTAACGTCAACGACAACGACGATGACGACTCGACGCACGTTCGCTGACGTGACATCCTATGCGAGTACGTATCTTGCATACACCGATCAATTCTCAGGCTCGCTACTAGCTAGGCTTGCGGCTAGCTAGCTGGTTTGGTGGCGAATGTCTTCGGCTCGTCGCGAAGAAAGGGCGAAGAAGAAGTTATCCAAGTTTCGAACGCCTTATCCCAGCGGGATTTTTCTTTCGTGCCGAGGAGACGTGAGCTGGATTCCTTCTCCTTGTTTTTCTGGCCGGGGAAAAAGGACTGGAAAAAAGGATGTGTGGGGGAGTATCTCGTCTGATAGAGAAGCTCTGCTTTTTCCAACTCGGCTGACAGGCATACACGAATCTTTTTGGTGTGGCGAATTTTCAAGAAATTGATTGCAAGCTTATTAATTAAGGAGGCAAAACGGCGGTTAATTGTTCTCGGAAGCCCCTCTCTACTCTCCTGCTCACCCGAAACGGGAAACTTTTCATGATTAAGGCCCAACTTTCAAGTTTCAAATCGCCTGTAACGAGTAAATTACTTTGGCAAAAGTTTTAATTGTTTTAACAACGCTCCGGCTACGGTGAAAATAGTTAAAATCACGAGCCGAGTAATAATATAACTCTTTGATTATTATTATGCACCTGTACACCTGCTACGTGTCTCTACTTCTTATTTCTCTGTCCGCTCCGCAGGCATTAAACAGGCTACCGAATGGACGGGGCGATAAGCGAGGTATGACCTGTCTATTAACGCTCATATCGCAATCCCTTTACAAGCAATTAACAAAGGAGATTTTGCGTTATACGATCTCGTAACGTGAGCTCATGAAAATGACGACTAGGTAGGTACCGTGAACCAGAAATGATAAAACTGGCCGACGGTTTCGACGACGACATTAATTCCTCGCCAACTTGTTATCGTTCTCCCGGATGAGGGATGATAAAGGAACCCTTTATTATTTGGAATTTCGTGTTCCGTAAGCACGCGGGAGAGACAGAGATGAAGAGAGAGAGGGAGAGAATTATCGGTTCCTAAATGAGAAAGAAATGAACGCGTGCCTTGCGCAATCCGTTTGATATACTCGTCACGCATCGTACAGGTGTCTGCCAGATGTTACTTCGGCAGGCATTACGCAGCAAGGATGCTTGGTTCGTACCAAAAGTCCTTCCTATGGTGGAATAAACCTTTTGTCTTAATTGAAATACAGGCACCGTGTAACGATCGGCGTCGCGACGTGTCGTTATGTCGAATTCCAACACGCAAGGGTCTTTGTTTCTGGAACCGTTCGGTCCACGTTACAGCGATAATACAAAGTTCATTTTTGTAGCGGTGCCTGGTGGTTATCACACAGCAGACAAACGAGTCCCGACTCATCCTGAATACAGGTTGAGCAAAAACGACTCCGATTCTCATCACTGTCCGCACAGGTTATACGAGTAGAACACTGCTTCAACGATTTGGTCCACTTTAACCGCAAGTCGTTGTTGCTGCTGCAGCCCACGATACCTTTTACGGCAAACGTGAAAGTTCAATGATGTCACCCCGCCGGTAAATTGTACGCGTCCAAAGGCCGCGTTTTGCACGTGCTAATACGTAACTACGTCGAGTCATCGGCCGTAGGAAAGTTTGCCGAATACAACATAAATCGGTAGCGGACCGAGTCGCAAGAGTTTATCATCAGGTACGCGGTTCACGAACATGGCTCCTGAATTTCATACCTCCACGTCAATCGAGTGCTGCAACGACGGCAAGCGTGATTTGATGTTGGTTTTCATTCGTCATTCGGAGAATTTAGCCTTCGCTTACTGAAACCGTGTGACAAGTATTTCCTACTCCTCGTTTTTCCCTGCTACGCACTGCGAGCAAACGAAAGAACGAACAACACTGCGGCATGGATAAATGGCTTCTGTTTTCCCAAAGCCAACCACGGAGCAGCAGGATTGGGATTGGTTTAACACCTCCGGTCTGCAACGGCGTGCTGCATGAGGCGAGAGAGCGATTTTTCCCACGCAATTTATTTCATTAAAAAGTTCAACCATAAATTTCAGTTTCAACATTTCGCCGAGCACGGCCTCTGCTCGTTAGCGAAGCTGGGTAAGGCCGGAGGTAGAGCTAGAGACAGAGCTGGAGCAAAGCTAGACCAAGCCCGGCAGGTATTAGCGGCCACGGTGCTCGCTTCGTAGGCGATGCATAATTCAAGTGTCTAGTTTGTCGCTTTCGGAGCAGCAGGGAAACTCTCGACGGGTGTACATCATGTATAAGCTTGACATCGTCATACACAGGAGCTTGGTCGTGGAAGCATTCAAATTGTTTACCCCGAATTGGTGCTCGTTCCCTGGAAGCACAAGGAGTAAAAACGAAGAGAGAACGAAGAAAAAATTCACCGCTAGGAACTCACTCACGAGGGACAAAGACGAGCAGAGTCTCGGTTATATTACCAGGGTGAGCTCAAGGATCAGCGACGTGGCATTCGCAGGTTGTATTCTTTTCCCTCTTAACACACCCCAGCTAGCAGGGCGGGAATAAGAAAGAAATTCAATCTCACGGAGTCGGTTTCTTCTACTGTTCCAGTTTGTTTGACGGCAAAAGCGTTGCACCGTTGTAGTTCCAAAATACTTTTCCTATTTGCTCCTCTCTCTCGCGAGGTTTTTTCATCGTCGAACACCGCGTCGTGTAACGCCATCTTTTCCACGTCGACCTGCGGCCACTGCCCGTCCCTTTTGCCCTTCCCTCAGCCCACGACCTGTTGGCCAACCCCGGCGCTTCAGACGAGAAGACTTTGGCAAGGCACGAAGGTTTACACGGCCAATCTCGCTTTGATGTCCGTAGTAGCACGGTTCCACCACGGTAGGTGGGCACACCTAGCGCCGGTACAACCCTCCGCCCTTCCTACCCCCAACCCCAACCCCGCCTCGCCAAAGTCGTCTGTACCAGGAAGCTGTGTAAACGTTTATACGCCTCGATGTCGGCGAACCTGCGAAACGCCGTCCCTGGAACGAACGCAAGTAGCGACTTTAATCCTGCAACATTGCACGCCGTCGCTTCCGAAGACAAGGAGGGGCGTAACTCGCTTTACGAGCCAATGAAACAACCCGAACTGATAGTTTGCACGAGCGGGAAACGCTATCGTTAATATCAAAACGGTCCGCGTAATTCTCTTTCGACAAATTTCATTATCGTGAAACATTGCGACAAGTGCAGGTACCATTTATGGGATTTGCAAAACACAATTTTTACGGAAGACCGGCAGTATGCAAGGGCACGCGTTTTTTGAGACGTCGATTTTTTTTTACGATCGCATTGATCGTTTCTAACTCAGATCGCTTTGCGATTTGCTTCGCCGTTCGCGTAAACAACGGACAAATCGGTGTGCGGCACCTTTTGCTAAACCGGAAGAGTACCAGGTTATGTAGTGTGCGGTTTGCCTCGGAGCATGTGCGTTTGTGTGGAAGAGAAGGGAGGAGCTCTGTAACCCGACAATAACAGACGGTTTAACGTCATCATCATCACGACCGCAAATATCTTGAATTAACGTTTATTCAATTATATCCTCGGTGTTTAAATATATTACATTTCTCCGGTCCTTCCGGAATCGGTTAAACTCCTGCCTTAAATTAAACTCAAGGGTTTAATTTCTGTTATAACTCCAACCACGGTAGAGTTAGTATTACACAATTCTACCCTTCTCACTTTCTCTTCTCTACGTAACTGAGAAATCTACCGACCGTTAAAAGTGTCTCGCTTACACTAAAATCCCTACAAAACAGAGTTGGGTCAATCGCTTTCACCTGGGCCACTATTTTCTTGCGCGCCAAAATTTTGGGATGTTTTAAACAAGTATAAGTAGGTAGAAACGTTGATGTTAATAAACGAATATGTTACAAGCAGCTTGTAATTAATATCGTAATATGTTTATCATATAACATCAATGTTTCTACCTAATAGTACGAGTTTAAAACTTCTCAAAATTTCGATTCGCTAGGAAATGGCGGCCAAGGTGGAAGCGATTGACCGGATTCTGTTTTGTAGAGACTATAGTTTACACCACTCGCAAACTCGTGCAACAAATGTCAAAATGACGGCTTTACACTCGATACTCGCTGATCTCTGTAATACTCCGGCAATTTCGATCAAGCCGGCGAGAAAAGCTGCCGGTACGTTTCGACTACAGGTTCGTTAATGCGCGGGCACTGATTCAACGCGTTCTGAATTCCAACTATTTTCATCGATCCCAGCACCGTTGCAACGCGACACCAAAGAGTGAAAGAGAAAAAGAGTAGACGGGACGCGATATCTCCGGGCGTATCAAAGTCATCGCGGTATCTGATGGTGCATGAAATTTTAAAGAGAACCATCTCACCGGCAGCAGTCAGAGTGTCGGTCGGTGTCGTCGTCTCGCGAGGATTATAACACTTATATCCCTGCAGCAGCTACCTACTTAGCATACAAACCCGCAACCCGCGAAGTAGATTCCCCCAGGTGCAATGTCTGGCTTTTAACTGCCCAGGGATCGCGGGGAATAAAAATGATTGTCTACCATTTTTCACCAATATTACACCCTCGCTCCGTACCGCCGTTCCTCCCACGATTCGGGGTCACACGTCAACCCTTTCCCTCTTACCGGGGCAATATGCGTCCCCGGATGGTTCAAAAAAATTCCTCAGCAAATACCGAGCACCACCCTGGGGGCGGCTTCAGCTGACGTTGAAGGACGAACCCGAGCGACCGTCAAACTCTGTTAAACACGACACTCCATATTTTTCTGGGTTGAAAAACAAAATTTATGTATTCTCTATGTGTACTTGATTCTTTCTTTCGCAGTGCTACCAGGGAATGGAAGATGGAAGATTGAGAGGAAATGTTCATTCGCGCAACAATTCTTACCGGCAGGAGAAAACGAGAGAAAAAGGATTGAAAAAGCCAACGGGAATTGACGGGAGAGACGCGTTTTTACGATAAACCGTTAAGTCAAAACAAACGTAACGCATGGACGCAGTTGTAGTCGACAATGGGCGAGGCGGTAGTACGAGCCGATATCTGCCAAGTGCAAGGAAAATCGCAATGGGGATACACAGAGAGTTTTATCTGCCGTTGAGCATTGTATATATATATAGGATGTGTATATTTCAGAAACGATTACTGGACACTTTACGGCCCCGTCCAAGATCGGCAGTCCGGTGCAACAGCGGCGGCAACGTAGCCATCTTCTTCGGGAGGAGAAGAAATAAATAAAACTGAAAATAAGAGAAGCATTTTTACACTGGGTATACGTTAAGGTCTTTCGGATTTATTATGGATTTACATTCGAATCCGTGTTGTTTTATCGCCGCATGGAGAGTTTAGTCTCATTTTCACACTTTTTAATGTTCTCATTTCTGTAGAATTCGGTCTATAGACCGAAGAATCGAATGACTGAATAACAAACATCGTTACATAAATTTGACGCAAGTGTTCGGATTCGCTTCTTATTTGCTCTCGACCACCGGCGGCGGGAATAATCTGCGACTTTATTCCCTTGGTACATAATGTACTATTTTCCCACTCTGAAATTAGCCAATTGAGTTTTGTCGGTTTCTTTTTTCGCCGGTCTTTTTCGCGGACCGATATATCTGTTGGTAGATAGGTAGCACATTCTTCACGGTTGGTATTTCTGCTGGTACAATATTTTCAACGTTGTCTTTACTCTCGAAATCGCCTCCCTCCTTCTGCACTCGCGTTTTAGCTTTTGCGTTTATTTCACCCTCGACATCAACAAACATCTTGATTATACCTTGAAAGCCGGCTCGACTCGAGTCGCCTGCAAGCTCTTCGGTCCTTCTCCCTCCTTCCTCCTTTCTCCCACTTCTCTTCCGCCCCATACATTCGCCAGGCGGAGTTCGAGTCAAGGATCGGAGGGTTGAGTCGGTGGAAAAGCTCGACCCCCGGTAGTATTTGCATGCGAAATTAATGCCTTTATATTTTGTCTCGAAATAAACGCGAGTTTGCACAAAGAAGCGACCGTTTATACACACCTATATCCTGTACGCCTATTCTTTGAAGGCGTCGACTATACAACGGAACTTTTAAACAGCTTCAAATTGTATCCTAACAAACTTCTATCACCTGGCGTATTCGAGACGAATTCTTTTTGCACTCAACGTGTAAAAAGAGAGGGAAAAAGAAGAAGAAGAAAAAAAAATCATCACCTTCCTTGCTGTAAATCACATTCGGACCGTTCAGCACTTTTTCGTAGAGCTAATTTCGCGTTAAATGTCGTTAATTTCTCGTTCTCTCTGCACCATCCGCGTTTTGGAATTCTTTTCCCGGCTTTGTGGACCGAGGACAAGTGATCGTAATTACGAGCATCGCCGTAGTCCTGTACTGGCTGATTCCCGATTCTTATCGATCAAAGTAGGATGAAAAATGGCCGGCCTCCAGCGACCCAACGGCATGAATGACTTCGTTAAAACTCTCGTCCAATGCGTGTGTACACACACACACACACACACACATATATATATATATATATATATATATATATATATATATGTGCACAAATACGTACGGTACCCGAACGTGAATAACCAATCAGGTACTTTGAATGATTCGTATAGTCTAGGTGCTTGTATGTATATATGTATATATATTTTGGAGCAAAAAACCACACGGCGAGTTTCGAATACGAAAATAGTTACTTTCAAAATATTTTTTTCTATTTGTTGGAAATATAGCCAAATGAGATTTATGACATGATTTTTGGTATCGTAATTATTTATTTCTGTTTTCAAAGGTGCGTCGGATTTCGGTCTCGAGATTTCATCATCGCGCTTTACTGGCTCGCAGTTATATACATATATTATTTTTTTTATTTCATAATTAAAATCGTTCGTAACAGCTCGTGTACCTACAAGTGAAGAATATATATATAAATCTGTTGAGAATAATTAATCACAAAGTATAAACCTGCGTAGCTATAAGACGTCGAAATTACTTTCGTCACGTTTCAGCGTCCGGTGTGTATTTGACAGGGTGTCGGGCTCGAGACGTTTCGTTTTTCTTATCAAGGCATCGTACGGTCTAAGGTTTGGCATTGTTCGTTGTAATTACAAGCCAAATTACGAATATCACTTAACCGTTGTACAATCAGCACGTGTACCTGTTTCGATTTTAGCTTGGACGACGATTACGAGAAAAAGGATTGAAAAAAAAAAGTTTACGTAACGTACGTTGAATTTTGTTCGATCGAATAATTTTGATCGTTTTATTCAAAACGAATTTATCGAAACGACAGGTAGCCGACCTAATTTAAAATTCAAAACCGTCTGTGATCCGTAATAAATTTATGAATGGATAAAGCGATTGAATCGACTCCGCAGACAAGCCAGCTCTTGTTTTCGAAGAACGTCTTACTCGGTTTTGGGTTTGCTTCGATGAAAATCTGCAAAGTTTTTTTATCCACCTGCACTTGTCGCGAACATATGTATACATAATAGGTATATTATACAGAAACGAGACGTGCATCTCTGATTTATGTAAAATGGCACGCACGTGTCGATTGATGTTCGATTTATAATCCCGCGTTTTTAGAGGATGTTCTTCCGTAATCGTTTCCCTCGTATTTTTTTTTTTTTTATTATTTTTATTTTATTATTTTTTTTTTATTTCAATCACCCTTAGTTTTCCGTTTCCCTGCCCCAAAATTTCCGTTCCCACCCTTCTGCGTGGATTCGGTTCGTTGAATTGTGATTCATGAAGTGAGGACAGGCGTATATTCGCATCACTACCGGGGTTGTTTGCTCGTTGTAGGTATATAAGTACCTATCGGTGAGAATTTTTGCCGGTGAGCTGGTGGGTGTTAAAATGTCACGCGGGTAGGCGGGCAGGGTGAGCAGCGAGCGTTTTACGGTTTTAATAAAAATTACCGGACCGCACCGTGTACCCACCGCCATCGTCCGTCGTGTTCGGACGGCAGGCTCGTTTGTTTGCACCAAACCAGCGTCACGGTTTTACTACACGGTGTCACCGGTAAACGAGAGAGGAGAGAGAGAGAGAGAGAGAGAGAGAGAGAGAGAGGGAAAAAAGGTCTGGACGCTGCGGCGCAACGACGTCGTCACAATCTCTCATTACGACCTCGTAATAATTTTCATCCCAATTTATTTGCATTTATTTTTTATATTCATTAATCTTCTTTTTTTCTCCCCCTCCCCACATTCGCTCTTCACTTCCCAGCTCCTCCATTTTTTATCTCGTTAGAACACTCGACAGCTGCAGGTTAAATTCCCGTACTCTTTTGAAATTAATTGCAGTTTATAATATAACAATAATCAATGTGAATATCGAACAAGAGTTAACATCGAAAACATGTATACATATTATACATTTGACGAAAAAATTGTAACACTGAGAGAAATTTTTAGTTACGGTTACCGCTTAGTCCTTAACTATTTTTATTTTTTACCGTAATGGAAAAATATAGTTCTAGGTAGAAAATGAAAATTAGTTTTCCAACTGTTACCGGAAAGTCTGGTATCCGTTAGTATTCTTTATCATTACGATCACTGTTGCTATATTTTCCAGCAACTGTTGCGAAAATTCAACGCTTGTGCAACGATAAATTGACGTTAAAGCCTCGTTTGACTAAAAAAGTAGAGTCAACCTCAGCGTTGCAATAACCAAAAAAGGATCGACGATGGCGGAAAATGGTTAGGCGTACCTCGTTCTTCGTAATTCCAACAATTTTCAAACAGTTTTTTTAACGTTACCTGTTTTACTCAATTTTTCTAGTTACTGTAAAAAATGAAATTTTTCTCAATGCAACCCTCTAGATTGATTTTGACGCTCTGAAACCTTCCCCCTTATTTTCTAATTTCGCCTTTACGCCGCCGCAATTCGCGCGAGTAAAGAATACATTCCATTTTGAATATTGTGGAAGCACGAGCCGGTTTCTCGTTGGAAGTAAAATCCTCCGACAAGTAACGTCGGACGATATAAGAGCATACATACAAATGCCTAGGTTTGGCGTTTACCTTGTGAGTTTACGCCAACCCCGTAGAGGATGTTTGCGTGTGCGATGGACGAAGGGAACGTTGCAGGCGTTGTAAATTCTCGGTCGAAGCTACCGCTACTTTACTCTCTGCACTTTGCCGGGAAGCCTCGCACATCGTCTACGTTTACGTACGTAGACATGGCTACCATGGAAGCAAACTCGCGAGTGCATCGTCTTTCCCCCACGTACGTATAATACGTTCCCAGAATACAATATATTTCGGTTTAGCCTCGCTTCCGTACGTTTTACGCGATTCCCAGTCCTCCTCCCCCCGCTTGTACCCACGTTATACGTATTTCCGCTAACCCAGATGTTCCCTCGCGTATCACTCCGCGCGTGTTTCGTTCGAAGTTCCACAGAGTTGGATTTCGGTGAGACTGTGCACGGGTCTCTGGATTACAAAATTCCTCCAAATCGCTTCCAGCAATTAGCGTGAATTCGTTGTACGACGAGTATTCACTTCCCGTTTCTTTTCGCTTTTCCACCACGTTATAGTTAGGGGGTGGAAGACGAATCGGCGTCAAAGTTTCCAACGTAAGATAGCCGTCGTTTGCCACCGAGATGGGGCGTTAAGATTGTTGTATGTGCGACGTACACCCGCGGGTCGCGGAATGTAAGATTGAAAACTTTCTCGGATTAATTTCGTTGTAATATCTCGCCAGCTGATACACGCACACACACACATATATATATACATGTACCAACACGTAATACCTACCTATCCCAAGACGGTGTTAGGACGACCTTGAAAAGTTAAACTTGGAAGTTTAAGTTTCGCCGGGAGTTGCCGCTGAAAGTGCCGAGGGCCAATTCGCGACCGACGAGAGCGCAATTACACTTCGGAGTAAGTGCGTTACTCTCGAATACAGGCAACAAAAATGAGCCGAGATATTCCGAGAGCCTCGCGTCGTCTCGGTGGTAAAAGATTCAATTTCTTCGTGCATACATCCCGGCATTTCACACTCGAGGTGTGTAAAAGTCCCGAATTACACATGGCGTTATTATTACTATTATCATTATTATTATTACCGTCGAACGAGGATGTAATCAACCCTCGTCGTCGAGGATCGGAAAATATGAAAAGAGATTATGTTAGCGAATTTTCTCGATAAAAAAAAAATCTCGAACGATTCAGCAGATCCATTTCACTCCTCGACGATCGCACGATGCTACAACACCGTTTCGGCAACCGTTCGTTCTACAAATAGAGAATCTAAAAATAGAAATGATACAACGAAATCCACTACTCGCAGAGCTGCTAGCGTTCATTGCAATACATTGTAATATTGTTTGAATTATGCCGCTGTACGTGATAACCAGTGGTAAAAATTTTGCTCAAATAAAATTCCCCTACTTTTCAAGTCAAAAAATTCCGAATTCCCTGACGTTTTTCCAACAAAGTTAGGTTAGGTTAAGCAGCTTTTACGATCAAAGGCTTCGGAAGTTGTGCTCCTTGAATATATAAATTTGGATGTAAAAAACACAAAGTATTGCTTCGTTTCGCACAAATAATTAAAGATTGAACAATACAATTTACGAAGCATAGCTGAAGTTTGAAAACTATGAAAAAAGTACGTTTTTTCTTACGGTCCATCATAATTCCCTGACTATTAACGGTTCTCCCGGTCTGTCACCACACTGAGATCAGACAATTCTGCGCACCGGCAATCACGACGAATTGGCAAAAAAAATTGTTACCTCATTCTACATGCAGTAAAGCCGAATTCGTAAGGATTGTAACGCAAAATTATTCGCAAGTGGACGGGAGAATTAAAGACATAGGAGAAGAGAGAATCAGCGAACGAAAAGTGAGGTTAGTGCACTGAGAAAAATTTCATTTGTTACAGTAACTAGAAAAATTGAGTAAAACAGGTATCGTTGAAAAAACTGTTTGAATATTGTTGGGATTACGAAAAACGAGGTACGCCTAACCATTTTGCGCTATCGTCTATCCTTTTTTGGTTATTGCAACGCTGAATCAGTTTCTGAGGTTTGCTCTACTTTTTTAGTTAAACAAGGCTTTAACGTCAATTTATCGTTGCACGAGCGTTAAATTTTCGCAACAGTTGCAAGAAAATATAGCAACGGCGATCGTAATGAGAAAGAATAGCAACGGATACCAGACTTTCCGGTAACGGCTAGAAAACTAATTTTCATTTTTTACCTAGGACTATATTTTTCGATTGTGGTAAAAAATGAAAATAGTCAAATTACTGAGCGGTAACCGTAACGAAAAATTTCTCTCAGTGTGCGGAACGGGGTCGAGGGTGGATAGTTGACGGGATGAACGGGGAACGAGGAGCACGTGAAGAGCATCGCGGAGCGCTGCTGCGCCACTATGTATAACAAGTTATGTATGTACAAGCACGCGTGCAGGGCAGGTTATAGTATCATATGTACTAAGCTTGCTGCTCCTGGTCGAGAGTAAGGGTATCAAGACGACGACGAGAGGCGCGCGGCGAGCGAGCGAGCGGTATGCTAACCTAAATGGTATATAGTGCCCCGTGTGGTGAAGTAGTCCATAAAGTTTGGATGAAATTGGTATGCGAAACCGATATCGCGTTACCAGCAGCTTTCCGACATCGTACGATCCGGCAGACAAGGAGAGACCAATTTCACAGCTTGCGCAGGTATCCCGTTGCGATCTTCACCGAGCGAGAATCACCTTTGCGGTGATAGTTTGTCGAACGGTTTCAGGTTCTTTAAGCTGCCTTAAATCTTCTCGACAGAATCGAGTTTCCCTACGTAGGGCGAATCGGCCGGATCGTATGATCCGAAATTAACGAGGACGAAGTTAGTAAGGATGCTGTAACCGATGGATGTTTAAGAGAGATCGCTACTTTGCATCTTCAGGGATGTCGGAGATTTGGTATACTTTAATTTTGATAAGTTGAATCCTTGAAAGTAATTTTCAATCTCCCCGATAGCGATGATTTTTTAGCCTGACGTTTCGTTACGTCAACGTTACTAACTTCGGCCTGATCGTAATTAAGGGAAATAAAAAACACAGAATTATTTGTAACAACCGATTCGTCAACAACATCCAGTGACATTGATTTTTCACATAGTTTGAATGATTCGCGAGGTTCTTCGACCCAATTTCAACTTATTCTTGGTACCCGACTTATCGCACTCGGGGCGAAACTTGCTTGGTAGCGGCAGAGGGTGAAGTTTGGGCAAAAACAGAGGGTCCTACACAGCGGCGCCTGACGACGCACGTGATTTAACGACGGTCAGGTTAGGCTAGTGTAGGGTGTCCGTACTCCTCGGGATTCGACCCTATCTGCGCCAGGGTGGCCACCTGACGTTATGGAGGTCAAATGATCCCCGCCTTCCCCTGAAGAAGAAGAAGAAGAAGAAGAAGAATAAAACGAAAAAGAATCGAAAGGATCAAAAACACGCGAAAGAAAAAGACTCGTCTGATTGAGAGTCAATTTTATTCCTGCACTGACGATGAGAAAAAATTAAAATATGGTAGAAATTGTCCTCTACCAACTTATTAAGGGTCAAGATAATGTAAGCCATATTAAATATATGAAAACCACCAAATTTTCGTTACACATCGATCAATAAATAAACATCGCAACTTTACCACAAACATTTTTCGACCGTGGTATCCGTCCATTTGTTGCTTCGGTACTTGTCGGTTATTCGCAACCGCAGCTGCGGAATCCGCCTCAGTATTTCGACCAGTCCCGGATTCGGGCAAGCAAAACCGAGGTAGGTGCAAGTAGGTATTCACACGAGGGCGAAAGAAATTCGCAATGGTGTTTGGAGCGAGGAACCGAGAGAGGGATGCAGGGGTTTGAATGGGGGTGGGTTGGGGGTCGTCGGTCGGGCACCCAATCAAAGCGAGCAAACATTAATTTAACGCTACGTTTCGGGGATACGTTTTTGCCAGCCGAATCCGCGCCCCCATCCCTTGTCCGACCTTCGCACCCCCTCGAACCACCCCTCGTCGTCCCGGCGTACTCTGGGGTTAATTACGAGAACCGGGAGTGAGTGAGTGAGTGAGTGAGAGAGGTAGAGAGATAGATAGATAGAGAGAGAGAGAGAGAGAGAGAGAGAGAGAGAGAGAGGGACGAAGGGTTGGGAGGGCGGGAGGGAGGGAGTCAGAGAGTTCGATCGGGGCTTGTAAGTGGCCGGTTAATGGTCGTCGACTTGTTTCCGTTCAATTGCGATCCTCTTAATTTCGTTCGCACCACTCTAACCGGCGGTGGAGGCGACGCCCCCCGAGAACCGCCGTCAACAAACCGCCCCCCGCACGTCCGTTACCTCGAATGCTTCGAAATCATCGACTTCTTTTCCTTCTTCCGGGTATAGAGACCCGGCTATTCGGGCCTTCGCTGGCGTGTGGTTTCGTACAGAGAAAGTACATTAACTTCAGCCGCCATGCCTTGCCTGCGGGGGTAAAGAGGCGTGACCGCATCGCCACTCGAAACTCTTTCCTCCCTCTGACTCGATTGCTGCTCGTCTGTTAACAGCCTCCCCCCCCTCCCGGGGTGAAGGGAAAGAGGTGGATGCATCGGACAAAATCTGGTGGAATTTTATTGCTTCCGGTCTTCCGATGTTTTTTTTTTTTAATCTTTTTTATTTCTTTTCTTCTTCTTCTTCTTTTTTTTTTTTTTTTGTTCTTCTTTTTTCTTTCACCGAGCGCGTATCGTCGTCGTTCAGGATCTGATTTATCACCCGTACCAAGGATATTCCGACGTTGGGGAGGTGGTTAAGAGAAAAGGGAGGGGAGAGAAAAATGTGGAAGCGATGAAAAACTTGTAGGACTTTTGAAACGTAGGACGTTTCACCGCAAAGTCTTTGTCGTCGCGTTGAGTTGAGTTGAGTTTTGCACGAGAAGGAAGGAGGAAGGATCGGGTCTTCTAATTTTGCGAGCATTTTCTCCGAGCCTCCCCCTTGGACCAAAGCGACGAAGGAGCCGGGCCGTCGTCGTTGGAAAATCCGCCCCCTCGAACCAATTCGAAATCGCATTAAATCCATTTCAATGCGTTCAGTCAAAACTCCAATTTAAAAGTTCTGCCGGGCGCGAGGCGAGCCGAACGACAGAAACGGCTTCTCAACCCCGCGTCGCGCCGCCGCCCTTCAGACGGAATTAGAAATACCGAAAATAGTTTCCTCGCCACCATAACTAATTCCCTCGGGTCTGTAATAAACGAAATCCCTGCTGTCCCGTTATACCGATTCCTTTTCACCACCACCACCACCACCACCACCTCCGGCAACCCTCGTGAAATTATCGCCTCGCATCTCCCGATCGCATTCCCATACGTATGTATGCCTAAGCGTGGATTAGGAAATTCTGTAACTCAACCGGATTGTTAGAGCAGCTGATCATCGCTCTAAGAATCAAGGAATCAAAATTTCTTATCACAATTTTATCGATACCTTTTCTCTTCCGACATTGGAATTTCGGAGGAGTTTGGAAAACTGTAAAGAATCACATTCTTCAAACGCGAGAGACAAAAAACGAATTCAAAAATTACAATCGCACGAGGTGACAGAGTCAAATTTTTGAACGAAACGTGGTCTTGCATGCTATGCTATTGACGAAAATACGTGAGAAAGGAAGGAAGGAAGGAAGAAAGGAAGGATAAAGGAATGTTGGCGGTAAATTAATGAGATTTTCTGAACCCAACCCCGAAGTTTCTTACCAAGCGAAAAGAGCCCGACAACCTCAGGTCGCGAATTCTTTCACGTTAAATTCTAGATGTATAAACATCCACCTACCTTAACCTCTACCTTCAACGAACCACGCAACCGGGCAAAAAAGAAAAACTACCAAGCGCGAGTCGTTTCTACTCGCGGGTTTTGCTATGCGTGCAAAAGGGGGAGATTTTCGTTTTACGGTGTTGTGTTTTTTTTTTTTTTTTTTTCATTCTTTCTCTATTTTATTTTTTCTTCTTTAACCCCCCCCCCCTCCCCCTCCCCCCTCTTGCTCCCTTCTTCGTTTCGTCTTTCTATTTTCCCTCTATTCTGCGCCTTTGTCGCGTTTATATCACAAGTTTTCGTCACGTCGACCAAAGTGCCGTGCCCACCCCTTCCTTTTCCACCCTACCTCTTATACCAGCAGCCTCTTGAAAGTGGCTACGATCCTACATACGGCTCGAAGAATAGAATAATTTCGTGATTCGTAGGCTCGATTTCAAATTGAAAAAAAAAAAAAAAAAAAAATACCTTGCGACCTTTTCCTAGGAACGGGTATGTTACACAAAAAAATATAGATCGGCAGAGTGGAAATAAAGAACGAAAAAAAAAAAAAAAAAAGAAATACCGCGAAGAAGAAAAACGGTGTTATTATACATTTTCCAACCACACACGCGACGGCCAGACTTTGACGAATTGCATCTGCAGCCGCTTTTTACACACGGCGCAGATATATAACCGACGATTTAAGCCGGGAAAAGAATGCTGAAAACAAATCAACGTCAAACCGTCGCAAAAAGTTACTTCAAAGTTTTCACTGTCAAATTAATGAGATTCTTTCGTCCCTTTCTCTCTCTCTCTCTCTCTCTCTCTCTTTCTCGCCTTTTTCCCAGTCGCTGTACTTTCGGTAAAAATATTCGATTTCATTCAAACCCTCAACTTCGGATTCCCGGGCCGTTCAGTTTCGCTCGGTTCTCAAGTCGCCGGCATTCTTATGTGCCATTCCTGTCAAAAGTTTCGCACGTGTCGGTCGAGCGGATTACGCTTTGATTTTAAACTAGTTTGAACAAGGGGACCGGTTGCCGACTTTGCAGCAACACTCCGCTTGGCCCGGCAGCCAGGCCTTATCGCCTTTTCATAATCTTTTCAACTTCTTACATATTTTATACTTTTTCCCCCTCCCCGCAATCTCAGCTCGGCTGCTCTCGTTGTTTTCGTCTCTCGAAAGGAGGAAAAACGGTCGGTTGTTGAAGAAAATTTCTCGCCTGTTTCTCAGTAAGGGCTTGTACACCGAGACTCATTCCGCGAGCATTGGAATATGGAAATTTTTCTACCCTGGGAAAACGGAAGCCGCGCATTCTGGGACAGATTCAAGAAAGCGTTACATAAATTCAATCCTGGATTTTAGCGCCATTTGTACATAAAGTTCGTGAGAAAATAAATACCATTAGACCTGAATCTTCGACCAATTAATCGCAGGTATTCGTTACATTTAAGTCTTCTTATTTTCATCCGCGATAAAGGAAACTAGATGTCGGAAACCCGGACCCAGATTAAAAAGTCACCGAAAATATTTATCGAATGCTATTAAATATTTTCTCCGTAAAAACAGCCTGGAAACTTGGTTGAAACGACTTCACCCGGGAGTTACGCGATGAAGAAAAAAGAAAGTCCGAAGAATGGAATTACGGTAGGGGTGGTGGTCCGCAAGTTCGCACGTGTCACCGTCTTTTTTCCTCCTCCCCCATTCTTTGGCTGTTCTTTTCTTACAGAGGGAAATGGTGCACAGATGTGGAACGAAGGACGATGGAAACGACGAAGGAGCGGAGAAACGCTGATGGACCGGCAGTTTGGGTCCGGTGCGTTGATCACGAACAAAGGTTCCATCAAAAAAACGGGACGCGTATGAAACGGACGGGGAGACGATGGCGCGTGAGTCAAAGCGTCTCTCCTCGAGTAGACGAGAAGAGAAGAGAACGAAGACACTTTTGCAGATTCTTCCTCTCGCGGTCTCCGCGATTTCTCGGCCGGAATACATTGAGCGGAAACGCAACAGCCCGCCGGATTTTCATCGGCAAAATTGCGAGAGCGCGCGGTCCGGCAGCTTCTCAACGTCCGTGGATTCAAAACCGGGGGAACGGGGATTAGCCGGGAGCCTTTGCTAATGCTCGAGACTTCTCTTTCTCTCTCTCTCTCTCTCTCTCTCTCTCTCTCCCTTTTAAACAAAAACTTTGTTGTCGCTGGTTCGCTGGTCGGTTGGCATGAGACCGGGTCGTGACTCTTCGTTAGGTTTTTTTTCCCCCGTCGCCGAAGAGTCCCTATCTCCGCAACTCTGGAACCGCGCACTCGCTGGAAAATGTATGTTTCAGAAGTTTGGAGTCACATATCCGATGAAATATATTCGTAGAACGATTGAAACGCGATATTATCCTGTCCTCTTTTTTTTTTTTTCAACCATCGAAAAGGCAAAAGGTAAAATGAAAAAAGAACCCCTTTGCCTTAACTTATCTTTTTTGCACACCCCGAAGACGCGGGTAAAACTCGAAGCGCTTCCATCATTCCCGCTAATTTTTCTTCCACGGCCCTTTGAGGGTAATTTCATCTCGCGCGTCAACTTTTTTGCGGTAGAAATGGGGGTTGAGTGGAACGAAGTTTAAAGCGAGGCTTAATTTTAGGATAACTTCATCGAATACACTTAATGAAGCAAACGGGAGTTGGATTGATGTATAATATATATATATACATATATATAATTGCACAATGGAGGAAGGGAAAACTCTTCATCTGTTTTCTCCCTTCGTTTCGGCCATCATTTATTTCCATTTCGGTGCTCTTCTTCTCGCCACCGCGCCGCGAAAAGTTTCATTGCATTAACGGCGGTCGTTTTACTCACCGCAAAGGTGTCTTTTACGGAGGAAAAGGACGAGGATTATAATACCTTGGAGCGTACTTTCAACATCCGTTGCGCACTACTCTGTCTCACCTGAAACAGAAGAACAGAAAAAATTCTTTGATTACTCGTTGCTGCCGCAATCATCGCCGTTATAACCAAACAAACGTGAAATCAATCAGCTCGTCCCGGAAGTGCAATATGCACGCGATAATGCGCCGCAGAGGCTGGTAACAAGGAAGTTGGCGAATCGTTATCACCAACCACCGGGGTTGGTACACGTGTATAACGGTTCGCCGGTCACAGGGTCATATTCCATTCCACGGACTGCGTGCAGAGCGAATCCTTCTATTACGAAGAACCAGTTCGCCATCAGATGAGAGAAAAATTTTCAGCAGTATGTTTATTGATCGCGAGTGAACTCCGGAGCCGACTTGCTCTTCGCTTTACGCTGCAAAGAGAGAGAGAGAGAGAAAGGGAGAGGGAGAGAGAGAGAGAGAGAAAGAGAGAGAGAGAGAGAGAGGATTGTTATAACGACCGTTCTATACCTCGAGGTTCTAACCGTTCCCCTGGAGCAACCGTGACTCGACATCATATCACAAAGACGTCAAAGCCTGCCCCGCAATAGCTTCCGGCAATTTCTTTCCCGAAACCATGTAGCCTGGTAATTGAAGAATAACGACAACACGCCAGAATTGCTCTCAGAGTTGAACGACGATCTCGAGGTTATACGTTTTACCCTTATCCTTTCAATTTCGCTACGATCGAAGTAGTGTTTACCGTGAAAAATGACGGTGTTAAAATTGATGCACTGAGAGAAATTTTTAGTTCCGGTTACCGCTCCGTCCTTAACTATTTTCATTTTTAACCACAATCTAAAAATATAGTTCCAAGTAGAAAATGAAAATTAGTTTTATAGCCGTTACCGGAAAGTCTAGTATCCGTTACTATTCTTTCTCGTTACGATCACTGTTGCTATATTTTCTTGCAACTGTTGCGAAAATTTAACGCTCGTGCAACGATAAATTGACGTTAAAATCTTGTTTAACTAAAAAAGTAGAGTAAACCTCAGAAACTGATTCAGCGTTGCGATAACCAAAAAAGGATCGACGATAGCGCAAAATGTTTACGCGTACCTCGTTTTTCGTAATTCCAACAATATTCAAACAGTTTTTTCAACGATACCTGTTTTACTGAATTTCTCTAGTTACTATATAACAAATGGAATTTTTCTCAGTGATAATAGACTGAAAGCGAACTACTTTAAACCAATTATAGTACCAATTCTGAAATTCAACGTCAGATAGCGTCAAATCGTCATCATCAAATCACACCGTCTATCAAAGTAGAAACGGCATTTTTCCTGCAGTGTCCCGTTTCGCATCGAAGTCAGTTTTCGGCCGTCATCCTCGGACCAACGACACTCGGTGTTTTTTGTCGAAGCCCAGAGGCGCCGGGGAGGAACGGATAGTCATGAGAAATTGCGACAAGCACCTGTAAGGCTGAATACCTGGTCTCTGTCCTAACCGCGTTCTCGTCCGTTGAGCAACGCGGCGATGACCTTATCGCCCGTTGATCTCTTCCGACCTCGCTGCTCGGCGTAACAACGTTACTTGCGAGAATGCCCGGTATAAATACGTGCGTCTGTATAGTACGGTAGATATTTGCCACGGGAAAGGATGTAACGGTTTTTGTTGTGGCAAGGTGGGAAAGAATTTTTGTGCCACGACCACGACTCAAGGCCCAATGATCACGGTGCACGTGCACGGAGTTCTGCAGCCAGGTTCAGGAATGCAGAATGTACCACGATACGTGGTAGTGGAATTAGAAACGGGATTTGAACATTTATCCGTAGCTAGAAGCTGATTGCGACGTCCTTTGTTCACGAGGAAAATCAACTCCGTACCTGTAACGTTGTCTGTTAAAAGCTCTTTTACAGTAACACTCTGCTCAACAGATTTAATTTCGTCATGACCGGACGCTCAGGCCTGTTGTACTTTATGCCGGAGAGTAGAGAGATGAGACGAAGGGCAGGGACAACGAGAGGACAAAAAGAAACAAGCATGATTGAAGTAAAAAAGAATGAGAGAACGCGGAGGGAGGGAAAATTGTAATTACACTCACACGGTGTACACATTTGCGACTATTTTTCCATTGTGTAAAACTTGCCTAAAGGTTACGCGCGTGCAAGGTGTGCGTAGTATATATATATATGAAAATATATAGGTTAAAGAAATGAAAATATATAGGTTAAAACTGAAAAGAGGAAGGAACAAAAGGGTAAATGGGAGGAGAAAAGTCCGCGAGGGAATACAATCGGCGATATTTAAAATAGAGCCGTCATATCCGGCGGTAACATTGCACGTATTCAAATCCACCGAGTAATTATCGTTGGGCTAAAAAACGCCACGTGACAAAGCGGCATCGGCGCGTGTCACGTAAACACCATCCACTTTTCTCTCGGGTAAGATAAGATAAGATTGAAATCCACCTCTTCACGAGTTGGATACCTACGCGACCCTCTTTTCACTTGTCGGAATGAGAGACGGACCGTATATCTATCTATGCCAAAAGGAAGGGGGAAAAAAAAAAAAAAACGATAAACGTAATGAAATTGCTTTGAATATACGTACATATATACGTATAGACGTAAACGCGGAGCGAGGAGACTCGATTTTTTATTATTTTTCCTCGTTTCGGAAGATTGCAGATATATATGAATAAACTTGATTATATTTCTCGTTGCGCTTCACTTAACAAACAAAGACGAATAAGAAAGGAGCCTTGTTAAGTGTGTACGATTCCTTTGCAAGATTAAATTAGTTTCGCGATTCTGGGGAAACTGGTTATACGTATTATCAATTTTCGTTACTCCGCCGATGCCTATCCCGAAATGAACGTCGTAATATATACCACACAGAGGCGAAAATTTAATAAAACCAAATCGCTTCTTCCAAAGTTACTATTCTCGGTAAAATTATCCTCACGGCAACGTGAAGCGAAGGAATTCACCCCCGTACACAGCGATTTCATTCGATTGAGATATTTTCCGAAGAGCATGACCGCGATCAAGGTTCGCGATCATCGAACTATGAACGAATCTGTAACGCACTGTGGCACCTGGTGCTGGATATATTAGTTCTTGATGGTGATCCAACGGTCAATTTTCCAGAACGGCGTTCCACGCTGCGCGATTCTAAGACGTTGTTGGGTAGGTAAAAAGGTGCGACGGTAATGGTGGTTGGTGGTGGTAACGGTAGCAGTGTTGGTTGTGAAAGTGTATACCATGGAAAGAGTAAAACGGCAACAGCAGCAGTAGCAGCACCATCGAGGCATGGTGCACGATGTTGACAAAGTCCTCTAATTTGTTACGGCCTTGGCGTTTCGGCTCTCCGAAATTACGTCTAGGTTTATTGCGACTTTGAGATCAGAGAGCAGAAACAAAGGACGAGAAATTCTGCTAGATACCGATGAAGGGGGGGGGGGGGGGGGGGGGGCGAAGGGAAGAAGGTAGAAACGTTAATCTTGAGAGGGTGTGCGCACACGGATACGGGAACGTGTTGCAATCCTCGGTCGTTTGAGGACGGCTCGTTCTAATTCAACGAGCGTAAATCTACATGATATCATTTCGTGTCGTTAAATCTGAAAATGGCTTCTCGAAACGGGGAACGATCAGACGGCATGGAAAACCCGGGAAAACCAACCGTGAATTATCGTCCTCCAAGGCTCCGTTGTGTTTCTTCTTTATCCTACTTTATTTCTTCTTGTTTCCTCTTATACTCCATAACGTACATCGGAGCCACTTCCATCCATAAAACTCCCTCCTACAAAAGGATAAAACTGTCCTTTTCGTACGTGTCACTTACACACAAAACCTGAAACTTTCAAACAGCTCTTGGTGGTAGAACCAAGCTTCGTCCGATGCCGCAAGCCCTTGACCACTCATATTTTCACTGATATCGATTCCATTGTACAAATTTCCTCGAAAACAGCGTGGGTACCTGATTCCGAAGCATCTCAGATCCTCGAGATAGTCGAAAGAGAACGTTCTCGCAAAATTGTTCGAACTAATGTTCCACGGCGATAACAGCAAGTAATTATGAACGAAAGGCCGCAACGGAGACAAAAGTTGCACGGCTTGAGCCGCTGTAAAGGTGAAGGCTTTGCAGTTGCGGCAAAGCTCGCCTCCGCGTATCTCGTCGGCCATACGACGATGCCTGTGTGGCATGTGGATGCAGCGACTGATTGTGAGTTGATTCAACGTCACAAAGCCCTCTTATGCGGTTAGCGGTTCACTCCGGTCTGCGGTCAGCCCGTCGACGCCTTTGACATTTCGAGTGAAAAGTTAATTTTCACTCGAAATGAAGTGAGAAGAAACGGAGGAGAGACTCGGTTTTCTGGCTATCAATTCGCTTGCGTTAAAAATTCAAGAGTACAGTAAAATTTTCATTACATTCACTCGACTGCCATTCCATGAGAGTCGTGAAGGAGAAGAATGGCGAACCGTCAATCGTCGGAGGAACTACGAGACCTGAATACTCGAATGAACCAACCGGTATATATAATCCACTTCAACTCTCTCTCTCTCTTTCTCTTTGCCCGTAACGTGCTCTTCACCTCCTACACCGCGGGTCGATGCTAGAGCAACACGTTTCGTCGGCGTTTCAAACCCGTTGGCAATTATGCGTCAAAAGCAGAAACAAAAAAAAAAAAAACACGAAAGGGTGGAAAAAAATTTGACGAGTATAAAAATCGGAACAAGAGAAATTACTCCTGCCTGTATAGTTAAACGCGTTCAAGTATATCTACGACCTTTAACCTATAGACACACCTTATGTACGTAGTATAAAATCGTTTGTCACTCTCCGCAGTCCGCATGAATATCGTTCCGCTTGACGAAATGAAAATGGTGAAAATAATACGAAGAATTACAAATATCTCCTCGCAACGCGACTGTAAGATTAATTCATCGGGTTTCCCGCATAACTTGTATGTTCGTAGAAAAATCGTTCTCGCGATTTATTCTTATTCTTTCTATCAGCTTTTTTTCTAAACGGATAGAGAAGAAGAATACCGGTGATAACACCGCCGTGAAACTTTTTCGGTAACTTTCACGTTGCCAGCCAGGGGGGTGGGGGAGGAGGAGGGCTAATTTACTCGCTCGGCTAGCGGGGATAAAGCCGTATATCTTTCTCAGTGGCTAACAAGAGTTGTTGTATATTTCTCACGGCGAGGAAATGACCGGCGAGCAGCGAGCCGGTCGAGGAGGTTTAGCAATAATCTTAAATAGTAATCAAAGCCGAGGACGGCGGTTCGAACGAACGGTTGGTTTGCTCGCTTGGAGCTCGGTAGGATGAGAAGAGCGAGCGACTCCTTTTTCCTTCTTCTCGTCCTTCTCGCTCTCTCGCGATCATTTCGAATTCCGCCGAGAAAGGTTGAAAATAGCAAGAGATAACATCGCGATTTACGCGCCTCGTAAACCTGACCACATCGGCCTTTAAATACGAACGGATACCGCCGCATCCGTTTACCGGGTGTCCATTCTCGAATCAACCGTAATTGTAACCACGGAGATTCGAGCTTTGACTCGAGCGAATAACCTCGCGGTGTAAAGTTTGATTAAGTTAAGAAACACGTAGGTTTCAACCGGTCCGCATGTACCTACATGCCCAATTACGTACCGTGTAATTAGCAATTAAGCTAATCTCGCCAATCCCTCCCCCCTCCCCCGCCTCTTGGGAAATTGCAAACGACGAAGCTTAGAAAAATCCATACAGTAATCCAGCGTTGTTAATTATAAAATCTGAGGCTATATGCGAGTACTTTAAGGGCTTCCTTCTGAAATACTATAAGAGAACGATACAGCGAGAGATGGAGAAAGAATTTCAAATCGGGTTTGCAGTAGCCAATTAAAATCCAACGATTTCCATTCCGGGTTAATTTACATTTCTGTCGATCAATCGAATTCGTCCCGTTTCATTGTGAAAATTTCTTTTTATTCTCAGCGTTCGATTACAGTTGTTTTTCACATTCGCACGGAAAAAGGAATTCCACTACCGCAAAGACGATGAGAAATGTAGGAATAAAAAAAAAAAAAAAAAAAAAAAAAAAAAAAAAAAAAAAAAAAAAACAGGAACGCGAGGTGAAATAAGTGGATAAACAAAAATGGCGGGAAACCGGCACGGCAAGAAGCGAGCGTGTGTTTTCACGAATTGGGCCGTGAAACACGTCGTATACTCGCGGGGAAACTGGCGACTCGTTTTGATTACTATACGCCAAAGAAAGACCCGTTTGTGACGTGAATGAAGGGTCTCCCCATTCCGTCCATTCGCCGCATTGCGTGTAGCCTTTCAGGCCTTTCATTACACGCAGGTATGTACGTACGTCGAGTTACACGCAGCGCTCTCTCTCTCTCTCTCTCTCTCTCTCTCTCTGTCACACACACACACACACCTGCACAGGCTAATTGAAAAAAGAATATAGAGATCTTGGTGTTTCGTGGGTATGTACGATAGTGTAACACCCGGTCAAAATGGATTCTCGTAATTAGTCGCAGCAGCCAACGCAATTCGACTCCATCTTAAAAAATGAAGCCAATTAAATGCGCCATTATGTGCGTGCGTGTGCTATACATTGAGTTATTTTTTCTTCTCATGGGTCGGATTCGCGCCACGGTTCCCGACCTTTGGCCTTGGAGTTATAACGTGCCTCGTAACCGCGAATCCGACACGTGTCATTTTTCTCCTCATTTTCCACCAAGCCCCGTGGCGAAGGGGGAGAGAATTAAAGCCGCTCGCAACTTGCGATTACGTCGATGTTGTTATCAGGCTATCTCACAATTTTCCGAAAAACTTATACTTCCGGGATCATCGCGAAACACGCATATAAAAATTGTTGCAAATTTTTTTATTGTTTGAATGAAATCACGAGTATGAAACAAATGGCAGGAATATCGTTCGCCGAAGTTTTACTATTGATAAGAACGATCTAGATAACTTCTCATCTTCTTCTTCCTCGACTTCTTTGCACGGTTTCTAGTTTAGGTAAAGTACGTATCTTGAGTATGGGTATATAAAGTGAACGCGAGCCGCACAAAAGTAAAGAGGAAATAATAAAAAGACGATCTCGCAAACATACACTAGCGTCGAAACATATACAGGAATAAAGGAAAAGGATAGAAAAGGATAGAAAAGGAAACAGGAAAAAGGAGGAATAAGATGAAGGAAAAAAAGAAAAGAAAAAAAAGAAAGTGGAGCGAAAGATTTATCCGCGAAAAACGAGAGGCTGACTTTACCCGACCGAAGAGATAAGGACTTAAGGATGTATAGGCCGTTCTTGCGCGAGCTGTAATCTATTACCAAGGCAGCCGAAGCCACCAGAACGGAGCAACCCGAAATCCCATGAAGTGATCCGAGTGGTCGCTCCAGCTGGTTCAAAACCGGCGATGAAATTTAAACGGACAATGAATTGTGGGGTCCGGAATCAAGCGCAGATTGAAAATGAAGAAGAGAGAAAAAAAAAAAAATAAATGGGTTGGTTTCGTTGAGCTGACACGTATCGCAATGGGTTACCCGACTCCGGGGTTAACGTCAGCACCGATGACGGGACACGCCATAAAACGGAGAGGAGAAGCGGAGCGGGAACGATATACAGGTTATACAGAAATTGACAGAGAAAGGTGGCGGTGGGTGAATCG
The DNA here is from genome assembly GCF_021901455.1 of Neodiprion lecontei. NCBI lineage: Eukaryota > Metazoa > Arthropoda > Insecta > Hymenoptera > Diprionidae > Neodiprion > Neodiprion lecontei. The sequence goes on along the minus strand of NC_060261.1, from coordinate 5,085,543 downwards.
GTTGAAGGAGGCCGATAGGACGGAAGGACGGGGGGCGACAGAATGGACCCTCGTCTTCCAGATTTATGTCGGGCTTGATAAACCTCTCAGATTAAAAACACCGGCCTTTCTTAATCCAGTTCGAAGGAAAGAAGAGCCTGAGTACATTTCGGAAAATCCATACCAGGACTCGACAACGAATCGCGGATAAGGTTGCAGGTCACCGGTGATAAACGAACCTGAGAAGAGCTTCGCGGGTTTTTCCTTTTTCTTTTTTGTTTTTCGTTCATCAAACGGAAAGCAAATTGGTTTACGAGAGTATATATCTGCGGATGGAATGAAAAATAACAATCGTGTACAGTGTATTGACGACATTGACAGTCCAAGTCTTGTTTGACTGGGAGAAAATGACTCGTCAGGTTACTTCTTTGCCTTTTCTTTGATTTCGAGATACGGGACACGTTGCGGTTATTTTTGCAGTTTAGGATCGAGGGAACGTAAAAGGCACAAAGATGGCCTTGAGCCGTCGAGGTTGTCGCTTGGCGACGCGGACTCTTGGCGTCGAGCGCAGCCAACGCCGGCGGTAACGGATGGCGGCGTAACGACGTCGTTACGAAGATATACAGACATTTTGAGTCTATACCCTACCCCCGACGATTATAGCATACCTAACGTTCGCGGAGAGGGTAGGGCAGGCAGCGACGGAGGAGAAGAGAAGAAGCCCGGAGGATGAGACCGCGGCTTCATAAGCTGCCGACCCTTGCATACCTCGCGCGTCTAAGCTAAACCACCTTTCTTCCTCTGCTCACCCCCTGGGCATCGAACTTCGCGGTGGACTAGGCCTAAAGAATCGCCCCATTAACGGGATTTATTGCAGACGGTATGAAATAAAATATATTCGAGATCGTCGTTAAATCTCCCGTGCAACCGGCGACTCTCGTCATAGGCGTATACGTGTCTGGATGTAATATGCGTACCGAGGAACGTTATGCTCAGTTTCCTGGTTATAATACGCCGTCTGAATATCGTCTGTAAAGACTGCAATGTGTTCAGTTCACAAACTGGGAAACTCATTCGGTAAGTCAAAACAATAGTACCAAGAGAATCGTCCAACTGCTGAAATCGGCTACGTTTTAGGTCTTGATTTAGCGTCTGGCTTGCGCTTATCAGTTTCAGCCGGTGTAAATTTGCCAACATTGACACCCCGTGAGAGATCGTTTTTCCAAAGATACTCGAACGACAGTTGACCAAGTAGTTCGTTCCTAAAATAATGAAGACACCGATGTGCCACATCGGTATTTTTAGTACCTTGCACCCGATCTGTAGCAACGTTGGTATAATAACGACTTCCAGAGCTATCTTCTCGAACGATTACTAATCCATTAGGGTAAATTATGGGATCGTTTAGAAGATTGGTGTTCCAAGTTCAGGGTGCGTTGCTATAATTTCGTGCTGTTTATATCCTAGAGCCGAGGGTCGATTGGCTGATGATAGTCTTTGCTCCGTAGAAACCGAGAGTCTATAAACAAGGAAGTCCGTCGTAAAAAGGGGTAACAAATGAGAAATTTTCTCACTTATGACTTAAACTCGGAGAAACCTTGACCGATGATTCAAGTATGAAAAGTATTCTTAGCGGTAGCACTGAGTCATCTGTCCGCTAAGTGACTCCTCTTAAAATGTCCCTCCTTTCACTCTTTGTATCCAGTTTGATTAAATACAATTTTATCACCATTACCTTCCGCTTGATCGAGGTCCCGCACGTCATTATATCCAGACTGTGCTTCTTTTTCCGAAGTTGATGTTGAGCTGGTAGAGTAGGTATTAGACCAGAGCCACTGCCGTCGCCTCTGAAACGCCTTTAATCAACAATAATTATCTTGCAATACCCAAGCGAGGGTCAGCTCGACGTGCACGAATGCTGCATACTGTTTCACACGCGTGTGAAGTCTAGCCGCGTACCATTGTTCACCTGAATACGTATAACGTAGGTACATAACACGTGTGGAAACTAAACTCCCCGAGTCCAAGTTGACCGTTGGGTAGATAGATGTGTGCAGGTAGGGTGGTCCGTGTTACTTTACTCCCTCTTCTCTTCTCCGTAGCGGGGAAGAGAGTTTCACCCCCAGGCTTTGCGCGCGGTCCCTTGACTGGGGCCCCATAACCAAGAATTTCCGCCGGTGGTGATCATCCAGTGGAAAATTAACACTGTCGGAATTTTCATCCGATATGCCAGAATTCCGCTTCCTGCATGCCGGTCGGCGTCTTATCACCATTATAATTCCTCCTTACTCCACCCCTCCGACGATTCAGCAATTTTCACGTCTTTCTTTTTCTTCTTCTTCTTTTTGGGTGTGTGAAAAAGTCGGAGACAAAGTGCTGAGATCGCGGCGGCACAGGACTCATTACAAAGGCAACCGCGTGCAGTAATCTGCATAAGGTAAGTAACGGAGCGGCTTTTGCCATCGAGTCTGAAAAGGCAGACTGCGGACTTGGTGAATTTCCGTTGCATTTGGCGAACTCGAGAGCGCGTTGACTCTGGAAGGGAATCTGGTGCACAATCTGCTCTCGGAATAATCACGTATAAACTTAGAGAGAAGAAGACTCTCGGGTTTGTTGTTACTGGAACAAGCCAAGTTCTCCAGAGTCGTCTGGTACGGTGGACTGACTAAGCATCACGGGGCGGAATTTAATTGCTACGAATTTGAAAACGAGAGAAGTCATCCAAAAACCGACGCAGTCGCCCGACTGTCTCTCTCACTCTCTCACTCGCTCTCTCTTTCTCTCTTTCTCTCTGTGCAAGGGCAAACACTCGAGCGAAGGTTGATTGCTCTGAAAACGGATGGAAAGAGCGAGAGGGAGAGACACGGAGAGAAAGATTGAGGGACCAGGAGGGCGAGCAGGCGGGCAGGCCAGGCATCGTACACAAGGGAAATAACCCGCTTCGTCAACACTGCTCACTGCTTCCGTAACTAATGGATATTCTGCGGGAATAGAGCAGAGTGGATATAGGTATATACTAGCCAAGCAGCTGAGCGGGTTTGAGAAACGTAACGCGGTCTTACCGAAACGCTCGCGTGTGTTTTCCCCGTCGCCCTTGGCGCCCAGGGTTCGTCGCACAAACGGTAAACCGTGGAATGAATTTAGCAAATTTGCAGACTTCCGACTCCGGAAAGTGCTCCGTTTGAAATCAGATTCGCGGGACTCGCCTGCACGCCGGTATGGCATGGCAAACAAATAAGGAACGCCGGGAAATGTCGAGTGACGGGGAGGAGATCAAAATTCAAAGTGCGTTGTCACTGACCGCGGATCCCTTTTTCCCCCTTCACCCTTGCCATTTTCCTCACCCCTTCCCCCAAATGCGAGGAAATTGGATTTTGTCAAACCTCCGGCTCTTGTATTCGAAGAACGAATCCCACCACCCACGGATTTGCCCTATAACATTTTCGAATTTCAATCGTCGTACGTGCGTGTGTTCGCGACGCTAGGCCTGCGTTCAAAAAAGTCTGACCAAATCGTCACCCGAGAAGCTGACGCGGGAAGGAACGAAAGAAGAAAGAAACAAAGGAAAAAAAAAAAAAATACGGGACTCGGGATTCGGGACTGGGGTTGGAGGGAAGGGGGATGAGGAGGAGGAGGTGGTTCGAGGTTAAAAGAAACACTCCTACGTGACCGGGATTCCGGAAAAAAAAAAACAAAACAAAGAAAAAAAAAATCCGCGACGATATAAAGAAGAAAGAATCGAGAGAAGTGTGATCCTGATTAATTAAATTCTCGGTCTACCGTCGAGTCGGTCGCACCTCTCATCCCCGGCGACAACAACGACCCTCCCATTTCCCCGCGAAATTAGCCCTCTTTGAGAAAGATCTTAATTCGTTAACGAAACACGCGCGTGTTTATTTCATTGTTCAGCACTCACTCGATGGTCGTCGTTATAGCTTTTTCATTTGTCCCAGTTTTATTGTCAGCGCTTCAGTCAGCTATTCGCGTTACGATTCCTTGAGACGTTGTACCAACGTATCCTTGCACCTGAGAATAATACCCGTGATCCCGAGATTGAATTTTTCACAAGTAAAATAAGATTTGCGCAAGATATGCTCGGCGACTCTTCCGCCAAGATATCACCGCTGTGTGCGGCTCGAACGTTTTGCCGCTGCGGTTGCTTGATTCCGCGCGAATTATGCGGCGTAGAACCCTGCTTCGGATGCAAAGCACGCCGCGAATGGTAGGGCGGGGTATATTATTCTTGTGCAAAGTCAAACATTAGCACGGTCTCGTTAGATATCTCGGACAGTGTGTGCAGGATACCGGCCGACCAGCCAATCCGCCGTAAGCCGGCTACGGTGCACATGCTCCTTAACATTCGTTTCGGGAACTCTAAGGTTACTCGAGTGGAGCACGACCGACGCTGCTTCGTTAGTCGGGTACAAACCTTCTTCTAAGCTCCGCAGGATGTATGCCTGTATAGGTAATCCGTCGTTTGTAACGAACGTGCAAACTTTGCCTGCCGGAGAGAGAAGCTAAAGACGCTGGTGTATGGTTTATTGCTGTTTTTTTCGAAACATGAAACAGAAATTTCGAAAAAAATAAAATAAAAAAATACAGAGAAAAGAAGAAGACAGAGAAGCGGAAGTGGGGGATGATAAAAAAAAAAGGGAGTGCGAAGCAGAGATAGGAGGATCAACTTTACGCCGCGAAAAATATACCCCGGAAATCCGGTCTGCACCACGCGCTAACCTCGCGATTCGCGACCCTGCAGCCATTTGTACCTACGGCACTGCGTGTCGGCTCGGCGGGGGTGAAAAAGGGGAGAAAAGCTCGACACGATGGCGCCAGACATTCCGTGCCGGGCAGGTAGGCAACGCTGGGTATACACACGCGATTCTATCGATTCCACATTTGCACAATGGGAGCCGAGCCGCGGAAGAATCGAAAGAGGCGGGGGTGGAGTGAATGAGGAAGCGAACGCGGTGGGAGGAGAGAAGGAGAGAGAGAGAGGGGGGGGGCCATTCACGTTGCCGTGTGCGAGGTGCGGGAAGGGATGAAAAGTAAAAGGCAACCTTCGTAACTTCAGACTGATTTGCAAAAACTACGAATTCGCGCCTTCGGCGTGTCTGCGAAATTGTGCGAACGTAATTGTTTACTTTTTTTTTTTTTTATTTATATAGAAACGTTTTTGTTCACCCATGTTCAACCTTGTTGTTCTTTTCACATCTTTTTTGCCACCGCAAACGAATGGGATTTATCTACGCTAGGTTAACAACGTTGCGAATAAATTGTCTGTCCGATAATAGAGGAAAAACGAGGGCGTAAGAAAAAAAAAAAAAAATTAAAATAAAAATAATTGCCCCGTAACGTCGCTTAGAAAGCACTTAAAAGTTTTAAGTGGTTTTTTTTTTCCCCCTCCCTCACCGCGACTTTACTCTGGACGATACTGTACCTACCACTAGGTATACGACTTATAAATGATACACGGTTCACTCGCGAGGAGTTTTCAAATGATCAAAAAATCCCTCATTTTCTCCACCCATCGTGCATATGCGTTATTATTAATCCCATGTTCGTCCATTCAAAATTCCGCCCCCGCTGCCTTTCGATACATTAGAAGCGATATTTCGGTTCCTTTACGACGTACCGTTAAACGAACGAATGGACGAAAATTACACAGCTGTATACTATTATATACCGTTTTATTATTATCGTACCAATACCATTGCTATACTGTTATTTCATACTGTTGCGATCGTACTGTTATTACGCTCGCTGTTTCAGAGATATACTGTAACGGCAGGGGGGATCGATTTACAACCGGTTTATATCATCCGATTGTAACCTGAATTGGTGAATTATGCTAATTCACGGTACAAGCTCCGACGGAGAAAGGATATGTATGCAAGTTTTGTTCGTTCAAGTTCAAACTAAACCAGAGATCTTTTGCTGCGAATCTCGATATACGCAATTTGTGCAAAGTTTATAATAAATTACAAACGAAGATGCAGGATTGCAAATGCTGTTCAAAAAAAGAAGACCTACGTCAATGCAAAGAATCAAAATAATCCTTTTTCAGTCGGCTAGTTTACAGGATGGGATGTATTTTCATCTGAAACGAGCGAACTGCGAAGTCCTTGCAAATATCCTCGACAAGATCAATCTCCTGTCAGGCTCACCGTGCGTCCGACTACTTCTGGCTGTTTTCACCACCTCCGTCTGACCAATACTGCGTTTATACTACTGCGGCTGTTCTTCGAGTAGAAAAAACTTCGCGGCAGAATTTCACGCATCTCTCTAATCAGTATGAAATATCAAAATTTTCTATAATTTGATCGAGAGATGCCCGAAGTGAAAGTAATCTGAAAGGAAGAGTAAATTCTTCAAACTCGTTTCGAGGTTGTAAAAACAATCGTTCGAGTAAGACGTAAATAAGAAACGTCCGAGTAACGAACACGTTTGAAAAGAATTCGGTTGCTCGAAACTGGTCTTTTTCGTTTACGTAACCTTTCCGTTACAATACCGCACGCTTCCAATTGCCGATATTTGCCAATATTTATGACGGACTGACTTTAGATATCAGGAATGAAACGAATACGGACGATTGGTTCCGCAAACACAAACACACTCGGTTTCGGCATCTTATCCCCGTTAAAATGGATCGCGAGCCTTGCATCGCTCCGAGATTGAACGGGAACAGAGATGGTATCACTGGGATCACGATCCCGCTTCCTTCTCATCCTCGCACTCCCCTGTGCGGGTAAAATAAACACAAAACGGGTGCGCGTGCGATGGCAACATAACCGAGCAGTGTCGTGGTTTCCATCCCACAGTCCCTTCCTCTCACCCGTTGATTGAAGCCGCGCTCAGAACCCTGATCCTCTACCGAACGATATCGGTATCTGATTACAGCAAAGCCCGAAGAATCCGAAGTGTTGGAATTGGGACATTTTCTTTGTCTTGTGAATTGAATGCAGATCGAAAGATTTTTTTTTTTTGCTTCTTTAAAATGAACAATATTAAACTACTTTTACGATTCTTATCATCGGATATAATTGATCTAACAGTAGACTGTTGAACGATTTCGGCGGCTATTGCAGTTGCCGTAGATTGTTAACCATTGAAAATGGAGAGTCCTAACAAGGTCTTGAAGCGTTCGCAAAGTGTGGTGGGTATTATTATTATTAACCCAGGGTGTTTGGGTCGCGAACTTCTTGATGGGATACTGCGATGGCTACACGGGGAGAATTGGTGGTGGTGGTGGTGGTTGGTCGGTGATCGTGGAAGCCTCGAGAAACGCGGGCGGCGAGGTTCGTGAGTTGATGACGTCATATCCGGCCGCCCCACGACGCGTTACAGGGGCTTAGATTGTCCCCGTCCTCCTCCGCTTTCTCGTCCTCGCAGCCCCTAAGCCAAATGCTACGCTCAACGTCCCCGGTCCGTATCTGACGAGAACCAGGAGAGGATAACGAGCGATTTCGCTGCACTTAACTTGGTCCAAATTAAAAGACAATCACCCCTGTGCGCGGCACAGCTCGCGGATCTTCCCTCTCTCAATCTCTGTTGCCGTGGAAACCCGGCAACCCTTTACGAGCATCCTCGAGTGGTTTGAAAAAAATTATTTCAACCAATCGTTACAATGTTTCACGCTCGTCGTGATTCTCGCTTTGTCGAGTTGAGCGATGCGTGAACACGCGATAAAAAAAAAAAGAGAAAAGAAAAAAGACGAGTGAGAAAAATCATTACCAAATGTCACTTAGCATTGACCTACGATTGAGGAAAAACTTTGCTTCTTATTCGCTGAAATTATCTCGAGGAAAAATTTTGAGGAATATAAAGATTGGATTAAAAATGAAGAAAAAAAAAAAAAGAATCCTGCACATATTAAGATACATTAATCTTCCGGAAATTCTTCAAGGCTTCTATAACGTCATGTTCACGGAAAATATTCCATGCGATATATAATATCCGTGAAATATTACACGGCGAGGTCGATCCCCGATATCGTGAAAATTTAATTCGCCCCTGCACGCGTTATATGCCTTTAATCAAATTTCATTGAGAACAGTCTGGATCCCGTGGAGTGTATGCAGCAGGCGTTCGGAGTGATCGAGTTTGCATAATAAAATAGTGAAAATAAAATGGTTCTCGTTTGGAAAATGGGGGAGGGGGGTAAAAAAATAAAGGAAGTAACTGATAAAACAAGAGAGAGAATTGTTCGCCGCATCTGCATCATACGGTGGTATATAGGATCGAGCTTGCGGGTAGTACGTGGTACTAATCTGGATAAACCTCTGCATCGCGCCGTATCGCGTCAATTGCTCGTTTCCCTTTATTAAATATTTGTGAAAGTGACGCGCGACGGGACAGCAAGCAACAATCCTGGTTTTCTCTCCTACGACGTTATTGACCGTTGTTCACATCAACGATGGATAATCCGTAGCCGTCACGTTGCAACGTGACGAAAAATGCATCATGCGGGGAGAGTCGTACGAACGAACGTGATGATGAGCTAACAATCGGATTGAAAATACAGCGATGAAAAAATGTCAAGCTGCAATATTTGTATTATGACGGTATATAAAGGTGATTCCATTTCGGCCGTACCGCAGTAACAAAAAAAAAAAAAAATCGTTAATTTCGACGACAAAATCAGGCTCGATACTTTATAATGTTACCTGAAATTGGCTGTTTTGATCGAAGCTCGAAATTAACACCACTTTTTGACGACGGCAGGCGCGCCCTGAGTTAAGATTAACGGAGTTGGAGAGCGACCGGCGATCCTCGTCACCGTCCCTTCCAGTCTCTTGACGACAGATCCAGGTGTAATACGAGTTCTCAGGAATCCCAAGGGTTCCTTGCTCACGTTATATCGTCAATATTGCACAAGTTCTTCAGGATTATCTAAGGATCGTTTTTCTGCCTCTCCATTTCTTTAAAATATACACGTACATTGTACACACATGTAGGTAAATATTATTTTGTAGAACCTATCTTCGAGTAGTGTTTTCGAAAGAAGATCTCGAAGACCTTGTAACCTTGAATCTTGTGTCACCGACCCGTTTAGTCTTCGTCTTTGGCGTAAATCTCTTCTGGCGATAACGAGAAAGAGTGAATAAAGTTGACTCGAGGGTGATAAGGCGCGTTTGAATATCTCTGTATCACTTGCTCGATCCATTTGTTTAAAAGCGCAGCCACACCTGCGACTCGAGGCTCACGTATCGCGTGTTAATCTTAAGCGTATTGGATTGTAAAAGTTAACAAAATTGGAATATACATATATGTACATGCAATACACCTTCTTTTCCGCATAAGTGAGCCTGCAATGTCGACACATTTTTTTTCCATGGAATCTTCGCAGCAGCTAGCGACGGCCATCGGATATCGATGACTGCGTTACCGCGTTCTCCAGAGTTTGAAATGTGGCAAGTTAACGGCGAGGCGACGTCTCGAATGCGACTGACGGAAATCGATACACTCGACGAATGCTGTTAATTCGATTTGGCGTCTGGCCATTAAACGTTTCGGGCCAATCGTTACGGTGTTTATTTATCCCTCGGCTGGGTGGACGTTACCAGTTCCCCGGGGTTTCGCCTTGTTGCTTACACTGTAAAGGTTGCTCGAAGCCGTTCGTTCTAAATCCGGGAACGAACGCGATGACGTTATGGTTTCCAAGCATCGCGACGTAAAAAGAATAAAAAAAAAACAAAAAAGAAGAAAATTAAAAATAAAAATTAATGACGGAAAATCCAACGAACAGTTCTATCCTCTTGACGGAGACCCTTTTCTTCTTCTACTCTTCCTCCCGGTTCGATAATTGCAGGAAATTCCAGTATGATCCTCCCCATAGATCCGGCACGTATTTCTACCTCGGTGTTAATTGCGCAAAGTTCAGCCTCCGAGATTCTGACGAAGTGACGACGACGGAGTAAACGTCGGGAAATCAAGCCTGGTGAAAACAATCCAGCGTCGCGTTCTCTTCGTCTTGGGAAAGGAATACGGGTGTAGAGAAACCCGTGACGTATTGCATCGTCTTCCCATTGTCTATGGCGAGATCCTTTGTCTCCGATTGTCTGGAGCGCTCGGCAGCTCGTGTGAAATGGAAGGATGGACGGACAGGAACTTCGTCGCGTTATTATTATTTCACTCAAATTCGCTCCTCTTCATCCCCTCTTTCAAAAACTCCTAATTGTTTATTTTCAGACTTGCCAGTGGCACGACGTTGTTATTTTTTTTTTGTTTCTTTCTGTTTTTTTCTGTGTGTTTTTTTGTTTATTGAGTATGGTACAAAATTTGGGTTACCCATTCAGGTTGATTGAAGATATGCACGAGGAGGAAATCCCTTTTAATATCTGACTCAATTAACTGGGTACTCATCATGACAATGAGACTACAAAGAAGAAGAAGAAGAAGAAGAAGAAGAAGAAGGAGAACAGGAGTATAATTGAACCTACAGATGACAAATCCTGAACTACGTGTACATTTTCAAAATCTTTTGTTTTTCCCCTGAGATGAGAAAGAGAGAATAACTGGTGTTGCTTTTGCTTCTGCTGCTGCTGCTGCTGCGCGGTTACTAATTTACATCTACAGGTGGCCGATAAAGGGAAAAGAAAATGGAAAAAAGGGACGAAGAAGAAGAGCGAAAGAAGAAAAAAATAAAATATAAATTGCACAACGTGTCACCGACGCCCGCGACTCGCTCTCACTTTTCCCTCATCCTCGTACCCCTGGAGGAATTGAGCCCTCGGCATTGAGCGACCTTGAAGAGAAAAGAGGAGAGAAGTGAGGAGAAGAGAGGAGAGCGTCACCTCATCCTCGTAGAAGGACTGCGTACTTTCCTCCTCGTCGGTTGAAGGGGAGAGGGATTTGAAGACCGTCTGTCCTCAGTGAGGAGAGACGAGAAGAGTCTGAATTATACCCGAGAAAGGGTCTCGGGTTAATTTCACCCCTCGACGACCTCCCCCTCTAACTCTGGCCTCGTTCTCACGTTTGACGTTCCGCACTTTTCATATCTGGTTTGTGAAACTCACGGGCTGATTCACCGCTTCGGTATTTAAGGGAAAAAAACGAGAAAATTCACGTCAGGTGCGATACGTCCTAATTGGGAATGGATTGAAATACGAAAATGGAACACCTAGCTCCGATGGGAAGGTGAAGTCCGTGCACGTGGATCCTCGGAAACGTCCGAGTTCCATGGACTGCAGCTAGGTTGGACGGGATCGAATCTTGATTCGGTTACGGGGGCCGAACTACACGAGCTAACTCGATAACGTTTTCGCGATATTATTACGACAGACACCGGGAACCAGGGGCAATTCAATTATGTCCGACACTGTGCGCGCCGTAGTAAAACAGGGGTCTTGTGAAACTACTACGAATGGGGGAAACCCATTTTGCGGCGAACGCGCCACCGCCGACAGTTCTCCGGAACTAGAGCCAACGTGACGGGGGGAGGAACGCCGTTTGAAAATTATCTTAAGATTATCTTACGTGGATATCATGTACGCACGCATAATGCAAATCGATTGGACCTTGGAGGAATAATCGCTTCATCGGCTTCGTTCGTATCTACTGGAATAAGATGAACTGCACCGAGTTTCGGTAGTTCGAGCATGAGATCGGTGGGTCCGGCTTACCTGGAACAGAGAATGAAAAGAAAACGTTGAAGCAATCAGTCGGCAAAACGTGACGGAAGATATAAAACGAGTGTAGAGTAATATTGTATAGATTTAGAGGTAACGGTATGTATCTACACGGACAGGTATGTAATATTAATGGCGAATAAAATAAATATAATTGAAGTCACCGCCGCGCTTCGGTAATTTCGCCGTTCTTTTTTTCTTTCTCTCTTCACTTTTTACTTTTCCACCGATGAAATCTGAAGCTAATTGAAAATCTTCCAACAACGGTAGCGCCACGTCGAGAAGAAGACACGCCTTTGAAGTGTGCCAACATCGGGACGTGGAACGAGAGGAAATTCAATTATACAATAATAAAACCCGCACGAAGGAAGCTGGAGGATTTTCTCTCTCTCTCTCTCCTTCTCTGCTCTCAGTGTAACGGAGAGAGAGAGAAATTTGAGCAGGTATGAATAGGCGTCGTCGTTTTGTGTCGACGAAACAAGTAGAAGAAGCGACGACGTTTCGCAAAGGGACTCGTCTATAAAATGATTATTTCGAGTGGCACGAAAATGAAGGCGACAAGGGACGAGCTTGCGAGCGTTGGAAATAAAATCATCAGGAAGATACGGAGCTCCGTTTTCGGCTGTACATACAGGGGCGTGTAGCCCGGCAGCAACCCGGGCGGCCTCTTTCTTTGCCGTTTTGATCAAGGAGAGTTGTTTGTTTTTTGGCTTTTGAGGCCGCTGTCTGCCTGCCCACAGTCTCGTTCCACCCACGGTGATGTAACATCCCCCTTTTCAACGACGAAATTAAACGAATTTTTCCTCCTTGAGTGCGGAAGGAACCGGCTTTCCAATGTTCCTCCACCCCCAACGTGCGCGCGGAAAACGAAAAGAAAAGAAAAAGAAAATTCACGTTTACGGCAGAAGGTTGCCTCCTCTTTGAATTCTACACTTCGTTATTATTTTTTTTTTTTTTTACTTCGCTTGCATGCGGGTAATCAGAACGGGAGAACAGTCATTTGCCACCCCCACAAACGTTACATCGGATGGAGTCTCAGTCATACCCCCATCACTCTACATTTCTTAAAAGAAGACCACACTGAATCGATGGAAAAATCAATCTTCTGACGAAAAACTAATGAGCCCAAAAATTTCTTCCTGCAATTTATGGTCCACGGTGCCATGAGTTTCAGAAAAAAATGGATACAAATGATTTTGGCTTCATTATCTTTCAGTATTAAAATCAATTTAGGGCTAATTTTCTACCAAGTTTCAGAGGAAGCTCCCCATAATCGCCTCTCTGATACTCCAAGGTCTCGGAATCCATCCTCGGTCAACGTCTTCCGGATTAGCCATCAGCCCTGGAGGATGATTCCTTCACGCGATGCGGCGAGTAAGCGGAGGTACGTTGCTATATTTACCAACGTGGGCTTTGGGCATCTGTCGAGGGCATTTGCCTGCCGGAGACTTTATCTTTCTAGCAGACAGACGGACGGACAGACAGACAGAAGCAGGCGTGTGTGGGCCCGACGAACAGCATCCTGCCTCCCGACTCTATCAAGGTGCGCCCACACCGAGATTACGACTCGAGATAAAGTCCCGGGACTAAACGTCACCGATAGTCAACTGACCTCGCAGGGAGTTCACCGAAACTCGTTGTCGTTTACTACGAACTTTGTCGAAGTTATTGAGGATCACGATGTACAGATTTGTATATATGGTTGAAACTATTCAAATTATATACACAGCTTTAAAAATCTGCACCGAGAGAAATTTTTAGTTTCGGTTACCGCTCAGTCCTTAACCATTTTCATTTTTCACCACAATCGAAAAATATTGTTCTAGGTAGAAAATGAAAATTAGTTTTCCAGCTGTTACCGGAAAGTCTAGTATCAGTTACTATTCTTTCTCATTACGATCACAGTTGCTATATTTTTTTAATTGCTATAGGAAATGACATTTTTCTGAGTGTGACTGGACTTTTGATTGCACTACAGAAGAACGTGGCGATCATTCTTTAACACATGCTTAGTTATACTTAAAATCAAAACAGAGAAACGACATTATCTTCCATCTAGCTCCAGTAAGTATCTCTTTCCTTGGATTTTTGGTCCGTTGTGAAAGAACCTTGCAGAACCTCTGGCGATGCGGAGGCGTGTTGTCGTACCTTCGTCTCAGCTTGACCCTTCGCTGGTTCTCTCTATCCTCTACTTCCAGCATCTTGGATATCATGCTCTGTTCAAATATAAACACTACAATAAAACACGACGGCCAAGACGTGAATTCCTACAGTTTCAACTCAGCAACTTCTTCGATGACGTGGCTATTTAATTAACGTCGAGGCGATTACCGCTGTGCCGGTAGCTTGATACATCGTGATCCACGAAGCATGGACTAAACTTGGCATTAGAGTACGAAGAAACGGCAACACTGCACAGTTGCACAAAAACGGCCACTGTCATAGTCTCCGTATTTGGAAAGTCATGGAAGCGAAATTTCATACACGAGTAATTCAACCCCGTGTTGTTTACCCCCGAGGGATAGGTATAACGAAAGGTGAGCGGAAGTAGTTTCAGAATTAAATTGGGGTGTCACGTGCCGCCCGAATGTTTGGCTACGACACGTCTAGCGGTCGGCATGCGACGTGTGTGCATCATGCGAAAACGCATACATGGACAAGGTGTATTAGCGGCGACGAAGCGTAATGCTTTCCGTGTTTGTACCACCGGTTCAGCGTACCCATATATCGCGGAATAGACGAGTGGGTGCGGGAAAGTGACGAAGAGAACGAAGGGAGGACGGGGACTGGGAAGCAGAAGAGAGGACGGAGGGTGGAACCGAGCGGAGAGAACTAAATATAATGTTACGTGGAGGTACTGAGAATACATGTGGCAGCGGCAGCGGCGGCGCAGAGAACAGGCAGGAAATTGCAAATTGCCAGCAGCCATACGCACAGTCGACGGTAGCAGCAGCAACAGCAGCAGCAGCAGCAGCAGCAGTGGCTTCGTGTCATTTGGGAAGCGCGAAATAAGCTAGCCTGCAAATTGTATCTAGTTGGTGAATTAGGGCGCGGTGCCGCTGATAACGTCATCTGGCCCAGCCTTGTCTAGCCGCCTCCATCCATCCGACCCTCACCGATTCATACACCAGTCGACAATTTCTCTACCAAATGGTTTATTTGTTTGTTCACACGTCTGTCCGCCGGTGGCACACCTCACATCGTTGCTGTTGGCTTTGTTTGTTGCCCGATTATCGCGCGCACCTTTGGCCAGCAGCAACAGCAGCAGCATTCCCTGCAGGTATCCGTGTATCCACCCGATAGCTAGAGCTACTGCCGCAGCAACGGCAATATCGGGACTGGTAGGACCCTAAAATTTACCACCGGATCTCTGATGCCACTCGTGCAATTGCTGCCGCACGCTCTCGTAAAGTTCAAACTATACCGTACTTCGCAGGGTGGCTAATTGGAGAACAAACCAGCCGGGAGACCGCGTTCGTGCGGTTTCAGTTCAGAACGCAGAAGTAGAAGGAAAATCACCAACACCGACGCCGACACCACCTGGACCACCATCGCGCTATCGAGGATCGAATGAAAAGTTCCGACTATGGGCATAAAAGAAGACGTTCGAAAGGTGAAACGGCCCGGGGACACTATGTGGATAAAGTATACCTACATCCACACGAAGCCGGCGAGGCACGTAGAGGAAAACGATTTGTCGCTGGGAAGTGGCCTCTGCCCTCGAGATCCGAAGGTATACAAAGGAAAAGTTTTACACAAACGCGCCCTCCGATCTCTCGTGCCTGCTATACATGTACGATTCGTCGCACCGCGCCGTAAGAAAAAAGAAGAGGGATAGAAATAGAGAGGGAGAAGGAGAGGTGGAGGGAGAGGGAGAGAGCAGAAGATGAGAATGGAGTTTATTTTGGCTGGCTGTATCTTCGAGGCACGAACTGTGGAGAGGCAAGGCTGGCATCCGCCACCATGAGAACCAATTCCGGTAACGATAATGGAAAATCTTTCGGGAAGCGTCGCTTCGAGATCACCGAAATGCCCGCTCTGCTCGGTCGGTCGGTCACTGCTGCTGCTGGTGTGCTGCTGCTGCTGCTGATGCAGGATCGAATTGACCGTCGAGGAGAAGCGTTTCGAACAACGGTTCACTTCCGTGAAACCCCAACGTTCCGGAACCTTGGCACACTTGCTACGCGTTACACGGGGAAATAGTTTTTCTAACGACCGGAGTTTTCAGCATCGGCAGTGGTCATTCCCCCAATAACGTCGCCGATAGATGGGCCATGATGAGTAGTGAGGAAAACCTGCCTTTCTTTAAAGAGAATATTTGGATCGAGACGCGTCGACTTGCAGTATCATACTGTACTTACTCCGTACACTGAGAGAAGTTTTTAGTTTCGGTTACCGCTCAGTCCTTGACTATTTTCAATTTTTACCACAATCGAAAAATATAGTTCTAGGTAGAAAATGAAAATTAGTTTTCTAGCTGTTACCGGAAAGTCTAGTATCCGTTACTATTCTTTCTCATTACGATCACTGTTGCTATATTTTCCCGTAACTGTTGCGAAAATCTAATGCTTGTGAAAGAATAAATTGACGTTGAAGCCTTGTTTAACTAAAAAAATAGAGTAAACCTCACAAACAGATTTCGCGTTGCAATTGCCAAAAAAGGATCGACGATAGCGCAAAATGGTTACACGTACCTCGTTTTCGTAATTCCAACAATATTAAAACAGTTTTTGTCAACGATACCTGTTTTACTCAACTTTTCTAGTTACTGTGACAAATGAAATTTTTTCTCAGTGTAGATGCAACGAGTCGATATTCAAGTTTTCATAGTCGATTGGAAACGTAACTGCATTGAAGCAGATATTTCTGCAGCAGAGGTTGCTGCATCGATATAGGTGAATTCAGTTACTGCCTGGTCCACCCTGATTAATTTCTGTTTTAATATCCTCCGCTGGCTCTGATTACAGGTAATATACTATATTGATTCTAGTCATTTTACATCCGAGTGTTCAAACAAACCTTTATATTCTCTGGTCGAAGGCGAGCAATGATAATATGGAAAGTAGACGAGAGGCGATGAGGCGAGGAGAGAGATTACGTGACGATATTAAAATCCAAATCCACCAGATTTATTCGTATACATTATAAACCTCACACGTTTGTTACACAGTGAACAAGTGTAACGAGTTCATAGCCACAGGGGGTTTATCACTTTGCGGATGGAGATTGGAAGGGAATGAAGAAAAAAAAACGTAACAATAAAAAAAAAAGAGAAAAGAAAAAAAAAAAATTTCAAAATGACTGAAAATACATTTATCCGTACTTTTGCAAGACTCGTGTATAAATTGCAAGATTTGATTCCGACATGCAGGTGCGAGGGAGGGAAATGAAACGAAATAAATAAAAAAAAATACATGTATTCGCAATTTCTGTTCAAACTCGGAGGGACTTTGACGTCACGCACAACGATGTCCTCGACAAATCCCTCTGACAATCGAGGACTTTGCCGAGCCGAACCGAGTATATTTTCACTGACTCTGCAGTGACTGACTGACAGATTCAATCAATTAATTCTACGGTTTAATTGCTACGCGCATTTGATTTCTATACTTTTGTATAACTCTTATCGACGCGGTAATAACTTCGACGAGGCGCAAATAACGAAACGAATGAATTTCAGATTTTATGAAATTTCGTATATAAAAAAAAGAAAAAAGAAAAAAAAAGGAACGACAATTAAAGGTGACAAATAGAATAGGAGAAGTTATTGAATAATATGAAGTAATTAAAATGTAAGATAGAATAGAGTACATCAATCCGGATACGGAATATTAATAACGACGTAATGAATTTTGTTCTCCATCGAGATTCTCCGATATTGCAATTTCAATCATCTGGCTTTACCCGGGGTTATATAAATTCTTTTTTCTCTCTCTCACACACACACACACACACACAAACACTTTTTATCCGTCTCTCTGGCTCGCCCTCGCAATCTTCCATTCGCGTTTAGGTACTCAACTTCTTTCACAGAAGCCGTCACATTTATACCGGCGTTGCGTACGAAGTTGGTATATAAATATGCTTGTTTTTATTTCACTTGTTTCATAAAACCTTCCATGGAACAAAATTAATTGAAGTATGTGATAAGCGTGAGAAAAAAACAAATAAAAAAAAAAAAAAACAGGCCGATTCGATAAATAAAAATTTTTAATTGAGCAAAAACAATAACGCTGTAATTAGTTTTCTATCGCTCTTCCTTACGATGTTCATGATTTAGATAAATCGTTGAATCGATTGTTGATAATTTCAACTAATATCAATCGTATGGCATATTAATGATAATTAATAATAACGAAAGCGAATATAGTTATTTTTTACGTTTCGCATAATATCGGATTGTTATATTCCAAGCCGAATTGTTTGCGAAACGGAAAATACAGAATTAAAGATATGGTTAGACCTCAACTGCTCGGCACAGGTATTCATCCTCTGAAGCGTTTGAGCGAATAAAAAATTGGGTCAAATTTGTAACCGATAATTTTTCGTATGTTACATCCAAACAGTGCTGTTTCAAGATCAAAACCTTCCGATCGAACGTCCCGAAATATTAATCCTGTACAAATCTCACCTGCGTATAACATTCAGAGACAAGGAAATGATAATAATTAGTTGAAAGCTGTTGTAACACCTCGCCGAATACTGTGATAATACTCCATTACGGGTTGTTATTATTATCATCAACTCCAGGCACATAGCCTTTTGCCACTGCGGAGACGTTGCACAGGGTGAATGACGCCGCTGCCAAGCTTGAATCGGGTCATGTTGACCTGGCCGACGTCCTCAATAGCTCGTTTCCGCACTGACTATGATTGCGTAATGGCAGGAACCTAGCCGAGTGTCAACGCTAGGGTATGGAAGGATTTTTCACCGAGGAGAAAACTCCGACTGCTCGTTTCTCATTCTCGATTCCAATCGTAACAACCATTCACCACCACTTTCGAAAAAAAAAGTTGCTTACATTTACGTCGCAAAGCGATTATTCACTCATTTCTTTTGTAAACATCACGATTGCCTCAGTCTTTCGTTGCTTGATATTCATTTTTCCTTAACGAGTTAGCGCTAAATTCTTTAAAAAAAAAAAAACACAAAAAAGACAGGAGAGAAAGGAAAGATCGTTAATTCTGCAGTAAGGCGCCGGGTATAGTGGACAAAGGGGATTTAGAGGGATCCTACTATCGGATCAGTTTTCAATTTTTTACCAGTCTATATTATCGTGAATTAGCGATACCGCCGCGTTAGGAGCCAATAATTGAGCGAGCCTCGATAAACGAGCAGCGGGGATCGACCGTGTACGACCATAAAGCAGACTGAACATGGTGTGTTTAACCGGTGATCCGAAGCGATGAAACTTCTTTCTTTTTTTTTTTCACCGCCGGTCCGACGCCGTCGTCTTCGTCGTCGACCCTCGTCGTTTCCACAAACCCGTGCATAACTTATGCTCAAGGGTGGCGGACTCACCCTCTCCGTCTCTTTCCCTCTCTCGTTCTCTCCGGGAGTTGCCCACCTTCTCCGTCTCTTCCCTCGCGTGAGTCATAACGCAGTTACACGCTCGCGTGCTATCTGCACCCCAAGGGAGGCGCGCCGCCACGCAAAGAGGAATACGCGTACTGCTGACTAATGTTGGCCTAAAAAGTTGGCTTATCTCGTGGAAAGATCACTACACGGTCCCCCGCGTAGTCGTCGACCACGACTTTGATAAAACTTGGCGGTAATCGTTCGTCGTTGCTAGGGAAACAAGGAAAGAAGAAAGAGACGATCCTGAAGAGGTGATCTGGAAAGGCCCCGGAGCGGTGGTTTGAGTTTCGATTTTGCGTTGGTTCCGACTAAGGAAGAACCGGAAGATCGAGATCCTCGTAGAACAGAGTTGAGTAGCGTTCGAATAGAGTTTGTTAAACGGGAAATGAACAAGTGTCGCTCTGTCGTTGACACCGTTACGACTTTTGGCAGTAATGCCAAGAAGAAAGCGTTCGCTCACTTGCTTCACAACGGGAACACAAAGGGACTGTGGAAGGCAACGGCAGAGGCACGCACGAGTTCTGCGTTTCTGTGGTTTACAAAGAGCCGTCTGCATAGGTGGACGTACTGGTTAACGAGTGACGAAGCTGGGTCTCCGAGAATTCCAGTCAGGTAAATTCTTCTCGGTTCCTTGGCTTTCGGATAGTGTAATAATATCAGGCGTCGCGACCACTGTGTTGGAAGTCGCGAATGAGAGATTTTCTACGTTGTTAACGGAGAATGATCCATGAAATGTAAAATGAAATCCGATACAGAGCTTTTTTTTTGGGGATATGATCGTCGTCGATAAATCGTGGGGGTGAAACGGGAACGGGTCCAGTTTTAAAGTGCGCACAAACGGGCGATGATGCGCGACACTTAATGAACCTCGTATGATGGAGTGGTTCGGGTGACATTGGTGTCACATCGCTAGTCACAATCGTCGCTTTATAACCAACGACCGATGTACCGCAAAGGGGGGAAAAAACGTAAACGCCGTATAACAAAAAAAAAAAAAAAAAGGAAGAAATAAAGAAAACGACACAAATGAACAGGTAAAAAGTGTACGAAACAAAAAATGAAATCCTCATGACATTGATTAATTGCGTGCAGCTTCGGTCATGTAACGAGCAATTAACTTATACTATCGACAACAATGAAAACCCTTCAACCAGGATTGCTACGATTTAAAACTGTAATTGTTGGCAGAAGCTCGGCTTCTTAGATTTGTTCAGAAGAACATTCATCGAAAAGTCATCATACCCTCGAGGGGTTTTCATGGAAGAAGAGGACTGATAAAAAAAAATGACAACGACAAAAGTGAAGAAAAATGAAGAAACGCCGAAGAAAGAATCGCGGGTCGGGATTTATTCATTCGCCTCATCCTGACGCAGATGATGACCACGTAGATCGAGGATAGTTCGGTTGAGGTGGTATCATTATTGGGGGACCGTCATTCGTCCCCTGCCTCACCCGATGGGGTTTCAGGAAGTTCCCGGTAATACACCAAAGTTCCATAACGATCAGAGGAGGTGCGCATAAAGTCGATGGGCATTTCGGCAGTGCGGTATTGAGTCCGGGTCGACATTGGGTCGACATTGAGCGGCGGGTTGTCTCGTAAGTTCAGGAAAACGATTTCCACCCCCTAGTTTGCATATTAACCGTTCCCCACTCTCCACCAACTCCTCTCTCTCTCTCACTCTCTCTTGGATTCCGCGACTCTCGAACCACATCCGCGATATTGAATGCTTCGATTCGATAGACAGCAAGCACAACGTCGTACAATCATGAACTCTCTCCAATGCCGAGTAGAGCCGGCCGCCTGCTCTTGATGACTACCGTTTACACCACCCGGGTATTAAATTATACGAAATCCCTGAACTACGTCCGATGTCTCCTCTCGACTCTCAGTGTGTTACAGACCAATGTTCGTCATTAAAAAATCTCCGACGAAAAGCTGGCCCAAGTTTTCGACATCAAACTCGTGACTTGGTGAAAACTTGTGATATCGGTATTGAAAATTTTCGTTTACTTTTCCTTCTGCGATCATGCCCGCGTGAACTTGTCAATTAAACACGTCGTCACAGGATCACGATACAAATTTTTTGAGTCTGTGTAGGGTCGTAACGTTTGCACAAGGTTGGATACAACACTATCTCGCTTTTAAGGATGAAAAACAACAGCTACTCGTGCACAATACGAGTACTTGCTAGTTTACTGCTATAAAAGTTTCGCTTTTCGACTTTCGCATAAGGCGTGCGTCACTGAATGTCTACGTTATACATAGATGGTACATACGGGATGATGTATGGAAGTGGGACAAAATTCATACTATCACCGTCGCTGCTGCTGCTGCGGATAATAGAAGAGAAAATAAGAGAATTTCGGGCAGTAAAACGAGGAGACAAATTTTATCCGGCGGACGGTGTACGTATGGTACAAGCTACTGCAACTGTACAACTATACCACGGTACCGTGACGGTGATATTTGTGTGTGAATGTGACCGCCGACGAAGTGGCGCCGGTTAAAACCCCGAGTTGTACAGTCATTGATCGATGCCAGTGACGAGCCTCACAGGTGTGTAGGTATCAGGTCCATGAAAATTGGGGAAAAACACGTTGATACCAAAATCACCCGACATTCGAAAATGTTGATTCTGTCATCTGCGTGACTTGTTCAACTTGAATTTTCAACTAATTGGAACAATGCGGAATATATTATAATATACAATGTGAGTAACGAAAGAGAAGCTGTGTGACCGAAGTTTGTATACATAGGAAACGGTAGCTTTTCGGTGCGAAATTATAGAGAATATACCCAAGGAGCTATCGTGCTTTAGAATTGGGGTTGGCAAATAAGATAAGACGGAAGGTGTGAGGGGGGAGGATGATTTTGCGATAGAGAGTGAAAAGAGAGGGGCCGATGGGGAGTTGAAATAAAGAATTAACCCGGTCGATTTCCCTAATGAGTTGTCGGAGCCTCCCGGCACCGTCTCTCTCTCTTTTCTCCGTTGCCCTTTCCCTCACTTTCTTTCTCTTGTCTCTCTGAGACAAAATGCTTTCGCGGAAGCTTCGCGCCTTATACGAACCCGCTTCTCCTTCTCCCTCTTCTTCTTCTTCTCCTTCGTCAAGCCACCTTCTTCATTACCCTTTCCGATTTTCTGACTCTTCGACTTTCCCACTCGTGGCATCACTTCGCTCCCGGCGTTACAAAATTTCCCATCATTCAATGCCGCCGCGCCTGAGCCCTCCAAAAGTGAGACGAATAAGCGAGACAGAAATCGAGTTACAAGATTTCCAGCACTTCGACTTTCCTCGAAATTGAGAAAGTTTTCGGACAGCTCGTGAAACGCAAGAATGAATTAAAGGAACAAAAAAAAAAAAAAAAATACGAGAAAAGAAAAAACAAAAACAATAAAGGAATTAAGCATCATTAATTCCGCACGATGTACACGGGCGAGAATAAAAAAAAAACATAAATAAAATAGAAAAAAAATAAAAAATTCCATTACCGTAAAATAATTTTACCAACAAAAGTCCGTATACTATATATGTATATACATATATGTATGAAGCTTTCGCAGAAAAGGGTTGCGAAGCGTACAAATACAGAGCAGAGCATGTCGAGGGCAGAAAAAATGTAGCAAAAAGAATTTTGAGTTCAGGTTACATAAGCCTCGGGGGATGCTGGGAGTCGAGCTTTGTGCCCAATTTGACACAGCAGAGACACGGGGGTTCAAATAATTCCTCCCCCGAAAGTTAAAAATAAAATTGTTCTTTTCCGGGGTGCTCGAATTTCCCACCTTTTGTTCCCCGCGCGTATCACGATCTTCGGCTTATTATACCGCTGCTTCTCTCTCAAGTCCTAGAACGAAAACGATCTATCACCGAAAGTTTTGTATTTTAGATAGCGGGGGTTACCGGGACTCGCATATGCAGGAACGATGGTCCCTCTAGGCGACCCTGAGAAACTCTGGGTCATCCGAACGCTCACAGCATACTAATGGGGCATCGAGTTTCCGCAAGAACCCGCCTCCACGTATGAATTGGCTTTAAGAAAAATGTTTCAGAGAAGAATAGACATTTTTTACTACACCGAAGAGGGAGAAGCTGACTTTAAATTGAGGCGAAGTAAAAATTTTACGAAGAGGAAACCCCAGGATCCCGAAAAACTACGATTCCATTTCACCTACACCGGAAGACCTGCCTAGTGATGCTACAAGGGGTTGCACGCTTCGCTGCGTCACAGTTCAAAGGATGGCCTCTGCTGTTTGTAAAGTCGTCACGGGTTTTGCCTGCGTCGAAGAAAAGGAGTCATCATCACGACGCGACGCACGGCAAGGAAAGAACAAAGGATAAAATTTTGCAACGTTTTAGCGATACCGGACGGTCGGACATGACCTAACTCAACGTCATCTCAAGGTCCACCAAGCCCATTGCGCGTCTCTGCTGCAGCAGGAACAAGGAGCGAGAAACGATGTTGTTTTTTGGCGATATTTATAGGCGCGGTTGAACCGGTCCAGGTGGCGCAGCACCTAGAATTGCCACGAGCAAGAGATATGGCGGCGTCAGGATTGCGGAAGGCATTTCCGGGGAATCAGGAATATCAGACAAAAGCGGTAGGGAGGATTACCTATAGCGGAAAAGAGAGACGGTGGAAACGGACGGGGAATAAAAGAGTACCGACAAGTTACGACAACTTTTGGCTCACGGCCAGTCGCCGTCGTTGCTACTGCTGCTACTGCTGGTACCGGTGGTGGCTGTGAACGAAAATTATACGAGATATGAATTTACGGGTGGCACTGGCATACAGTTTGCCAGGATGAAGGGATAAAAGGAGGAGCTTTGAGCAAAATGGGGGTGAGGAAAAAAGATACGAGGAGAAAACCAGCCAAGGGAGCTCCAGATACAGATAAGATGGTGGCCGGTCGTCCGGCTTCGGATTCCGATAATAAACTTACAGGTCAAACCTAGGAGATCCCAGCGGAATCCCTTGTATGCCCTGAAACGATATAAAGTGCGGATCCTCTGTAAATTTCACGAATCATTCCTCGAGGGGGTAGCCATGTTGACTCACCTAACAAACGTACCGAATTTCGAGGGACTTTCGATTTTCACTATCGCAACTCCAAGTTTTCAGAAACGTACGGTTTCAGGCGTCTACGTTCAACCGACCAGCACAAGGTGTACATATGACGATCCCTCCTCAAGGATGATCGAATTTTCGAAGCAAGCTTCCGCACATAAGGTTTCAGTGAAATTGGGCGATTATTACGCATCTGCGTCTCTGGTTCTTATACCTATAAGGTGAGATCCATTTCCTGTCTCTCCTTATTAGCTAAGTCGGAGGCAATGATTAAGCCCCCCGAGGACGTATGAGAAATGAGATTAAGCGCGGTTTACAATGAGCGTATTCAATCCGGTCTTGCATATGGGAACGAGCGTGTGCAACGGCACTCAGACAATGGGTGGCGGATACAGGATTGCACCGTCTTTTTCTCCTACATTGTTTTCAGGTTTTGTCAGCCATTCTCCGCAGTCATACACATGGACCACGTGGTGTTTTCCAATTGCACGTGCCAACGCGGTATTGTTGCCACCACAACCACCTCATTATCACCACCTAGCTGCCGTTGTTGCAGATATGCGGAAGGGGGAAGGTCTTGGGCTTCATCATCGTTCCTGAAGGAGTCGTTGGTGCTCTCCAATACCGAACATCAGCAAGACTAATGTCATTGTCGATACACGCGAAGCCAGCATTCCTAGGATCTCCAGTCAGCATCGTCTTTACGTTCAAAAGGTACGAGATGAGAGGCTTCTTTATTATTATTTTGACGATAAGAAGAACGGCCGAGTTGTTTCAGCTGTTTGATATTTACAGCGATAGAGGCAGAATGTTGTTTCAGGAAGAGGACGAGCATGCAGGAGGAGCGAGAGTCGATCGTTGAGTAAAGCGTTATGGGACAAGGGAAAAAGAAAAAGGGTAAAAACGAAGCGACATAAAATGAATAAAAGACGGCTGGTTGCCGGAGAATGCAGTTCGGAAGAGAATTGCGACGCGGCGAAACCGCACAACTCACTCCGTGCTTACCGCTGCACCAGGAAAGGTTTGAATCTTCTTGGTGGCAGCCAACTATGGGGTAAAACCGGCCGTGAAATCGTAGTCTCGGTGTCTCGGTCCATCTTCAGAAGAACGTTGCTAAGGATGATCCGACCTCTTCTCGCACTAAGCTCCGAGAAAAAGGCACCTCGAAAGGCAGTGTTTTTGTTTCTGCAATTACCATCCTTAATTATACTCCTTATCAAACTTGAGGGTCCTCCTCACCCGGCGGCGCCTGCTTTCCGCTTTTTTTCCTCTTCCTTGGCCAGCCTTTTATCATCCCCTCGAAGCGTGGCCGGAGGCCTAGGCCAGGTCGAAAGAGAACCTCTTACCTCTGAGTGCCGGGTGAAATCACAACGCCGCACTGCAGCAGGCTGCTGGTGGCCTTCTCCCTCTCTCACTCTCTCTCACTTTTCGTACACTTAGTTAATTCCAAGAGCCCAAGGCTTCACCCGAGATCCTCAGTTACCGAATAGGTAAGTAAACGGCAGCGAAGGGCGCCTCCAACTTCTAACTAGTTTCTCTTCATTTCCATAAAGAAGAAGAAAAAGAAGAAGAAGAAAAAAAAAAAAAAACTTTCGGCACGACGGACACAGGAGCTCACCGACAGGCTGTAAGCAGCTACAGCAGGTATGGCGGGTGCACCCTGTATATAAATAATGGAGCAGAAAGTACGGATACGTGCAGCACGTGTTCCCGATGGGCAAGAGGGACACGCCGAATCAACAAAACTGAGTTTCTTATTTCCGAGGAGCCGAGTTCCCCAGGGTTTTTCGCCCGACGAGGCTGTCCCTATTCTTTGAACGAGACATGAAGTATGCATGCGTCCCATTCTCTCAAAGTCCCTCGGTTTTTCCTCACGGCTTTTTCTCCTCCCATCTCAATCTCCTACCGAACAACTCGAGGATTCGATAAAAGAGTTTCTTTCTCGAGCGTCGCGATGCTAGCCTGCAAAACTTTATCGCCTCGGATTCTTCAACGCGATACGAGAGATATGGTCCCGGTAATCTTTCGGTAATTTTTTCGCGACACGGTAGATTTGCCTCGGATCGTTTGTTTTCTCTTCTCATCTTTGCCCTCCTTTTTTCTTCTCTTCGCCGTACCTTCGTTATTCAAATCCAGCAATTTCCACGCTCTCGCATCGTTGACTCCTCCGTTCCTTCGTTGTCGCGTTCCTTTTCCCGCTGTCGCATAAATATATTACCAACCGTTTTCATCGCGCACCACTGAAATGTGCACACCTCCACGCTCTTCGACAAGAACTTGGATTATCACGTTCTTCAAACGATAGAATTTTTCACGCAATTTTTATTTCGGCCCTAACCTTCCCTTCCAATTGACAGGACGAACTAACGATAAATAAATGAATGTATAAATGATATCAGACCAAAAAGCAATTTTACCTTTCGAATTGAAGAGGACAGCTCAGTGCTGTGCAATGGACTCGAACCGACTGGGTACAGAATCGATTGTGACCTCGAAGAAGGGGTTTATGGCAGAAAGTATGGATTACAGTGCAAAAAACTGTGAGAGGAGTGAAATGGTGATTGAGAAGATGGTCCTGAAGCATTTCGATGGAGTTGAAGCACAACCCTGACTCAAGGCACGATTTCAAATCGATGATTCCGAGATGATGAAAAATTGTCGGTATTTCCAGATGAAGAATTCCCGCGTACCGAGATTTCAATACGCGGGTTCGAGCTTTCCACCCTTCCAACGTAAGAGGTAAACTTTGCCGCGTGTATATAAGTCGAAAACTTTTGGCAGTGATATAATTCTCGAGCAAGTATACGCGTAATACGACGACGTGACTCGAGACGAGCCTTTTCTCTTTCTCCCGCGTATTTTCGAGAGCACTTATCCCACATATCGAAAACAATTTCAATTTGAAAAAGTTTTGAACACTTAGCGATTATACGATGGGGGATGTGGAGAGCGAAGGCGGCGGCAAAGAAAAAGAAGGCGGAGGACTGACTCGAGATATTTGCTGCTGAGGTATTTCGAATTTTCCCTAATTTGAAATATACTACGAAGATCCTCCCCGCGCCACTCGCGAGAATATGCCAACTCTCAAAGGGTCTCGCTACTCGTCACCACCACAAACCACCGCTTCTCCAATATTTCAGTCGTCTAGTTGGGCCACCCGGCGGAACATCGAAGAGCGCTCTAGTCTTTGAAAACAAGTAAGCTCTCCTGAAGTTCTCGGATTACCCGAGATTACCTCCAAGGGAAAAAGTCTACGGTGGATACGCAAGCGGAAGATACGACTCCGTGTAAGAAATACGTCCACGGTAGAGGCCCACCTCTGTACTGAGTACCTACGACACGTACGCTGACTGGTTGGTGAACCTTTCGAAAAATTACTCCACCGATAATTCCAGACGTTGAAAAAGTAGCCCTCATGTTCAGGAGCAGTTTTCTTCGGTCGTTACGTTGGTCGTTCGAGTCTGAGGTACCTAATCAGTGAAACAAAAATCGATTTCACTTCATTTACAACACACGAGGTGTTCGGGTACCTATCTAAGTTTAGAAAAGACCAAGAAGAATTGAAAATCACTCTCTCATTGGATCCACGGATGATAGTCGTTGATTTTTTGTTGCTTCGTGTTCGAGTACTGCTTGAGTCTCTTTCGTTGCTAAGGTTTGAATATACTCCTCCTCGATGTTGCATTTGCACGAAATCTAGACAGTCGAGCGATGGCGTAGAGAGTAAAACGGGAAAAGATGTAGACTTCTGGAGATTGGGGTGGAGGAAATTGATTGAAGTGTACTTTTTGCCGGCCGGAGGCTGTACTGTCTGTTTATCCATCCATGGTGGCTGGTCTGTAGCAGCCAGCAGCAACTCGGCAGAAATCACAAGGGTGCCTTTTATGGATTGAACAAACAACCTGTGCACACACTCGCGACGTGGGTATACAAACACCTGTACAAGTCTCGAAAGTTTTTGAGGCAAAGAGGGACTTGGAAAGTTTGAGTGCCGTAGGTGACAGGAGAGAGGGTGTTTGGCGCAAGCCATCTTGCACCCCAAACCCTTCTCGGTTGTATATTTCTCCTTCGTCAACTGGCAACTGGTAGCCACGCCTGCACCTTGATTCTCTCCTCTCGCCCGAAGGAGTTGTTTTTCTCCAACGGTGTCTCTCCTCCGGGAATACACGTCGACCTTCCACCTCTGCAGCAAAACCACCCCTCAGCTCTTCTGTCATGTCTCGGATCCCCATAGCCGCCACTGTTTGTAATTTCCAAAGTTGTGAATCGTAACGCTGCGCCACCGCCACTTGACGAGTGTAGGTACTTGTACCTTATACGACTCAGAACTTTGGAGGTGAAATAAGGAAGCCTTGAAAATCGACAAGGATGCTTCTATTTTCGTGGTTAGAGCCCAATTTCATCATTCAGTTCGTAAACATGGAATGAAATATCACGAAAAATTATTTTCTTCACTCTGAATCAATTGCGCAAATATACGGTTAAAAACTTGTTGCTGTAACAGATTTTTCAGCTTTATTCGATAAATTTTTGATCGAATTCAATATGAAGCTGGAGTTAGTAGCCAAATGTGTCAAACTTGCTGTTGTTTTCGTTTTGTTTTCAGTTTGGTGCTCATAACTCTATAAAAGTATGGGGGGATCGAGGCGTTTCACAAAATATAAACTTTTGGGCATCACTACCTTATTCCAAAGAACATTAGAACGTTTGGCTATCAATTCTGGCTGCTAGCTTCAGCCCCGTGAATTTAATCCAAAGAAATCGTTGAATGAATTTCACAATTTAAGGAAATTTTACGATTTCGATTTCACTCGTGAATTTCTAGATCGGATAACAATCAAATTTAATACCATAACGGGCAAAGAAGATTATTATTCCGTTAATAAGGTCAACGTTTGCATCCAGCGATATTATTTCGAACTGTTATATTCTTGGAAATTTGACGAAATTAGTTTTCCACTTGAATTGAATTGACGAGGAAATTTGTCGAACGACGTTCACGTTGTTGCCCCACATTCTCAAAAATATTTGCGATTCTGAATAGATGGTTTAATAAGGATATCCTTAGAGTGAGTTTCTAACTCTGGTTGACGGGATTTTATTCTCCATCCGGTATCGTGGATGATTGTCGGCACTTAAATTTTGTGCTCACAGGATATTTGTTAGTTAATTTGTCGAGAAACGAGAGGGTTAATAGCAAACTCTCTCCAGACTTTAAAGTTTCTCGAAAATACCCTCCTTCAAAGGGTATACTTACCCCCTTAACCTCGTGTCGTGCAAATTCACGCACCCTCGTCGTACATTCACGGAAACAAGCGGATAAATTAGTGAAGTGGGTGGGCTGATTCAGGACAGAAAACAAAGCGTCAAACACGGGGAATAAAACAGTCGAATCTGAGAGAGGCGAGTGTAAATACACGCGCAATTTTTTTCGCTAACTTTAAAATTCAGTCCTGATTTCAATTTGTTCGTTTTGTTTTCTTTTTTTATTTTTTACCTCCAAAAAATCGCAGAACCAACGGAATACACAATTCGACGCTCAGCCAAGTGAGATCGTGTTTCGTTATTTTTTCCACCTTTTCCTCTTTGTTCTTAGAAGTGAAAAGCTTCGTGGAAGAATAAAACGAGGATCAGTTTGTCGTCGAGTAAGATAAACATCCCTTAACAGTAAATAGTTCATCTCAGCTTTCAGATTTGGTGTTTTCACGAATCGCTTCGGTTCGATTTACGTATAATTCCTACAACTAGTATTATATTACCTATCGCTCTTTCGTCGGAACTTTTTTGCTACAATTTTTTACCTTTTTTTTCCACCGCACGAGAGGTGAGTACTGCAAAGAAAAGAGAAGAGCACGGAAAAAGAAAAACAGCAGCAAAAACCGAACGAATCTTGTTTTTTCTTTTTTTTTCTTCTACACTCCCAAACGAGTGTAAAAATTCACCCCACAATTGATATTCTCGTTGAAAATTTGAATACGATGAAAAACATCATTTTTTGTTTCTTCCGTTCTTTTTTGCTTTCCAATTTTTTACTTGTTTCATTTCTGTTTTCACAAACATATCGAGCGGTGAGACTCGCAACGCCAACGCGATACTACCTTGTTGCCCTTCAACCACCGGATGACCTGGCAGTTTTTAGGAGGGCGGCTGCACGTGCTACCGCAATTAAACCAGCCACCCCTTTCCCTCCCCCTTCTACATTCAACTACGTATACATGTTGTGTATGTGTCTATATATACTCGTATATATATACACGCAAACACTATGTTAATTGTTATTTATTTTTATCGGGAGGAAAGGAAAGTGGCCACGCGAGCTTCTCCCTCACATTCACCTACCAATTTTCGGGGTAACTATATATGAGAAGTAAGAAGGGGCTGCGCACTTTTTCGCTATGACAGTGAAACCGCTAACTATCTAATAACTAAATCGATAAAATTACAACATACAAGCGGCGCGGAGAGTAGCGTTATTTTTATCTGTCGAATCAATGGCGGAGAGAATTTTTTACCTTCTCTTTCTGCCCATATATTATCGTTAAAATCGTTATTCCTTAGTCTCTATTCTCTATATTCTCTCTCAGGCCATGGCAAGGCAACGATCTCTACGTAAGATCGTATTCGCGAATTCACCCTGCGCCGTAGCTTTTCGACTCCTTCCCACAGTGTCCCCGATGCCGAGGGTTGATTCCGAAGGAGTCGAGATTCGGGGTAAGCCAGTTATCTTAATCTCGGGGTGGAGGTGTGGTATCGTGGGTCACTGGTCGACGTTGGAATGCCGACGCCGGCTGCTGCTGCTGCTGCTGCGGGGGAAATGAGCCGAAGACCCTTGGACTCGGAAAATGAACTGGACTTTAATGAAATTGGAACGCGGAAAGGTTTGGCGAAGGGCGGGACACGGAAGCGCTACGGTGTCACACCCTCATTCGCGCGGCGGAGAGAAAAAGCATTACCGCTCAGCCCCGGCATCCCCTCTTTATTCATCCCCCCCCCCCTCCCTCCTCCCGTTAATTTCATCCTGCAGAGAGCTTCGCGATCGACCCCAGAAAGAAGAATATAATATCTTATACCAGCGTTTCGCGTTATAGATATCCGAGTTGCGTTATCGTGCAACGTATACATCCGATAGAGAACAACGCTAACACTTACGATCAATGTTCCGGAACAGTTTCTGTTTCGTATTTTTTTTATTTATTTTTTATTTATTTATTTATTTATTTTTTTTTAAATCGAAAAACCGATTTTACAGCGTGAATAAATATTAATAACGAAGTAAAAAGTCGTGTATTTATAGATACGTAATATAGAAATGGTGATGGAAGATTGAGTGAACTGTAAAATAAAAGACGGAAAAACAGGGTAGAGTACAGAGAGTAGGAGGAGGAGGCGGGGGAATGACAGGCGGGTGAAGAGAAGGAAAAAGACGGATAGATCCCAGGAGAGTGGTAACCCTGGGGCGAACGGTGCACAGAATGGTAGAGAGGTCGTTCGTCGCTACATTCGAACGGTCGAGGGCAAAAGTCTCTGGTACAGTATCCGCCGTCCTTCCCTCCTCCTGGTCGAGCTTTTTACGGGAGTGTGGATGAGCTTTCGGGGTGTAGGTATCGCGCTACAACGGCGGACCAGGCAGGCAGGCATGCTTTCCAGCTACAACGGAATCCCCCGTTCGTCGTACTCGCTTGAAATACTACGTTTTACGCGAGGTTGTCGAGGGTGGGAGGGGGGAGAAAAAGGGAGAACGCGAGGTGGATGGAGAAGGAAAGTGAGAGAGATACGTCTCTCGTATGACAGAGATTGCTTGCTCGTTCTCATTCATCGTAATACAGCCTGCCTCTTTCGGTGTAGCCACAGGTGGAGAAAAATTCTTTTCCACGAATACGGATGGACGCTCGGACCTTCAGAAAGACAAGAATCTTCAAGATATTTGTCGAGTTTCTACGTGTCGATTGCGATTTTGGATTATTTTAATTCTGATTGGAAAGCGATTCCGCGAAAATTTCGATTCATCGAAAAGGCGATTGAAGAGTTACTTTTATCGACGATATATATCGCCGTTCGATAATTTCCACGAAACTATAACCGTCCGATGGTGATGATCGGGTGGGTGAAACGACTGAATTGATTTGTAGGGAAGGATTGTTTTTTAAATTCAATTGCAAGGATTGTAACATCGGTCTTTCGGTTCGTAAATTTCGACATCCCACCTGGGCGCAGCAACGAGGAGTCATTACTACCGCATTGCGTCAGTTGACTGTTGTAGATTGGTGTGTGTATATATATATATATATATATACATATACAATATACATACATATATTCGTATGTATTTATACGAGGGGACATGAACAATACACGCAACAACAATAATGACAATACACAATAATAACGCCCATCTTAAGTGGGCAACAATGATGGGAACAACAAAGGAAGACGTTCTCCCCCCTCCCCCCCTTTCCCGGTCTGGTTGCACTTCTCGAGGGCAAAGAATAAGAGGAATAAGAAGAGGCGGTGGAGACGAGCGTCAAGAAATGCTGACGCAACGATCAGAGTTCGAATTCGAAAGATGAGGGCGGGCTCAACCAATACACCTTATACGCGTCTGAGCGCATAACGAACCGACGTGGTGGCGCTTGCCTCGTTGCTCAGAACCGTACCAGCAAAATGGTAGTAACGGTGGTTGCGACGGCGATGGTGATCGTGGTGGTTCGAGGGGGGGATGGATATAGAGAGCTGACTCGAGTGTATTAATATCCATAATTCATAAGGACGCGTATATCCATCCATCTATATGTACCGATGCTGTGCGTGTAAAGGTTGTACGCTGGCAGACTATGGAAGAAGAAGAAGAAGAAGAAGAAGAAGAAGAAGAAGCATTGCGACCGTTCAATGATCAAAAGTCTGTCATGTACCTACACGAGAAACCGAGATCGAGAGAAGCTCGATGGAAATTCCATCTCTTACATTTTCCTTCGTCTTACGTTAACGATACGTGAAGGATTTTCTTTTTCCTTATTTTTTACTGGTAAAAAAGTTATCAGTGTCTCTTAAATATTGTGCAGATATTATACGGAATAGATCGATCGGTCTGCGTGGTGATAATTAGATCAAGCGCACCATCGACGTTTATTCCAACGAGGGGTTAAGTTACCGGTCTAATTTACGATCCGATGCCGTCGATGCTACGTTCTGGAAATAAAACTGAAATAAACGAAAATAAGAAAAAGAAAATAATGAAAAGCGAAAAAAATACACGAGGGGGGAAAAATCCCGTAATTAATCCGAGGGCCGATCGACTCGCGCGACCGTATCATTATCAACGAGCGGACGTGATTAAATTTAACGATCGTACTAAAAGTCGTTGCAGTATAACGTCGCGCGCGACTCCAACAAGTTGTATCGTTTTAGCGGCAAGATCGTTGCTGCAGAGAGCCGATGTCGATAAAAAATAAATAAGAAGTCTTCGTTCACTTGAGATTGAGAGTATGTAAGCACCGTCAGCAGAACGAGGTCATCGTCGTCGTCGAGTGAGAATGAAGAGATTTCTACCTTTTTGAAAATCGATCGAGAAGTCGTTCAGCGGCCAGAGGAAATCAAGGAAAATTGTCGAGACGAGGTGAGGAGAAGAGAATGAAAAATTACATAATGAAATTTTTATTATACGAACTTCGAGACAAAGGTAGGAAGGACCTGGGGTAAATATTACGAGAAATAATTCGTTGACCCCGTGCTCTTCCCTCCCTCCTTCTCTCTCTCTCTCTCTCTCTCTCTCTCTTTCTCTCTCTCTCTCTCTCTTTCCGTCGCTTTAGTCCCTACTCATCGCCGCCTACCTCATACCTTCGAACCCCCGCACACCACCCCCGTCAAAACCGTTCCTCCGTCCCATTGCAGCCCCGCCTCTCCCTCGCATCGCTTTAAGCGAGGGCATCACCGCGGAAAATGAACTCTCGAGTGAAATTTTCCTCAGATCTGCAGAGCGACTCCCAAGACTCGGCAACGGAGGTGACTGGGAAGGAGGAGGAGGAGGAGGAGGAGGAGGAGGAGGAGGAGGAGGAGGAGGAGGAGGAGGAGGAGGAGGAGGAGATGTGCGAGATGAGGTGGCCTGGGTATACCGAGGTAATACGTGGCTGAAGGTATGAAGCGTTAGAACTGGGAACGTCGAGGTGGAAAGGTGATATTAGTACGATTATACTCGGCGATCTGCAATTTTCTGAATCACCGCGGCATCACGCGCGCCATTAGATCACGTTCTTTTTTCTTTTTTTTTTCACATCCGTGTCTTTTCTCTCCTCGTTTTTCTTCGTCCTTTTTCCTTTCCTTTCTTTTCCTTCCTTTCCTCGCGCCGATTATCGAAGAATGGATGAACCCCGTCCCACCGCTGCCACCAGCCAGACCTCATATTTCCTTCTGTATAGAACGGGCTAACGGACGAGCGGATGGATAGGGTAGGTAGGTACATTCAGGCCTTTCCTTCTTATTTTCTTCAGGAACGATCTGGCTAATGTCCTCGGGATATTGCGTGCCACCGGCCCACTAAATGGCTGTGATTACAAAATCGATAATCATCATAATGCAACTGTGTGATGATACCGATAATAGTAATAATCATAATATAACGGCAGCAGTCGGGCTAATGCCGTTACGCAGTTATTGGATAATTTTGGCGGAGGAGGAAGAGAAGAGAGATTGAAAAAAGACAAAAAGGAAAGAAAGACAATTAAATGCTCTAATTTTATCTTGATAATAATATGATAAACTTTTAAACGCGAAGGTTCCGCGAAACTGGTTTGTTTAATAAAACGATCATCAAGTATTTTCATTTTCAAACGAGATTCCGGATAATTTAAACTTGTGTCGAAAAGTATGACGCAGAGTTTACGACGAAAATCTTTGCATCTTTCATATCGTCACTCATCGTGAATGATGACGTGAATTCGTTGCCTTGAGTAAAAAGGGATATTACAAGACTCCACGCGTAGATTATCGACAAATAATTACTACCACTGAGCGTTAGACTATAATAAAAAAAAATCTGTCACCGAGGGAAAAATATTTTTTTAAAAATATACATATAGAAAAATAACGATGATGAACCGAATGAAAGCACGTGGCCAGCGGGAAACATGACCGAAGCCTTAGGGCTATAATACCGCAATTTGAGCTGACCTCTCAACAACGAACCTCTCTTCCGAGACCTCGACAGATGTGAGCGATTGGCAGGGATAGAAGCGAGGAATGCGGTATACACATTCTACGTTTATAGATATATACCTATGTATACGGTATATAATATGAGTGTACGTACATATTGATGTGTATCAGCTGCGAGAGAGCGGTCGAAGGCGAGGGTGGACTAAAACGATTGGACGCCAGTTGGAAAAAATGCGATTAAACCCCGAAACGGGTAGCAATTCACGCGGAATCATGCTACTGAAGCAATTTTGCCGGAATAGGTTATATATGCTGCGCGAATAAATCGCCGACAGTACCGGCCGGTAGTTAGGATGGTAGGTACATAACAACTCGTAGATTGGTATAGACAGAACTAACGGACCAAATGGAAGTTTCCGGTAATTCCAATGAAACGATACACAACGGTATACCTACCCCCCATACCTGTATCCGAGAGAATTTTGATAAACGAGTATGTACACGAAATACGCCGGGGCAACAGCGAATGACAATTCTCCGCAGTCCAAATCCTTCCGTTCACAACCAACGTCACTTTTAACGAACATGCATGGGTAAAATCCGCATTCGATTCCATGCATTTATACAACGATTCGTTATACCATGGCGTGTCGGCCAACTTCAAAGAACGGCGACGACTGAGCTTATGAACGAAAAAGCTTAGCGAAGTAATCGAAAAGAGAGAGAGAGAAAGAGAGAGAGAAAATATCGAAACAAAACAGTAAAAGAAGCGCGAGAAATTTGAGACGAAAATTAGAGACGTGAAACTCTGCTCTACAGACACGGTTAATCACTGCGAACTTGTATCATACATACGTAATACGAGGAGAGGATGAAGAGAGATGAAAATCAAAGCGGAATCCGAGAGAATAATTAATTGGAAATCCGGTAAAATATGCCTTCCGCATCTGCGCCCGGCGCGTCTAACGTTGTTAGTTTGGTCGTTGCCCCGGCTATGGTTGGAGGGTCGTAAACCACCGAGAAGTTTTGGTTTGGTTGAAGGTGGAGGACGCTCTACAGTTATACGGTCTCGTCTTCGGCTGTGCCACCCTTTTCCACTTCTCTCACCGTCGATCTCTTTCTCTCTCTCTCTCTCTCGCTCTCTCTCTCCCTTTCTCCCTCGCTCGAATGATTAGACCTTCTCCAATTTGGAAAACTAAATTATCCTAACAAATCTGCGTACATGAACACCGCCCGCCCACCTCCCTCGTCTCGTCGCCCCTCGCCGGCAGTAATCAACCATTCACACCGCTACACTGGCAGGTGTATGCGTATAATAATTCAACCCTCTCCGTATTCCACCGTATATCAATTATACCCATACGACTACAGTGTCACTTCATGACTAGATTCACCGTAGAATCATCGTCGTGAAAACTCAGTACGAGCAGCTACTAACCGTTGATACTGAAAATCGTTTCCTTGTACATTCCTTCTTTTCAGTCTCTACGATTCCAGTAATCGAGACGGCGATGCCATGGATATACGTTAGTGACGAATTGAACTGCACGAACTGCATGGGTATAATACTACCAAGGTATACCTATGTGCCGTGCTACGCGATATCGGAGTGGATATATACGCACAGGTGGTAGGCAGTTAGGGTGATCCTTAATTCCCAAAGGGAAATCCTCTGCGCAAATATCCGTCACGGTGTTAATTAGCTTGGGCAATAGTGCGCGATACCCGATGGAGGGAACGTTCGCTAAACGCGAGATGTGAAGGTACATGGGTAACACACACGATGAATTTCAACTCCAGCGGTCTATTCTCTGTTTGGTTTCTACTCTTTTTGCCTCTCCACCCCCCAACTGCCAACGTTTCTTTTTTTCTGTTACTTTTAAACGCGTGGAAGGAGCGACGAGAACGGAAAGAAAAATGGAAAGTGAAAGAGGGACCAGGCAGGCCGAAGAGAGAACGACGGAAGGCACTCGAATTAAGAGCGCTCTGGTTTTATTAACGAGCCGTTCCCGAGGAAAACACCCCGACTCTGGAACCCGGTCGTTTTTCAAGTGGCATTCAGCGGGCTTAAGTCTGCCAATCTGTAAGCTCCTCACGATTTGTAAGGCGATTGTCCGAGGCTGAGGCTTGTGTATCTACTGCCCATCGAGAGTGTCTCACTGCAATGAAGGAACAATTTCCACCCTCGCAAATCAACCATCCGTGTACAATATTTATTACAGAGACCGTGGAAAGCCGAATAATGGCAGGAAGGAATCCCTTTCAATTGTTCCCGTTTTTTATAAATCCCCCTTACACGCGATTTTCAAGAATAACGATGCGATCAAAAACCGACAATGAGATTGCTATACCTGTGACGTACACTCCACTTAATCGACAATTATTATCCTGGTTCTTGTCGAGTCATTTTTAGCCTCGGGTTACCGTCGGAAGCACAAAAAGCAACGTGATTCTCTACGTTAAGTTTGAAACATCTTGAAACTTGGTGTGTAGTAATCAACATACGTGGATATCGGTTTACACGTGAATATTTCGATAGAACTTGTTGTCGTATAAAGACGTCACGGATTTGTGACTGGTTGCGTGAGCCGATGGAATTCGAGCGTAGATCAAGGTGCAAAGTAATTATTGGCGGCCGTGTGTTTAATTATTCCAGGTATGTATATTCAGAAACCCGTCAAAGTTTTCAAGAATTTTGCTCGACAATTCGCTCATTGAAATTCGACGAGGCGAATGCTCTTGGGTAGCTTGATTAATTTCATAGACATTAAGACTGGTTCGGATGAAGAGTGGATATACATAGCTATCCCACCTCCGCCGTATTTAATATTCTCAAGAAACTCATCATCGCTTGATTACATCTTAGAAACTTGCTATATTCCTGTGTATCTGATCTGATTTAAACGATTGCAAATTGAACGAAATCCCCGTACGGTTAAAGATGCGATCAACTAAAACAAGTTATTTTCACGATTTCGTATCTCTCAAAGGCGAATGGGTAGCTGCATCATTTACCGCCTCATCAACCAACTACGTCACGTCACTGTATCGTCAAGAGGGTAAATTGTCTGTAACTGAGATGAGAGATATTTCCAAAATTTCTGTCAAGAGTTTTTTTTTTTTTTAACGCTGACCATATCCCTAGAGTGAAAAACCGCCACTGTTTTTTAGTGCGTTACATCATTTGGCGAACGCGACCTCTGTAGAGTGAGTGTATCGTCATGATACCTCGGTGAATTAAACCGGGTCAGATCCCTGACGACTGCAGCAGCGTTACACATATGATGTATGCACGTGGATGGATAATAATGATAAGTAAACACGGTAAAACAGGCTTGTGGAAACATTGTATCACGAATAACACACGCATTGCAATTATGCGGCCGCCGAGTATAAAACGAGCAGACGTTGCCTACATACACCGTACGTAGATACCTACCTAACCAACGCTGCTCCAGCCGGGTGCAAAGATAAATATTGTTGATGGGCACTGGCTGGCCGGGTGACGATGCCGGGGATGGTGCCTGGTGCGTGTCAACGCGTAATTGCATTCGTTGCGTACTCATTCGGTTATATAACAGATACAGCTGGCTACCCCGTGTCACGTATTCAAAGTATAATTTATAACCGGGTTGTCTTATTACACAGTAAAATATCCGTTGCTGCTCTGTTTCGGATGTCACACCGCGTGCCAGGCGTTTTAAACTTCTGTTGGAGGTAGCAGTGATCTTTGATCCTCAAACGGTATGACTCTTGCCGATCATTACGTTCCGATTCATCGAGGACCAGGAGAGATTCAACAACTTCGCTTTCCCCCCGTCTGTGGAAGTTCTAGAAGCTTTGATGTTGGGGGACGGTGGTAATATACGCACTTCCGCTTAGCCATTAGGCATGCGCGGTTGTAAAACAGCCGAAACGGTGGTGTTCCAGAACTACAAGACGCATTTCGCGTGTCAAGGCGCATCGAACGAGGCCCCAGGGGCTCGAGTCGTGCACTATGCTGCCGCGACTTCGGAACACAAACGTAACCTCGACGAAAGTGCTGCAGAGTAGAGAGAACTTCGACATCCGAGCCACCACACGTCCCTTTACGAGCTACTCTACACGTCACGGTATACGGAGTGTCCCGTGGTTCTTAATTTTTTTGGCAGTTACCATTTGGAAGGAGAGTCGGGACCATTGGACATAATCGGGACAACGAACCGACTTGCGGTGATCTTTAAAACGGAACGTTGAAATCGACGCTGAACGATTTTTCCTAAAATCGGAGTATCTCGATCCTTTCCTGATCCAACATGCCGAAGCGACGAAACACCCTGTACAGGAGAGAAAGAAGACCCAAGGCTGGAGTATGCCTAGCGATGGGATGAGGTTCGAGGTCTGACAGTCTGCATTGCACCACGCGAGTACCGTGGGAGATGCTTCGACTTCTATTTTCAGTCTCTCCGTGGTACTGAATGGGATGATTCGGTTGGTTGGTGGGTACTTATACGAGTACGACTTTCACCCCAAAACCCCCCGTTCCTCTATTTCACTGTTTCCTCGTCTACTCCTCCCTGTCTTACGTTACACGTATGTGTACCTATACATTACAGCATCTTCGAATCATACGGCGGACTTACGTACTGAGCGAGGTCCACCATTCACTCGAATGTGACTTCAGGTTGGTTTGGCCTGATCAACGCTAACCGAGGCTTTCATCTTTGTACATACCTGCAACAGAAAACAAAGAAGAACGGGTCAATGATTGCGACGATGATTAGATACTGGATGAACATGGATCCGAGAGAAGATGAAATGAATGATAATGCTGCATTGGGGTCGGATGAATATTGTATGTGTGTTCGTGTGTGTGTCCCTCCTCGGAGACGTAGTGCTACTTGACTACCTATATCCGCTAGTGATATTAAAATATGAAATAGAGCTCGAAAGCTACAAGGGAACTTTCCTCTCGTCGTCCAAGCCCCTCCGGGTTCGAGGGCCATCAGGAAGCTACTATATAACTCTTTAGTATATTACCTTACCCACCGCCGTGCGCCGCGACCTACCTATGCTTTATTTATTACTCTCCTTCTGTCATTCTCTCTCTTTTACTTCCTCGCTCTCACAGCTATCTGGGCAGACCAGTGACTACTAACCAATGGAGAAAACTTTTCGGATGGGATTATGTACACCGACCTCGAACGTCACATAAATTCGGTCCATCGAGCCTAATTGTATTTTTACGACATATACTTCCACTCCTCTGGAAATGCGGGGAAAACCGCCAACGACGACATTGGAAGATATAGAAATCACGGGAGTTCAAAACTCATTTCAACCAACAGTGACATGCTCTCCGTTTTTTTCCGACTAAATAAGTATCGTTGATATTTTCACTGTTGATGGTGAAGTTTAAGTTTCGACTCGTCGTTTGGTCAATTTCGAAAAATCGAATCAGTCACTTTAATGGCTGACAAAGGACGCTAATAACATCTCGACTTGGACCAATTACCACGCTACCCCTGATTCACCTGAAACTGGCGCCCTTAACTAAGGGATGTCACGTCGTCGCGCCCTGAGTGAGGGGGAAAAAAAATGGAACTCTGTATGCCGAAGAAAGTCGCGGAGTTCCAAAGGCCCCAATCAAGTTGCCACCGACGACCCACACCGATATCGCCATTCAACTTCTTCTACCACTTCTGCACCCGCTCTCCAGGGATCGAGTGAAAAAATCTCCAAGGAGTTTTCGATCCCAGTCTCGTTAGCGCCGTGCAGTCTGTCTCACTTTTTTTTCTTCTTCTTTTTCGCCTCCATGGTCTGGGCCTGATAAAGAAATTCTCTCACCAACACCTACCGCCATCAGCCATCGTCACTTTTTTATACAGTCGTCACAGTCGTCGAATCGACGCGGTGCCAAACGAACCGAACCATTTCATCGAACAGTTTATTCAGGACACTCGGTTATACGTGTACGTTGATTCCCAGTAATTAATTACTCAGGGACTCGAATACAGCGAGTTGCCTAATTGCGTCAATAATTAAAGAAACCATTCCGTTTTTGGGGGATTTGAAACTCATCGTTAAGTTTTCGCAGTTCAGAATCGTGAATAGAGCGCAAAATCGAATGACTGCAACGAGTGTTATCAACTAAGAGGAGGAATGATTTCTGAGTCGTTTGATTTTTCTTCGCATGATCGAAGAAGAGCAAACAAAGAAAAGGGGTGGAAAAAAAAACGAAAAAGAAAAAAAAAATTTATGGAAAACCGTTTTCGCCGTCGAGGGCGAAAGAAGATGAGGCAATTCCGGGTTGCCGGTGGAAGCGCGAGTTTGCGGGGGTAGTTTTGTCTCGTGGAGGGAATTCTACGTAGTCCGCTCCTCTCTCTCCTCTCCTCTCTCGCAGCCCCTCGCGCACGTAGTAATCAATATCCTCGTCTAGCATTCTCCGGCATCTCTCTCCCTCCCCTTCGATCGACGTGGCATCGGTCTCGCTTCCGCCTCCTTTCTCCGAATCTTCTACTACTGCCGCAAGGAAATTCCCTCCTCCGACTGCAGCTCGTCCCGACTCGTCTCCTTTACCCTCAGCTTGCACACTCGATGCCAACCCCGGTAGACGTATACATCCTAAGAGCTTGCAGCGACGACGGAATTCGAACTCCGGCCGGGCGATCTTTTAAAGATCGCGAAGATCGCTAAGCTTTGTGTCCTCCGCCGGACACAGCTGAGTATATATAGCGGTAGCATTCTCCGGAGGTTTGCTTTACTTCTTTACATTTTATTTTCTGCAGTAGACGCGGACTTTGCTGCAGTGGTTGTTGGAATCGCGGAGGAGTTCCCTGCAGAGCAGCAACGAATTCGAATCCATTGTTTTCTCTTTTCTAAACACATCTCCCCTCCCCTCCCCCCACTTTTTTCTCCTCGTTCGTTAGGTCGCTCCGCAATTCGAACTCCACGCGATTTCGCTGGAAGTAAAATTCCTTTCAAAGACCTTTTACTTGCAGCAACGTCATGATATATATATATATATATATTATTTGTTGCAACTTCAAACGTCGATTTACGCCAACGCCCAAACGCGGTGAATGCAGCCTCCCTCACCACTGTGTTCAGAACTTTGAAGCAACGTTTTTACGATACCCACTCAAACTGTTTGCGTAGAGGCAAATATATTTCAATCCGAGTCACAGCGTGCGTGCAATTTAGTCCCTTTATCAGACACGAATGATAAGTTTTCAGGGGGTTAAAACAGAATCCTAGAACAGTTTTTGCGACATAATTTCCAGCCAGTCTTCTTTTTTCCTCTCGCGTACGTATTGCGAATGTCTCGTTCCGTCCGTCCGCAATTTATCTATCACTTTGCCTACCGGCCAACGCGCATCCCCTTCTTACGTGTATACATACACTCGCAGTTTCGCGACGTTTGCTCATTTCGCACCCCCCGCTACTAGATATACGCTTCGAGTAGTCGTCTCCTCTTCCTCACCTTCCTTGCTCGATATTGTAATATCAGAGTCGCTTAGTTCGCAGCAGGGTTGGCGGTTAAACGAGTTTTTAAAATTTATGAATTTTTCAAGATTCGAATTTTCACAGACGAGTAGACATTTTCGCGTCTGGCGGCGGAGAATTTTTCTCCGATTTTCATCATCGTCCGGAAAGGCACAACAGGCGTGCGTGCAAGTCGGACCTGCGAGGGCAAAGAACACAACAGTTGCAAAATTTTATTCCACCCCTTTCCGCCCTCGTTATTCTTTTTCTCCGAAAGCGACTAAGGTATTCGCTCACACCTTCGTACCCTGCCCTGCGTAAAGAGGACTCAAGGTTTTCCGAGCCAATCGAGTAGAAGGAAAAAAGAAGCAAAGCATTCATAACGGAATTGTCGAGACCCCTCGGGGTCTCAGCCCTTGTACATATGGCCGCAACCCCTACATCCAGTTTTCCCCAACCAGCGGCTCTCCTCGCATCGCACGCACGATCGAGCCACTCTCCATAGTTAAGTGTAACGACGTTATTTCAGTCCAGAAACAAACCAAACCAACTCTGCCATTTATTTTTCCCGCACCCTTCGAGGGTCTCCCTCGAGCCAATTTACAATTCCGAACAAAAGTAGTGTGCTTATGGTACCGGTGTGCTTGTACATTCCCCGTGCGATATATCGCCAGAATTTTTTCATCCTTCGTTTCCGAGGCAAAGAGAATCGAGCGTGTTTCGAGAGACCGACGAAATTTCACACCGAATCGAAACAAGTAGAACTTGTAGATCAGAAATCATGAAACAGCTCTGAATATTTTGCCTCGAATTCTATTTCCGATTCAACTTTTTACGATCATACGTGCGGAAGGCACGGGACTCGGGTTTCTAGTTTCATAAATCTGAAACGCGAGGTACGCGACTAGGTTCGGCTCGAATCGACGTCCCGTTTGGCAATCGGGAACTGTTGGATTTTTATCTCGGATCGAGAGGGATGCGACGGCGTGATTCGAGGCCCTGGATCACTATTCGGGGATGTACGGTTGCTTACGAATCTGCGTGTACGTATAATACGCGAATATATATGCCGCAGCCCCGGTTGACCAGTGCAGTGCGACAGCCGTATATTACTCCTAGGTACACGTATAACAACAGCGATGGAAAAACCGACGTGGCTGCTGCAGGTCGAGAGATTTATAGAAATTTACGGGAGGACACGTGCGCGCAATGCACCATTGCAGTAATCCGAATTGAAAATGTGCCGGACGGTCATGCCGGCAGCCATCGTGCATATGCATCCCCGGAAATCCCGGAAATAAAATAAAACATTTCGAAACTCGATCATTAGTTTTTCAAGAATAATAATTCACCGTGTATTTTTGAAATTATTGTTGGTAGAAGTTAGTAACGTTGTTGCAACGACGCGTGGTTAGGAAAAATTGTTACTTCTCAGCGTAGGAACTGTCGGGAATTTGGTAAAACACAATCATATTTTGAAAAGACAACTAATTCAAAGTCGTTCTAAAATTGAACAATTAATCAAGTTTTCCCTGATGTTTCGTTAAGC
Source organism: Neodiprion lecontei (assembly GCF_021901455.1). Taxonomy (NCBI): domain Eukaryota; kingdom Metazoa; phylum Arthropoda; class Insecta; order Hymenoptera; family Diprionidae; genus Neodiprion; species Neodiprion lecontei. The sequence goes on along the minus strand of NC_060261.1, from coordinate 5,041,133 downwards.
TGAAAGAAAATTTTAGTTCTGGTTACCGCTCAGTCTTTAATTATTTTCATTTTCTACCACTATCGAAAAATATACTTCTAGGTAGAAAATGAAAATTAGTATTCCAGCTGTTACCGGAAAGTCTAGTCTCCGTTACTATTCTTTATCATTACGATCACTGTTGCTATATTTTCGTGCAACTGTTGCGAAAATTTAACGCTTGTGCAAGAATAAATTGACGTTAAAGCCTTGTTTAACTAAAAAAGTAGAGTAAACCTCAGAAAGAGATTCAGCGTAGCAATAACCAAAAAAGGATCGACGATATCGCAAAATGGTTAGGCGTACCTCGTTTTTCGTAATTCCAACAATATCCAAACAGTTTTTTTTAACGATACCTGTTTTACCCAATTTTTCTAGTTACTTTAAAAAATGAAATTTTTCTCAGAGTACAGTAACGTTGTCAACTTCAGCTTTGTGAAGTTTTGTCGTTTAACATGTGTAACAACCAACAACTGCAGCGCTGGAGATTTGTTAAAACGAGGTAAACTAAATAATTTAACTTACAATTGCGAGTAATTAAATCCTAGTATCAAACGGCAAGTTGCAACGACGAAAATAATCTGAAAATAATTTGAAATTTTGAAAAGGGTTGCTTTTTAACGCGCGATTCGTCGAGTGTAGCCGATACGGTGAAACTGGTCCCTGGAATCCGGGTAGAGAGGGGCTAATATTGCCACTGAAATGGATCCGGATCCCAGAGCCCGACTCGTCAGGTTGTGTTTGCATTGTCGCGTCCGACCACAGAGCGATTTCCGCGTACACAGTCTCTCCGATATTGGTCCAGATAAACGATTACAGGGATCACGTCATCCCTCCCCTTCCCACCCCTTCGATGTTGCGTAGCCACGCCGATTGTATCACCCTCTCGTCATCGTGTCTGACTCAACTGCGCGTCTAATACACCGGCGACGACGAGCTGCTGAATTACTGACTGAATGGCCGACCGACAGCTGTTCGAATTACCATCGAATGAATGAACGGTTCGCGCTGATTCATCGGTCAGCTGATTTCGTTCTTATACCGAAACGGCCTTGCAGTCTTTACAGGCAATTATTTCCTCGTATGAATTAAATTTCGATTCTCGCAATTCCTAGAAACGAGGCCGCCGTTGTTACCTTATTTTACAATGATTAATTCTACAACGTGACGATGTTCGATCGGCGGAAAAACCGCAACCGCAAACGGTTGAATTACACTTAGTATTCGGATACTCTTAAATTCTTAATTCACCTTATACACCGTATAATAAAAAATGTGGAAGTTAAGATCTTGACCAACAAATTTATACTCTCCGTGAGCTTGATGTTCACCGTGTTTTTCTTCTTCGTACCTTCCACAACTTGTTTTGCGTTATACGTAACTTGATAAAAATAAGAAGAAACAAAATAACGAATTGAACAACATGCACCGGTCTTGTATATATATATATATATATATATATATGTTTGTTTTTTGTTTTTCTTCAACCTCCGTTGAGGTGTGGAACGACAATAATAAGACCTCGTTCCTACTACCCAGATAACTAATTGTGCACGAAACCATTTGAGTGTAGTAAGTATAAACTTACCTTATTATACGTTTTAGGTTTTGAGCAATCAACGTTTCGAACAATGAAGATAATGATGACTTGCAACAGCATGGTTATAAATAAACCGTCGTATCGTGTTGTTCATACGGACGTCGCGTGGCCTTGGCACATAATTAAAGCATGTAAAAAAATTTCAACCGCGAATTAAATTTCACTACGTATAATGTGCTTTTTGCTTCCAGTGTACGTGGGAACAAAAAACATTCACGATCGGAGAACATCGTAATATCATGAATGAAATATGTATTAGGAATAATAATCAATGGACTCGATGATGTCACATGCTAAGCTGCCGCTTGATAGAATCGCAGGAAGAAGTCGGAATTACGCAACGGTGATTAGGGGATGATTGGGGGGGTAGAAAAACCCTCTCTGCAACAAAATACGAGACTGAGACTGGTCGCCAAACGTTCTCATGTTCGTTCGAATAAGGCAGTGAAGTTCAATAATCAAAATTTTGTGAAATACAGAAGTCTGCAATGAAGAATTTTTTTTCAGCCGAATGGAAAGTTTTCGGTAAATATTATGTTTTTGAGTTTTCTGAATCCAAAAATGACTTTCATTTTCCTCCATCATGTACAGTTCTCTTGCAAAATACAAGACGTTTGCATAAATAAAAGCATAACAATAACGAATAAACTACCATTTTATTACAATCGACCAAACAATATTTCTTATAAAATTGAACAAACAATTCCTTTATGAAATATACTTAACATTCCGTGATCATTCTTTTCGCCGACGAAGTCTTTTCTTCTTCTCTTTGATACACCTCCGAACGCGCTTTCGCTTTCCATTTTCCGTTTCCCCGTTTGTATTTATTCTCGAGTCTCACTCTAATACGTATTAAACGAAAGTAAGAAGTCACTTTTGCATAGGATTTTCAGAATCAAGAACAGGCTACCAGACTTCGAATTAAACGAGAGTTTCACTCAAAATCAAACCATAAACACAAGTTCAAAAAGAAACCTGACGTCATGTAACTTTTTGAGTATTTTTCTCGTTTTCAGTGAGTGCAAATCAACAAGAAACAGTATAAAAAAAAACCTGTGCCATTTTTTGGTTGCAGACCTGTGATACCTCGAACCCCTCAAATACTCTCATAGAATTATGAGGATAAAACCGAACTGCATTTTTATCTTTCCAAAAAGTTTAACAAGTTTGGCTGCTAATTTCAGCTTCACCATCGAATCGAAATCGTCTACATCTACACCGCGTCGTATAATCCGTGGCATAAGAATCACGCATCACAATTCGAATTGCGCGTTAGCTGTAGAGGATATTGCTAATGGCATCGAGCCAGCTTGAGTAAAATACCTGAGACTACACGGTTAAACCCGATTCCGGAGGTCTGGCCCAAGGGGTTATCGTCTTTATCGAGCACATGGCCTTCACTTGACCGCGTAATCCTTTCCCAACTGAGTCGGTTACCCGGTTATGTATACATATACCCATCCACCCGCCTCCGCAACCATGCGGCATCTCTACTCCCACACTGATCGATCGGCAAAACGGGCGATAATTATTTAACCTGGGGAATTCACTCTCGCGCCAATAGCTGGTCGGTGATAGATTACAAGAGTCCACATAGAGCGAACAGAGTCGAGATATTCGTGGCGACTACGACGTCCGAACGCCTTGGATCATACGGAAGGACGACACCCTTCGTGATCATGGACCGAAAACCGTCCAGTCGGCGTTTTACCCTCCAATTCTTCCGGCGTTCTCTGCGCGAAACGTGCGTTTGGCGCTTCTGCTGACGTGTCTAGTCGTTGACCTTTCAGGATCAAGTTTGGATTCGTTCGAGCGTTCCAACAGGTAGGGAAAGAGGGTCGACAATGGCGAATCTTTGCTGCGCAGGCAGAGAAAGGTATCCTTACGTTTGTTTGGTTACACTTCGTTTTACCTTCTTTTTATCCAATGCGCATATACATCCAGAATGGGTGGTAGCAGATTGGTGGTACTTTTGTTTTCGTTAAAAATTACCAAGGACGGATGAAATTCCGGGTTTACGAAATTTGGCTTCACCGCGTTATTCCGACTGGTCGGATCCCGATTCGAATCAGGGATTCGGCTTCGTGTAATCCGCAAGGTACGAGAAAGGAAGGAAAAAGAAGAGGCGGCTGAAGCGCAGCCTCGCGTGCTGAGTCGAGTCCACAGCTTCCTCCCACGAGGCGGAAACCGGTTTCATTGAACAGCCGTTTAAAAATTTCCAAACCGCCGCTGTTTGAAAAATAATCAACGGACACGGCTCGTTGCGTAACGCTTAGAAAGTCGCTTTAGGAGGGCCGGGGAAGGAGGAACGGAACGGAGATCAAGGTGGAGAGAGACCACGAAGAGTGAGGCCGAACCGACCAATCGGCGACGAGAAGAGACGGATGAGATTCGAGAAGGCCAAGACACGAGGATACGTTTACGCACAATGCAGTCTGAATGTAGTAAAACGGTCATATAACCAGTTTGAAACTGAGGCTTTTTACTCCCCTCTATTATTCCATGGAAGAGATGCATTCGTTATTCGCACAACGTTTATATTATCGCAGATTGGCCATGAAAAGCCAAGAAACTACGATATCACTCCTCAATTCCGAAAGTATCGTTTATCCTTGGAACGGGAACCGAACGGACACTTCCAAGAAAGTGCTTCCAACCGGCAAATCTGGTTTTCGCAATATCGAGAGCAGCTTGTCGCGAGACGAAAGTCTCGAAACCATCGTTGTGAAGTGATTTAAAGTTGAAAAGAGTTCAAGACCAAAAAGTTGATCGTCGAATTAAGATGGAAGTTGGCGACACTCGGAAAGTTCAGGTTATGTTTATCACCTTACCAAATACACTTCTCTCCGTTACACCGTCGTCCCAACCACCCGACCCTCTACCTTGGGAGATAGATGGAGTTACGCTTAATAATCCAGTGGAGAAGCTCGGTTGTGCAGCAGCGTCGGTTAACATCACGTGCTTAATGAACACCGCAATGGGGCAAAGTATGCAGAGGCAATTCCGTAACACCGAGCAGCCACAGCCAACAACGTCCAGCCACTGTTGCAGCATCCAGACGTGAGAATGACCTCTCTTCACACAGCTGCACACTGTCATCCGTTGACCAGTCTCGCTTGATGGACCTGGACAAGATCATCGTCATCATAGCTGCAGTATCATTCATCCCACGAGTATCCCACGGTTTCGCATTACCAGGATCGATGACAGCGGTTCGCCCGCTTGGTGGTCGTAGGCAGGTAGGTAGGTAGGTAGGTACCCACCTACTCGGTTTATTCCAAACGACGACGACGAGGAGCGACGACGAGCGACGGATGAACGGAAGGCTATTTATAGCCGGTGACTTGGACACTTGGCGGTTATCAAAATTGCCAAGAATTCGCGAAGGTCAACGCGTAGGAACGAAGAAGGTGTAAAGCGTGGGCAAGCTGAAAACTCCTTTTGCAAAAAGGGACATGAATGACGGATTATGATTCTATTCCGATGACGTTATCGCTTTGGCGTTTTTTTTTTTTTTTATTTTTCGTGATTCATTATTCATAGTATCTACTCTACGGTGACCGATCGATGGTAAGGACGATAAAAAAAAAAAAAAAAAGACACGCAACGTCAAAAAATTCTAAGCGACGAGTCTGTTGGCGATAATTGGTCCGAGGATTAATTCCTGGACTGCTCTCCGCTGCTTCGCCGCAAGCGGAAGGGAGATAGGAGGAGAGAGAGAGAGAGAGAGAGAGACGATGCTCGGTCTAGGAAATTGGATAGCGTTGTTGAAACTTTGTATGGCCGTATATGGAACCTGGATAAACGTATAGGTAGTGTGCGTACCTACTGCCTCCGGTTTGTAGGAGGATATTCGTTGCCGGTTGCAATTTGCACCGGTGTCTGATAGTCCGCGGACTTTATACCGCTCTGCTTCAACGCGAAAACTGCACAACAGAACGGCGAGGGTAACATTATTCACCTCTGCGATTCGCTTTTGTGACTTTATATACAGAGTTCCAAAGCACAGCTTGAATTTCATACGTAAAACGAAAAGCTGTTATCACGCGCGCCGATGGAATTGCGCTTCAATTTTCGCATTTTTCATTCGCACGTTTCTCGAAACTTCTATTGTCACTGTACGATATAAGGCCGCGGCGATATATTCCGATAACGCGAAAGATAATTCTGCAGTATGTAAAAAAAAAAAAAAAAGGATAAGAAAAGAAGAAGAAAAATAAAAACACGAGGACTTCTCGGAGGAGCTTTAAGGGTCTCCGTAGGAATTCGCGAGGTTGGAAATGCGGCAACGCACCACTTGGTAGGAGGGTGACCCTTGGGTTTGTCGGATAGCTGCTCGGTACCAAGCCACCACATACCGTTGCTCACCTCGGCGCATCTGCGTGCCAAGGAATGCGTCTCGGTGAACACGAGATACTCAAATGGGTGGAGTAGTGCAATCTGAGGTTGAATACCAGGACAGGTCAGAGGAGGAATCGCCCGGGCGAGTTCAAACTTCGTACTGTACTGACGTTGCTGCTGCTGCTGCTGTAATTCCCTGCGGTGGCAACAGGTACATATCGCGATAATAACGTTGTTTCTGTAGAGACGTTGTGAAAGAGGGAAAAAAAAACGACAGCAATTTTCTCATTCGTAATTAAATTTCGTTTCCCACGATTCCGAAATTACCGTTTCTTGTTCACATTCCCTTTTCCCGTTTCCCCGTTTGTAACTTTGTACAATTTGCAACAGGTTAATTATTACCCGTCATTTTTAACGACCACCTCTGTAACAAATTATTATTCTCAACCGAATATTTCATTTTTAAAACACCTATCGCGTAACTATTGGATGTACGTATGCTTACGACGAAACGTGCCACACAAGCATGACTGAGAATTAATCATCTCAACTTACGAAAAGGTGTTTCTTATCAGATAATTCACTGTTTGCCGAGGCGCGTCAAGATAAAATAAGAACATTCGTAACAGCGGGGAAGAACAGTTTTTACGAGCTGGGCACGTATTTTCGTTACATTCGTGGTATAAATTTGAAATGAGACAACGATCGTTATTATACGACTCGATGGTGAAAAATATAAAATCAATAGATATTCTGTTCAGATTGAATAACTTTAAGAACACCTTCGACACACCGCGTGTTGTTTTTATTCCCTCTGAACCGCGGCAGCTGGACCAGTCGATTAAAAACGGTAATGAAGCTAACAGCACGGTCGACGGTTGTACATTTATGATGAAAGGATAATCGAACAGGTGTCGAGCGTACGATAATATGACTAAACAGCAACTGGACACCAAGAACCATAACGAATTGATCGAAAATCCAGTCCCGTATCAAAATGAAAAAACAAAATAAACATATAAACAACACTCTTTCTTTCGATACTTTGTTAACGGTAGAGAAAACTTTCTCTTTTGATAAAACGAACGCCTAAAATCACTTGGAATTGAACAACGCGTCGTCGGCGCGAAGGACGATGAAAAATCAGATCTTACCCATTTTTTTTTTTTTTTTTTTGTTTTACTTTTGATATCATCATTTGCTTGCCCACGTTTACTATGCATAGCGTACTATGTAATAATGAAAAGTTGTAAAATCCTCTCCGTGCCGAGATGATGAAAAAATTTTTTCTTCACCTTTTTTTTTTTTTTTTTTTATCCGGAGGCTGGGGAGCCGAATCTCGTCACGTCTACCGAACCCCACGTAAATTACATTATTATACATGTAACATGCGTTATACATGGGATTCGTATGGGAAAGCCGATGGATGGGAACTGACCTACACACGCGAAGGCGTTGAGATAAAAAATATTATGTCGCGACAAGTTAATGATAATAATGCAAGGCACGCAAGCATCGTGAGTATCCTGATGCAAGTTTTGTAAAGTAGCGCTGCTTATTGCCCGGTTGCCTCGGTTTTTACCCCCACTTCTACTTCTTCTTCTTCTTCTTCTTATTCTTATTCTTTTTAATTTACCGGTCGGCACTTTTTTATCACCACACAACGCGCTGCGAGACGCTTTTAACATTCAAACATACACGCGGACAAACACGCACGCGTATATAATAGTAGTAACTGTAGTAATTTCCCACAGTTGACGGGAGTCCGGTTAAACCGGAAAATAAAAGAAAACCAAATAGTGTTGAATGAAAGTAAAAAGTATTGGAAAAGAATGAGAAAAACAACGAAACGGATTGTGAGAAGAGAAAAAAAAAAATAAAAAAAAAATAAATAAAATAAATAAATAAAAGACTCTCGGTTATTACGTATCCTGTTTTACTACAGAAGCTCTGGAAGGAAAAATAAGAACATAAACATGCCGCTATATACGTAGTGTTCTACAGGGCATAACTGTCACTTTCAAGATTCCCAATTAACTCGACGTTTTACTGCAGGTAGCATTATAGACATGCCTGTATTATCTGTACATACAAATCTCGATGAGAACAACGGTTTAGATACAATTCGCGTTTTTAGGTAGGATTCAGGTACATTTTTCGTCTCAAAACGTTAGAAAAGAAAACAAAAAAAAAAAAAAACCCAGTGTTAAATAATCTCCAAAAAGCTCTTATTATCGACGAAACAGAGTGTAAAAAAAAAAAAAAAAAAAAATGGTCAAGATTCTTTGGTCCGATTATCGTCGTTATTTCAGCGCCGGCAGGGAAATTAGGAAAAACAAATGGTTACATAAATATAACCTCGTAAAATTTTTTCTCCTGCGTTTTATTTATACCGATCCGGGATACGGGAGCCACATGCAGTGGCAACGGGATCCTTGGGGATGCTAATCCTTGGCGCCTAAATAAGCCGCCAGGGTATCCAGACGGTAAGTATTCATTAATTCTAGTTATACTTAATTGTAGTCGCGTTCTAAATACACATAATAGACGTAAAAACAGGCGAAACGAGTCGACTCGCCGAGTCTGACTGGCTGAAATGTTCACACCGAGGTGAAAAAAAAAAAAGAGTATGCAAATCGTTGCGTGGGTGAATATTTTTTTAGTCTTCAACCTGGACGAATTGTTTGATTCTATTTTTCTTCTTCAACTTCGTGGACAATTTCGTCAAGAAATTTGGTTTTAATATTATATTTTTGAATTTTGTCTCGAGTATGAATTTGATGAATTTAATCCTGAAAAATTTTTTGACGCATAATCGAAAAAAAAAAAAGTATGCAAATTTGTCTCTCTTTTGTCTCTCTGCAGCAATGCGAGAATGAGAAAATAAGCAACCTTGAGCCTAAAAAAGAATGAGAGAAAGAGAAGAAGAGGGAAAAAAAAAAGAAAAAAAAAAAGAAAAGAAACGTGACAAATTTGCCGAGTCAAGTCGGCCGTTAAACCAATCGTCGCGATGACGCCACAGAGGCCCCCCTCCCCCTTCTTCAAACCGTCGTGGCAAGATCATTTCACACCGTTTCACACACTGAAATCCTTACAAAACGAGACGAACGACTAAAGACGATGTGCTATCGCTTGAATATCTTACAGATGTCGTCGAGGTATATAACAGAGACGAAGAGGGGGAAAGAAGAGAGATGAAAAAAGTGTTTAAATTATAACCGAACGATGTTCACAACTGAAGTTTAAAATCAGACTTCGAACAAAGATGGATTCAAATGAAATCGGGGGAAAAAGAAAAGGTTCAAATACTAGGATTTGAATATCTATCGATCGATTATTGAATCTTATTACATTCAAAGTATCGCAGTGAAGGCTGTCCAATGAATTAAAGAACACCAATTTGTAAGGCAAAGAAAAAGAAAAGACAGAAAAGAAAAAAAAAAACAATGCGAGTAGTCCGAAATTGCCAAGTAATCTAATAAAACGATAGTTGTATAATTAGCCAATTTCTATGCGATTTGCCGTATGTGAATATTTGCGATCCCATTATATATCATCGAATAAAAACGTGTTCATATACATATATCACAATGCAAAAATAGGATTTATAGCAAACTCATGTTAAAAGTAATAAAAATTGGAATTCCGATCCATCGATACTTAAGTTATTTTCGCACTGCCATCCTCAATCGTTATTACACATATAGTATAATATATATTCACTGATATTCGCGAATTAGACGGTTGAATTTATCTTAGAAAATAGTTGTACAAATTTATACATATATATATATATATATATATATATATATATATATATATATATATATATATATATATATATATATATATATATATATATATATATATATACATACATATATATATATATATATATATATATATATATATATATATATATATAAATATATATACATATATATATATTTATGTGTGTGTTTGCCTCCATCGTTGATGAAATTTCAAACGAGTTATCACTTTTCGTCTACGTGCCTGTGACTAACTATAAAACTCGCGATTTTCCTTTAACATTTTTCCAAGTGGACCGAAGAGCGTCGTTTATCGATCCTCCCGTTACATCTTCTTCTTCTTCTTGTATATACCGCCGTATGCATATGCGTATTTTTATGTACTTACGTCGCTTTGACGCTTTTTCCTCATTTGAATGTTACAAGCTACGGACAAAAAAGGATCTACCAGGAAGTGATTTTTTTTTCCCCTTTAATTCTATTCTACAAATTGTTTTACTGTTCATAATTTGCAAGGATATATTAGACAGGAGAAAAATCGCTTATCCACGTATGCGAGATTTTATCCCGCTGTGTTCGCGTTAATAGAAACATTTATAGAACTACACGTGACGCGAAAATGATTACAAAAAAATAACGTTTGCCAAATGAATATTACACTTTCGGTGTATTTTTTTTTTTTTTTTTTCTTCATCTCCTTCGTCACTTCTCGTTTGTTACGAAACACAAATTACACACATGTGTGTAATATATATATATATGTGTGTATTGCAGTATAATAATGAGAAATAAAAACACGTTGGAGAAACGCAAAGTCCGATGCAGCGCAGCAGCAACTAACCGGTCACGTAGAAGTTTATATTATACCGCAAGTAAATATGTAACCTTATATCTAGTACATAAATGCCTACACAGATATATACCAACATGCAACTATCGTTCGCTTATAGTTGGCCAGTTGTGTTAGGTATGTGAAGAATAGAGACGCGACGTTATCCTTTTTCAAAAACTTTTCAGAAAACTTTGTGTGTTGAATCAATATAGAGGGAATTTTCCGAGGCGGAATAAATAAACTACAAGAGCTCTACGACCATTGAAGTAACAATAAGGAGAACTGCGGTATCATTCGGTGCAGGTTAAGTTTTCTTATTTTTTCTTTTTTTTTTTTTTGTATTTTTGTTTCTTTTTTTCTTCCAACTTTATTCAACTACGGAGGGAGTTTCGAGTTTCTCGTAAAGCGTGTCGATATTCCGCACATACCGTCGGATCGAGGTTTTTTCAAGCTTTGCAAATTTTCTTGCCATACATATTTTAACTTCGTTTCACATTAATTCGTCCAGTTTTGTTTCGCGTGCACATTTCGTAAGTGTACGAATAAAATTACGCTCTGCTGTTGAACTTAAGAATAAGAATAAGAATAAGAATTAGGGGGAGAAAAGTGAGTATTCAAAGTTTACGAGTTTTGTGTTATAACTACGCGAAGGTAATATTCTACAGCTGTAGGCAGTAGATAATGTGTTAGCGACGCAACGCGAGGCACTTCGCAATGACAATAACGAGCGGGATGAAATTTTGGGGCTTGATGTGAAGAGAGAGAGAGAGAGAGAGAGAGAGAGAACAATTTAACCGTCGCGATAACGGCGACGACAAGCTTCCTGCCAAAAATGGCCGCCTAACATCACTGACTATTACAATTTTAGCCAATAAAGTCTCGAGGACTCGCAGAGTTGAAACAAAAAAGAAAGAAGAAAAGAAGACATATTCAGGACACGTATCGGTGTTAAAAAGTGACAAATATGATATAAACGCTGCTGCACATCTTCTATAGACATTTTCTCTCTTTCTCTCTCTCTCTCTCTCTCTCTCTCTCTCTCTCTTTCTCTCTATCTACGCGCAATCATGTAATTACTGACGGATTGGCGAACAAGCAATTGAATTTATTCAAATCGACGACGAGCTCAATTTCAAGCGATAGAAATTGAAATGCAAACAAATATATAGAGAGGATTGTATTATATAATGTACGTATGAGGCGTTTCAACCCAAAACCGACCTACGTGTGACCCTCGCTATCGGGGATTTTAATTATTTCTGAGTTCATCGGCGAAACAAGTTAAATTGAAAAGTGAGGAAAAAAACGCGTCAAGTACAAAAATATTTCTTTTAAATTTATATTCAATTCAGTTTTTCTCACTTTTTAATTACTCGCTTAGCCTGTAGCTTCCAAACGAAAAGATTGTCCATCTCCGTCTGGGTCTCAAAATTTTCGTTATTCAGTAAAGAATTAATGCGAAAAATTTAAAGTCAATCCATTGGAACTGTTCGTTCGAAAATTGTGCTCTCGTGTGATTTTCGTAGTAAAGTAAAAAATCAAACCCGTGATCGAAAAAATCTGAATCCTGTTCAGACGTTATCTTTCTTTTCTACACTTCACGTCATGCTAGAAAATAAAAATAAAAAAATCGTCGATTTCGAGGATCATACGTTTTGCGCAGGGTTTGAGATATTACACCTCTTTCAACATCGTGTAAACATACGGATTGTAAACAGCGATATAGTCGATTCGTCAGTCTGTCACATCGGTAATTGTTACACAGTTAGGAAGATACGAACCGACGTCCATCCGTCAGATAAATTAAATTGTTATTTATCGACCCATGTATGACCGTATGAATTTAATTTTCTTCTAACTTGCGATCCGTCAGACACGTCGCATTTCCTCCTCTCTGCCTCTCTCTATCTCTCTTTAATTTTTAAACTTTTACTCGTGTAACATTCGCAAACAAAATTGTGATGAATAAAGATTATTATTATCACTGTTGTTGTTGTTGTTGTTATTATTCAATTTCTATGACAGGTACAGCAGCTTCTGCCTTACGATGGAAAAATAAAAAATAAACGTACGTCAGACTAACGAATGAAAAAGGATTATTTGTTCGGAAATTCTCTGACTCATCAACGAGGTTGAAATTGGTAACGTTATCGTAACGAGAGGTTGAGAAAAAAAAAAAAAAAACAAACCGTTATTTTCTTATTTTTACAATAACTTTCACGAGACCAGGATTTCGAAATGTGAATATATTTGGTTTTATTACGGTTCAGCGAATTTCAAAAAGCTCGAAAATTGGGAAATAAAGCTTTGAACTAAGCGCGAATCGTTACGATAACGTTACCAACTTCAACGCGACGACTTATCGCTGTTTCTTCGACAAGCTTCCGACGCGAGCTTTCACGTTAACGCGCTCTCAAGCTTTCTATCGGCCAATTTGCGTATCGTCAAAGAAAACTTCCTCGCGATTAAAAATGACACGATTTACGGGATATTAAAAAATCAATATTGAGATATCGAATAAATCCACGTCACTCGAGACGCGTAGTTAGAAACGACACGAAATGCATCCCGCCTGCGTTTCTCATATTTGACTGCGGTTAGGGTGACGAGGTTTCAAATGCTACATGTACAACACATCGATCATTTTGCTAACTGAGTAACCGAATTAATATCAACCGGTAATCCGTGACGATGGAGTATCCGCCAAATCCCACGCTTTTGCAATGCGGTTAATTTATGGAAATTTCAAGCCTATATCCTTCCATCCTGCTGCATTTTCCCTCCTCTTCCCATCACTTACCAAACCGAATTGCGTCTCGTTTATTCGACGTATAAATTCGGCGTATTTTATTATCCAACAAAATATTTTCACCTTGTTTTTCAGTACGCGATCCGCGCCAACATGCAGATCGACATTGCGATAATGGTTATAATGAAGACGATAAGAAAACTCCGATGAGAATCATCGCGTATAATAAACGCAACGATTATTTAACTTTTTTAAAAACACCCGAGTTACGTACAAACACACGTTAAATATATTTTATTATACACGTGTATACATATATTTATATATACACGTATAGGTACGTTTTGGATCTCGCGAACGTTTAATTAATTGGCATACCGGCCGCTTTGCAAGGTCGTTTTTGCAGATATTTGCTCAGGACCGTTAATAACTCGAGGCAGCATTGCGCGGATCGTATATACGCTGGTAAATATATACACACGCGTATAATACTTACACGTAAACATAATCTGTACACCGAACTACACGTGTATATATGGATCAGGATGTTTCAGAAAAAAACTAATTGCGATTTACCACCGTTGTACACTTTAAACAGTTTTTTTTTAGGTAAAAAGAAACATTTTGTCAAAAGATGAACGTTCTACGTTAAAATGTAAGATCGTGTGCATTTTTTTTTTTTTTTTTAATTTACGAAGAACACGTTGTAGCGTTTTAATTATTATTTCTCTCCTGACTTATTTATATTCAACCCAAAAATTACGATTCGTAACACAACGATATATATATATACATATATAAATATCAACCGGAAATCTTATTCGCCTAAATTAAAAGTTCATATTAAATTGTAACTATTTCACGGGATTGAATTAATAATGAATAAGTCGTCAGATACGTTTCTCAAACATCAACCGTAGACTTGATATTACAAGTTTGGCTCTTCTTTCTGACGTAAATTGATGTGATTGATGTGAGCAATAAAAAAACAATTTATTCACGGTACTTCATAAATTGAAAACAAAAGAATGCAAAAAAAAAAGCGAAAAATCAACTGAAGGCGATCGTCCACATAACGTGAAACGTATTTATTTTCAATCTGTCGATAGAATTTTTATTTTAATCTGACCAAACTTTTTGGCGGAAAATCGCAAATTACTTTTCTTCTGAAACACCCTAATATTTATATATTATTATACATACACGTAGGTATAAATAAGCCACGATGAAGCTGAATCTTCTCTCTCTTCCAGCAGTTTAAGAGTATACATAGGTGTGCACATATTGTACGATGTTATATTTTTCTGTTTGTTATGTACAAAATGCGAGCGCACGAATTGCGCAATGCTTATACACTCTTAATTATCCCCGCCGACTAATTTGTATGCTGCACGATATGCGCAAGGTGTTCGCCTAAACACACATCTATTCTTTGCATCGCAACCGCGATGATATAAGACGACATAGTTATTATACGTACAATATAGGAGGTAGAAAATTAAGTAAAAATGTCAAAAACAAAAATCACATCAGGCGATTATTTGCACATTGTAAATATATATATAATAGATACGCGAGTTACAGAATTAAAGACGTGACGTTCCCTTTTAATAATTTTGAAAATTAAGAGCGGAATCGAAAAAAAATGAAGAAAAACAAAAAGAACGAGACAATTCGTCGATTCTGGGGGAAATTTTTTATCAACCGTCTTACAATTTGATAAGAGAAAAGAATTGTCGAACGGGCGAGAAAAATTTGTGTCTTTGTTTGGAAAAGAGAAAAAAAAAGAAAAAGAAAAACGATAAAAAATAAAAATAAATATAGGTTTTTAAACATCGATCCTGCAGGCTAGAAACGCGAGTTTGGCGCGGATAACCGTCGACAGTTTCGTAACGCGATTATCTCATTTCATAGTAGGTTGGCTAGGTATTAAACACTTTACACAGTTCGTGTGTAAGTAAGTCGGTGGGAACGGTACAAAACGTGAATTGAACGCGGCAAATGCGGTAAACAAGCTCATTGATCACAAGTGGGTTACAAATAAGAAAAAAAAAAAAAAAAAACGGAAAAAAAAAGAAGAAGAATAAAACAAAACCGTGAAAAAAGAGCAGCGTTAGACTCTCATGTGGATGGATTTCATTGAAAAAACTACACACGTCTCTACGTACCTACGTACGATCGCGATGACACAATATTCGAGCCAAAATATGATGCGATGTTGGCTTCAAACCGCGGTTTCACATACGCACATGCGTATAAGTTACACGTCTCGAATTTCAACGAAGATTCCTGATCATGATTCATTTGTAGTTATTGTTTTTACTCGATGTAAAAATAATTTCACGGGTATTACATACACAAACGTAATATATCCCGTCTTTGATTTATCGTCGGCATTTATGTAGCAAATCTTGCGACCGATCTTCAATCAAAATGATACACGTACGCGATGCAATTCGACACTTTTACTCTCGGAAACACGTTGTGAATAGGAGAAAATGATTAATAAGTCAAAAGGAATTTCAGGAAGAAGGATTTTGATGAAGAAAAAAAAAAAAAAATTTTTTTCGAAACGTTCTTTCTTTTTTCAATAAAGTCTACACCCGAATCCATTTCAGTGGTATAAATTCGCGATATAATACGAGACCATTCGTTTTCGTATTTCACATAATTGTACACCCCGTATATCCGCGGAAAAGTTTTCTATTAAACAACACGTACCGTACACGACTAAACGGCACGCGCGTGCGGCCTTACAGCGTGTTCGAATATACACAACCGGGTTTATAGTTAGATAACGAGATATCTGCCCTCAAGTGCAACAGCAGCAGCAGCCAACGGCGGCGTGTTTGAAAAGGAAACAAATTACGTACGCGGTTATACGGCTCAGGTATTGCGCACCAACGTCACAAGTGTGTAATTGACATTTTGACACGTTACACTTGTGATTAGGTGTACTTTACGTACGTTGGGGTGAGCCAAAAAAACTAACATATCAAGGACGTATTTACTGAGAAAGAAAATTTTCGGCTTTTGGAAAAAATTTTAGTTCAATTTTAAAAGGTGTCGCTGGCCATTTGAAATTTCACATTTAAATAACAAGCAAAAAAAAAATGTCCTTTTAAGACCATAGATTCGATAGGTTAGTTTTTTTGGCTCACCCTAATGTACATATATTGGGTGGTCCTTGATAGGGTTGTTCTTGAATTATTATACTCCCAGGGGCTTAAAAGCTTTTAAATTGATAGGCAAGAGCTTTGTATAAACTCTAAGATAGTCCGCTTTGTGATAGAAGTATCTTGTGAAAACAACGTGGGGAAAAGTTTCTTCGATCTGTAAAATTTTACATGTCGTCGACGAATATAACGACGATAATGAAGAATACGTATTTTTGTAGAGAATATTGAACTCTCTGCAATAATAGCTCCGATGCGTAAAATTCATAAATGAAAGCGTTCATATGTTAATTAACGTTCAAGGTTTATAATTTATACAAAATTATCCCGTCAAGTATAGCTCTGCGAAATAAACAATCGTGTTATAATTATATTCCATTTTTTGTTTAGTTTAAAAAAAGTTAATATAGAATCATATAATTACATTATTCAAAAACTTTCATTATACATATAATAAACGAAAATCCAAAAATTATTTTCTACCGGTATCGATCGATGCTAACTCGGAAAAGAATTGAAAAATTTTAGTCCCGGTTGATATTTTCACCTGGTCACAATTCTCTACAAAAATATATATTTTCCATTATTTTCCATACATTCGTCAACGACTTGTAAAATTTCAAAGGCAAAGAATTTTTTTACCCATGTTATTTCCATCGGATACTTCGATCACAGAGAGCTCAAATTTTCAGGGAATTTTTATTTTTATTATACGAAAGCTCTTGAGCCCCTGAGAGCATAAAAATTCAAAAACAACCCTATTAAGGGCCACCCTAATATGTATATACATAAAAATATATATAAATTTGAATACTGTATACATTATATAAAACGCGCATCACCAGTCGGAGTGTAAAAAATAAAAACAAAGAAAATCTTTGGCAGATAGTACAAACGAAACGTGGAAATTTGTGAATTTTTTGTTCCTCAAATGATAATTGATTGACGGGGATAAATTTTACTTCGACTGTTTAAAATACGATGAAAGAAAAAAAAAATAAATGTATATCGTACATTGTATACATGATGTATGTACAGTGTCTATGTATACAATTTTTCAGAAAAATATATACATATCGTACATCGTTCGATTTTCTTCGCAAACCTGATTCAATCTTATCATTCAACGGAGAACACGAATGTTTGTTGTTTCTTTTTTTTTTCTGCCTTCTTTTCTCTTCTCCATTCCCCAAAGACGGATTGAGATAAATTCTTACCCGCCATACCGGTATCATGTAGAGCTGATGTGTATTTGCGTGTGTGTGTAAAACAACATTTCCCCTTTATTTCAACGTTGGGTAACCTAAGCGTGGCTTGGATTTCAAACTAAATGTAAAATAAAAGTAAAAAATAAGCCCGCCGATCGGTAGGAATAAAAGTGAGCGAGAGTAAGAAACTGGATTGGCTGACTACCAGAAGGACTAAAATATCGAATTACCAAAGAAGTCAAAATCCGATTTGTAGGTGTCGTTGTTAAATTGTAGAAAGGCAGAGTGGGAAAAATTTGAAAATATTATAAAGTCCAACTATAAACAGGTCAAAACATAAAACCGCAAAATCTAGAATTTGTACACGATTCTACATTATCGAGACCAAATTTTGCCGATTCTACATATTGGCATAATTTTTTACTTTTCCACACTTCGACTAACCACATTTACAAATTCTCTAAACTAGGTTTCAGCTTCTATAAAAATTCGCTATCGTAGCTCTTCTATTTTATTTTTACAATTCTGTATTTTTCACTCCAAACCCGCAGTAAAAATTCCGAGTACGTAAAGCAAAGAAGATGGAAAACGAAGGTTCTCGAACGCCTTCTTGCCTGATTTATGCTGACGCGAAATTCCTCGAACGAATGAACTCTGCCTGCACAGGATATCTCGTCAAGTTTGCAAAATCGCTACGGAAGATAAATTGTTATATACATATAAATCAACACCATACCGAAAGATCTTCAATATACAACGAATACAAAAAAAAAAAAAAACGTGAAATCGCGACTGTGTCAAAAGAAGAAGTAACCAAAATTCGAATCTGTAAAAATGTGAATCTGCAAAATCCGTGCAAGTGTTTGAAAAACAGGATTATACATTGCACTATGTATATATATATATATATAATTGTATATATATATATGTGTATATAATACGAAGATCTCGTTCGTACCGCGTTTATGCCGTAAAATTCTAAAAATGGAAACTGTGCCAGGGATCACGATCCCGCCTAAGCTGTATAATACACGTGTACCACCTCCTATTCACTGATCGCGAGCCGTACGTACATACGCCTAAACATAGTAAATAGAAAACAGTAAAAAAATAATTTTGTTATCGTAAAACGTAGTTAAGCCGGAAATCCTCCCCTTCTTTCCCTCCCGATTTAACGCCTCAGATTTGCAAAAGTTTCGTATATTTATTTATTATCACACATTTTCAATCCGTCGTCAGACTCGCGAATATCTGATAAAACTTCACGTGTATATAACGCGAAACGGAGAGAGAGAGAGAGAGGAACAAGAGACACGCATAAATTTCTCCGACAAGCGAGCCTCCGTTTTACACGTACGCGCGTATTGACGCGTTACATATCGTATATATGTATAAACAAATCGCAGGGTTCCGAACCAAACCGCACCTGATTCACCGCGGCCAGGATGCGATGCGGCTACGGATTTGCATTTTTATTGGAACCGCACTGCACGCCGCCATGCACGATCATCCGGGGCTTCCGACGCTGATGCTGCGGCGAATCTCCGGACAGATTTTCCCCCGACTAGACCCGACACGCGCATGCCCGGCTCGTAATATAAATATATAAAATATATAAAAAATATTGTATAAATATAACCTATCAATTTCGTCTTCCTTCGCATTTCTCCTTCTTCCATTTTCCTTATACATAAGAACATGTATTTTTTTTCTCATCCATTAAATTGACTCGGAATACTAAAAAATGATTATTAAAAGTGAAATCCGTTGTTAATTTTAATATTAACCCGTGCCCGAAAGGCTATCCGAAGGAGTTGAAGCCGATTTTTTTTTTTTTTCTTGTATCAATTTTTTGATCAATTTGCATGTAAACAATGAAACAACATTGTGTGGTAGCTTAAACTAATCTAAAAGTAATTTTACCGTATTCCGCGCATTTATATCTGAATTTCTGAAAGTGATACGGACGTTAGAGAAATGTGATAAATGATAAAAGGGTGAATTTTTTTATATGTTATTAATCGCTGATGAATACATATCCGAACGTAATTATTGCCAATCCAGCGTTGTGGTATTTTGATCCGATTATTTTTCGGATTTTCTCGTATCTATTTCGTGGGAAGAAAAGGAATGCTGTCGAAATACTGATAACGGCATAGATTTTCGCAGGAAAAACTGTGTAAAACTTATTTTTTACAAATTTTTTACCTTGATAATCACTCCTAATCGATTTTAACTCTTGATATTAAAATTAACAGCGGATTTCGCGTTTAAAAATCATTTTTTAGTATTTCGAGTCGATTTAAGGGGTGAGAGAAAAAATAATGTTTTTTTTTTACCAATATTAAGGGCCACGCTAATATATATATATACATCGTATAAGCTTATACATGTAAAATGTATATATGTCACACGAAAAACGAATACATAGAATATACATACAATAATATAAATCATACGATACATACATGAACCTGTCGGAAAAATGAATAAAACGGCGATGAAAGTGAAAAAGAAGAAAAAAAAAAAAAAACATATAGAAAAAATGAAATAAAAAATAAAACGTGAAGTAAAAGTTTTCTGTGATACAAGTTGGAACGATCGTATCAATTTTCACCCCAATTTTTAAAATCCTCCTTTTGACCCACCGTTCCCGAAATTTATTGAATTTTTTTCCATACCCACTTTTCTCATAGGTACGTCGATATTTTCTTTCTGTCCTCCTCTTTAATATTTCACGTTCAGCCCCGACGACCCTCTTACTTTTTTTTTTTTTCTTTTCCCTTTTTTTATTTCACTTTCAGTTTTCTTCTTTTCCGCTTCGCGATATCGGTGCGAAAAAAAAACAAAACGGTCTCGCAACATTATCCCGCAAAAAACGTACGAGTTAATACTACGCTACTTACGCGTAACTGTTCTGCGATAAAATAGCATATTGCATCCGAATAACAAAACGTACCTGCAACAGAAAATGAAAGCAAAAATTCAATTAGTTTAAGGTAGAGAAATATGTAGTCAAATGATGCAAGAAAATGTGTTCGCATACCAAGCCATTAAAATTATATTACACACCATTAAAAGATAGAAGCCTGAGCACCGGTAATTGTCACGTGGCTACAGGACGTAGTAATATTACTATTATTATGATATATATGAATGACGCAGATCATACATATATAACGGATTCGGTGATGATCGATCGATTCGTCTCTGAATCATAGTCGAGTATATATATATATATATATATATATACACACACACAATTGACAGCATACGTATGATCGCAAAAATATGCATACACAGGTAAATTAGAAACGCGTATAATTAATATGACAAGTAAAGGTAGAAAATATTCGAGTTTTTCCATCGCTTCGAAGTGATCGAATGGAATTTGTTTATGGGCTAGAAACGTGATGACGATGATGTTTCTTACGTTGGAACGACGAAGAAGTGACATCATCAAATTTACAACACCTTCTTCGCGATGAGCTCACTCCGTGCTTAAATCATCGCGGTATACGGCTATTATCGGTAGATAGGTAATACACACACACACACACACACACACAGGCACGCACACATATATCGCACAGGTATATTTATACCTGTTGCGTGCATGATTCCCGGCCATTATATAGGATGTTAAGTATTTTCTAGAGTGCAGGAGCTGCGGAATATTTTATTTTTACTCTTGCAACGTGTTTTTTTTTACTCACTCTCTCTCTCTCTCTCTCTCTCTCTCTTTGTAGACACATTGAAATTATTATTACGCAAATTGCGTTAAACCCTTACTGACACATACCTCTCGGTACGAGGTGTTTATCTGTTTTTCTTACATTATCGTTGGACGTATTACGCGACGTAGGTTTCTTATCAGTGAAACATAAATAAATACGCGACAATGTCGCGGTGACATCTCGGGAAAATTTTCGTACACGTACGAGAGAAGAAACTTTCCGTAGGATGTAAAATTAAAACAAATAAAACCTAAGAACTAACGAGAAGAGAGAAAGAACAAAACGAGAAAAAAAAAAAGAGCAAAAACGCGGCATCTTAATTGGGGAAATGAGAGAGAGAAAAAAAAGAAACACTTGTTACCAGATACTCATCGGTCATTCTTAAATATCAATTAATTAACTGATCAAGTTAGCGAATCGCGAAATATCGCGGACCACCTGCAGTCAGTGCGATAATTTTATAACCTTTTATGCAGAGCGTAATATTGCCATATTTTTAACTTGCCGTCATATTTCATCTTTTCGTATGAAAAATGAAAAAAAAAAAGAAAAAAGAAAGAAAGAAACACACAATTCGGTGTAAAATTCAAACACTGTTATCAATACGTGTTGTACGAAAATATTAAATGTGGTTAAGCAATTAAGTATGCAAACGTACGCAATGTAAAGAATCGGCTTCGTTACATCGACATTGTTATAAACGAAATGCTTGCACAGCGGCAAAAGTGCGTTAAGAGTGAGTTTAATTATAATATTATAAGCTTCTTTATCAAAGTGAACGATATTAATTAGTGAAAAATTAACCGTAACAGCCCCCACCCCCCTTTCCTCGGCCACACACACACACACACACACGGTTTACACTGCGAAATACATTGAAGATAAGAAATTGAGTGAACTGTAATTATCTTTAACTGCCAGATTCATTGGTGCCTAAACTTGGTTCATTATCATTACAGTACGAATCTCATTACTATATTTACAGTTCATAAAGTTAAACGCGTTACACGTATAATTTTGAAAGTTTTTACATAATGTGATAAGAATTATTATTAGACATTGGTCATACATTATTATAATATATTACTTGTATACCAGAATAAGATAACGTTGATATTATGTATTGAAATAACACTAACCGCATAAAGAATTCTCTAAGAATTGCACTTATAATTATAACTTATCGGTAAATATTATATTTCAATGAATAAGAGATAAGAATATGAGAGAGTGAAAGAATATTTTGTATAATAACGAAATATTATATAAAGTTATGAAAGATGTGGACTTTGGTGTAACGGTGAGATACGATACGTAAGGTATTATACGTAGGTATAATACATGACATGACTGTATTTTATAGATCGCGGGAAAAGCTCCAAGTCGTGCTTGAGAGTCCCAAGTTTCTTTGCGGACCTCTTTAGATACATATAAAACCACTTTGCCCTCTCCGTGCCATAAACAAAGAAGCTATTTAAAGAGTTACTTTGGGAGTTTACGAAGAGTCGGTCGGGTAGGTTGGATGCCCGCTTTCACGAATAGATTCCACCAAACCCGAAAATTCTCCAACAATTAGAGGTAATATTGCAGCTTATTGTTCAAAGTCGTAGCTGCTAGGACCGATTTGAAAACGAGACAAAAAGAAAAAAGAAAAGTAAATACAACCATCGACTGAAATACAAATCAATGAGTATACAGATACAAATAGTCTTTCTTTTCTTCAAATTTTCTTCGTAACATTCGAAATCATTTATGGTTTATAATTTTATTTTGATACAGGTGAGAAGAACGAGTATTAAAAAAAAAAAAAAAACCTCTCGTTCTTGCTTCGTTTTCTCGATTGTGGTAAACGATTCGGTAAAATATAACTGAACTTGAAGATATGAAATGTGAGAAGAAGACAATAAATAACAAACGAAAAGCAAACCGTTGAGAAATATGAAAATTGACATTTTCCATAATTGGTGTTACGTTTAAAAGTCAGTTTTCCTCGAAAAGAGAAAAATATCCGCGTGTATGTGTTACACGTATGATACATACGATATAAGGGTGAGAAAGAAGGCGAACAAACGAAACTCTATTCCATTCGCTGGTTTTGTACCGTTGAATTTTTTTTTTTTTTTTTTGTCAACGTTTTTTGTTGTTCTTCTTGTCGACTTTGTTCATTTTTTTTTTTCTTATCTTTTACCACCGGTATTTTCCCTCATTTTTTCGCTCTCGGTCTCCTGTTTTTTTTTTCTCTCTTTTCCTTCTCGCTCCTTCTACTGCTTCTTTTTCTTTCTCTCATTCACACTGGTTATCTTTCGTTCGTCTCGACGAACAATTTATTTTACCATCCGTAAGTGCCTCTCCATGATGAAGGGATCGAGGATCGAACGAACAGTCGGACCATTCATACGCGAGAAATCGGGTGGGAAAGAAGTGAGAGTGAGAGAGAAAGAGAAAGAGAGAGAGAGAAAGAGTGGAAAGAAAACATAATAAAAAAAAAAAAAAAGTATACCTCGTTGAAAGATAAAAAGAACTCTGTGTAAGCGGTTGTTTGGGGAAAATTTCGAACAAGATCGGACATAAAGTACAAGCGTAATTTCTGGATCGTTTGAAAACAGCAATAGTTAGAGATATTATTTTTCAAATCTGGTATACAAGCCTCGGTGACGTGTTATAATTTAGTTCAACCGAAAACGTTGTATGTGATCCGAAGCGTAGGATATAAAAACGATCGTTCGTTTCATCGGTTGAAATTGAATTCCCGCTGCCAATGAACAAGAGCTTAAATATCGTAATTGGTTACACGCGGGAAAAAAACGTAGCGAGACATAAAATTCGAGGCAATTTTCATTCTCCTCTATTTTGTGCGAAAACTTTTCTTTTTTCTTTTTTTTTTTTTTTTGTAGTCTTTCAACGTAGGTGGTGAAGGGTTAGACTGCAAAAAAAACCGAGCAACAAAAAATGCGTTGACCGTTGGAAAATCTGGTTGAATTAAAATATGTAATTGGATAGTGGAGGGCATATTTTATTGTTTTTTTCATTTTTTATTTTCTCATTCAATGGCCGCGCATTTGCAGCAGATGCGAGTTCGCGGACTGACTGCAGAATTTTAGGCAGTTTTAGCTCACACCGCATTGCACACGTACAGCGAGAAGAACAATGCGCTCTATAAAAACTACGATTATACATAACTCTTTACCCGCGTCGTTATAAACGCGATGTCGAAAAACCTAAAAGTATAATAAAAAATATTGGAGTGAGCTTTTTTTCCATCGTTTTTTTTTTTTTTTTTTTTTATCATGCATACGTATAAATGCGCGCGCGTGTGTGTGTGTGTATGATTATATATATATATATATATGTATGTATGTAACCCGTGGCAGTTATATCGCGTGCGAAACTTTTGTTGACGTTAATTGTACTAATTTGAAACGTGCTTTATAGAAGGACGTAACCCACCCCACGTTACATACAACTTTTCTTAGTTATATAAATTTTCTAATTATTATTATTCAGCACAGTTCGTTTTTGTTCAATACGAAAGACAAAAAAGAACAAACAGGGTGTGCATCGTCGTACCCGTTTTGGTGTTTCGCAGTTTTTGCGAGATTTAAAATTAAACGATAAACGTGTACACGTGTATATTGTTCCTTAAAAGTGAGTGAGTGTGTGTGCGTGTGTGTGTGTGTTTGTTACGGGCGTAATCTAATTAACAACGCATGAGGACTGACTGTACGGTAGAGAATTACACGAGCGTTGCTTATGCGGAACGTCTGGATGATGATGATGGACTTAATTATGTATAAAAAAGAAGATAAAAAGAAAAAAAAAACGACAACAAAAAGAAAAAGACGAGGAGAAAAAACAAAAATAATAATAATAACAAGGGAATAAGAGATGCGTGCCCAAGTGTAATAAATTGTACCGAAAAAGCTCGCAAGGGCAAACAAGCGGCTTAAGTGGGTACCATGCTAATTTAAGTATTAAGATTTTCAATCTTGATCCTCACACGTTCGTGTTCAAGATTTGTAATCGTGAATTTTTCATGCACATGCATTTATATCCTAATTAAGAAGTTAATTCGTTAATTAATTTTCATTCTCACTATCTCCTGTGTTCGGATTCTATTTCCACAATCGTATAATAAATATCGTACGTAGAAGCGAAGAAAAAAGAAAAATAAATACGATTAAATTTGAAAATCAAAAATGAAATTCGAGTCACGTTTTCGAAATCGGATCCTCAACACACCCAAACATGGGATATATTATCACAAAGTGTCGCAGGTGCGTTTTGTTCGTGAAACGTGAATATCAACGTTTATTTTGTTATTTATTTTGTTATTTATTTATTTGCTTATTTATTTATATTTTCTTCTCCTCCTCCGCACCATCTGTCCTGAATTTTTTTCTCTCTCCGTGCCTCCCAACCCCTGACAATAAACGTATAACATACGTGTTAAAAATGAGATTCAACCCACGTTCTTTTCTACACACATCGTGGAACACCGTGAAGTTTCTCCCAGGAGAAAATCGATCTCTCGTAGTGTACAGTGTCAGACGCTGAGTGATCGTACCTATTTCCTTTATTTGCTACCAGCCTGTTTGCGGAATGTTACCAATCGATATCGGATCTCGTCGTCGTTCGTTACGCCGCTGGATAGGTGATGTTGTAGCCGTATTCCGGGCTACCGCATGTCTGCCGCACACAGAAACGGAATCGAGAGCTGTCGGGTGTATAGGAAGCAAGGTTGATCGTCGTCTACCTGAAATAACGTCTTTCGACGCGCCAATCGGACGCAGTCCACGAATGATAAAAAAAAAACGTTGGTCGAGGCGATACTACAACTTTTTCTAATTAAATCCCATAAACTGGGTATGCACAGACTCGATCCCTCTGAGCCAAAGAACGTAATTAGATTCATTAGCGCGCGCAACTCGTTTCATAATGAACCGAAAAAGCCACCGGATTCTCTGGCCCTTCGGGCCTCACCCTCTTCGCACGTTACAAGGGACAAAATCTCCTTGGGTCAGCGTCGATTAACGGACGACGATCGTCCCTTTCATTCGCACGATTATTTCCGTGAAATCGTTGCGAGTTATACATCTAGGCGACAAAACTACACCGATCGGCAGATATAATCACGGCAGATTTGTTCCAGCCCCGGGTTATAAACGAGGCTAACAAGTTTATCGTTAGACGACGTGGACGAAAGTTACAGAACTGACAGATTTCGTGTCGAAGGATAAATTGTTGCGACGAAGTAAAAACAAAAAATATGTAAGATAAGTGTAACGGTTATTGATCGTTTTTCATTGTTTCTGTTTGATCTTTAATTTGTAGTAACGAACTCTGGCAATTGGTTTCAGTTGTCGAAAAATTCCACGATTTGTGTCGTCGACTTATAAATTTTGAAAAATGAACGGATCAACAACACTGGTCAAAATGTTTTTTATTTATCGTAACCAACTAACTGATACCTATTTATTGTAAATACACCCGTCTCGTACACCCTCAACCAAAAAAGGTGAGTCAAAACGATAAACATTCAATTCTACCGATAGTAGCTGTAACGCAAAAACTAGACCTGATCGAATCAAAATAAATATGGTTTTACAACGATGGTAGATAGGAATTTAAATATCAGTGAGCAGCTTGTTACAAAATTTTGTTTACCAGTGTACAGTAACGCTATTTTTGTTCATAAAAACAGTATAAAAAAGTTTTTATGACAATTTGTAAAGCGTAGAAAAATTGAAGTAACGTCAAGTGAGAGACGGTCGTTTCTCGATACACGTGCCCGATGTGTACCACCGTCGTAAAATGTATGGTATGGCTAAGGAAGATTCACGGTCCGAGCAATCGAGTTGGGTAAATTTGAAATTCCTCACGAAATCGTTTCCTAGGACCTAAATGTAATAAATTATACCGTTTCTTCCCCCGCGTTTACGTTATAGCTTTTTCGCCTGCAGGAACATCGACGGCAACAGGCGACTGTATCATTTGCATCGACGAATGACTTTTTCCTTCTGCTGTGAGAAGTAGCTTTTTTTTTTAAAAAAAAAAAAAAAAAAAGCTCCAAAAGTTTCTACCGTGGGTGGGTGACCCGTGGGTCAGGGGTCTGTTTTTGTATCATGGCTCACCATCGCTACGCCTGTTTCTCCTCCTCCTCCTCCTCCTCCTCTTTCTCCTATTTTCCTCCTCGAGGGACCCGTGGTGGGCACTTGAGTCGACTCAAGCACCGGCGAGTAGTTAAGAGTTAAAAATATAACCGTTATGTCACAAACGGCATTCTTTCGGCCTTGCTGCTGGTGCTGCTGCTGCTGCTTCTCGATCCTTGGTTCGCTCTTCGTACCTCGTTTCTCTCTCACTCTTCTCCTTGCGGTGGTAATTCGATTATTCACCAGTAATAAACATCTCGATATAGTATATAGAATTATTCCTCCTCCATCTCTACCTATTTTTAATGCTCCGGTCATAACAAACCGCGTAGGCGTATCAACAATTTATTAATCGACCGCTTAACGTTTCGCTGTTATTGAAACAAAAGTCAAATTGAATCTGAATAATCGAAAAACGTACAGTATCAATGGATTTGACGGTTGTAGATTCTATTACGTTCGTTTTTATTATTTCTTTTTTTTTTTTTTTTGTTTCAATAGTTAGCGTCACGTGCACCGTGTCATTATTCTCTTAGAGTACCCAATTAGATGATTCCTTGTAGTATGTAGTGGTTTCTTTCGCAAGGCCATTTGGCGCATTAAACCGATCTACGTACATATTGTGAGCGTGCGTGTGTGTGTGTGAATAGACTAGGTACAGCACCGAGCTCACAGACACGCAATGGGAAATTTAATTGTGAGTTTTCATTGCGTAATCGTTGCCAGTCGCACACACAAAGACGTATACCAACATGAAATGGCACGAGACTTATCAATTAGTCAACAGAGCGGATGATATATATATGTATATATAAATTGTGTGCGGATGAAAAGCTTCGTTTGTAAACGAGCAACGATCGCGGCCATGTTTGCGAAAAAGTTGCAAAAATACCATTAGCCGTGTATCGATGTGTACGGCGGAGTAATTAGCAACTGAACAGGAGTCTGATCATCGTCGTCGTCGCCGTCGTTTCGTTGATGGAACTCCTCGCCGGCTAATGATCCATCCAAACGGTCATTAAGGAGAAGTTGAACGTTATCTATTTATTACACGGTATCAGTAAGCAAATTTATTTATATATATATATGTACACGTCGTGCACGGTATGTATATACATATATATATATACATGCCTCTGACTGCGATATAATAACGAGGCTGTTCAACCCAGATGATGATACTTGGAAACAAAGTTGTACACTGTTTCAGAAATTTCGTAGGTATTTAATATGGTATACAAGGTAGAGGGTGGAGGGTGGATTAATTGCGGGAGACTAATTAACGAACCGCGAGAGCGTGCAATTACAAAATCCTGAAGAAGAAGCAGTGGCTTTGAATTTTATGACTCTCCCTCGGCTGCAACCATTTGCATCGGAGTCACGATCGTAAAACGGTTACGTTCAAGAAACATTAGCTTGTGGGTAATGAGCCGTTTGTATTTTACGGCCAGACGCAATGGGCGCAAGATCATCAGCAACGGTGATAAAGATACTGCCGATCGAAATCACGATACGAGTCGACCGATTGGAGTTACACGTTCCTACGCTGCAGGACACTAGGATTTCCGTGTGTGTGCGAACGTTTAGAGAAGGGTGATTGATTCGAAAAATGAGCTGCACCGTGGCCGAGTATTTGTGTGCAGTAGAAAAAAAAAAAAAGAAAAAAAAAGAAGAAGAAAAAAGAAAATCTAACCAATTTTGGATCTGGCGAAGAGTAAAAAGAGAAATCGGTAGATCATGTAACGAAGGTTCGTTAGGAGACCGATGAACGTTTCTTCGATCGTAGTTTCTGGCAAACCGAGTGACGATGGACTGAGATCATTCGGGAATGAATCGATGTGTAAAAATTCTAGATCCTTCTATCGGTCGACCAAAATCATTGCGCTAATGTCACCGATTAGCCTAGTCGCTTCAAAACCATGATGTTTTTTTTCCCCGAATTTCCAGTGATCCGATTCATCAGCTTGTCATTGTTTATTTATTTCATCTATTTTTTGGTTTCGTGCATTACCTGCTCATCGCTGTGTGTGGACACTGCCATCTAATGCCGATGATTAATAAACCAGAGATTAGGTAAAGCCCAAAGGCTTCGGTTATTCGGAAATGAATTAGTTTCGTTACATGGAAAGAAAATATGCATGTAACGCGCAACGTCGACGTGACAATCACTCTCGTCGTTCCGTCACGCGACTAGATGACGGGACAGGTCGGTGGTGTCATGGATTTTTGACAAGTTTGCAATTACAAACGCGGGCTGTACGTACAGTGCCGTCGTCGTTATTGGTACCACACAACCGGCACGTCGAGCCGTTGACACTACGATTGACGAAGGAATTCACGTCGAGCGTGCTTCCGCAGGTCACTCCCAGTTTTCTTTAATGCTGACAGCGTGCAATATTGTCACGAAGGAATCGTTGGCACGTACAATCGGCAACGGCCACTTTGATATTCACCAACGAAACGCGCGCGCCAAGGTGTCGGTATCAAGCTCTCGTATTATGCTTGTACGGCGGATGATCGGCCTGAGGAGGTGCTCGAACTTTGACAGAAGCAGTTTTTGTACAGTTAATAAAACAGGTAGGTATCAATCGCGCGGAACGACGAATGAATAAACTGAATTGTTCACTTCACAACAACTAAAGACGCCTCGCTCGGCTGTTTGTTCAAACGATCACGAGGAATGTAGACACCTATTTACATGTACACTTTGTATCCTTGACCGCGGTTTACAGCGGAGCTTGCGTCAGATTGCTTCCTGGTACATTGTCACCGCAGCAAAGGGCGACATGGTTGAAATAACAATCGAAGTCGCCGGGGTACGTCAGAAGTGGAAAGTCGGTGAACAGTGCGGAAGGGAATCCAGGAACGTAAGATTAGCTGAAAATTGGATCTCGAAATGGGATGCGAGCGATATCGAACGGCTCTCATTTGAAACCCTGCACTGAGATATATTTTTAGTTCCGGTTACCGCTCGGTAATTTAACTATTGTCATTTTTTACCACAATCGAAAAATATAGTTCCAGGTAGAAAATGAAAATTAGTTTTCTAGCCGTTACCGGAAAGTCTAGAATCCGTTGCTATTCTTTCTCATTGCGATCACTGTTGCAATATTTTCTTGCAACTGTTGCGAAAATTTAACGCTCGTGCAACGATAAATTGACGTTAAGGCCTCGTTTAACTAAAAAAGTAGAGCAAACCTCAGAAACTGATTTCGCGTTCCAATAACCAAAAAAGGATCGACGATAGCGCAAAATGGTTAGGCGTACCTCGTTTTTCCTAATTCCAACAATATTCAAACAGTTTTTTTAACGATACCTGTTTTACTCAATTTTTTTAGTTACTATACAAATTAAATTTTTCTCAGTGTGACTTCCCATACACTTATAATGAATTTCCTGAGACGATTGCAAGAGCCTTCAGATTACCGGATACCCCCAGAAACATTTCGGTATCCTGCGAGTGCGTTGTAGACTGTGAGGGACAATCGACGACGGTCGAAAACGATTACGAGATTACAACATCGTGTAAATGTCAC
The DNA here is from genome assembly GCF_021901455.1 of Neodiprion lecontei. NCBI lineage: Eukaryota > Metazoa > Arthropoda > Insecta > Hymenoptera > Diprionidae > Neodiprion > Neodiprion lecontei. The sequence continues at coordinate 5,010,014 of NC_060261.1, read as the reverse complement.
GTATATGTAGGTATAGGTATAGGTATAGGTGGATACGCTAGCTCGTAACAATGTTCGGTACAATCCCCGTTGCGTGTAAACGAGCCAGTTATGCTCTTCCCGTCGTTCTAGTCTCTTTAACCGTTAAATTAACTATTCTGAATTATACTCGTCTAGGCCACAAGCTACAAGCTCACTCCTCGCAACGTCCCTTCTTTCCCCCTTGGTAGAGTAATTACCCACGGATGTGAATTTTCCTTTCTCAGAATTATCTACGCAACAATCGAAATGAGGAATCGTCACGTCCTATTTTTAATTGTTTCTCGTGTTCGTTTTACAAAACCATTGACGTGATTTCAAGCTCAACATCTCTGTTCGAGACTAGATTATATTTCCGTGAATCGAAGCTCAACTTTCCAGTAAAATCTGGTATTCTCAACAAATTTATCGAACCATCCGCGTCGTGTGAAATGTACCGAAGATGAGAATGCGTTTTGTACGATAGCCCGAAGCGTTACGGACGACGGTGTGAAAAGTAAGACAACTTTCCCAAATTGTTTGATCAGGGTCTCGACTCGTTGAGTACCTACGTACCAATACTCCCGTGTACCAACATGGATACAAGAATATAATAAAAGATCGTTGGTACAGAACGCGGGTCGTTCGGTCTTCTCGGATGTTGCGTTACTCGCATGGCACGGTTGCTGCCTACGGTCATGCGCCATATTTGGGCCCTTTCTCATCCCATCGTCCGGTACTGAAAGAGGAGAGGAGAGCCGAGAGGCTCTTGGCCTCGGAGGTTCTTTTCTCAGCGAGAAGCCGTTTGCGTGCTCGTTAATCTTATAACGCAACTTGCCTAGTACGGAATGGGGGCCCAGAAATGTTCGGCGTAACTGTCTGTCCGTTTAATATACACACACACACACATATATATATACAACTCGCGTGTATTTCTCCGTTCATACGTATCCATCTGACCCGTTTATTCAGATAAACAATCTAGTCCTACTTGTCGTTGCGGCGTTGCCGGGACACGAATCGCCACGTTTATCAATCGACAGCCCTGCGACCGACCTTATAACGAGATTGGACCGTCCAGTTTCCCTAACCACCCTGAGAAAAATTTCATTTGTTACAGTATTTAGAAAAGTTGAGTAAAACAGGTATCGTTAAAAAAATTTGAATATTGTTGGAATAACGAAAAACGAGGTACGCCTAACCATTTTGCGCTATCGTCGATCCATTTTTGGTAATTGTGAGGTTCACTCCTCTTTTTTAGTTAAACAAGGCCTTAACGTCTGTTATTGTTAAGAATTGAATTTTCACAACAGTTTCAAGAAAATATAGCAACAGCGATCGTAATGAGAAAGAATAGTAACGGATGCTAGACTTTCCGATAACGGCTGGAAAACTAATTTCCATTTTGTACTTGGAACTGTATTTTTGATTGTGGTAAAAAATGAAAATAGTCAAGGACCGAGCGTTAACCGGAACTAAAAATTTCTCCCAGTGCAGAAGAAGAAACCGTGGACCACTGCTTGGGAGTCAACGACGAGCATGAACGAGTTTGAAATTGGTCTTATTAGCGGGAAAACTGAATCGTACATGATACAACTCGAAGATGGAAGAGTCGTTAACCCCTCTATGGACATAAGAAAGTAGTACCGGTGAGTCGTGTGCTCGTACCTTCTACCTACATCACGCATATTGTAGACAGTCCGTGGTGTATATGGCTGCGAAGTTTCTCTCCTGGCGGGGTCATGAGGGGTCATTTTCGATGTAAGTAGGTATTTAAGTTTCGAAACACGAGGCGCGCGCGCCGATGGACAACACCGAAACGGTCCTCGCCCTCTCCTATCCTCTCCTCGTTCCTCGTTCCTTTCATCTTCCCTCTCCCTCCCTCTCACCCTTCGCCACTTCCATCTTCATCGTAGAACCGTACGATGCACGTGGGATCACAGGTAAACACGAAAAATTGCGCAACGCCGGTTTGTTACTGTAGTCACGTATAGGTGCCTTCGTCGTTTATTTATTGTTAGACACGTTGCGAGAGGAAAAAGAAGAGGAAGAAGAGGAAGAGAGAAAGAGAAAAAAAAATAATAAATAAATAAAGCCCCAAATCGATGAGAAACTCGTTGGAAGTAAAAATTATTTCCGCGACAAACCAAATATTGGATTTATTGTATTGTTTGTTTTCTCGGGCTTTGTTGTTTCCTTTTCCTTCTTCCTTGGGGTTCGGAACAAAAATTGTGTTTGCTTAACCCCGCGGGTATAGCAGTGCGTGCGGGTTGCTAAGGGAAACTAATTAACTAACGTCCGTTTAACCGTTTACGTTGTACAAAGTGATGAAAAATTCAAACACTCGCGGGCGAAGTTTGCGAAGAAAGTTGACCGAGCCTACGCGGGACTACTGACCCAATGTCCGTGAAAATCGAGGGAAACAAACAAAAGAGTGGAAACTCAACACCGTAAACAACAGCGGGGGGTGCGTTTTCCACCCTCTCTTGTAATTAAAACAAAAAAAAAAAAAAAAAATTACAAAAACAGAACGGAAACAATGCAGGAAGTCGTTGCTACAATCCGCCCTCTTTCAGAAATGGGACATAAAGAGAGAACATCCGCCTCCGCCTCATCCTTTCGCCTTGGCCGCCTTCTCTTTGCCACCCGCTCCTTCAGGGTTGTTCGAAAGTTTGTACTGCGTTATGATAATATTGATGTATGCCAGCTTAAAGCAAGTTCGGGTTTAACTGAAATTTCAGACCTCTGTGCACCAGCTAAGCTCTCGGCAAATTTGTTCATCCCGGGTACCAGCGAGTCACCCACCCTCGACCTGCTTCAAGTGGATTTAATTTTTCGAGGAACAGTTACGGTACCCGAACCTTCTAAACGATATAACGAGATCAGAGATATTCATCCGTGGACCCTGCAGCGACACTCCGTGTTTCATTCGATTACTCTGTGTATTTGGTAACAAGGAACCGCCAGCTGCTGTCGTTGAAAAGAGGATAACCATCTTCGGTGGAGTTCTTTCCATCCGTCTATTAGACGGCGAATCGATTCGGTGTTACCGCGGTGTCTCAGGTCCCCCAAAACAGAAGATCCGATAGGGTACGGGTCGAAAAGAGAGTGTAGAAACGATAAAAATCACAGTAGAATCACGATAGCTCTACAGCGTACCGACTCACGTCAAAGTGTCACTCCAACTTCATCCTCGACTACAAGTGCATGAGAATCTTGTTTGTATTGAGAAGTTTTAGGGTGCGCGCAAACGTGTGTGTACGTACCCATACTGGGTGAAATTTCATTTGTCATAGTGAAAGTACAGTAACAGCGATCGTAATGAGGAAGAATAGTAACGGATACTAGACTTTCCGGTAACAGCTAGAAAACTAATTTTAATTGTTTTACCTACAACTATATTTTTCGATTGTGCTAAAAAACGAAAATAGCAAAGGACCGAGCGATTACCGTAACTAAAAGTTTCTCTCGCAAGCGTACGTACCTACTACCTAAGCTTTCGTCGCAGCTTCGACAAGTAATGAAGGGGGTGGGGGGTGGATATCCAGATGAAGGGTGAGGTGAATGACGAGCAGAGAGGAAGGGTTCGGCTTACAATAGCGTAACACGAAACGGTACGAGAAGTGTGAAGTGCATTACGCCGCGTCGATGTTGATGGTGTGAACTTGTAACGAAGTAAGTGGGTTCGATTGTGCCTGGTTTCTGTACGCGTGTATTTTATTGGATACACACGCATAACCGTAAGATTGTAAAGCAGCATGTACAGCAGGCACCTGACACGAGGCCGATTTCTACAGAGTACCTACCACAGCCACCCATAAACGTGTACAACACCATAAACGTATACGTGAAACGTTTTTTCCTCTCTTTCATTCATTCTTTCTCTCCCCATCTTAACTTACGTTTTTCTGTAGCACCATAAGTGCACGCGTACATTCATTCAACGCGTGTCACCTCCTCTGCACTTCTATTCAATTTTAATTCATACCACGGTTATCGTTTTGCCATGCTTTTCTATGTACTCTTCCTCTTTTGTAGGACTAGTCCGCTGTGCTTCTCAGTAGCAGGTTGCAGAGTGCGAGATCGGGTTTGTCTTTCGAACGCCACATATCCGACCGGGTTACTTGTACATACACTAGAGATCATACGAGTATCACCGAATGTGATGATTTTTTCGCCGCGCGAATCGTACAATCATCAATCGACCGCCATCCTTTATTGACGGTTCAGAATGGCTTGACAAGCTTCTGAATCCACTTAATCGATGTCACCGATTCAACGGGATCCTCTAAACGATCAATTCACTTCACGAATCACTTCGTCATTCGATACGGGGTCAAAATGATTTCATGAACGACGTATAGAAGACTGGAATACGTAAGAAAGAAAGCAAAATCATCAGAGTATCTGTCTGACATTCTCTACCGTAAGAGAACCAAACTGTTTGTGGCGTCCTGTCCGCACTGGCTAATAGTCAATTGACTCGTTGATTCTCAATGTGAGAATAGACCCAAATGCGATGATTAATGAGGATAGAAAACGGTTGAGTAATGGGTACCAAGGTATACGTACATAAGACACAAAGTTGAATATGAGTGGAGGACGAAGAAGGGGACGGAAGGTGTGACTTTTTCAAGTGTGTATGGATGCACTACCGAAATCCAAGGAACGTGCGCGCGTGTGAATGACACATGGGTTTCGTTACCGTCACCGAAAGCTCTCTCTTTTTCCCCATTTCATTTTATTTTTGCTCAAACTTCTTTTTTTACACTCCCAGGCATCCTTTCGCTCTCGCGGACAAGGCAAAGTTTCGTCGACTCCGTTGCATATACGTACAGAGTAAAAAATATCGACTTGGCAACGTGGCACGATGGCAACCTGACCCTGTTACTATAATCCCTGTCCTCCCCCTTCTTCGCTGCTCTCCTCGGGTTTCTCACTGCCTCTCTTCCCTCTCTTCCTCATCTTCGACACATCGCGCCGTGTGTACGAGCATCCATCCAGCAGCGAGGAAGTGAGAGATCCGAAGGAACGGACAAAGACGAGAGAAATGACGACGGAGAAGGGAATCTAAGGGGGGAAAGGAATGAAATGGAAGGGAACGGATCCTCTCTCACTCTCGAAACGTCCCTCCGAGGAATGAACACGGGCGCACAGCCTTTGGCCACCTTACACGCTTCCTCGTCCTTTTCTTTACGCCTGTATCGTATTTTCTCCTATTTGCTTCCCTCTTTTTCATCCGCATCCATGTCAGCACGAATAACGAAAATACTTCGACTTGGAACAAGGATCGCGATGATGAAATCACAACGAACTTTTCTCTGCTTCGAAAAGACCCTGCTGATAGCGCTGATATTCCTTGGTAATTCGTTTTATACAACTCTGTCTCTTTCAAGAATTTCGAAAAATTGTTTATCGCTTTTTATCTTCGTGTCCAGGAATCTGAGAGAGTCGTTAGGTGCGTAAGGAAGGATGTATAATTAGACGCCATTATTGACAGAAGTTCAGAGAACGAATTCTTATTCTGGGTATCAGTTTCTTTTTTCGCTCGCTGAAAGAATCCAGGTTTGAAACCCGATACGACGGACAACGGTTTTTTGCTAATTACGTCAACACCAAATATCCTACCAAAAAAAGTCGAGTATGCGTGTTCGGTAGACTTTTTCACCGATCAATACGAACGAAAGTGGCATTACTCAACGTAGCAATTAGCGATTGGTTAATTAGCAATATTGAGTGTGTAATTAGTAGAAGCAATGATCCGGAGGAATTTTATTTTATTCGATTTGATTTAGAATTAATTTTGCAACTCGCTCGCGTGCAGCGAAATTGAAAGTTATACTTCAATTATACATCGACGAAACGTTGTGCAAATTTATATTCGGTATATATGTTACGTATAACCCTAAACCAGCAATAATTAGCACTCGTTGCCAAACCTCCGTTGCCGCAGGTTCAAAGTTCATCCCCTAATATTATTTCGTAACTATTTTCCAAATACCCAACAATTATACGATTCTAAAATTAAACACAGCGAGATCGGTACACGTTTACTTTTTTTGCACACGCTCTATAATTATTTGCAAAACTTTTCAAATACTGTACGATTCAATAATCTACGATATTAGACATCAGGGTGTAATAAATGGCGGAAACAACAGCTCGAGGATGAATATCAAAGACACGCGGCGTGTGTTCAGAATTGCATGCACGGCATGATTCATATCCTAAAATTTCAAGCTTGACTCGCAGCTGAAGAACGCGACGGCTCCGGAAACGGCACTTTCAACGCTGAATGAATTTCGCACCGAGGAATTCGGTATACGAGGAAACTGGGATAACTATTCTGAAGATATAACTCGACTTGATTTTCCTGTTGTTAAAAAAACGTTATTCTCGAGAATCTTTCCAAAATTTGCACTCTGTACGCCTCGTCTTGCATTGATTCGCATCTTCGGGGCTATGGTGAAATTTGACCAATAGCGTGATTGAACATTGTGAATTTTTCCAAAAGCCCGCTCTTCCCTCTAATTTCGTAACGATACCGCAAAGTTTAACGATAAGCCAAATTTATTGTTCGATCAAGGTAGGCAAGTATTTGCATGGCACGTATATTGTATCGTAACATGGTAGCGCGTATCAGTGAAGGGGAATTTACCAGGGACCAGATAGCGGCGGAAGTTATGTGAAAACGGTGGCTGGATCGTTTTGAATATCAATTAATGTATCCGGCCAGTGACACAGGAGGCGTACATATAAATTTGTGTAAACATTAATATAACCCAGCGAAAGCTAATCTAACGAGGACCCCCGAGCTCGGTAAAATAATCGATGAAAAGATCGATCCAAATCGAATGTTTCCAACGAATTTGCTGAAACGAGCTTTCTACCTGCTGCCCGCCAAAATTTCTACGATTCACTAGCTGCTTTGACTCACAAGAAGAGCAGAGAGGCTTGATATCGCGAATCTAATAGTCCTTGCACGTGGTGAAAGATGAAAACCCCCGATTTAACGTGGTTTTTGATTTTCGATCCAATCGGCCTTGGTTGCTGAGATATAGCGATTTGAAATTTTTGGATTTTCGGGCGAGTTTGGTCGAGTAGGAAAATAAGAGGCAGACAGAGCGTTTGTGCATGTGATACGCACAGCGACGATAAGAAAAGTAAATTTCGTTGCCCACATAAGAGGAGGAGGAGTAGAGGGAATAAGAGAAGGATGGTGAACCTGGGCGTCTGTTTTCGCCGAGGTTTTAGTAGTAGTAATTACGGTAGCAGCCGCAACGAGATAACACGCCCTCCTTCCTCCGTAGGCACGCTTCAAAGCGGGGATCTTCTTACGCTCGTTTAGTACTCTGCAGGGTGGCTTCAAGAGCCCCTGATAAGTACGATCCGAGCTTCTTCACGGCCAGCCAACGCGCAATACGAGAACCGGTACGAATTATTGCGAGTACCTACATAAGAAAAAAAAAAAAAAAGAAGGAAATGAAAAAGGAGGAATAAGAACAGAAATTAAAAAAAAAAAAAATAAAGTACAATCACGAAGTTCGTGCATAACAAGTTTTCATTTCTCCCTCTTCTTTCTCGCATGAGTTATTTTTCATCATCGTTATCAATCCTCGTGATGTCGATACGAAATTAGTCCATCCAACTTTTCCTCCTCGGTGAATAACCGTTCTTTTTTAAGGATGAGTTAGTGCGTGCCGTATGAAGTACGTAAATAAATATATTCGCAACAGGACGCACGCAGACCGGGTGTGAAACGATAAACAATTCCTGCCATTAGACGGCAGAACGAACGGCGGAGATAACAGGCTTCCCTTCGTTCACGTCTTAATCAACGACTGCTGGCTCGTTATTGCGTCATTCTGCATATCCTCGCTAATCGTGACAGAAATTGCAGGCCAACTCACTTGAAGCGGTTGATAATAACACTTATCTAATAATTATCGCAATATTCATTCTCCGCGCGTTATGATTCATAGTATTGTAATTCTCATCATTACTTGAATTCAATTCATACTCCGTAGTAAAATACTTTTTCCCAAATGTTGAATGGAGAAGGAATTAGACCACGAATCGTTAGCGAAGCAAATCAACGAAAGGTTTCATAGATATATAAACTTTCGACCGACTCGATAACGCTTTGTTTATTCCTCGCTTATTGTACGCCGTCTTTTTATCCACACACACACGTAAGGATGCGTGAATATACCGGAGGCTGCTTTTCATCCATCGACTCGCCAGAGGGGTACAAAACTAGCCTTTCGTACGGGTCATCATCGAGCACCAACACAAGATAGAAAAAAGTGTACACGTCGAAAGTTTGAGGAGATGAAAGTCCCGTCCGATCTAATCGAGCTTTGAGCCGAAGAGATTATTTTCCGTGTCCAACGAATTAGTATCGAGCAATTAGACGTGGCTCTGCAGGCGTCTATTGTGTGAATGCCACTCTGCACTAACACGGAAATGAGGATGAAAAGAAGAAGATGAAGAAGAAGAAGAAGAAGAAGTAGAAGAAGAGTTGGGAGAATATACACAACAGGCCGTCAGAACCGAAACCCTTTGACAAATGACCATCGTCTCTGCCTTTGTGCTCTTATTGCAGGCAGGGAGGCCTGTGAAACTCACTGAACTCGTGCCTCTGGCCAAGTTCCTGTTTTTGCTACTGATATGATCCCCGTCCGCGGCAGCATTGCTTGACGTCAAGCGATGAATCACGAAAATTCACCGCGTTTAGATGATACTGTGCGAAATGTGAGTCAGACGCATTTATCTCCCCCTCTCAATCTTGCGAAAATGTTTCACAACGACTGACCGAGAACAATTGACAACGACACGTTGAAAATACTGCTACCGAAATATTTGACAAAAGATTTTCCGCTTCGGTAAATTTAGAGACGACGAGTATATATTTATTCGTTGCCTTGGGTAGGGTAGGTAAGAGACACCCTCAATTTCACTCCCGATTCCTCGTTTTATGCTTCTTTTCCTCCACTTCTTCCTCGGTGTAAAATCCTGACGCCGCGCCGAATGGTGCACGGGGATGAGAGTTTATCGACCTATTAACCCAACAACGAACGAGCGAAGTCAGTTGTACAATTAGCGAGGTACTTCTGGGTGAATTGGACCAACTCAGGGTCTAAAATTAGACTGGAATCGATAATGCTTCGCTAATTGAGGCAAGAACAGCTGTTTCTAGGCTGGCCGCAGCTGTTGGTTAAACAGCATAATAAGACGACGCGTCGTTGGTGTGACGTGAATGTTTTGTTCAAAGTTTCCCTGGTAGGAAACTACGAGAGAGAGACAGAGAGAGAGAGAACATCGTTACACACACACACCAAGAAGTCTCTCCGTAGTAACGGAACGTTGCAGTGGTGCAACGTTGCGGACGAAAATCAGTTCGAGTATTAAACCAAACTCAAGAAAGCTACCCCGGGACATTCACACGGACGTCAACCACCGCCAACGAACTATGTCTCCTGCAACGCTGCAAGCAAGAAACAAGCAAACTTTGTTCTTGCGCATAAGTGCTTCTGACTAAGTAGCTGCTACGAAGGACGACGAGACGTGTTGCACGTTCGTTTATAACTACGTCGCCTCCACGGCGCCGTCGACGTCGTGTAAATGGATATTAGGATATCAAGATATCAAATTATTACCGTATCATCCAGCTAAGCGATAATCAGGTTAATTGCTGCCCGAAGTAGAGGAGAAATTAGTTTGCTAGAAAGGGGATCGGTTGCTGATCTGTTATCCGTCCGACGACGTTGGTTCGTGTAACACTTTTGCCCGTGTTAATTTTATTGCAAAACTAGCGCTGAACCAGATCGAAAATCGTATACGTACCTACTTAGGTACTGGAAATGACATGTACCTCGTTCCGACTGCTCTCGATAATATCTCAAGACCGATGTGTGAAAAACTCGTACCGCGGAAAATCGAGAAAACGCTAAAACACAGTGTGTAAGAATATTTCCACAGCCTCTTACCTGAAACAGAAAATAATTTCACTTCGTTAATTACACGCTCATCGATTACACCGCGACCATAATTCTACCAACAAAATGTATAATTGGATGAAAGAAAAATGATAAACCACGTGAAACCAGAGATGCGAGTTTATCTGTCAATGACGCTGAGACAAGAGGAATAATGAAAATCATTCGAACGTCGTTGTAATTTCATAGATATAATACTTGAGTCAATCTTATTGTAAATTTTCTGATACTCTTTCCTCTTTTACTCGTTCAAGTTGTGAACTTACAATAATGACCTAATCGTCTGCACTGTTTTCGCAACATGAGCTGTTGAAGGCCGCGTTCGCATTTCTTATGCGCTATATTTATCATACACGTACGTACATATGTGTACGTATACACGCAACCATTTACATGTAACACTAGTTCATAGAGTAAACCGCGCGTGTTACATTATATATAAGAGACTGCGTCGAATCGCTGTTCTGCTATCGTTATTCTCGCTTTCGTTATTGTTATTATTGTCTAGCATTGGCACAGGTCAGTTAGTCGCGAGAGGAGGTGAAGGGAAGCCTCCGTTATAAACCGCGTCTCGTCTCTCGGCGTGTTGTTGCGCTCCGTTAATAGCCTACGATAATTTAAAAATAGATAACACGGGTTGTACGTCGTCGTTTGACAGAGTTAAAATAGTTGTATGACCGACCGGGAAGGAGGTGGAGGAGGAGAGGTGGAGGAGGAAGTCCCTCGAGAGTCGAGAGAAGCGTTGAGAGATTCATTTCGACGTGTGTCGGGAGATAAGGGTGAGTGTGGGGGGGGAGATAATCGTACAAGAGGAGAAGAGAAAGCGAAAAAAGTAAATCACAATATCCTCAATTTTTCGGCTTCTTAACATATTTTGTTTCTTCTTTTTCGTTCGGAGATAATTTCAAAAATTTCGCTACGATAAGATAGGGCAAAGCTATTGCACGGAGTAAAAAAATTTCTCCCTAATTATTGTAAAGTATTCATCAAACGTGTGGTATGATATTAATATTCCTAAGAGTGAAAAAGAAAAGTTCGACAGCCGAAGAAGGTAATTGAGGACCACGGAAATTCAATTACAGTTAGCTACTCTACTCTGTCATTCGGAACGTGTAAACAAATCGAGTAATACGCGCGTGCGTCTGCGTATTATTATAGCACGTACGATTATTATTTTTTCCTATTTGCGTAACGAATTCATGTTCATCTTCATGTGACATGCGCAAACATTCATATCGAGCACGTATACGATAGGAGTTGTGTGTATTATATTAATAGACATTTACGCAACTCACTCACGGGTGACGGTTTTCTCGGGATACCGCTGCTGTGCTTGATGCATGCGTGGGCATTTGACCAGCTTTCTCTATTTGACACACGTGTGTTTATTATAGATGCGACGCGTATAATATACGACGTGTATAATAATGACCGTTCGAGTAGGTATCGCGTCGAGAGAGATTACAAATCGTAATAAAAAAAATGGACAGAAACCTTGAAAGGCGAATGAATGAACGAAAAATTACGTAAAATTGAAGGATACAATTAATCCTTTGCACGTCGTAAGGCACGAACAATATTTTTAGCAATTGAAAAAAAAAAAAAAAAACTTTGGTTCAATATACGGTAAACGGGATTATAAATTTATAAATGCTGATACGTAGTAAAACGAAGCAGTGCAACGATCAGAAGTGTACCGAATTCTCCACGTTTACCTTTTCCTTTCAATTAAATTCATTTGCCTGTTTCGGATTATCGTCACATTGAATCGCGAGAGACTGTTTCCTCCTTATTGAGATCAAAGGCATCGCCGGTTCACGTATATATAATAATGCAATCGATGAAAGATGAAGGGAGAGATCTCATATAAATGTAAACACATTTAAGCGTCAAGATCGAATTGAAAGATCCGAAATACCTACCCTTAACCCTTTCACTCGGTCACACATTTTTCAACTCAATAATTTGACCTAAATTGTGTTACTCGGAGGTTTTTTTGGGTCGTCACCAATCACGAATCTGAAGTCAGAATTTGATAATTTCTTAATCGAAAATGGCGAATCCAATACGTCGGTTGTAAAATCGAAAAAACTATCAAAATTCGATCGCTCTAACCGAAACTTGTTACTCGAAGGTTTTTGGGGTCACTGATCACGAATCTGAAGTCTGAATTGATAATAAACCGTGATAAGGCTAGGATATGGAAATTTGTTTACCTCGAACGCTGAGCAGATCCGACTGTGACTGAAAGGTTTAAAGTGCAGAAAGCAATTTTCATTGCTCACCCAGTCTCCCTTGTCAAGAAGTGAATATACGAGATAGTTAGGTATAGAAAAGTACTCCGCGTTAATGTAAAATACGTATAACACGCGTGTATTACACGCATAGGTATAATTTAAGCCCTACCGTACTGTGTGCAAAATGCAGACGCGTGTGTTATATATAAAGTAGGCGATCGAGTATAAAGCTCGGAGCTTGCACATCACCCGCAGAGTTATACACCCTCCCTCGCTCGCCCTGCGCGACCGTCGTAAACCAGGAGGCATCACCTCAATAAATATATCCCGTGGGTAGGGATGCTATCTTACGTGAAATATAAATCACGTTATGGTCCAATTACGGGATTAATATTTATTACCGCTCAACAATTCGCTCTGGATGTACGTATAAAACATACCTGAGCCGGTTAAGTGCCTCGATACAATATACGCGTTGCAGGAGAGCCAAGGCGACCGTTTGCGATTCAAAGGTACGATGCCATCGACGAGCTGAAAACCTGGACTCGGTCTCTATGATTCAAAATTAACATATACATACATATCCGCAGTATTTTAACTTCTACGAAGATGAAAACACGCTGAAGTAACCCATAGAGAGCTTCGTCCGGATCGAGTTATCAACGTTGTCGTAACGATGCGTGTTTAAAAAAAAAATGGCTAATTTTTTAATTCTGATCAACCAATTCCCACAAAGTCATCCTAAAATTGCCCATTAATGATATTTTCTCTCGACGTATCGTTGCGTTAACGTTAACTAACTTCAGCCTCATAAAGCTTCACTTCGTCATCAGAACCTTCTCAGTAACAAAACGATTCTCTTAAACTCTGTATCTCCAAGTTATCGAATAAGAAAAGTGCCATTAAAAAAATTAATTGCCGCGATCTGTGTAATCATTTTTAGTTAACGATTTTTCTCCCAGTACATGGGAGTAAATCGCCTTCCAAGCCATAAGTCCAACGGGAATGAGATTTTTCTCACATAATACGTACAACGTGTGGCACAGAGTCTCGGACAGACGGGCTTTCAGATTACCTTATAACGGGTATTAAATCGAGATGGTAATAGAGTATCGAGTCAGTAGAGAATTACGTGCACACGGAGACGACTAGGATGAAATAGTGTGACCTATCAGCGGAACGGTATGCGGCGCGGTTAATCGAAGGCATTAATATTAAAGATTGCAACACCGATTGACCCGTATTCCCCGTATATTCGTAGTGTGTGTACGGGTGTGTTCGTGCGGATGCGAAGGTATGCGCTTCCTGTCAAAACTACCGTCCTTTCTCCCGTCTCTTTTCATCTCTCTTCTTCTCCACTCTCCGACATTTCTAACCTTTTGTATCTTTCTCTCGGAGTGACGCGTGTCCCGCGCGAATACGAAATAGGCAAGGAAAAATTACACGAGAGAGTGAAAAAGACGGGATTGGCCGGATCCCGCGTCGTCATTATACTTTCAGATGGTCGCCATCGTGTTTCGGGTTCTTCGGTTACCCTGCGTCGCGTCGAGTCAGTCTGACTGCATAATAGACAATGAATCAGCCGTCGGGAGGAAAGACGCAAAAGGCAAGAGGCAAGAGGCAGACGGATAGAGCGATTCGCAAAGTCGATGGAATTCGCCAAATTCAAACTCGTAGCTGGGAATTCCGTCGGGGAATGAGTGTTATTGAATTCTGCGAAAAGGTAAGCGAAAGAGAGAGATAACAGCTAACCAACTCCTGTGCACAGCTGATTGAGAGTGTCGAATCATGGCAGTGTCTAATCTCGCGGCAAAATTTGTAACTTAAGAATATATAGCTATAAATTTCCGCGAACTTTAAATTGGTATACATGTATATATATATACAGTGTTTAGTGTGGTCCTAAAAAAGTTCACATTCGATTCGAAATCAGCTCACCCTCCCAAATAAGCTCCAAATAATTAAAACATAATTCCCTAATTTTTTCAGACTTTAAGCTCAACTCTAACTCGTGCCCCAAAGAGGGTGGATTTCCCTATTCAAACCTCTCAGTGGCACATCAAATCTACAGAACGGATATAGATGAAATTTGGAAATTCGGGTTTCATTGGGTCACTGATTACGAATCTGAACTGGAAACTTGAAAATTCAAAGCGGCGGATCCAATGTGGTGGACCAAAACCCCAAGAGTCACTCGATATTGCCATATTGGATCCACCATTTTCAATTTTGTAATTTCGAGTTCAGATTCGTAATCAGCGACCTCGAAAACTCCCGCGTACCGAGTTTTATCGGAATCAAATAACTTTTTTGATTTCCCTTCACCAAATTGGATCCGCCATTTTCAATTTAAAAATTTTGAGTACAGACTCGTATTCAGCGACCCAAGGAATCCCCCAATACCAATTTTCATCTAAATTCCCTTCGGTACGTTTGATGTGTCCCTGAAAGGAATGGAATCCATCCTCTTTGGGGCACGGGTTAGAGTTGAGATAAAGATTCGAAAAAATCAGAGAATTATTCTTTAACCATTTCGAGCCGATCGGAATTAAAAACGACATTTTCAAGGACCGCCCTAAATTATATACACATTGCAAATCTTGACATGTGAAAATTGGTGGATTCATAACAATAATATGTACATGTGAAGCGAGGTGGTGCAGATCAAACGCTGTTCCTATACCTTATATCGTTTAATTAAACGGATGCCGACACCCGGTAGATTAATTTATATACAATTGAAATTCTCTCTCGACTTCGGGTTATACAGATGGGTAGGTATAGGAGGAAGAAGAGCCTAGGAGCGAACCGAAGCTGTCATCGTGCGGTGTTTTCACCGGCGTGACTAATGGCGGTGACAGTGTGTCAGTACTGCACGTGGCGTAGTAAACGTAGGAACATGTACCTGGTTGCAGGTATAACTCGAGTTGTTGCTGTTGTTGTTGTTTCCGCGTTACACCTGACGGCTTTTCGGAGATAGGAGGCGCCAGAAGGTAGAGAAGGTGGTGGTAGAGAGTCGCGATTTACGCGCACACGTAACACGATTACACATGGGACAAACAGCCAGTCAGGTAACATAGCGAGTGACTGAGTGAGGGTGTTTCCGTCAAAAGCTGACAAGTTTACCGCGGAAGGATAGGGACAACCGACAACAACAGGCGACGTAAACTACGAAGAGGGCCGCAACTTGTATGGTAAAGAAGACGGAAGAGAGCGAGAGAGCGAGAGAGAGAGAGAGAGAGAGAAGGAGGGGAGTCCCCTTCGTTCGTCGATACGGAAATTGCAAAATTGTATTACTTTACACATTTCCGTACACGTCGCACCCTGTTGGTGTAAAACCACGAACCAAGCAAGTCTGAAATCCAAATCCCATAGACACCTGTCAAACCATTTCCGAGAATCGGAGTCGAGTTTCTAACCCTGGAGGAATCGGCGGATCATTCGTACAGGGGAGATGGAAGAAGAAGAAGAAGAAGAAGAAGAAGAAGAAGAAGAAGAAAGTTAGTGATGGAAAGGAATTCCTCTCGCTTCTTCTTTCATCGTCACGGAAATAAGTCGCGGGGTGCCGAAAAGAAGGAATTACGGGGATCAGCCTGGAGGATTCTTTGCCACCTCGGAATTTCCCAGATTGCCTAAACCTTTGTCTGATCAACCGTGTCGCGCTGCGGTGGTGCAAAAGTTTTTTCACCCCAATTTTATACATACCCGGTACGTGTTCCCGCATAGTTTACACACGACGGTATAAAATTCGATGTACGAGTATACTTTTCTTCTCCGTCTCATTTCTGCAGCTCCTTGAGACGCGCGTGTACACAAATCTGTAACATTCCATGTATAGTTTCGAGATAAAAGTACGGGATACCTCGTATACGAGTATACCAAGGAGGATTGAAAGCTGGGTTTAAAGCAACGGAGTTTAGTCGGGTCTGGTTAAAAGAAAACAATTCCTCCACTCGAATCATTTCCTTCCTTTCGAAGGCCTCCGTCATCGTCATCTTTAAATTGAGATTAACCCACGCTCCACTCCCTTCACTTTTTCCCAACCGTTACATTCGATTTACCGAAGACTAAGAACGACTGAAGCAGCAGCAGTAGCAGTACCACCAGCACTCCTGTAAAATTGAAACATCCGAAAGAGTTTCCGATTGGAAAGTGAAGAGAAGAGATTCAAGTAACCCAAGAAAAAGAAGAATATACAATGAACGAAAATTGTCACCAACCCTGCGAAAGGTTGTAAAGACGGAGACCAAGCTTACCAGGATTAATTAACACGTGGGTTAGTGATTTTGGCACGTGACTGCCGATGGAATAACAACGTCTGAAAATTGTGATCAAAACCTGCCGTCACATTGCAATGGCACCTAAAGTACTTTATACCTTTATGCGAATTGAATTAGCGAGGAATTGAGTAGATTTTGCATTACACTTTGATTAGCTCTACCCGGAATGGCTATATCTGTTATACGTATAGAAAAATAGCGAGGATTCTGAACTCTGCGGTACTTCGTTCCAAGTCCTAATCCATTACTGAGGCAAGCAACGAGTGTAACGAGTATTGCCGACAATAGCTACTCCGCCGTTCAACGGACGAGAGTGAAGTGGGAAAGTGGAGTAGGCGGCAGGGTTGAGGAGAAGCGGAGGCAATAACCCTGAGAGGCTATATACCTATACCTACAGGGAGGGCATAACCTAATTTGATAATAGTAGCTTATCATGTTTCTAAAACCGGAGCGTATATATATATGTATACGTATACATATATATGTATAGCGAGGAGTACGGTGGAATCGAGTCGTCGGTCGGTTATTGATATACACGTCGTATTATACCTATATCGGGTTCCTTGGATTGGCTCGATAAACTTTCGATAAGAAGCGCCGGTCTCTACTATAATCCATCGAATGCTCCACATTTTTAAACTCCATTTACTATCAGGATTTCCGCAAGATAAAACAAACTAATTATCGTGAAATTGGTACGATTGAATAACCGAAAAGCTTACCGTTCTTAAACGGCTTTGAACCCGTTGGTTCGTAGAGGATACCGACAGTTTCATACCCATGACCAGTTGCGTACTCACGGATATTAAGAATATATGAAGCAAATCACTTTATAAACTATACAAGGAGTTGGACTGTTCTCAAGAGTGTCGATCTGTCATCTCGATGACGCAAGAGAAATAGTAACGACGATGATTTCATTCCAGATTTTCAATATTCATTATTTATCCTCATACAAAGACGAAATGGAGCACTTGTTCTCACAATTCATAACCACTGACAACACAGTCTTTCCAAAACCCAAAACGATCGTCATATTTCTTCTGTATCTCTGAACTTTATACTGGTTGAGTGAAAGGACTGACTGACCACTGAAGAGGTCCGTTGTCCGTACTTCCGGTTGATGCCCATCTGCCTTCGTTACTTTGGTTAAACGTTGTGTGTCCCCATGAATTAGACATAATATACGGAAGTTTCTCGCTCCGCATCTGCCAGCTAAAGCGCGCACCTGTGTGGTGTGCAGAATTTTATTATCTAGTCGGCGAAGAAGATGGCTGCCAAGTGCAAGGTCGGAATGAAAGTCGTTAAACAGCCTGCGCGAGATGCGAAGAAGATTGCACGAAATTAGGTGGATATTACATCAATGACATCCTCGGTGCAAAACCATAAGAGGGTGGAAGAAAATTTCGCGGCAAATATTGGCGTGGAGACAGAGAGTGACGTACACTAATCAACGACACCTGGTTGTCTGATGTCGGGTGCGAAGAGGAGAAGAGCCGTCGCGTCCTCTCCTCTCCTCTCCTCTCCTCTCCTCTCCTCTCCTCTCCTCTCCTCTCCTCATCTCTTCTCGAGGATGAGGACGACGACGTCAACGAGTCTTGAAACGAGCGACGACAGCTCTGCAGCGCACTCGTCAACCATCAACAGTGAGGGGCTACAGCTGCTGTGGTGTAATTAATTTATCAACGAAGCGCGTCCGCTTCGCTTCGGCTCAGCTGAGCTCAGCTCGGTTCATCACCGCGTTGTTTTATCGCACGTGTGTTTAGATTCTGCTTTATATCCACACATAATTATCCCATTGTCAATTATACCGCATGGGAATAATTGTTGCACACGTAATCCGCATATTCCTTCGCAACGTGTCAGACAGCTTCAATTCCCAGCCAAATGTTTTACCTTTCCGACTTTTTACCGTTACCGTTAGATAAGCGACACCCTGAACAGGAAATTGTTTAAATAATGATGTGTAAAATGATTCTCAAATTTCGACCTCCGAAGATGGATGAGTCTCGTCAAAGTTTGATCAATCAATTAAGGCTGACAATAAGCTACTGTGAGGAAACACCGAGGAAGCATTGAAATCGAGTCTACGTGAAGCACGTTGATACTACCACGACTACATATAACCGAAGGATCATATAAGAGGAATTGGTTTCAACGGGCTGCCGGAATTGCCGACTGCTATATAATATGAGGTGCATATACAGTGCTGAAACGGCGGCACCGTCGGGAGAGTTCTCGAATGAAACACGTCTAGTTGAATGGGAATACATTATAATAACCACATTGTTCATTCGATACATAAACTTTCAACAGTTCCCCATGGTCTCAAACGTCTGCAGCGTCGTCGGGGTCGGTTTGATTGCAGTTCGTTGCAGGTACCTCATACCCTGAATCGAAGAAAACTTACGGGTTATGTGCTCCATACGTATATAGGTATACGACGAAGGAGTACTAGGTGTATCTGGTCGAGCCACGCGGTACCCTTCCCTATCCGGCGTGGGGAGTGAGAGAACGACGTAGAGTTTCCATGGAAACTAACCCGAGGAATTGAACCCCGTGAAACCGAACTACTCCAGTACGCACTAGGAGGAGTTCCTCCGCCTCTTCTCGTGTTGGTAAACTTCGCAGACGCGACATTTCCTGCCGCTAAACGTCTAAGGTGGGTTGGTTGGGTGGTTGGTTCTTGGGTTGGCAGAGATATAAAGGTACACGGGTACCAGCTTCTCCTTCGTCAAGGCAACAGAACCCTGCAACTCACTCGCCTGCTACCGCTGCCGCGATGCGATGAAAGACATACGAACCTCCACCTTACAGCACATCCAGATTCCTTACTTATCTACTCTTCGTCAAAAAATACAACTTCCCAACCAGCACGATTCGTCTGCTGCTAACATCCAACGAGTCAACAACCACCACCCCCTTCATCCAGTTCCATCCTTTCAAGTGGGACCTCGTCCTTCGATGCAAACACCTTGCGCATACACGTTGTTGACTCTAAACTTGTAAGCGCCAAACTACCGTCGTATCGCGAAATACTTACAGATACCTTTATTGACAATTATACGTATATAAATTGTAGAAGTACAACTATAGTGAAAAAAAATCTATAACCGAAGGAAAGTCGTTGGAACTGGAATGATTAGGGTGAAAGTAATCTCCTCCCGTTCCGTGCAGGGTAACGCGACGTTTAGAAGATAGATGGGAAGTTTTCTTTTCTTTTCTGAAAGATGAGGATAAATTCCTGAGCGATCGAAGGAGCGATAGGTTGATTTGAGAGTCGGTCGGCTGGTTCGATTGTGTAAATATGGAGTTTGGGGAAAGCCGGATGGATACACGTATAAGAGGGAAAGGGCCAGGGAGAGAAGGAGAAGAGAAGGAAGAGGAGGAGGAGCATCGGACGGACAGGATCGGATTAAGGTGGTGGTACGGGAGTGTGGGATCGCGCAGATGGCCGGCGAGCGAGCAAACTCTGGATTATTTAGGTTTGTGGGAGCCCGTGGCAGCGCGGGGGAGGCGGAAGATACCGTATCCTTCGTATCTTAAGGGTGGTTTGACAGCTGCGATAATGGCTCCCCGAGACGACCCCCTCATACGCATGTATATATACATATACATGTATACTCGTATATCGAAAATGATTTATACCCCCGCTCTGCCCGAGGGTTACCGCAAAAAATTCTTAAAGTGCCTGCACCCCCGGTACCGCCAGAAAATTGCACCCTAACTCACACACCTGAGTATAAAGGAGGGAAAAAAAAGGGCAGACAAAGAATAACGAGAAAAAACCGACGTGATGAAAGAGTCTGGGTATTGTAGAAAGAAGACCGTTCCAACCTGGAGTACCAATGCAATTTGTACCAAGACCACTGGATCACCAAAACAGCCGCAAAACGGTAATGGAAAGAGAATCGCAAGCTCAAACTGTAAATGGACGGGATGGACAATTGACTGGATAGTGCAGCACGCGGTCGCCTTGATTTATATCCGGCTAACGCCGTTAAAATGGGAGAATAACGAAGGCGGACTACTTCTGCTGTCTATAGCCAAGAATGGTTTAGATTAGATCGAATTAGTCATCGAACGGGGGAACGAGGCAATCAGGGAACCAACGAGTAACGGTATACCAAGTAAAGCGGGGGATGCGGTAATTTCATCGTTCAACAAAGAGGAAGAAACGGAGGTCGAGACCAGCTGGACTTGGGTGGTGGACCAGCCGCAGGGCAGCCATGCATAGACTCGACACTGGCGTCGTGACGTCGTGACGTCGCGTCGTGGCGCCTCACGCGACTCCCACGACTCGGGGGTTAGTCAACCCTGATTATCCGGCGTTCCATACCTAGACATTCTCTCCACCTATATCGTCCACCTTCTCTGTACTTTACGACACGAAGCAGGGATGGAGTGCGGTATATAGAGGGGCTGCAGAGTTCGATCGTTGGTATTCGTTCCAACTACTCCCTGCCCTTCGCTCATAATCGGTTCAACGTTGCCTATCATGTGCATGCATATCTTGTATAGGTGCAGCATTTCTAACATACCGGCTTGTCGTTGTGCTGTATGTATATAAAGTAATATGGAGTCCCAAAGCTTGAATGAATAAACGTGAAAATATGGTAAAATGAATCATTACTGAGGTATCTCACTCGTCAAGCAACTACTGGCACGAACACTTGATCCTGTGCTGAGAAATTACGCGAGAAAGATGCGATGGTCAATTATGAGAGTAAACCATTATTAACAATTGAATTTTTCGACACACGGTGTTGTACAAGAAAAGTGAAAAACTGTATCACGATGCAATAAAAAGTATAAAGGGGAGAATAAAACAGAGCGGGTAAAATTTTGCGGAGGTTTAATTTCCTCCCGCAGTGTACGAGCTGTACCTCCTACACGTTACAAGGTGCAAGGTGGCGGAGAGGGAAAAGAAAAACGGGGTGAGAGAAGCAAGCTCCGAATGATACGATACGAGCCACGTGCTCGGCTGATTACTACCCTTCAGGTTCGTAAAATCACTTAATTGGATGAAGTCAGTCGCGGATGGGGACGGTATCTATCTGTATATACATATAGTGAGGAGTAGTTGCAGGACGACCTCGCGAGAAACGGAATCGGTCGTAAAACTGG
Source organism: Neodiprion lecontei (assembly GCF_021901455.1). Lineage (NCBI taxonomy): Eukaryota > Metazoa > Arthropoda > Insecta > Hymenoptera > Diprionidae > Neodiprion > Neodiprion lecontei. Next base: position 4,988,375 of record NC_060261.1, on the reverse strand, counting down.
TAGAAGTAGCGGAGGAGTAGAAATATAAATGAACGAAGAAGAAGAAGAAGGAGAAAAAGAACGTTGCAAGTTTCTGCAGCGGTAATTAAGCCCTGGATTCCGGTCGTTCCTTACTGGCGGGTGATTTCGATGTTCAGGTTAACTCTACCACCACAGCCGCACCCCAACGGGCCAATTCAACCAGCAACTAATATCCTTCTTCCTTTGTACGTGTATTTACTACCCACACCTGTTTGCATAATATATCATCAAGATATAGCCATCAGGAAGGAACGTTTAGTTAGTTGCGGGTTGGCGTATAATACCACATGGTTCTTCGGCGACGACCGGGTCTTGACTTTTAAGTTCAAGTAATAAATTAAATGGCCGAATGGTTATGGTTCCTTCGGTTCGAAGGGGTGCAGGAAAACGGGACGGAAATGGCGGGGGACGAGGTGGAAGAGGAGCCCGGTAGAAGGAAGCTAGGAAGGAAGGGGATATGAACAATCGAGCTGAATTAATTGCTTCTCGGTCGAGAAAACATGTTTGTCTACCACCATCGCTCCGGCTCTCCGCAGGCTGTATACGTACATACGTAACTTGCACACACACAACGAACGGACCCAACCAGTTGTTTCAACGTTACACGAACTGCAGTTACTTCCGTCAAAATGATTATACCTACATAACAACCCAAGGTCCCCATCTTTCGTTACGATTAGTCGCACTTTATGGGCCCGAATCCTTTCGCTTTGATGAACGTTATAAACGTCCAGAGGCGAAACTTGAAGGAAGATAATCACATTTTAAATAATTTCGTCGGACAAAAAGCAGCCTGCTGTTACATGTGTATATATATACGTACGCATCTTTGTAGACTTTCGTTTCCATTCCAGCGATCTTTGTCAGTTTTAATTGATGATTAAAACTTTTTTCATCTCAATTTTTTTTCCGCTTATTTGTTCAGCGCGATAATCACGCAGCGAAACGGAGATCAAGGGCCTGGCATTTCATTTCCAGTAAGCCAAACAGAGAGAGAGAGAGAGAGAGAGAGAGAGAGAATGAGAGAAAGAATGTTACGTTTATAACAATAATCATGCTGCTATACTGCAACGACGATACTTGAAAAAGTTTTTCCTCTCTGGGTGGTTCGTTGGGTTCAATGGCCTAGACTTGACATCCCGAGAAGTGACTTTGAGAGGTACCTACCTAGACTGAAATTTCCCCAACTGAAAGTTATCGTCGAGCGGCGAAATACGGGGACGTGGAACACGTAACCGGCTTATAAAGACGCCGACTGTATAGCCAGGCACGTAAGCCAACTAGAAGTTGCAGGGGTACAAGCTCGAAATCGTCTACGCTCTAATCCTTCTTACACCGGCAGTAATGAAAGCGAGAAAAAGAGAATTTTCCCGTCAACGCGTAGCGAGACGCGAATCCCCGGCATCCCGGTCTATCCTCCAGGATCAACCGTCAGAATTGTATAAGGATCGTTCCTCTCATTTTTTGATAAAAGTTCTGATTTAGGTCCGATCGTTACCGCGGAATGATTGCCGGACGGTCGTTCCGCGCTATGGTTCGTAAGACCCTTGAAAATTTTATCGACTGTTAGGAAAGAATTTGACGGTAGTTTTATTTCAATAAAACAAACCCTCCAATGGTTTACATAACGATACGCGAGGGCGGCATTGTGCGTAGGGTTAAATTTCGAGTTTCGAAGTGGCAAATCTTCCGCAAACGAAATTGCTCCCCGGGGGCAAGATACGGTCAAGATTACGATCTGGTCAAATTGGCGATTTCACTTTTGTGACCGTCGACGACGCGGCATCGAGGTCTTCTCAGGTCACCATGATTCGTGTCCACTTTCATGAGGGTGGGTGTCGTTGCTCCGCGGGTGTTGAACATCGTGACGCGGCGTTGTGCATGGAAAGGAAAAAACCAGTCACGGTATTCCGTTTAACCAATTAGATTAATTGGAGAACCTGCACAACGGCATCCTCCTCTGGAGCAGCACCAGCAGCACCAGCAACATTATTATACGCATCCCCGAAACTTGAACCATTCGTTTAGCAAGTGACGGCTACTACTACGAGTGCAAAACATGAAAGGAAAAGTGACACGCCAACTTCCCTTTTTCCCCTGAAATGGCGTCGTTTACACTCCCGCCCTTCGCCGAACCCTTACTCCACTTAATACTGTCACCTGAATCTCCGCGATTTGCCTGCAGGTATTAAATTTGATTCATGATCCGTGAAAGTAGAGTTTCGCAACTTTCTTCAAGTATTCTACAGTTCCATTTACTTTGTTCTTCTTTCTCTGAGTTTTTATTCATATTACATAATTCATCTTCGTTCGTTTAAATCGATGGTCTTACGATGAAGAAGAATAGCCGATGGATAGAGTATGTGGATAACTTAAGGTAGTCCTTGAAAATGTCATTTTTTAATTTCAATGGGCTCGAGATAGTTGAAAAATAATTCCCTAATTTTTTAAAAATCTTTATCTCAACTCTAACTCGTGCCCCAAAGAGAATGGATTCCATTCCACCCTTTCAGGGACACATCAAACGTAGGGAGGGAATTTAGATGAAATTTGGTATTGGGGGGTTCCTTGGGTCGCTGAATACGAGTCTGTACTCAACATTTTTAAATTCAAAATGGCGGATCCAATTTGGTGAAGGGAAATCAAAAAAGTCATTTGATTCCGATAAAACTGGGTACTCAGGAGTTTTCGAGGTCGCTGATTACGAATCTGAATTCGAAATTACAAAATTGAAAATGGTGGATCCAATATGGCAATATCGAGTGGCTCTTGGGGTTTTGGTCCACCACATTGGATCCGCCGCTTTGAATTTTCAAATTTTGAGTTCAGATTCGTAATCAGTGACCCAATAAAACCCCCTATTCCAAATTTCATCTATATCCGTTCGGTAGATTTGATGTGTCACTGAGAGGGTTGAATAGGGAAATCCACCATTTTTGGGGCACGAGTTACAGTTGAGCTTAAAGTCTGAAAAAATTAGGAAATTATGTTTCAATTAATTGGAGCTGATTTGAGAGGGCGAGCTAATCCAAAATCAAAAAAGACCGCTTTAAGGGCCACCATAATGAACATAACAATGGCAAAAGAAAAACGGGACATAGAGAAGTAGGTAGGAAATCACGAAAGCATCGGTGAACCATTCGCGTGTCAATCTGTTGTAATAAGCCAGGAAGAGATAAGAGCAGCATGACGTCATCGGATGGTACTATCTAAATTACACCACCAACTGCCCCCCCCCCCCCCCCCCCTCTTTCTCTCTTTCTCTTTTTCTCCCTCTGACCAGTTTGCACGTACTCGGTTGAACTCAAGTGGGTCCGCGGGTTGTTTGGTCGGGTACGCGTGGCGCAATCACGATAAAATGATATAGGTGACGCGTATCCCCGTGATTGCGACCCTTAGATATGCACCGCACATGACTAGCGTGTGGTTAGGCATATGGTACACACAATTTTTCCCCGTAACAATTCCCGCAGCAACGAATGTCAGTGTAAATTATACCTTATAGATCGGGCGGTAGCTCGATGCGTCAACAAGTGCTCCTCGTTAAATTACTTCACTTCGTCATTTCACAATCATTTTTCTCAGACACTTAACAAGCCTGTATCAGCAGCGATGTCGGACTTTGATAATTCTTTTTCCAATGAATTCTGTTCTTACCTGGAACAAGGTAAAGGAAAATCACGTTTTAGTTTCAAGCGCTCGGATATGCGATACGTGCATAATGCGTTTACTGGAAAATTTAAGAAGCGAGCGATAACGTGTCAGAGATTACACCTACAACGAAGTTAAGATTTTTCATACGCACGGAACCATCATTTCCGTTCATTTGTTGTTGTTGAAAAACACCCATCGTTAGTTTATCATAGATGGGTACGAAATAAAGATACTCGGAATTACCGTAGATCGGAATAATAAATTTCGTGGCTTAATAGATGTGAACTATATTCTCAATGCGTGAATTACCTGATAAAACGAACGAAATTTAAAGAAAACGTCGAAAAAAAAAAAACTTGACGTCAATTAATAATATAGGTATAACCAGCTGTAATGTAAATTCAGAAAGAAAAGTGATGAAAGAAAAACAGATCCGAGCAAAAGAATTACACGGCTCGCGATAAGATTGGCAATTTTATCGTAATTACACGCACCTAATTACGCGATAGGTTGTATAATGATCAGAAATTCCCTCGGTACCAATCAAAGCCTCAACATATTCATGTATTATATACAGTTGCGAGGTAATTGAACATTCCGCGAACACTTTGGAAAAACATTATATGTTACAGTATCAAAGACGTAGGGCAATTAGGTTAAAGGACGATGGAGCGAATAGAAAAAAAAAAAAAAACAAAAAAAGAAAAGAAAACTGGAAGAAAAGAGAGAAAAAAAATTCCACGATAAGAAATTCTATCGCGAAAGATTAAACGCTACGCTTCGATTCGTAACACGTTTTCACGCCTTCCCAAAACTTTCACATAAATTTTCAATCTTATTTGTAAATATTGAGATTGTCCTTATTCTTCTTCTTCTTCTTCTTCTTCTTCTTCTTCTTCTTCTTCTTCTTCTTCTTCTTCTTATTATTATTATTATTATTATTATTATAAAATCTACAGCTAATATTGGGTATTCGAAATTTATTCCGCTGCAATGGAGGAGAAGAAAGAGAGAAAAAATAAAAAATAACGAAATCGATTTGAATCCGATTTACGATAAACAACACGCCGGCAGCAGGTGTGTATATACAGAATTTAATTAACGCTGCAACTGAAACGGGGAAAACATTTTGCAATCCCGTCCGGTTGTTTTCATCATTAGTGCAATCCGTGCTTAGAACGAGTAGAGAGAGAAAGAGAGAGAGAGAAATTACAGTGACATGTACGGAAATTGCGAGGCGAGTTAAACCGTTGACCGACCGCAAACCGACCTTTTTTACAAGTGTGCGTGAAAATTTAAAAGCTCGGATGTGTGTTTCCTCCACGGTTTTTTCTTCCTTTTCCTCTATCACCTCCCTCCTTCTCCTCTTCCTTCTACTCTGATAAATTTATGTAACCCAGCCTTTATCGGGGCCGCAGCACAAGCTAAGTACCAACGCCATCGCAAAATGATCGATGTACTTGCCGTGTCACAGCCGATAACGAGTCCAAAACGTTTCCTAAGCCCCGTGATGACTTATCGATTTTATCGATCAACGTATACAAGCAGACGCACAGACGCAAACACACACGCATACAGAAATTTGTGTACACATGAAATCTGCACCTTCTCCTACAAGTGAGTAAATATACGTACGGTTACTTATAAACATGATTGTGCAATTACACCGATGTACAACACGTACGTAAAAAGACTCATTTATATCCCTCGTAATCCTTTCTACGACGTGTACGAGACTCTGAGATTCAACTCAATGCAACGTGCGAGAACGGCGAATGAAAACTGTTACGATTACGTAAGATTATAATTATCAAAACTCAAGTCAGTGCAGAATTGTCTAAAATTAAGTTCGCGTGTGAAAATAATTTGTTTCTACAAAACATTGTGCAAGCTGCTAAACAATTTTTTTCCCCGACGCGCTGAAAGAATCAGTGTGTGGAGATAAACGATTATACGACTCGATCTTCGACAATTTCTCACAAAATGTTCACCCTTTCTATCGTAACTTTATTCATTTAACGGCAGAGTGACTCGCAAAAAAAAAAAAAACTCGATTTCGAGTTTTCGTTTTTACATTGAAATCTCTAAATGTTGTCCGATCGAGTTCAAATTTGCAGGCGATTTTATTTTTTCTTTTCTATCATAAACAACAGTTTTATGAGGAAGCCACGATTTTTTTTTATTTTTTGAACCAGTTCAATATCTGCATAATGCAACAGAAAAAAAAAAACACGGAAAGAGCGAAGAGAATCTCGGGATGAGATAAGCCTGTCTGGGATGATACATCCATCTCCTGTAGAGAAAATGATGGGAGATTGGTGAAGCGATGGGGTAAAAAAAAAAAAAAAAAAAACCGCGGTGAACAAAGTTAAAATTATATTTACAGAAAATTTAAGTGGATGGCAGATTTACACCTGACAATGTTTACGTACAACGTTAGCTTCCGGATGAGAGACGGGAAATTGGGAAATGGAAAGAGCGATCGCCTTTACGGAGAATCGAGAGACGGTAATAATATAAGATTAATGGGAGTAACGTTGACGTAACAATTGACTTGCGATTTGAGAAACGTTTACAGTCCGTAATAAGAGTAAACGATTATTTCTTTAATTACGAATGACGAAATTTCAGAAAACATTGATGTTGGAAAGTAAAAATTTTTTCTAAAAAAACTACAACGTCGCGTTAAATGTTACGAATTTCAATCCTGTGTAAGCTAAAAGTCATGCAACGCTCTGGGAAGTTTATATAAAAAAAAAAAGAACAATAAAGATTATACAAAAAGCGGAATGAATTATCTTATGTTTTCAAAGATTTTTCTACACAATTTTTGTTTTTTTTTTTTACTTTTTAGGGCTTGCAGGCTTGAGGCCGTTATCGAAGGAATGAAAAAGACGATATGCTCATAACGCGAAATTGCAACTCGATAGGAAAATCGCTGTATCAAATTGCGTAACGAAATACCTTTGTAACTTTGACGCTTTGATATTTGTACCAATATTATTATCCCCAACTTCCGTTCGGATTGATATACACGTCACTGACGGTTCTTCTTGTTTGCACGGAGGTGTAACAACGATACGATTAAATACCAACTGTAGGCAGATAGATGGGGGAGTTCGTTGCGATATTAATTACACGCAACTTTCTTACCTTTCACCGTCACTATCAACAATCGTCTCGAATTACAACTTCGAAATAAAAATTATCCGTACTACGATAATTGTGAAGAAGAAAAAAACCCAAGTTTCGTAATCAGATCAATAACAACGTTTGAATAAAAAATTCTCTCACATCTGACAGTTACGTACGTTAAGAGATTAAAGTAAGTAACGCTAAATTCATTATTCTGCAATTTTAGAATAACTTTCACGGGGTTGATTTTTAGTTCAGTATGATTAAAAAAATTTCAAACTAAAATTAAAACGGTACAAAGTAAAGATATTCCTTCAACGTGCATGAATCGTTGCATTAACGTTACCAATTTCAATCAAACATGATATATATATACGTTACAGACGTGTAAATATATCCGCGGATAGAAATGTGTAAAAAAAAAGTAAGAAATTTTTCGTGCGCATTGCTCAGGTTAAGGATAGATACGTATATGTAGAATATAGAGAGAAAGGAATAGTAGTAAAGGTGATTACACGTTGAAGGAAAAAGGGTGAGAGGGGAGGGATGAAAAAGGGAAGAAAATGGAAGGGAAGGAAGGGATATAATGATAATTACGTTATACGGTAGCAACGCGAGGCGAGCGGCAGTAGCGACATCAAACGCGGCGTACCTTTGCTGCAATATTACTACAAAGTGCCGGTAGGTATAAGGTATCTACACCCTCGTACCTCTCTACATGCGTAACTACGTACGTGAGATATGCACGCACGCGTGACTTAAACTTGTATAGAGAGAGAGAGAGAGAGAGAGAGAGAGAGAGGGAGAGAGAGAAAGAAAGCGTCGTGAGCAGCAGCCTAGCAAAGGATCGTCGAGTGAAGCTCTCAGCTATTACGAAGTAGAAATTATAAGCAATGGTCGGAAAGAGTGAGAGAGAGAGAGCGAGATAAGGGGTCCGTTAATTAATCCGACGAGGAGCGGTTTATCGCATTATAAATTAAATCGCAACTACGCGTTTGAATTTCCGGGCAATCGGACTCGTTGCACGATTATTATACCAATACGGAAATAAATCGGCATATATAGAGTCGTCACGTTTTGAGATTGGTAACCGAATGCCATTCATCCGTCCGTCTCGAATTTCTGCAATCAAAATAAACTCACCGATCCGCGTATATTTGTCCGTGTGAAATAGATTAATTATGCCTATTAATTTATGTGATCCGGTTGTGCGATGAAGCTATTATATATTCAACACAGGGTAAAAATTTGAGCGTACACAATAAGGTTATATATTGTATATATACATATATAATGAACAAAAAGGTCAGTTTAGGTCATTTATTTTTTTTTTTTTTGTTTTTTCTCGGCATAAAAAAAAAGCAAATTTGTCACCTCGAAAAAGTCATTTCTAATTCACACGATAGAAAATTGATATTTTCAATTTTTTTCCATGAACCTCTTAAATTCCCTGATATTTCCAGATATGTCAGGTTATCCACGCGTGTGGCCACCCTGATATTGTGTAAGAGGTATATACATATATATATATATATATATTACAATACTTATATATATATATAATATATATATATACGTACGTGCAACGTAGGCTCGTTGTCAGGGTGAAATATCAAACTGGCTTTACTAACGAACTAACTAACTTACTAACTAGCTACTAAGCAGTCAGGTAGCTAAAGGTGAACCCAGTATCACCAGGCACATACATTATACCCGCCTAGGTAATGATAATGCGTGCGTTGAGAAGGCGCGTGTATACATATACATATATAGTCCGTTCCGCGTGTACATCATAAGCCACGAAGCGTATTAGCACACGCGTGTCAAGAATGGCAGGCAACCATCTGCGAGCGGTTAGCGAGTGCGCAGGCTGGCGGGGGGGATAGCGGTGCATAGGAGGGGTGGACGATTCGCGGGCGAAATGAAAATAAATGACATCGTTCGTCGTAATTAATTTAACACGCAAGAGCGAAGGATAGAGAAAGGGAACCCGCGCCTCGGCGATACACCGACGTTATCGTGCGTGGGTCGTTGATTTTTCACTCATCGGTGGATGGATGGATGGATGGATGGATGGAGGGTGCGAGGGCGGGAGGGAGGGAGGGAGGGAGGGAGGGAGGGAGGGAGGGAGGGATGTGATGTGATGCCGGCGGCGAAGAGAAGGGGAGGAAAAACAGAGAGAGAGAGAGAGAGAGAGAATGAGGAGGTTCAGAGAAGCATGGTTCACCCTGAACAAGAAACTCTCTCTCTCTCTCTCTCTGTCTGTCTATCTCACCCCGGGTAGTTTTCCCTTTATTGTGAATTATGCTATTGGACCCAAGGAATTGTTTGTTCCCCTGTCCCTGTCTAGTCCGAGATTCTTGGACCGTTGTACATGTACTGCGCAACGATAAGGAACAAGTTTATTGTCGTCATTTTCACGGGAGCTTGCTTATAAAAGCTCCTTTTCATTCTCCTCCTGCGAGACTGCAGAGAGGCGTTATCGGAACGCTTATTTCTAAATTGAGACAAATTTTAGTAGCCAAGAAGAATGTTATCAAGCGTTGAACGAGCTGCTGTTATATATTGTACGTTAATACCGTTACAAATGGTGAAATCAAAACAGTCACAGATAAAAGACACGTTATACGTACGTGAGAACTCGTAATATGTTATAAAATGTATAAGATTGCCGCGTCAACTAACATTGTTAGAAAAACAGTCCTGCTTTTCAGACTTTAAAACGATAACACGTATCGCTAATAAAAAGATTTTTCCAATCTTTTAATTTCAGCTTCTTTCCGTCACTTTTTTACCGCTCAACGAAACCGATTAATTTCCGTGACACCCAAAAGTGTTACGACACTACGAACGTTTCTTCTCTCATACGAATACAAGAGAATATCTACAAGACATCGGATCAATCGAAAAATATAGTTCTAGGTAGAATATGAAAATTAGTTTTCTAGTATCCGTTACTATTCTTTCTTATTACGATCACTGTTGCTATATTTTCTTCTAACCGTTGCGAAAATTTAACGCTCGTGCAACGAGAAATTGACGTTAAGGCCTTGTGTGACTAAAAAAGTAGAGTAAACCTCAGAAACTGATTTTGCGTTGCAATAACCAAAAAAGGATAGACGATAGCCGAAAATGGTTACGTGTACCTCGTTTTTCGTAATTCCAGCAATATTCCAACAGTTTTTTCAACGATACCTTTTTTACTCAATTTTTCTGATCACTGTAACAAATGAAATTTTTCTCAGTACACATTGAAAATATAATCGTTACTTTCCGTAGTGCAGAAATTGTCTCGTAAGGTGTTAAAAAAAAAATAAAAATTTAGTTACAATTGACTGGAAATTATAATTCAACGATGCCTTTGCATTTAACTTCTCACCGCGTTATAGCACCGAAAATATAAATTGTACGTGGACAGATTATTTCAGATGTACTGCAACTATTGAAACGAACAAATTCATCTCTCTCTCTCTGTCTCTGTCTCTCTCTCTCTCTCTCTCTGGAGCATAATGTAGAAACTTGAGTGGCGCTGGTGGGTCGTTAAAATGTCGTATAATTGACAAATATGCAGGGATCGTTATATTGTAGTATCATCATCACGCATCGGTACATTTGACCCCAATTTGTATTTTATTTCGTTTCGTTTTTTTTTTTTTTTTCTTTTCTTTCAGATCCTATTAAGTACTCTTCTTCTTTTTCTGTGGTTCTTACAGACTAATTGGTTCAATTAGCCTTGTGCATAGCAGTCGCGATACGTCGTGCAAATTACATCAACGTATATGGATTTTGAATCCTGTCGCGTATCAATTAGTTATCGCAATTATACTCGCACGTCGTGGACGTTATTTTCGCACGGAGAATCGTCCGGATAATCAGTTTGATCGGTGTATCAAATGCCATGGAAATCGACGTGTCCGAATAGTACACTTATAAGCGTACCTATCGCCTAATCGTTTTCTCCAAATTTATCACGATACATCGGATACACTCGATATGTTTTCAATACATATCGTTATTCACGCCTGCATTGTTTGCCTGCAGAAAAATGAACGATTGACAGAACTTGAAATCGTAAAATTCAGATAAATAATAGTACGATATTGTATTCTTTGAGTATGCAAATATATTACGTGATAGAGTAAAATTTCGAAAGTTGAATTATACTCACGAAAATCAGAAATACCGGAAATAAGTATGACCAGGATTCCGAACGTAAAAACATGAAAAATCCAAAACAAAGAAAGATCAAAGTGGTGAAATCCGATGCTTCAAATTTTCAAATTTTCTCATTTTCCCACTTTCGGAACTTTGACTTGTCGGAAACTTGAGCGACAAGTTTCGGACTATTCGAAACTTTGTTGCTTCTTCAAAGTTTGATGTCGCGCGATTTTCACGGAAACGCGATTCCCTCCACCCCGAAACAACAAAGAGGTCTTGGGTCCAGAGTCGATTTATTTCTGTACCCACGGACGTATCATTTTTCTGGTCCAGTTATTTTTCCTATAAATAGCTCTAACGCAGCAGCATCAGCAGCAGCAACAGCAGCAAACCGGCTACCGCTGCACAGCGCAACAACTGGAGACTCTCGGAGGTGGAAAAGATTTGTGATTTCTCCTTTGACGAATGGTTCCGTTGGATCGGGACTAATTTCTCTAGGTCGTGGTTCCATAAATCCTTTTCCTCCCTCCGTCCCCGCCCCTCAACCCCCTCCGCGAGGTTTCAACACGCGTGAGTGCGTGATTCCTGAAGCCCGGGACTCGAGGAGCAAACGATCGAAAGACATTTTATTAATTATCTTTCTTCGAGATACGTTCGACAATTTTTCAAAATTTACAACATTTGTCTCAGATTTTTTCGAATAAATTTTTACCGATACTGCAGAAAAAAAGTGTCTACATTTTATTGTGTGGTGGGGGGGGGGGCGTAAATTGTGGAAAGACTTTTATAAAACACAAGAGAGGTTACAATATCGAATTTTGAAATACCTGAAAATTTATTTCATTCGCGATATAGTTTTAAAATGCGTGTTAAAATTTTTTAGAAATTATCCGCATACATCTGCATGCAGTAGATTTTCAGGTAATCGAAATTTCGATATCGAAACATTCTTGTATTTTATGAAAATCTTTCCACATTTCACCACCACCCATATTAATTGTTCACTTCTTCTTCAAGCGGCGTGAACAACATGGTGCAAAAGTGAGAAAAAAAATAATTACAAACAAATAAATAACGACAAGCGTTTTTCATTAATAAATCTCTCGAGATATTTCCTTGCAATTGAATTGTTCATAGATTAAACGGCATACGTGTGTAAAACCGAAGTTCCGTAAGCAAGTAAGAATGTAATACTGTTAAAAAATAAAGTGACCAGTCACGTTAAAAATAAAAATAAAGAATGAAAGGAAAAAAGGGGGGGGGGGGGTGAGATAAAGAAAAATGTTATATATTATTTTAACGTGCTTCAAGTTCAAAGTCTAAATCAGGACTGTTTGTAAAATAATACGGATCAACGCAGCAACCGGTAATTAGTTTCGACGTATTTTTTCTACGATGCCTACCTACTATAAAGCAGAACGACGAGCGTAAGGTTGATTCCGCCCTTTGTAACAATATTATCCGTAATTTCGTATATATACCAGCCTCAAATTATTACAGCTCTGTGAAAGTGGTGAATATCTGGAAAACCGGCTTAAGCTGCAGGGGTTGAATAATTAATCTGGTTAAAAGGTGGGTAAACGTAGAATAATCCGCCCTTGGAAGATATACGTACATTTATACACGCGTATTATACATACATACGTATATACATGTATCTATTCATATACATATACATATACATACACACACATTATATACCGCGTTCCGACGACGGTATAATTTGAAAATTCAGAATTTCACCGCGTGGCAACACATGCGGTGCATTGCGGTGCAGCATATTTCGGTGGTGGCGATATTCAAAGGGTCGTTGACCGCCTTCGAAACGACCCGCGAATATGCGATTTGGCGAGAAGTCAAGGTGACAGTAAGCAGCAGCAGCAGCAGCAGCAGCAGCAGCAGCAGCGATGCCGTAACTGCGTCAGAGGGTGGCCAAAAAGTAGAAGAGAAGAAGAAGAAATAAAATAAAAATTTGCAGGGTATAATGTTTTTACTCTTCTTCGCTGCACGGCGCGTTTGGTGAATTTTATCACGCAGCATTGTGTATTAGACGTACCTCGTTTTTCGTAATTCCAACGACATTCAAACAGTTTTTTTTTTTACGATACCCGTTTTACTCAATTTTTCCAGTTACTGTAACGAATGAAATTTTTCTCAGTGCGGAAATTCCTGCAGAATATTGTTAGCAAAAATAATCCGCGGATAACGTTGCGTTTGGGCGTAAAGTAGAGGTTGAAAAAAATTGAAAAAAAAATTAAATTAAGACTCGACGTTCATTGTAACGAATAATAAAAGGTGGTAAACGACGATGGGAATTCGAAAGATGAAAAAAACCTACCTTGGCAGGATAACAGCGACGCGGTCATGCGCAGAGACGCGCAAACGGCGAGCGTACCGTCAAAGCAATTAGCCGAAAAAATGCCTTATGCTAAATCCAGGATTACCTAATCCCCCGAAGGCGGGCCGAAGTAGAATTACAGATAGTCGGAGGAGGGGGCGAGTCGATTGGTATAGATGGAATTCGAAGAAGCGAACCGCGCAGTCCTGTAATTGCGCGCTTCCGAGATCGGTTAATCTCGCGGATTTGGCATTAGGGTATATTTTTCGATTTTACTTTTCTCCTTTTTTCCCCTCAGACGATAGATATAATTTTTCTTTTTTGTTATTGTTTTTACGTCCTCACACAGACGTGCAACGGAATCGAATCTGAGAAAAACCGAACAAACGCAAACTAATACAGCCGGAGTGGGGTTGAAATTCAGAATTTTGAGATTTCCGAAAGCGCAAAGTTCCAAATATTTTCGTGGCGAAACTTGAAGCAAGGAAATCAAACTTTGACGAAACAACAAAGTTTCCAATGATCTGCAATGAAAAAGTGCAAAATACCGAAAATATGTAGATTTAAAAATCTGAAACATCTAAATGCCGAATAATCGAAGATTTTCTGTTCCGTGAATTTCCGGTTTGGAGAAATTTCGCCGCTGTGATTTTTCTAGGTTTTGGATTTGCGATATTTTCAGGTTCGGAATTCTGGTCATTCTAATTTTCAGCTTTTTCGATTTTTTACACGTACTCGTTGAGTGGGTAAACTACGCTGTGTGAATATATTTCAACTTTCGAAATTTCGCTCCACCGATACTTTATTTTTGGAATTTTGCTCCGACGTGAGTTGAATTTTCGGAAATTTGAAGCCGTCGGCTGTCATTTTCTCGTTACATTATAATTTCAAATGTTTCAATATTATAAAACCTATTCTCAGCTAATTGATTTATGTTATCTTGCGTAATTGAAAATTTGTTCGTATTCATTCGTCTCCTAAACGTCAAAAATGTCGTTTCATTAATTTTCACCATCATCGTCCAAGCCAACACTACCCGATATTTTCAAAACGCTGATTTTTTTTTCCCTCACCCTCTTCCCGATTCTTGATTCAACCCGATCCGACCGATCCTCCGCATCGCCGACCCTAAATTCAAAAATACACACTCACTTCGAAAGAGTGGCTAAAATTGAATTTCCCTGCCCTCCATATACCCCGAACGCCAAACAGCAGGCGGCACTCTGACTCCCACTCTCGTTTCTCGTATACACGGGGTTAAATTGGCTGACTACACCGCGAGATTTGGGTGGTAATGCGACGACGGGTGGTGGATGAAATCGAGCCTTGCCGATGGGGAGGGAGGGCAACAACATCGGTGTCTGAACGATGATGATGGTGGTGGTGGTGGTGGTGGTGGCATTAGGCGTAGAACTCATCGTCGAAAAATATCGACGTACTTTCACTAATGCATAAAAATGCACACATGTCATATGTACGTATACAAGAGTTTTATTCGATCCACGTGATTCGCTCGCCGTGCTTTTCACACACACACACACATAAATATATATATATATATGCAGCCTTCGCAACGACGAGTAGACGCTTTTACCATAATGGACTAAAATTTATCCTACCAATAAACGAATTTACGGGTTGCCCGCAAATTATACCATCGGACCACCCGTATTTTGATATTCAGATACGCGTTTGTATAGATAATACACCGTAATATGCATTACGAATTACGTTATCGGAGAGTTAGATTTGTTTTCGAAAATTTTCAAACCATTTCTCATCGCCCGTATATTAACATTATCGAAACTGTAACGATACACGGATAACCGCCAATTGTCAAAATCCCGATTTCTTCGTTGCGCAGCGAGTTTCAAGCGATCTCGAAAGATTGAAAATTGCTGCAACTGTATATCAAAATTTCCTTTATAAACCTCTCTCGATATCTTAAAAACATTGCTTCGCGCGTTGTAATATAATCAACAGGCGAAAAAAAAGAAGCAAGAGAAAGAGAGAGAGAGAGAGAGAGAGAGAGAGAAAGAGAGGGGTGAAAAAAAAAAAAGAAAAAACAAGACAGCCGGTACTAATCGAAGTTCCGCGACTGAATACAGAGAGAAGTAAAATGAGGAGTGAAAAAACAATGGGGGTGTAGAAGAAGAAAATAAAAAAGAGAGAAAAAAAGAAAAACAAAGTACAGAAGCTTTGGGGATGAGGCAGAGTGCGATGATCCCGAGTACCGAATGACGTGACGGGCATTGTGTCGTTAGCACAATTACAAAATTACACATTTTCATTTCCCGTGGGTATTTTTCGGCTATTGCCGCTTTGCACGAGCATTTATCGTTCAGCTACATATATATATTTATATATATATATATATATACACACGCACACACGCATATGTCCAGTTATATTCCGTACGTATACGTATAGCGGTATGCAATGTGCAGAATTTCACACACACAGAGAGAGAGAGAGAGACGCGTACACGTAAATATGCGTTAGTACAACATCAGCTCGGAGGCGCAAGGTCGTAGGTAAAAGTGCGTGAATATACGGGAGGATGGAAATCTGTGATGGTGGTGATGATGGTGGTGGTGGTGGTGCGTTGTGCGTGCACACGTGTTATTGATCGAGGGTTGGTTGGAGGCTCGCGTTGTTAGCTGGCCAGAAGCGAACGAGGGAAGAGGGATGAGGGAGGGTGGAGGGTGGAGGGTGGAGAGCCGAGCCGAGTCGAGTCGAGTCGTCGAGAAGGACGAAGACGTCGACGCCGTGTTCCTCCCTCTCTTTTCCTCCCACCCTCACGCCTCACCCACCATTCCATATTCCTCTCTTAGTATATTTCATTTCATTTCATTTCATTTCATTTCATTTCATTCCATTCCATTCCTCCCCCTCCTCGTCCCCCTTCCGACCATTATATCAATCTTTCTGCATTCCCACTTTGCCTGTGTACCCCCTAATCAAAGTAGCGGAAAACTGCGGATACATTAACTTACACCCACCTTATAAGTAACCACAAACGTTACACACGCACGTCGTCGTAACTGATAAAAAAAAAAAAAAATTTGTCTCGAGTAGGTACCTACGAATTGTATCAGCTTTAACTGCGTTACGTATTACATTGTGCTGGACCGATTTCACAATCATTGAAAAAAAATAGATAGAAAAAAAAAAAAAAAAGAAAAGATGAAGACGGAGGAATTTTGTAAAATATCGGATGTAAGTATTTGCATGAGAGCGTAATTTGAAAGATGATTTGTTGAATTGTTTCACGTGTATGCGTAAGTATTCCTTTTTCCTTGTTTATCCTGTGATTTCGTATTTGGGAGAAGAGTGGAATCAATTTCGTCGTATTTATCATCGTCCATCAAGACCACCACCGTCCCGTTCCCTCCCTTCCACCTCCGTCGCCACCTCGTAGCCGAGTGAACTCTGTACGGTAAAGCTCGCGTTAAAGCTACGTCGCAACCGCTACAAGGATATTTTTATTCGCATCATTAAACGTGCCCAGTGGCAGCATAGAATAACGACGACCGTACGACTGCTGGCTGTTTTCTACCCTGTTGTAAGTAACCATGGTACGTCGTCGTATGAAACAGTTGTTTTACAACGTGAAAAAAAAAAACAAACACATACCTAAATATTAACGTACCTGCAGATAAAGGGCTATGGGAAGAAAAAGAAAAAAAAAAAAATTTTTGATTTCAAAAAAAAAAAAAAAAAAACAAAGAAAACAATAAAAAAACATCAGACGGCAAACCTCCTGACCCGTATATTACACTTGCGTATCACGTACGCGTACCTCATATAAGTATGTTCATTCGGTTTACAATTTTATACGTATAAAAAAAGCGGTGAAATATAATAGAAACCATAATGATTGTAATAATAATAAGTATACGTGAAATTTTTTTATCCAGGAATTAATTCAACCACTTGGCGAATACGAGTTTGATGACAAACGTTACATAGCATTACCCACGCGATGTAAAACTAAATTTCCGCTCTTCCAAATTTATGTGGGTAGACAGGTAAGTATAATATGAATGTTGAAACTTGACAAGCATGTTTGAATAACAAGAGTGATCCTGTTGTGTATAATGTACGTGTATGTGTGCGGTGATGTATTTATGGCAAGGCGTTACATAAGGGAGCGCGAGAGCTTTTGCGTGCTTCCAGACTTCGTTGAGGGTATGGGGAATAAAAAAAAAAAAAAAAAAAAAACGAACAGAGAAAGAGAGATAGAGAAAGGGTAGAACAAACAGTAAGAAAGAAAACGGAGAAGAGAAGAACGAAAAAGAAACGTTGAAATACATACATGCGTGCACAAGAAATATAATATTATATATATAATACACACGCACACACACAAAGGAAAAGAAATATGACGAGGGATGTGCGGGACCGTCGGAAAATCGTAAAGGACGTTTCTGTTGCGTTATTTTTTTTTTCTTCTTTTTTCCTCTTTTTTTATTCACTGAAACAAGAGGTTTTGTCTCGAGTGTACTTCGCGTTTCGGTATTTAAATCCGAGCTTAATTGTTTGAAAATCAATAGGTCGTATTTCTGTACCTACCAACCTACCAACCTACCCTTCCCTTCCCGTTACACTCTCGCAAAGTTACTTTCGTTCCTCATTCTCTTTCACTCTAACGGCTTCGGCTTTGATACTGCGATGTTAAAAATGTTTGGACACGCGAATGAATTTTCACTTTTCGAATTCACCCAGTAGTAATGCGACACGTGTACCGAAATCTTCACACCAGTTAACGAATCGATTCGATCTTTCGGGAATTGGATGAAAAAATTATTGATTAAATTTGCGATTTTAATTGAACATGTAATTAAGAAAAAAAAAAAAAGCCGCGTCGCGTCGATTGTATCGAGGGTTGAAAATCCGTACAACGAGAGGTTACAAAACGGGGATGTAAAAAGAGCTTGTAAAAAAGATGAACGAATCGATAGCTGGAAAGAGAACGACGGTGGGAAAGAAAAATGATAGAAAGGAGGGAAGGAAGAAGAAGAGGAAAAAGAAAATTGAAGCGGGCAGGGTAGCGAGTGTGAAAATCGACTGAGGGGAAGGAGGTCGACGGTGTAGAAGGAGAGGGATGGAAAAACACGGGAGAGAGGAGAAATTACTTTTCACCCTTACTGCAGTAACACGGGGAAAGCAGTCGTCCGTTCGTTCCGGAATTAAATTGAGCGTCTAAATACTACAAGCGACAACAACCTCTGCGCGACCAAATTATACATGATATATATGGTGCATTCCACGTCAACTCGGTAAACGGTTGACCTATTGTCACGTTTCAATTTCACCAAGGATTTTTCCGACTTTGGTACGATCCCTGAATGGCTTCGTTAGAAGAAAAAATTTCCAATTTTTTTCACAATCAATCATCCTTACCCTACAATTTTTTTAAACTCTTCTCAAAGACACCGAAATTGTTTTTTGAATTAAATTTACGATTTTTTCAACCGTTTCTTCTATTTTTATACGTTTACCAAGTTGGCTTGGAATGTCTCATATATATATATATATACACACACATTACTCGGTATAACCTAAATTTAGTATACAAAACATGTATAGTTTCGATTTCTACAGCATTAAATATATTTCTGTGTGGGAACAGGTATCATCAGTTACGTTAATTTATTCGTTAGTACTTTGTCATCCCTTCTACCAAAAAAAATTAAAGTATGCAAATAAAAACAAGAATAAAATAAAATAAAAAAGCTACAACAAACGCTTATGTATATAATAAAATTGATGATGCGAAAATGGCGTGAATCAATAATTCAGTTGAATGTTTGTACGCACTGTGAAAAATTTAATTCGTCACAGTAACTAGAAAAATTGAGTAAAACAGGTATCGTTGAAGAAAACTGTTTGAATATTGTTGGAATTACAACAAACTAGGTGCACGTAACTAATGAAAATAGTCAAGGACTGAGCGGTAACCGTGACTAAAAATTTCTCCCAGTGTATTCTAAAACTGTGCGTCCGGTATTTGAGGGTAATAATATTGTGCGAA
Organism: Neodiprion lecontei; assembly: GCF_021901455.1. NCBI lineage: Eukaryota > Metazoa > Arthropoda > Insecta > Hymenoptera > Diprionidae > Neodiprion > Neodiprion lecontei. The sequence goes on along the minus strand of NC_060261.1, from coordinate 4,969,032 downwards.
AAAAGTGGAAGAAAGACTTTTGGGAATAGACGGGGAGGTTAAGTGAGTGAGTTAGGATGTGTCGTCTACATGAGCATATAGATATATCGTTTCAACGATGATCGATGGATCCCGTAAACCGCCATGACGACGACGACGACGACGACGACGCGACGCGACGCTGCTATTGCTGCCACTCTTGCGAACTATGACACAGCCTTTTAGTTTCTCACAATATCATAATTTATTCATACAAACCTGAAGCAATTTCTAACCACCTTGATAGAAGACCTCGCGTATCACGGATCTACAATTTTCAACGACTCTCTCAAACAAAATTGGTCCGACAATATAACAGGATAAATAATATGAAAGTACGTATAACATAAGATTGTAATCGTCCGAAACGGTTTACTTGTTTATATATTGTTTTTTTCCTCACTTGCCTAATACTCCAATCTTCTCGTTCGTAATTTTCATTTTTATTTTTTTCACCCACTACTATAAAAACACCCCAATCTTCTAAATTCCATCCCTCGGATAGATCGTATCGTTAAGTATCCTGTATGGTCTCATTTCCTACGTATTTCAACAACGAATCAAGTGTGCCAAAAATGAAGCAACATTTTCTGTAAGTTCGAAAAAACCATGGTCAAAATATTAGCAAACAAAACACGAAAATTTATGTAGTCGCAAACGATGCAATAATTTTTAAGCAAAAAAAAAAAAAGGACCAAGTTGATCAAATATCCAAAGTAGAAAAGACCCGTGATATACATTCCACGACAAACAGTATACGTATACACGTCGTGCATAGTTTACAGGAATGTAGGTAATTACAGGCATACGCGTATATAATTACCAGCCATGGGGATGCAACTTAATGGTTGATGTATAATGAAGAGGGGGCGGCAAAGCCGAGAGTCGCCAATGTGTGTATCACTATTTATACCACGAATAGATAAATGATGATGATGATGATAGTGGTGCAAGAGGGAGTTTGGAGGGGGGGGATTTTAGGGTAGCCATGCATGGATAGCCTATCCATGATGGAGGAGAGACGGCCGGTGTAAGCCTTGGATATTTGTAGACGCTAATACGACCTTCTTAAAATTTCCACCAATCTGTATGAATACCCGGAAAATTTGTTTAAATCTCTTGTGCAAATTTTAACCTCGGGCTTTTGAACGTCGATGATGCGATGCGAGTAAACATCGTTACATCGGATATGCATTTGAATAATATTCGTAACGAATGATTGTACGTACATGGGTGTATAACTACTTTGTCAATAATCGCTTATAATTCGATTTCTATACATATATAGATTGCGTTGATTTTAACATTTATATAACTGTCTCTGCTTGCTCCCTACATATAAATATAAATAAGGACTGTTACAAGAATTGTACGTAAAAACGAATCTAGATGATATCGTTAACGTGTCGGAATTACGTTCGCTCGGAGAAGATAACTACGCTGCACACTGAGAAGAATATGGCTTGGCGTATGAAACTAGAAAAGAACTATGACCAAGACGAGTACCAGTCTGCCCAGCCAGCAACACCCCATAAAAACCACCGGCATAAATATCTCCTCGTAAAAATTCCACGCTTCTTTATTTACTACCTATATTCACCCCCCCCCCCCCCCTCCCCCCTGCGCCGTAACCGCCGTCTCTCGCCTCGCGTACTCTGTGAAAATTTATAACTAATTTTTCATACACGTACTTACCTACACTATTCACATACGGTAGGAGAATATCGTATTAATAATAATAATGACGATAACAATATGATTCCGTCATGATCCCTGCGGGGTGATAAAGAAAAGATGGCGAATTTATCGCGACTAGGGTTTACACTGCAGTATATTACATCATGTAATATATAATGTATGGTATAAAACGCTGAGAAAAATTTCATTTCTTACGGTAACTAGAAAAATTCGGTGAAACAGGTATCGTTGAGAAAACTGTTTGAATATTGTTGGGATTAGGAAAAACGAGGTAAGCCTAAACATTTTGCGCTATCGTCGATCCTTTTTTGGTTATCGCAACGCGAAATCAGTTTCTGCGGTTTACTCTACTTTTTTAGTCAAGCGAGGCTTTAACGTCAATTTATCGTTGCACGAGCGTTAAATTTTCGCAACAGTTGCAAGAAAATATAGCAACGGTGATCGTAATGAGAAAGAATAGTAACGGATACTAGAAAACTAATTTTCATTTTCTATCTAGAACTATATTTTGCGATCGTGGTAAAAACTGAAAATAGTTAAGGACCGAGCGGTGATAGGAACTAAAAATTTCTCTCAGTGCACGGCGTGGCAATAACTATGAAGAAACAAGGAACGGTTGTAAAGTGGAAATCGAGAATTAAATTGTTCGCGATGATGATACATCGGAAGGTGGTTAAATTTTAAGGAAAAAGTCAAGTGTACGAAATGCTCGCTAAAATTAGATAAATATCGACTAAATATGTATGTATGTCAGTATGTATGTACGGAATGTGGAAATGTGGAAAAGAAGGAACAGCTAATCGATTAGCGGGACGTAGTGTATTTTGTTTTTTATTCAACGGGAAAACAAATAACCCGAAGCGTAGGGAGGGATTCTCGTTTTCACAGCTCGTACACGGATCAACGACAGAGAGAGAGAGAGAGAGAGAGAGAGAGAGAGAGAGAGAGAGGAGATAGAGAGAGATAGAGACGATTTCGAACTAAACGAAATACGACTAGTTCCACCAAAATTGCGCGACCTAAAAATACAAATAAGCGTCCATAAAGTTGAGAAAAAACGAAACGAGAACGATAAAAAAAAAATAAATAAATAAATAAATAAGAAGAAGGAAACGCTCACACGCACGTATCTCATACAGGATTCTGTCGCAAGTAAGTAAAAGATGGAGAAACGCGTTCCACGTTTCAAATATGACTTTTAGATTTTGTTTATACAGTTGCGGGACGAAGATAGACGTATTATTCCTCATGCATCCACACATGTATACACTTGCATATATATATATGTGTGTACATGGGTTAGGTTAGGTACGTATGTAACTACACGTGGGAAATTGAATCGTCCGCCTGTCGGTGGTCGTTTTTATTTTGTGTTATTTTTTATTTTTTTTTTATTTTTATTTTTATTTTTTTGTTGTTAGTATCAAAAACAGCTGCAGGCAAACACCGTAGAAGCAAATATTGTTCTTTCGTAAAAGAATGACGGAGGAAGGGGGGGGGGGGGGGGGGGGTGTGTGTGGAGTGGAGGGGGGGGGGGGGAGAATTAATGGAAAAAATAAGGTTGGTTTATCGACAATCGAGTGAAATTTGAGAAGAAAACAAAACACGGCGCTGATATGCGGCGGTATGAAAAAGCTTTGAGGAACGAAAATTTACAAATTTTTTTTTTTTTTTTTTTCTTTCAACTATTGTCCAACACCCGGGGAAAATACTAATGACAAAACAAACGAATAACCAAAATACGCTTACCTACGTCAAACATATCGTTAAACACGTTGGATCGGGATAATCGATAATAAATAAAAAAAAAAAAAAAAAATGTCGCGATATTATGTTATCAAAATCGAACATCGTATCTCTACAAACATTGCCGCACAAAAGTCCGATACAGTCGAATGAACACACATGTGTTTTATATCGTCGGATAAAACGATGATAATTATTTCCTGGGATTTCCAACAAGATAAATCAAATACATACGTTTTCTACAAATATACACATATATATATATACATATATATACTTGTACTGTAATATTTGAGGAATAAAACATAGCTGCAACGTTTGATTTGGTAGGAAAAAAAAAAAAAAAAAAGGAAAAAAAAAGTTTCGAGAAAGATTGAGGTAGTTACAGAGAAAACGAATTCGTCATTACGGTAAGTTAATGCTCGTATATAATTTAAAACTTCGACATTTCTCGTAGTATAATATATCAACATGAGTCATATAATATTGTATACATATATATTTAGTAAACGTTCAAGTACTTTACTCGTCGTCTTCGTCTTTATATTTTCCTAATGGCCGGAGTGCAAAGGGTAATCACATTTATCGTACCGCATGACTGTTGTTAATTTTGCAGGTGGCACATGTCGTTTGAAAAAAAATGAAAAATAAAGTTCCTAAAACATTTCTTGATGTCCGTAGAGCAAAAAAGTGCAAATAAAAAGAAGAAAAGAAAACAATTGTGGATCGAGATACGAGATACGTAATCATCAAGTTCAAGGTATAATTGAATCATTCGTTTACAATTTACGTGTAACAAGCTTGTCGAGTTTCATTAGTCACGCAATCGTTCCACGATCTTCTGATATCGTACCTAACCAACGAACACTTTTTTTTTTCTCTTAGAAACTCGTCATTGCCTGACAAATGACTTCTTGTTTAACCTATACGTAATATAATTTCATTTCTCAAGTTCGTTGTTGTATTCTAATAGAAAGTGGAGTTCTAGTTCGTACGGTTTGGACGATATTACGCGATGGAGTGAGTGAGAAAAAAAAATTTGTAAATAAACAAACCATTCGTCTAATATTTTCACGTTTTTACTTTGTTTAATTATTTCTACTTTTTTTGTTTCAAAGTAAAATTGTCATAATATTTTCAAATTTTTTACACATAAAAGAAGATGTTACAAAGTAAAGCGGAAAATTTCTTTGTATGTTTTCGAAGATAAATCTCGCTGATATGACCGCCTGAATTTATCGCTATTTATATCTGGCATCTGAAAAGAAAGAGATTATGAAAACACACACTTGTCGTTATCGTCTGGAGCACCATCAAAATTATTTATCAACATTTAATCCATTGCTTCAACAATTCAAGTTGAAATAAAGAGGTTGAATGTTTCAAAAATCCTCCGTATTATTTTTTTTTTCCATCGAATTTGGATAATCCTGCTTCAGACGATAACGACAAGTGTACTTTGTGAATAATCTCTTCGATATTTTTTTTTCAGATTTTTTTCCGATCTTTCAACAAGTCAAGATATCGTCCTGTAAGCCAGATTTAAACAGGATTAACTTCGGACGGCCGTGACATAAAGAAAACGATAAAACAATCGAATAAATTTCACTCAGAGAAAGAATATTGTTTTAAAAAACAAAAAAATTCATCGAGACGCGAGACTACCCCCTCAAAAATCAAAGTCATACGTACATTACACGGTGCAGTAAAGAATCGAAACGAATGAGAAGACACGGCGTATACATAAATGTTACGAGAAAAATCGAGAGAAACGAAAGCTGGCAGAAAAGGAGACGAGGCTGGTAGTCTGGTGGTTTCCAGGGGATGAATGAGGCGAGCTGACGTTAGTTTAGGTTAGTTTAGGTTAGGTTAGGTTAGCGTAGAATAATCGAGGACGGGTGTTACGCGAGCTCAAGCAAAGGTGAGGAGGAGGAGGAGGAGGAGGAGGAGGAGGAGGAGGAGGAGGAGGAGGAGGAGGAGGAGGAGGAGGAGGAGGAGGAGGAGGAGGAGGAGGAGGAGGAGGAGGAGGAGGAGGAGGAGGAGGAGGAGGAGGAGGAGGAGGAGGAGGAGGAGGAGGAGGAGGAGGAGGAGGAGGAGGAGGAGGAGGAGGAGGCGAGGTTGGCTCTTTCAGCTTTCCACAATCTACGGCCGGCTTAGCAGTGGCAACGCTCGTATTTTACGTGGCAGGGTTTGCCGGTGTCGCGGAAGAAGCGAATAAGGGGGGATGAAAGGGGGAAAAGTCAAGTGTAAGGGGAAGGGAGACCCGACATCCGGGTTTCACTGCACCCACACATCAGCGATCGGGAGTTGTGTGTGTGTCTTTTTCCTGCACGTGGAGGAGAGAAGAGGAGAGGAGAGGAGAGGAGAGGATAGGAGAGATGATGATGCTGCAGGCGCAGAAACTGCAGTAGCAGAGCAAAACCTACATTATATACAAGGTTCTCTTTTCGCTGCAAAAGAGCTGAGAAGAGCAGCATGACTGTCCCATGGAGCTTGGACTTTCATCTCTTCCTCTTCCTCCTCCTCCTCCCCTTCTTCTTCTCCTTCTTCTTCTTTCGCAGATCAGAGCAGAGCAAACGTCGCGTTAACCGCGGAGCTTCAAAAAACGATAACGAAGAAGATGAAGAGGAGGAGGAGGAGGAGGAGGAGGAGGACGAAGAGAGGAAGCAAGCAGCTCCGGGGGCTTCAGATTACCACTCTCCTCCTAATCCCCTCTTATCACGACACCAAAGCAACCCCGCCTCGTCCCATTTCCAAAACCCTTGCCCAGTTCCACCGCGTCGCATTAAACCGAAACGTTCCTCGACTCGAGCAGCGTTGTCGCAGCGCGGACTTTTCACAGAAATTCTCGTGTCGAGGTATTTCCGGTAAATTAAGTGGGCTGGTACGAGGTATACACTGCGACTAGTTCCGAGGAACTTAAGAAGAAGAAGAAAAAGAAGAAGAAGAAGAAGGAGAAGAATAGGTAAAAGACGAAGAGGAACTGGAGGAGGAGGATAACCAGGTAGAGGCGAAGTCTGGGTGTAATAACGAGCGTGTATAACACAGCCTGTATATTTAATAACGTACCGTGTGGCACTGCACAGCTTGCACAGCTTGCACAGCTTGCACAGCTTGCACGGTCTTTCAGCACCTTCTTCATGGAAAAGCCTTGTAAGCTCTTGCATAAGCCCGGTAAAGAGATCAAAGAATATAAACGATGATTATAAAATCCCTTCTTATTTTTTTCCTCCTTCACTCTGTAGCTAACAACCAACCAGGGTTACGAGGCAATTTTTCTTTTACCGTCTTCGTTATCTCGTTCAAATCCGCCTCTCAAATTCCAACCAACATCCAAATCACACTGTCTTCTAGTTGTACCAAAGCCTGACCAATTAAACTGCCGAAGAATGAAAATTGAAATCAATAGTGAGAGGAAGAAAACTTTGGTTTTCGGTATTGTTTTATCGAACCCAAATTATTCTCCTCGACACTTGTATTTTATACACAGGATGGCCACAAATATTTTTGGGAGAAAGAGTCGTCGACATTTTTTAGGTTCGCCAAGACCCAAGACCTTGTTTTCACCGACATTTTCGCAGTTCTAGTAAAATACTAAAACCGAAATTATTCGGCTTGTTAACTTTACGTTCGTTTACGATTCAATTCGAATTGAAGAAAAAGTGTAATGTAAAAAAGAAAAAAGCTCGATCTAAGCCAATCATTTTTACAAAATCATTTCTAATTCCGATTGTAGGAAATTGATATTTTCACCTTTTTCCATTACCGAATTGAAAATTCCACGACATTTCCAGGTTTTCCAGATTTTCCAGGCAAGTGGCCACTCTGTATACACACAAGGTGCGGTACTTCAAGTTCATTTCGTTAAAAAATATCTCGTGCACTTTATCACGGCGCGTGTACGAAATAAGATTAAAAAGAGAAGAAGCTTAAAAGTGAAACGATTCGTTCGGTTAATTCACCGCACGAAGCACGTTGTAGGTAAAAGCACCAGCTTCTAACGGCCATGTGGCGCATGGCCGAGACCCGATATAGAGCCCAAGATATCTATTCGGAGTACGTAGGCTTGCTTGAAAAATACGCAGATTCGTCGTCGACGATGGCGGCTGGATACCACCACCACCGTCACCACCATCATCGTCGCGCAGCGTGACGTAGCATCGGGTGCTGGGTCGGACAGGTCCGACGTCTTAAAACTACGACGAGAAAAGACAGTCGACGTCGTCTACGTTGGTCGAAGAAATCGGAGCATGGTGATGCGGATAAAAGAGCCCGAGGCGTTCGGTGTTTGTTCAACGGGAAATACGGAAATTCGGTGTTTGTTGACGAAAATCGAAAGAAAAATAAGATGAAGGATTGAAAGAGAAGAGGGTCACAATTTGGGAAAGGTATCGGAACCAGATTTTCAATGACGTTGATGTACCGTTAACGTTACTCCAACGATGCGTATTTGGGAAATTCGTTACCTCGCAAACTTAGGATCGTCTGAAATTTAGCCAAGTTAATGATAACAAAGAAAACATTTTCATATTTTGAAAAAACCAATTTCTTGGAAGTCGTTTATTCCGTGATGTTTCGTTGCTAACTTCAACGTGGTCGTTTTGGAATTCCCGATTATACAAGCCTACAAGCCTCCGTGACGTATTATGGAAAACAAAAATCTTCTGCTCGGTTTTCAAGGCTAAACAATAGAAAAATTTGGAAAGGCATTTTCCGAAATACTATATCAAGACTGAATCCATGTTTTTTTTTTGTTTTTTTTTTACATAGTTTTCGACCATTCCTAATTACAAACCGAAAGGCAAAAACATCGGTGAAAAAGTGTCAGCAAGATAAGAATAGATTTGAATCGTACAATTAGTTGAGTTTGAAACAGCTCGTTAGTAGTTTGTCACCCGCAATTAATGTTCTCCCTTTCTGTACAAATCGATAAATGAAAGCGCCGTAGCAGCGACAAGAGGTAGGTTAAAACCACAAAAACCTCTCTCTTTTCTCTTCTCCCCATTTTTCACATAGTTCGTTTAGTGTTTATAAGCCCTCCTCGTCACTCAAGGACCCTAGCGGTTACGTTTCAGCGACACGACGAGCGAAATAAGAGCGAAGGAGAGAAAGAGAGAGAGAGAGAAAAACCGCGAAGCGTAGAAGGGAATGAAAAAGGACGCCGATTCCTGGCTGCAAAACGTTGAGAGCTCTTGAACTGAAAAAACAAGAGCCGACGATGGTTCCGTTCGAAGAGCGAAGCAGAAATACGAAGAAGAAATGATCGGAGAGACGAAAATATTGCGGCTGATGTTCGCACGTGGGAATGAAAGCGACGAGAAAGCTCAAGCTGGAGAAAAATTATGGAAGCCAACTAACTTTTGCGGTACCGCGTAGCGGGGAGGAGGAAAGAAGGACGAAAGGTAAAAACGGAAGAAATGTTGTTGTTTTTTTTTTTTTTTTTTTTTTTTGGGGGGATGTTTTTTAGGAAAACGCAGCGTAGGTATAAAGGAGAGGAAACAGAATGAGGAAAGAGCGGGAAAAAATCTTCGACATCAAAGCTCCGAGGCAAGGCGGAAGCATGCCAGCAACTACACAGTGCAAGCTCTCTAAATGGGGGCTAAAGAATGAGTTGCAGCAGGATGGAAAATGCAGAGGCGAGAATCGTTAGGGAGAGGGAAATTAGAGCTTTCGCCCTCAAATGAAAACATTCCGACCTCAAAGCATGGAAAACTGGATAGTACCAGAGATACCTGCCTACGTATAAGTTACACACGAAAAAGCTCGTGATTACGGATCCCAAAGAGTTCTCTTCTCTCTCTCTCTCTCTCTCTCTCTCTCTCTTTCTCTCATTCCCGTCGGGTCGAGTGAAATACAGAGATCAAGAGAGAGAGAGAGAGAGAGAGAGAGATTATAACCGAAAAATGAAACGGAAGTAAATACCACCATCAATTGAATAATCGTAATGTGAAAATGGAAAAGTTATGCAAAGTAAAGGAGAAAATCGAGGAAATAATAATGTCGAAGAGAATCTGATCTAATCTCTTCTATTCGTCGTTTCTGAACTTATATTCATTACAGGAATATGAAATAATAATTTCGAAATAAATCGGTGACTCGATCGCGTCAAAAGCACGTCAATTCACGATTTTTCGAAGCTTTTTGTGGAAAATGTTTATAACATAGTATAAGAATAACGTAGAGAAACGAATTAAATTCCAGATCTTTCTTCTTCAAACCAAGTTAAAGATCAGCCCGACCTCCATAAATCTTTTCCAAATCTTTTCTCGAGAAGTCTCTCACGCTACCGTTATAACGAATAATAATATTGTAGTTATATACGTGTACGGTATATGTGCATGCAAAAAATGATTTTTGATGCCGCGTATTTTTCTCAGCGCGGTTTCAATGAAACGAATAAGATAAAAACGAATAGAGGTAACAGTCAGAAGCTTTTCGTGATAATATCTCCAGAGAAAACCTTCGTGCGAGAGGAGAACTCAAATAAGGAGGGTGGAAGGGGAAGAAAAATAAAAAAATTTACTTCAATTTCTTTTTCTCCCCGTTTTTACTTTGCGTAAATAACCGCGCGCGTATATATATATACATATTATGCGATATGCATATATGTATACGTTATAAATATAAATATGTACATCGTAAGTATAAGCAGAAGCCTCTTACAGTCAGGATTTTATACATATACGGTTTATACTTATATATTATACCGTTGAAACATGACAAATAAAATTTACGTTCGCGGATTACAAAATTTTGCAAGACCGAGCCAAGGGAGGGAAAAAAAAGGCGATATGAAAATAAATAAATAAATAAATTGTCCCACAGTTAAAGTGATAATTTTCCCGAATCCTAGACTGCTTAATCTTGACTGTAATGAATTTTTGTTTCACAAGCTTTCCGGAATTCGATGTGTGATTTTATTACCACAAGTTCTCCGATTTAAACCACTAGTTTTAATTATTTACACAGGCTAATGAAAATGTGGCAATTTACTACAAGTTATTAAAATTTTACCGTTAAATTACCAAGGAATAATGAAAAAAGAAAAAGAAAAAAAAAAAAAAAAGAAAGAACGGACAACGTAAACCCGTAACCACAAAGATGAAACAAGGAAAAATAAAAAATCAATTCCTCCAACGAGATAAGCTAGCACGATGATTAGTTCCAACGCGTAAAAAAAGTAAGTCGCACAAAATGCAATTATTTTTTTCTCTGCGAGAAACATAAAAAATACGATTTCGGATCGTCGACGGACGGTGTAGGTAATCTTTTTTTTTCTAATCCTCAGTTTTCCTTGATTTTCGTTCCATTTTGTTTTTTTTTTTCCTTTTCTTTTTGTTTTTGTTTTTACCCCGACAGTGTTGTATGTTATAAAAAACGAAGGTTAGGGTTATGCTCGCGACGATTCTAATTTACATAAGCTTTCGCCTCATTTTCTTTTCATTCGAATGGCACCGGCGCCAAGATATTATACTGCGTGTGTATTTATATATACATATATACGCATACAAACCTTACTCGTATACATAACTCGACCCCGAGACCGACCGAATTGAAGCTGAGGAGGGCGTTTTGACTCGACCTCACCCTTCCTACTCATCGCCTCACCTCTTTTCATCACGCCTCTTCTGACTGACGTGACCTTATTACGTGAAAACGTTACAAAATACTGTGGTGTGTATATATATATATATGTATGTATATATATAAATATATGTATGTATGTATTATGTATATGCAAAGGTACGTTGGTATGTACGAGATGGCGTTCCTGATGATGAGCGAAAGGAAAGGTAAATTGTATACCGGGCTTGGCGAACGAAAGAAGGAGGGGGAAGGAAAAAAAATTCGTCAAGTAAATAAAAAAGTAAAAGAGGAAGAAGAAGAAGAAGAAGAAAAAAAAATTATAATTAAATTTCCTGCATCAGGTATGTAGTATTAAATACATACTTATTCCAAAGGCAAGTGTTTTACAAGAGGGTGTAACGGACGGAAGTAAAAAACGGAAAGGAAGTGTATGAAAAAAAAAAAAAAATAAAAAAAGAATAATTTACCTGTGCCAGCTGATAAAGTCTGAATACAGGTATAGTGTAATATTGTCAAACATTGAGAAAATATTAAAGACGAGTGATTATACGGTACTAAGTAATTGTATCAATTTTTCTTTTGTTTTCCTTTTTTCCTTTTTTTTCTTCGTTTACGTACCCAGCGTTGAATCGATTCCATGCATGAGACGAGGAGAAAAAAAAACATGCCGCTTGGAAGTGTTGAAATAAAAAGGAGATGAAACGTGTCATTTTTATTCTGATCTGAAATGTGTGCAATTCGTTGCACAGCCGGAATTATGTACCGGAAACGATGATTAACAAGAAAAGTTGTTAATCAAGAAACAACGTGAAAGAGCCACTTTGACCAACCACGAAATCATTCGTATGCACTCTACACCTCGTTAAACGAAACTTTTCAAGAAATTTACAATAATTTGAAAAGAAATTTACAAAATTTCTCACAACAGACACGCAGCTGTCATTGCTAGATCTACGAAAGTAGGCAAGACATTCACGTATATTTTGAATTTGAGCAATGTGTACGATAAAGAATAACATTGAAATGATTAACACCCGACCAGATTTTCCGAGACATTAATAGATGAAGGCGACTATTTTCTTTTTTACCACAAAATTGTGTATAATTATACGTTACGCAGGTACGCCTTTATTTACAAATACACTTACTACCCACGAAACTTTTACCGCAAGTACAAAGAATACTTGTCATGCTTACTTACTTCAAGTATTCTCTTTAAATACCGTAAAATCGGATATAAGATCTCTTTCTCTTTCTCCCTCTCTTTGGATTGTCAGCCGAGCTGCAGGCTTGAAAAACATTAACGCCTGACACGCATAATTATATGCAACGTGTATGTAGGTGTTTAAGTTAGCATAGATATATATCTCATACCGTTACATTGTCGCAACGACACTTAAGAGTTCTGACATAAATTTTCTTACCTTGTACATATACATATATATGTATATGTATAATACTTGTTACAGCTGTCGGTAAAGAAGTTTAGTGCAAGTACGCGTCTAGATTTTTCCAAACGATGAAAATACGTTCGTTCGATTCTTACCTGTAACAGAAAAAATTACTAAAATTAAAATATTGATTTATAAAAAAAAAAAAAAAATTCACGATTTAGATTTCAATTGAACGAAACCTAATTTTTCAAACACGTGTTAGTTTCATCGCTGAAAAAGAATCGGGTACAAAAATTTATAAATTAAAGTTCATAAAAAACGGAACGCGAGTTCAAACTACGGTTAAATTTTAAACGTTGATCATGGATTTGTGTATGCAACGCGTATGCTTGATCGGTACAAAATTTGAGTTTCAAAAAAATTGTGAACCGTCTCGGAAGAGAGTAAGGTGGAAAGGTATAAACTATACCGACTGTAAGGTAAGGATAAGTTCCTAGGTCGTTCACCTGTTTCGTAACTCAACTATGGGATGAACCCACTTCGTAATATCTATACACCGTTATATGCATACATTATTACATACCTACTGTTATTAAATATCATGAATTATTATTATGTATATTCAAAAATATTTGTGGAATAATAATGAAAATTTCCACGCGAAGTATGAAAAGTGTAAGAGAGATAGAGAAAGAAAGAGAAAATAAAAACAAATATAACACAACGAGTAGAGGCTACTGAAACTATTGGTGAGAATCAATTTTTTGAATTAAAAAAAAAAAAAAAAAAAACTTCCACGTGTTGTGTTCTTTTGTCGTCAAAAATTTCGCGTTCCCTTTCATATTACACAACCCTTTTTTATTCATCATTACTCTTCAGTTTCAACGTGCAGAAAATCTTTTGCTATCTCGATTTTTTGTTTTTTCAACGAATAATTAATTTATCAGTCATTTTTCATCTTCTTCTTCGTACGAGTGATAATTAGATAACCGTCAAATGAGAGAAAACTGAATCAAAATTATTTCCTCCGATTAAGTTTAATTTTTATTTCCATCTATATAATAATATTTGTTTACTTGTCCCGAATATCTGCGGTGAGTTTTTCTTTCTTTTCCATTTTATTCACAATTTCTTACTTACTTCATTTTTTCTTCTTTTATCTAACGGTAGCGAGGGTGGAAAGTTTTCGGCGAGAAGACGTACCCGGGGGAAGAGAAAGAAAGAGAGAAAGAGAGAAAGAGAGAAAGAGAGAAAGAGAGAAAGAGAGAGAGGAGAGAAGAAGAAAAGATATGAGGGAGAAAAGCGATTGTGAGCGTGTTTGATTGATGGTCGGAACGCGCGGCGCAGGTTCAGCTACTGTTTTGCCTCATCGAGGAAAGCGAAGCAAAAACTGTTACATGGATCGGTCCGAGAGTCCCGCGAAGCGCCTTCCTCTCTATCTCTATATATACACAATATATACTTTATATGCTTCATCCAAATATCGTTCTCTCTCTCTCTCTCTCTCTATTTTCAGTATATATATACAGGAGTAGTAAAGCAATACCTGCTCGGGATAAGGATTCCTATACCAACACAGTTACCGATACTTAGCCAAGACACGAACCTTTTTCTGAAACGCTCAACGTTAGGATTGTGTCTTGGCTAAGTGTCGGTAACTGTGTCGGTAACTGATTCGATGGATAAGTGATGAAATTATGCAGAAAAAAGCGGAGTCTGGTTGAAAAATATCAAAAAAATGTTTAAAAAGTAGAGAAGAAGGAGAAAAAGTAACATTTCTTTTTAAGGCAAAATTTTCCTTCTAACTGTTCCTGCTGGTGCTGAATCGCAGGATTAAAATTCAAAGAAACGAAACGAGCAGTACTGTCAAGTACGTAAGTTGTCGTGAGCGTTATTCGAGTTGAAGAAAAGAAAAATATAAAAGAATGATAAAACGAACGAGGATGAGAAAGAATCTAGGAAAAGAAAATAACGACGAACAAAACGATGATATTTTAACAATCTTTAGTAGGTACGATGGAAATACTTGAATGAACAAAAAGAATATTTAAAAAAATATCAAACACAATTCAAAGCACGATTTAGAAAAAAAAAAGGAATCTAATTGAAAACGTTAAATAAGACACCTCGATTTGCAATAACGAGTTGAAGGAATATCATACGTACGGATATTGTACAAATTCGTCAAGCAAAAAGAGCACGAAAAATAGAAGAATAAAAATAATAAGGGGAGGGAGAGAAATGAATGAATGAATGAATGAAGGAAAGGAGGGTGGATGCATTACCAAGCACCTCGGAAGGAGCTGCTGGATGAAGATGCCGTCTCTCTTCTCGGTATCATAATACAGTTTTGCCAGAAGCGAGTGTCAGCCTCTTCCCTAATGGAGTTTGCATGTATAAGAAGAAGCGCAAGGGGGTGGCGGTGGGAGGGGGAGGGGGAGGAGGAATCGTACGGTCTCGTTGAAGGAGGAGGCGGAGGACCACAGAGGGAATAGAGAGAGACGAATGTCGGTGAGAAAGAGGGACGGATACAACTACGGTAAACTATACATATATACAGGCTACAGGTGAAAAGGGCGCATATAAAACGTCGACGCGACGCTCGCTGCCTCCGAGGGCGAGAAGACTAATTTTATTTTGTTTAGCACGAGCCGACGGAAGAGGGGGGACGCCCCCCGACGTCGACGTCGACGGAAGTGAGAGAGAGAGAGAGAGAGAGAGAAAGAAGACGAGGCTGTGCCGCCGAGTCTACACGGCTTTTTCCGGATCGATAAAATAGAGGAAAGAGAGACAGAGGAAAGGAAAAGCTGATAACATATACACACAGTTTTGATTGCGTTCGTAATTTTTCACCAACGAGACAAGACAAATTGAGAAACTTATTTACAATTAGTCTCTAATCAGATACAACAATGCTACATTTAATTGTATCCTTGTACTTGGATCGGAAATGATTGAAACACATATAATTAAGACAAATAGGAATCAGTCTAATCTATTCTTTTTCATTCCAAATTCAAGATTAGAGCTATAATAGCTATAACGCGCAGTTTGTAAGAATAACTAAAGAGTTTAACTGCGCAGGTATGATAATAATTATATATATACATATACATATATATATATAGAGAGAGAGAGCTAAGAACCGGATCAACTGAATTGACAAATTGTATCATCATCGATGAAGTTTATAAATTGGCATCGAATGATTTGCAACCCCTGCAGTTTCGAGTCAAGTCAATTAAAAAATTAAAAAATTAAAAAAGCACTCGAGCTTTCGTTGAGCACATCTATCTGAATTCACTGCAAAATCGTTGTTGCCAATATTTGCTCAAAAAGAACGAGAGAACAGGACCTCAAGTCGTGAGTGTCGTTAAATACATATTACATCTATAAATTACAGTTATATTAACTATAATGTGTTGACATATATCTAAAATAATGAATTGCCGAATCTCGAATCGTCAAACGATTGAAATTGGTAAAATTTGAGACGGAAAATCGACAGTTTAAGGATGCCTGAAAGGATTTTCGAATGCTCGACAAGGGGAAGAAGAATCCCATTTATCGGCTTTGGAGTGCGAAACGTTAGTTATGTGCCGGTTGGCTTAAGTTTGGTTTGTTCAAGTTTGCTCGGTTTGTTAGATTTGGACTTTTATTAGAACACTTTTTGGTAAGTTATATGCGTACGTATATATTATATATAATATATATATAACACAAACTTGTATGTATGTATGTATGTATGAAACGTTGAATAATAATAATAATGATTAACAATTGTTCGATTATTACTCTACGAATACGATGATTGACGAAGAAAGAAAAAATTCTCCTGCAGACCTAAGAAAATAATAGGTCGAGATGAAATGTTCTTATTATTTTTTTTTCCACCGTAACTTTTTACGTACACACGTGTATTATTATCGACCAATTGTTATTGTACGCGGTGTATTTACAGCAGCAGCACGACATGAATAATCGGTTTCTCGGAAAAGCGAAATTCCTCCAAGAAGGGTTTACAACTTTTTTACCTCTTAGGTATAACGTAATAATATGAGAATTCAGTAAAAACGTTTAAAAAAGAAACCAAAAAAAAACAAACTATTTTCAATGAAACCAAAGAACGAATCAACACACCGATGGTTTCACGTAAGGTGAAATTTGATAAGCGAAGAACGAATATTGAGGGATGTAGAATAAATTTCTTACTATAACATTCAAGTATAAATAATACATAGAGCAACAGTATTCTCTGACGATAAATCAACTTGATAATTTTCTATAAATTATACAACGTCGAGGGGGGGAGAAAAAAAAAAGATCCAAAAAAAAGAAAGACTCTCAATAAATCAAAGTAATTTCAGAAATATAATTCAAGCACTTCTATAAATCGCGTGGCCATAATATCATACATGACGAGAAAGAAAAAAAAAATATCCCTACAGAGCACGATCGAGTGCTTCAGAGCGAGCATATGGTTAGCGGTTGGAAGGGTGAAAAGAAAAAAAAAAAAAAAAAAACAGGAATTTTTATTTTCAAGGCTGAAATTCCTTTGAACAGCGAAATGTAGCGTAGGGTGAGAGGGAAAGAGAGAGAGAGAGAGCAGGGCGAGGGGTAGAGAAGGGGGAGGCCGGGCAAAAATAACTCGCGTTGAAAGTTAAAACACGCGAAGTAAAGTATTAAGCCTGTTTCTCGAGTCGATATACGTATAGCCATACAGCTATAAAAACGTTTATTGTTAGATAAAATATAAAACGTTTGAATCTCATGCTGCCCTCTGCCAATTTTTTCCAGACTCGAAGAACAAAGACAGCCGCTACACTACAACGGTCTGAACGAAATAAGTTATTGGTAGTTGTAACAACAACGTGTGTCATTATTGAATCGATGTAATATTACACATTCTGATACGCGTAAATAAATAAATTCCACGGTATCTGTGATAATATGCATGAACGGAAGTAAATGAAGGGAGGGTTTTTTTTTTTTCCATGCTTGATAACATGTGCACTGAGAAAAATTTTTAGTTCCTGATAACGCTCGGTCTTGAACTATTTTCATTTTTTACCACAATCGAAAAATATAGCTATAGATAGAATTCCAACAATATTCAAACAGTTTTTTCAACGATACCTTTGTCACTCAATTTTTCTAGTCACCGTAACAAATGAAATTTTTCTCAGTGTGATGTAGAAAATCAAACTCTAACTTTGACAAGATAATATTCTTATAATTCGTCATTCTGACAACGATTTTATACACAGCATTTTGGCTTTCTATAAATTTCGAACTTTTTTATGTATTATAATTCTTCATTCTTCTCGTATAAATTTTTTCCCATCTAAAAATTCTAACACCGTACATATTGTGAGACTTTGATTATATTCCAACGTTTCTACAAATTTTCACCCAAATCGGCAGTCGGGTATTTCTACATTCCAATCTCTTAGTCATCTCTATCCTCGCAAGAAGAGTGGTTGAAACTGCGTCATTTGCAGCACGCGACTTTCAGAGGCATTTCGATAAGTGGCTTCAGGTATACGTAACAGGTATAAGGTTTAAGAATAATAGTAGTGGTAGTAGTAGTAGTAGTAGTAGTGGTGGTGGTGATGGTGGTGGTGGTAGCGGCAACTGCAGCCAGAAAAGAAGATCGAAATATTGCCTCAAGAAAAAATATAAATCATAAAACGTAGTAAAAAGTTTCGATCAATCTGCCTATGGAGGTTAAAAGTAAGGAGGATTATAAAACAAAGAGTATAAAAACTGTCCGTAAAGTAGAATGAAATTAAGATGGCGTTGCCGCAGGAAAAATTCCACAAATCGCCAATCTGCAGATCGAACCCGATTGAACTTCCTTTACCGCTTATCAACGTCATTCTGGTGACTTTTTGAACGACTATTTCCTGCTTTTTGGTGGACACTTTTTCAGTTGAAAGTTCACGTGAAATACTTCTCCTTGAAATAATGGCAGCCAGCCCTTATTGTAATAATGCATCTTTAGAAAAACTCGTTATTTTGCAACTTTAAAGGATGACGTAAAGTTTACAGTATAAACAAAATCAAATTTTGTAAATTCAACTTCTAGAGTTATTCTAAGGGTAAAAAATAGTAAATTTTGTTGTGTTCAGGAAAAATCGTTACCTCGCACACTTAGGATTGTCTGCAATTTAACGAAGCACGGTGATGACGATGAACGAAACATACTTATAGGTATATTTTGAAAAGTCAACTCCCTGAAAGTAATTCCAAAATGGAACGATAATCATTTTTTCCCCTCAAGTTTCGTTACGTTAACGTTACTAACTTAAGCCTCGTCTCCTATATATAATTATATATATATATATATACATGTGTGTGTGTGTGTGTGTGTATTATATATAAGAAGCAGACCAACGGCCACCACCTACGTTATATTCTTGAACGGCAGACTTAACGGCGCGACCAGCTCGTGAGATACGATCTAGAACTGCGGCCTGCAGGGTACAAAATCGACTCTACGATTGCATCTCTCTCTTTCTCGATCTAACGGAAAATACCGTTCTCCTCCAGTAAGTTTCGACCATCGTTCTAAACGCATCGCTTTCCTTGATTCCAAACGCGAAGAAGAAGAAGGAAACGAAACTGAATAAAAGATATAGACTAACTAATCGGCAGTTATTCGCGTAACGCGAAATTTCCCGAATGTTGATTATTTGAGATAAAAAAAAAATTCTTTTTTGGATTTAAAAGACTTTGTGCGATAGATGAAAGGCTGATACTTGAACCTATGCGGAGTAACGAACTTGAAGTAAGGTAAAAACTCGAGGAGTAGAAAACGGACCGAAAACGGTTCCCACAGTTTATATAATATGTACATACCACCTTCCTGATTTCACCAATTAGACTTTTTCTAATTAAGGTCTTATTACATACGTACACGTTACACCTGACCGAGACTTCCAAAGTCGTAATCGTCCTAGCTTACGAACTAAATGAATCCTTTCATTACGCATTCGATACAAGGACGGAGCCGAAAATCCACCCTTCAAGTCTTCCGTCGCGCATGATTTGAATAGTTTCGTAAAAACGTCAACATCCGTTTCCTTCCATTCTTTTCTTCGCATAAATGGACACATTCGACTTTCTTGCACTTTGATAATGAGAACCAAGAACTTGAGGAAGAGGAGGAGGAGGAGACTGACGATGAAGTAACTCTGCAGTCGCATACCTGGACAATCTTTTGAAACTTGAAAATCAACCGCGCATGCGCGAGTTTTATCGGCCGTTCGTGCAGGCTGGCCATCCCGAGTTTTCAGCTGTCAAACTGTTTCTGCCGGCGATGCAGTTGATGCGAATTTTCGAGGTTAGAATCTCAAATAATTGAGGCAGCGACTCGCAAAGGTTTGGAAAGCGTTTGTTACAGGGTCGGAAAGTCGATTCTTCAAAGAACGGTCGGAATTTAACGCTTACGCTCTTTGAAAATTCAAACGTACACATTTTGCGTAGGTTGGCTCACCTGCATGGAATATTTCGCCGACCAATGAGATTGAATTATTTGACGCATGCGCGGTTGATTTTCAATTTTCAAGTTTCAAGAGATTGTCCCGGTGTAAGCCACTCTGTGGCAGCAACCTTATAAACACATACCTGTGCGTGATATTAATTATTATACGTGTACCGTGCGCGAATATTTTATACAAGGCGAGGTCGGAAAGTGCGGAATGGGTGGGTATAAGGAACAGCGAAGAGAGGAGTTAGGCTCGTGTTTCCGGTCCGTGTGTGACTTCCGCTCTCCGCGTACATCATCCTCCTGCAGTTATGGTAAGGAACCATAAAGGAAGGAGAGAGCGTTACTGCTGATGCTGGTGGTGGTGGTGGTGGTGGTGGTGCTTCTCTCACGGGATTTCCCATTCCCATTACTCTGCATCTCGTCCCTTTCGCGTTGCCTTACTCTCTCCCCATTTCTCCCGGATGCTGCGAAAGCTCAAAGCGATCCGTTGCAGGAGATGCTGAGCGGGCGAAAGGGCAAAGATAGAAGGAGAGAAGGAGAGAAGGAGAGAAGGAGAGAAGGAGAGAAGTGGATGATTCGAGGGAGAGTCTACACTTTGGGAAAAGTGCTTGCCATGCCTGCCATTTCTAGCCCCTTGCAAGTTTTGTTTGAGCGAAACTACCTGTACGTTCGTTCCTTCCTTCCTTCCTTCCTTCCTATCTGCTACCCACATCGCAGTTTGCATTCTAATTGAAATTCTTGCCACTGACAGTTTTCGATAAGTGACTAATTCCGTCATTAATTGCAGTTAGCATAATTGCACATTTACTTATTAACAACCCACCATGCATGTGTGCGTATAGAAATATACACACACGCATAATCTTCAACTCGTGTGATTCAAGCTTCGCGTAACTAGCCGAGTTTCTCCGTAAATAATTCCTATACTGAGAAGAATTTCATTTGTTACAGTAACTGGAAAAATTGAGTGAAACAGGTATCGTTAAAAAAAAACTGTTTGAATATTGTTGGAATTGCGAAAAACGAGGTACGCGTAAACATTTTGCGCTATCGTCGATCCTTTTTTGGTTATCGCAACGCTGAATCAGTTTCTGAGGTTTACTCTACTTTTTTAGTCAAACAAGGCTTTAACGTCAATTTATCGTTGCACGAGCGTTAAATTTTCGCAACAGTTGCAAGAAAATATAGCAACAGTGATCGTAATGAGAAAGAATAGTAACGGATACCAGACTTTCCGGTAACGGCTAGAAAACTAATTTTCATTTTCTACTTAGAACTATATTTTTCGATTCTGGTAAAAAAATGAAAATAGTTAAGGACTGAGCGGTAACCGGAACTAAAAATTTCACACATTGTACGAGTATGTAATACAGAAGGTTGCAATACTGGCCACACTTTGGACGCGTTTTGCTTCTTCTTCTTGTTTTCTTTTTCTTTGTTATTTAAGTTGGCCATCGGCAAGAAAACAGCAAAAAGACCAAATAAAATGTGCACTTACGGATTTTTTCTTATCTGAACAATATAAATAAATAAATAAATAAATAAATAAATAAACAAAACAACGAAAAAGCTTATTTATTTATTTTTTTGCCACTACGAACAAGGACAGGAGAGGGAGAGAGAGAGAGAGAAAAAGTCACCTCGATTTATTATTCTATACAAGTGATCGATTAAATTCTAATTGTTATAATAACGAATGCAAATCAGGTGGTAAATGTGTGCATGTGTCGGGTATAGTACAAACCGTGATTTCAGGATACGGCTTATACGTACCACGTATTAATAAACTTCTTCGTATTCACCAGGCTGGTCACCAACCAGACGCCATTATAGCCAGGGGTAGAATTTTAAGACGCGGTTATGACCGCCGTTCAAGCGGTACGTATAATGATAAAAAAATCTTCGTTACGATCGAAAGCTCTCGTTAGAGAAAAAAAAAAGAAGCGAATTCCTCGATGACAAATCTTCGTCGACCAAAAAAAAAACGTTGATCACCAGCTGGCGTTTTCAATTTGTTTCAATCAAATTTTTGGATTCCTCGAAATCTTGCGGGTCTAATTATTATTACACGATTAACCGCAATAACGATATTGCAGCGTGAAACTGATACGGCTGGTTTTTTTTTTTGTTCTTATACGCGTCTCTTGATCGTTAATTTTATAATTTTTGACCGTAGTGCAAAAATTGGCAATGTAAAGGTTGCCCTACAATGTTTCGCAAGGAAACAGCGAGTTGCAAAAAAAAAAAAAAAATAAACAAATAAATTAACACGACGACGGACATTCGACAAAGATGGAGAAACGACGGGTTTGGGCGAGAAAAAAAAAATACGGAAACAAATTATAACAGGAGTACGGAAACGAAACTTCTTTTTTAAATTGAAGAAGAAAAGAAGATAAAATCGAAGGGAAAATCTATATCGATGAAATAAAATCGACGACTGGAAACGAGAATCTGCACAAGAAAAAAAAAAAAAAAAAAAAACTGCCTGAGGGGTGCGGGGAAAAAAATATTATTGAGCCTGAACAGCGCCCTAATACCAGGATTTTCGAACAAAGCGAAACTGAATATTCATTAGAAATGATAATGCCACTTCAGCGTCGCGACGCTCGCCCCCGTCGGTGCACCACCACCACCACCGCCGCCGCCGATTCGTCGGGGGGGCAATTCGACGCCGGGAGTGCGAATCATTGTTATTCAGGAAGTAACGCATTGACGGTACGCGGATTGAATTTGGCCAGGTTCTCGCATAACTTATATTATATTATATATACGTATACCTACGTACGTACATACTGCACAAAGATATAAGAGGTATGCGTGCATGTATGCATATAACAGAGGCACAGGGTACAAGTACGTATTACGGGAGAGACGATGGGAAAATGGTATGATTCAAAAATTGTCGATAACGCTTGAAGTGTGGTTTTTTCTCTTTTTTTCTTTCTTTCCTTCTTTCTTTCTTGCCAAAGGCACAAAAAATTGTCTTTGTCGAAATTGATTCAACGTCGTTATTCCTCCCTTGTCGGACCCGTTTATCCCGTCTCTTCCCTACATCGGGGTCTTTGAGGAAAAAAAAAAAAAATGATTAGCGATTTTTTACCATCGCACCCTCTGATAAAAAGTTTGTCCAAGTTAAAAGAACGGTTTTGTCAAACGACGGGACGTTCCTTTTTACACATGTAAAAAATAATAAATTATATAATCAGTCGCTGAGATAATGATTAATCGTAAATAGGAAATATCAAATACCTGTGTGTATAAATTTCCGTACGCGTTGTACGCGTATCATTCACGGGATAATATTTTCCTCGTCATTCCAGAATCGCATCGCGATGTGTTATACAATGATTCGACGTCGATACACACGTACCAACATATTTTCTACGCACACCATGTGTTTTTTACATACATACATATACCTACTGTACAATACACGTATAATACAATTTTATACACACCACGCGTACCTGTACGTGCGTATAAAACACAAGATGATATTATTTTTAACGAGCGTCTCTCGCGTCAAACAACATACCGTACATTCGTAAATACACTAGGCTTAGTTAACGCCTCGTCTATATATAAGCAACAATTGTACATACAGTGACGTGAAAAATCTCGCTTATCGTTAGTTATTGTAAATTCAGGACGCGGTGTGCGTGTGTGTTTGTGTTCGTACGTAAGCAAGGTATGCTGTATAACCCCCCCTCCCTCGCCCCTCGCCCCTCGCCCTACCCCCACCCCCACCCCCGCACAGGAATCTCTCGCGTACGACTGACTTTGCAGGGTAATATGTCAATCAATCGTTGCTTTTTAAATTCCTCATTTTTTTATTCTTCTTCTTGTTCTTCTTCTTCGGTTTGTTTTACTTTTGTTTTATAAACGTATACGTATACGTATAGGTATGTATATCACACATCCGTCGGCATATGTTTGTACGACATGTAAATTCACGGGGCGATAAAATGATAAGAAAAAATAAACGAGACGGATTCTTTTTTGATAATTTTGCAATTCAAACAAATCAAGGATCTTTCTTCGTTACGTGCATGATCTACTTACAGCAGAACGAAAACCTCGTTTTTTTTTTTTTTTAAACTATTATAAAAAAGAAAATAAGAGCAGCTACTAAATTATAAAAACCCAGCATGCAACAACAACAACGCGAGAATCTGAGATTTTTTGGTAAAACTGTATTATTATTGAATAAATTATTGTTGCGGGTAACACTTGATTGATTCAACGAAAATATGTGTTATACATATAATTTGTATTCGCAATTTCCGGTGAAAATTTTTCTTCCTCCCTCTCAACGAAGATACAACTACTGCAAGTAATAACAATTACACAAGCGGAAAAAAAATAATAAAGTTACCGCGAGTTATATTATGTTTAAATACATAATAACGATTAGAAGTATCGCGGTAAAAGAATATTTTAATCAATTTCGGCAAATAAATATCCTGCAGATTGTAAAATGGAAAAATAAGATGTAAGTTGTATATTAATATGACGAATGAAATTCTTCACACTGTTGCAGTAATGAAATAGCACGATCAGTTTACGAAAAATTATATAACGATGCAGGGAATCTGAGAATAAGGCGAAATACTTACGATGTTGAAGTTATTCATTAGCGTTATCGCAACGAAGGATTGGAATGAAAATTGACTTTTTTTTATCAATTTTATAACGACTTTTAAGGTACCATGATTTAAAAAATATGAACGTCTCTTGTTTCGTTACGATTTACTAAATTTCATAAAATTCTCGAGTCGCAAAATAACGGTTGTCATTTCCTGAACTTGATCAATAAACACATGTATGCATAATGTGGAAAAATATTAGTACCTACTAATTGCATAACTAAGCGTCGATGAGACCTGCAAGGCGCGTTGTATTCGTAGAATTTATGGCCTAGCTAATGAGATTCAGTATCGCTATTCGACGGTCATTCGTCGTTGGTCAATGATCATTAGGCACTGGCACTGCGGGCAGTAAGTCGTGTCATTAGGTAAAACCAAAAGCTCACGTCCGCAGCGCGGACGCCGTTAAACATCGCCTGCCGAACGTCGTTGAAAATTGAAATACGTATGATGTATGCATGTATGCATAGTCCATACCTGCTAGGGTGTTGCGGTAAAAAAAGTAATCAGCGATATACCACCATGACGCACCGTAAAAAGTTTGTTCTGGTTAAAGGAAAGATTCTGTAAAAAGGTGACCGTTTTGCGTTACGTTGATTTTTCACTTTTTACAATTTATTTTGTTTCAAATTCATGAAGTATCGTAAATTTCATTTCTTTTTTTCTATTTTTATTGCTTACATCAATCGTCGCAGCAATTTACGTCACATACAAGAACCAAACTTGTAACATCAAATCCCCGGTTGATGTTTGAAAAGCGTATATAACGACCTTTTCATTATTAATTCAATCTTGTGAAATAATTATAATTTAATATGAACATTTAATTTAGGTGAATAAAATTCCCGGTTGATATATATATACATACATGGATCGGCTGTGTTACGAATCGTGATCTTTGGGTTGAATATAAATGTCAGGAGAGAAATAATGATTGAAATCCTACAACGTGTTCATCACAAATTAAAAAAGAAAATTGTGAATGGAAAGTAAAAAATCAATTGTACGCGATCTTACGTAAGCTTAGAAAGCTCGTCGATTTTGAAAGAATGTTTCTTTTAACCTAAACAAACATTTTAGGTGGTACCGTGGTGAAAAATCACTAATTGTAATTTTTCTGCAACACCCTGATCTGTACACTTGCGGTTTTTACTATTTCAATCCCCCTCCCGTATAAAAAAAAAAAAAAGCAAATTTTTCCACCATATTGTATGATCAATCATAGAAGTTTAAACTTGAATTTGATAAGAAACAATTTTATTTATCGGAAGTTTCATGTATGCAAAATTACTATGTAATAACTGTAATATTATGGCACATAAAACTAAGTTTCAAAAAAAAATACGGTGTGATTCGATACGTACAGAAGGAATGAAAAACAAATATATATTATATGTATTACTAAATTCGAATGCAAGCGACAATTTTTTTTTCAACACCGTTCACCCTCTGTTTAAAAATATAATTATTACCCCTCAAACAGTTCAAATACGATATTTCAGTTCTCGTTAACTGACTCGGCCTTCACACCATAATAATATATTATTCACGCGTAAACGCGTACACGTAGTGGTTCAAAATATATTCCAATAATACACTGATCAAAGAAATCAGTTTAGGAAAAACGAGATATATGTAAATATAATGGCTACTGGTCGGTCAATTGTTCAAATTCTAACGAATTCCCCGATATGAAAATTGGTGATTCTGTGGGGAAAAAGCTCTCCTTTCTTTTAAAATTATTTAAGGAAAAAAAAATAATAATAATAACAAAGTATCCAACTTTGGAAAGAAATGGACGTCAAAGAAAGGTTTTATTTTTATTTTTTTTTGGTTTTTTTTTTTTTTTTTTTCAAATAGTCACGAGTTACTGAAAATTGGTAAATAATCTTATTGAAAACATTTCAGGCGAGGTTTTTGCATAAGAAAAAAAAATTCACGCTAGCGCTTCAAGATAATTGGCTTTGCAACGAAAGTTCAAAAATTATACACCCTCCGTCTCGATTCATATTTGTCGAAGTGAATCGGGTAATTTTTGTTGCCATTAGTACCGTCCAATACGACAACAATTAATCCAATTTTCAATCCGATCGAATAACTTCTTTTTTTCCTTAATACTTTTGAGGAATTCCAACCGCCGCCCCATACATGTATAATTTACATAACGCTTTGCGAATGACACGAGTCGACTTTACACTAATGCAAAGTGTAAGCAAAGACGACAAATCCGCACGTCGTGCATAATTGCAGTCGAATCCGCGAGACAAGTCGCAAGGCTCCTCTCTCGAAACAGATTTTGCAATCTTTGCTCTCGGCTTGTTAGACACACACACACACACACATGTATATATATATGCACACATGACACATCAATTTATATTACATATATAAAATACCTACGCGTTAAAATAGGTACACGTACATATTACGTACGACGCAATGTTTTCTTATCGCGTTATCGTAGCCCGGTTTCATAAGGCCGATGCTGCCGCAACGGTACAAAAGTAAAAAAAAAAAAAAAAAAAAAAAAAAAAAGAAAAAGCGTACACGAGATAACAATCTCTGAGCAATATGCAATACCTGATTCATTGCGCACAACTATCAACAATAAGTGTTGTACAAATATCACGGACGTATGGCAAAGAGTGACACATGCCTGTGTACATTAAATCTCACATACCCAAGTGTCGCAAAACATTACGTGTAATGATTGAGTCTGCGAGAAGAATTACAAGTTTGTCGAACGGGCTGCGTATACATTTTATACATACATACCTGTATACATGTATAATATTCAATTATGCAATTAAAACGAACCAGACTATCCAGACTTTGGATGAGATACGCTCAAAGATGATTCACCTTCTGACATTAATACCGTCTATAAGCCGATTCGTAATTTATTATTCATATTCCGTAAATAAATATTACGTTTTGGCTTATTCGGAAGAGTGGCAGTTTTTTTTTCTTTTTTTCCTTTTTTTTTTTTATTTCATCTTCAACAGACGAATTTCAAGCTTCCGTATTTCTACGGCCATTTCCTTTACTTTTTATTCCCTCCCCCTCGGTTTTGCACCGGTGCACGTAAAAAGGGCGCGGGAGTTTTATGCGATGAATATTATTACAGGTGTATACGAGTACGTATTATAGGGTATATTGTATGTAATATACCGGGGTCGCGATAACGTGAGACCGGAAGGAAGTGCATTAGCACAGTGCCCTATAATACCCGTACCATGCGGGGAATGTGTGGTGGGGAACACGTGTATTATATACATATATATATATACACACACATGTGTATAAAAGTAGGTGTACCTGCAATGCGTACGTACATATTGTGCATATCTTAAAACACGTGTGCAATTGTTATTGTTCTTTAATATCGAGGAAGCGGGACGGGGTTGAAGTTCCGAATTTGAAAAGTTCCGAATTTGAAAAGTTCCGAATTTGAAAAGTTCCGAATTTGAATAGTTCCAAATTTGAAAAGTTCCGAATTTGAAAAGTTCGGAATTTGAAAAGTTCGGAATTTGAAAAGTTCCGAATTTGAAAAGTTCCAAATTTGAAAAGTTCCGAATTTGAAAAATTCCGAATTTGAAAAGTTCGGAATTTGAAAAGTTCGGAATTTGAAAAGTTCCGAATTTGAAAAGTTCCAAATTTGAAAAGTTCCGAATTTGAAAAGTTCCGAATTTGAAAAATTCCGAATTTGAAAAGTTCCGAATTTGAAAAGTTCGGAATTTGAAAAGTTCGGAATTTGAAAAGTTCCGAATTTGAAAAGTTCCAAATTTGAAAAGTTCCGAAAGCGCCTAATTCAGAATTATTTGACGGAGAAACTTGAAGTGAAGAAATCAAAACTTTGAAGAAACGACAAAGTTCCGAAATGCAAGATTCCGATAATTCAAGTTACGATGGAGCAGAATTCTGAAAAATAAAGTTTCGATGGAGTAAAATTCCGAAAGTTGAAATATAATCACGCGGCTTAGTTTGCTCGACGAGTGGGTGTGAAAAATGAGGAGAACAGAAAATCAGAATTACCAGGATTCCGAAAATAAAAATATGAAAAATCCAAAGCAAAGAAACGTCAAGGTGGTGAAATTTCAGCGAGCCAGAAATTCACGGAACAAAAAATCTTCGATCGCTTGAAACTTCGGTCTTTCAGATTTTTAAATTCTCTCATTTTCGCACTTTCGAAACTTTGTGTTATCGGAGTTACGCCCTTTCTACATTTCAGCTTTTCGGAACTTTGCACTTTCGAAACTTTCCATGTTTCGTCAAAGTTTGATTTCTTTACTTTAAATTTCGGAATTTCAATCATGCCCCAAAACTCATGGTAATATGTAATCGGTTTCATAGAAACAAAAAAAAAAAAAACGAATGGAAAAACGAGACCAAGATTTGAATAAAAAATTTTTTTTACCTTTTTTTCTGCAAGTTTCGACAACGACGCGCAAACAATAACACCGAAATTTCAACATCCTAAACACGCATTAGATGCAATAAATTATCTCTTCTCTTCTGATATATACTTCTTAAATTACGACCACGATCAATTTATCGATTTATGGATTTACAATCGATGCGTCAAAACCGTGCCGTGTATAATAATACAATTTAATACGAGGCGAAATCTATTTCAATATTACGATGAAAAACATTGTTCAACGGTTAGTTTTATCTCTCCCACTTTTTTCTTATCTCTTTTCCTTTTTTCTTTTTTTTTTTTTGCAATTATTGGTCAACCCGCTGAACCGCGATAACAGACAAAAATCCACCGCAAAACGCGCGGTGCTTTGGTAAAAAAAAAAAAAATAAAATAAAAAGGGATCGGTTAGTAAAAACTACAATAAGCATTGCACAGCATCGCCGCCGGCATAATTTATATACCTGCGTATATGTATATAATAGCGGCAGCATCAGGCCTGTTTACCGATTGAATTCAAATTAAAAATGACACATTGAAAAAGAGTAATGTTTAATTTCTACGCGGAATCGTCTCGGAATAAATATGGGTTTTGTTGGAAACTGCGGATAGTCTCGCAAAAAGCCAAATCCAAATCACGTTCCAAATACCGGAAAAGCTGTTATTTTCTTATAAAACAAGTAGGCACACGAATCATTTATATATACAGGCACAATAATAATAATAATAATAACAATAAGTGATGCTGGTAAAATTTCAAATATGTATTATTTTCGTAGGTATCGCTGTTATTATCGTTTCTTAAAACAAAAAAAATCATGTTTCTATTCTTTTATAATATTTGTTTTTCACAATCTGTAGCCTATTTTCGACATTCAAATGTAGGTGGGTATAATTTATTTGATAATTGTATATTTTTTTCAATTTGGTCGATTCAATTCGCGAATTCGTGAAAATTGTGGGAATAACGAGGAACGAGAAAAAGGAGATGAAAATTCTTCTACGTGATAAGTATTTTTACAACGAAAGTGAAAAAAAGGTTCATTTTAATTTTTTATTTTATTTTTTTTTATTTTACGAGACGCCGGGAAGATCCAGATTCGTATTATTTTCAGTCAAAGTATGAAAGCGAGAAGGGAAAAAAACGAAAATTGGCAGTCCGGGATGCGTTTGAGGGGAAAAAAAAAAAAAATTTCAATAGCGGAATGCGGTAGGAGAGAACGAGCAACGCCGGCACTGCCGGAAGAACGAAAAGCGACTCCCCCTTTTTTCTGCTTCCGGTTTGAATTACTATCATTTCAACGAACCGAGTCGTCGCACCGCCATTGTCCGACCCGTTACGACGACGACGGTGGAAAATTATTTTATCATCGGTTTCCATGTGAAAAGAATTATAGGAATATCCATACGTGTCGGGTGGTTTGGGTTTGGTTGACTTTCGTTTCTCAAATTCTACACGGTTGTTCGTAAATCCACCGAACTGGGCTGCTGCCGATCTTGTTGCGTTAAGAAAATGACGCGCGTAATTTCGTTGATTTTCGTACAATGGTATAAAAAAAAAAATGAATAACAAATAAATAGATAATCGATAAAAAAAAAGGAATGAAAAAAGTTTGCAAACGGATACCCAAGGAAAACGAAGGAGGGGATCGTAAAATTTGAGGAAAGAACCCCGAGGAGAATGAATTGAAATAAAATAATGAATTTAAAAAGAAGAGCAAGGAACAAAAAAAATCAGGAGGATTCGTTCCCCAAGCTTTTCTTCCTTTGAGGAATGAATTTGACTAAAAATACTATCTTCGATGCCTATTGCTATGTGTTTTGATCGCCAAAAAAAAAGGGTGTGAAACAAAAATACAACGAACAGCAGCAATTATCGTTCCTTAGACGTGACGCTCTAAACTGAAACGGTGTCAGCATGAACTGTCGATATTATATTCCTTATGTGGGTACGTCTAATGGATCTTTGGGGCATGACACATATACATAAATATGTATGTATGCATGTTACATAGCGTGTGCATCGATATATGCATAGTATAATACATACGTGTATGTATACATGTATATGCATCGGCTGGTTCGACGATACGGAAAATTGACAAGCGGCCAAGCCGGTAACGTCGTCGATGAGGATGCAGGGAAGAGAATCAAGTGGCGGAGAGGGAGGAAGAAGGAGGAGGAGGAGGAGGAGGAGGTGGAGACACGCTAATTACATGGCGACATTAATCCGTGCTAAATTGTAACAGGGTCTTCGGTATACATAGTGGTTTACTGTATACACAGTAATACAGTAATACGTAGAACGTAACTACGGAATCGGAAAACGAGCAGTAATTTCCTCGCAGCGTCGAGATGCTGGATTACCGTCGTTACACACGTATATTACAAGCGATTAAGGGATTGGATGTTGTAAAAAAAAAAAAAAACGTTGCTGTTTTTTCTTGGAACTGTTGCGAAAATTTACGAGATGAAAAAAAGACAGAAGAAAAATAATGATGCAAATTTTGTTGTTAGTGTAAATAGTATATTGGTAATACAAATTACAAGAAAAAAAAATATACAAATAATATACTTATGCAAACTTCTAATGGGATGGGATACCTTAGACGTACAATTACAGAAGTAGGAGAGAGGAAAGAGAAAGAAATTACTTTTATCGCTTTGAAATATGTGTAATATACTCTCGCAGAGCGCTAGGATGGGTGAAATTCTGTTCTGCCCCTTCTTTTTCACTCCGGCAAACGTGTCGTAGATCGAAATAGAAGCCATTTGTAACTGACATCTGGTGTATACACAGTGTGAAATATACCGTGGGCGAAATTTTTGCAGCAGACTAGAAGATGGGGAGAGATGTAGAGGGTAGATAAGAGAGGGGTGAAAAGGGAAATGAGAGAAGAAACGTTTGGTAAGTTGGCGGTTTTGTTTAACGGGGTGCTCTGGTAGACTTTGAATATGGCGAATGCATCTTCAAACATCGAGACGCCGACGTATCTCAAATACAAAAAAGGTCTTGACAGCCCCTTGTTGTAAAAAATTTCGAAGAAAAACACTCAGATAAATTTTCATTTGTCGGAGAAATAATTGAAACTGCAAAATTTACTATCGCGATTTCGTAGAATCCGTGCCATTTCCTCATTTCTGTGTAATGTGAAAATTTATTGGTCACCAAAGACGTTGATACGGAAGAATTTCAAATTAAAATGAGAAGAAAAGCAATCGTGACTGATAATGATTTTATACGACATATGATAATTGATCGTTTTAAAAAACACGCTACAAAATATCTTCTCCTTCTACGGAAATTTAATTTCGTCATATAATCTGATAATCAATTAGGTTGAATCGTATATTATCTATATATATATATATATATATAGAGAGAGAGAGAGATGTGTTTACTATAATTGAGGTGCCACCACTAGTGCGTGGTTGGCAAAGGCAGAAAGTGAACGCAGACAAGCCAAGGATACAGCGACTTAAACGGGTAAGAATATATTTTATGAATGAAATCGCGGAACGAACCGGGAGCTTCAAATATATACTATTACTGTACACATACCGTATTCGTACTATATAAATACACACGTGCATTATTATAATTGTTAAGTTCTATCGATATTATTATATATAAAAATCCGGCAATAAAAACGATAATATTATTACATTGGTTTGGGAAGAATAATTTTTTCGTGAAGATTGAATATGTCAAGAATATTATCGTCAATTGAAATTGACAATAATAAATATATGTATACATGTATATACGAAAATTCAGACTACTACCTTGCAAATTGTTTATTTCCTTACCGGGTGCGAGGAAAAATGAAAATATAAATAAGGGAAAAAAAAAAAACTGCTGCAGGCAGGTTTGTCAAGTTTTACGTAAACGAATAATAAACATTGCAAGAACAGAGCTCTAGAAACGGCTGACCTAAATTTTCCATTCCCCGAGCTCTCTTGTCGTCTGCCCCGCTTGAACATTGCAGGCAGATTTGCACTGCAATAGCAGCAGCTGTGACTGCAGCTCGAATCTTCACCTGCATCGCATTCTGCGCACACAAACTCTTTCCTTTCTTAGTTCGTTGTTTCTCTGAAGCTGGGGCATCGCCGGTTTAAACGATGTGAGCAATTTATGTATTAAACCCATTTGTACCATCAGGGAACGACGACGACGACGATGATGATGATGATGATGATGATGATGAAAGAATAAATACGAGACTATCCGTCAAATAGCGAAAACAAGAAGTACAAAGAAATAGAGAGAGAAAAACTAAAGAGACGAAGAATCATCCCTGCATTCCCCTCCAGCCCCTCGACTGCTCTCATAACGAGACACGATTGGTAATAATTGAGACTACAAGGCTGTTGCCGAGAAAAACGATTCCGTAATTGTCCGTCGTTATAATGTATAATTATAACGGTACTCGTATAATTCTGCAATGCACATATCCAAAACGCTGCATAAAGCGGAAAGAAAATTGTATAAAACTTTCTGCTTTTTCTCTCTTTCTCTCTGTCTCTTTGATCGTGGGAATTGGAGGAAATCTCTCTTTCATGTATAGGAATTGAAAGGTAAACGATTGATTGATTGACAAAGTAATAATTACATGTTGCAGTAGATCGATTTTACAATTATGAAAAAGAGAGAAAGAGAGAGATTGAATGAGGAGGATGAACATCCAGCTATACTGTAAGCTTTGAGTTGGCAACGTTAAAGTAACGATAAGATTTCCATTAAGCTCTCTATTTAGTAACTTTACAATCTTCCAAGAAAGAACTCCATTAAACTCTGATAAATAAGAACATTACACTTACATTAATTGGGCAAATACAAGTCGTTAAAAATCGTTCTCTACACCGAGAGAAATTTTTAGTTCCGGTTACCGTTCGGTCCTTAACTATTTTCATTTTTTACCAGAATCGAAAAATATAGTTCCAGGTAGAAAAAGAAAATTAGTTTTCTAGCCGTTACCGGAAAGTCTAGTATCCTATACTATTCTTTATCGTTACGATCATTGTTGCTATATTTTCTTGCAACTGTTGCGAAAATTTAACGCTCGTGCAACGATAAATTGACTTGTTAAAGCCTCGTTTAACTAAAAAAGTCGAGTAAACCTCACAAACTGATTCTGCGTTGCGATAACCAAAAAAGGATCGACGATAGCGCAAAATGGTTAGGCGTGCCTCGTTTTTCCTAATTCCAACAACATTAGTTACTGCAACGAATGAAATTTTTCTCACTGTATAAATTACAAGCATAGTAATAATTTCCTCTCGACGTTCGCAGTCGTCACCCACCAACGTTACGTGCATACGGCCATACTATACGACTCTCGCAACGTATCTGGGTAATGACCGTAGTACGCCAATGTTTGTTTCAATATACTCGTACCTCGGAATTGATTCGTTCCGGTTCGGTAGCCTAGCCTAACGCGGAGTCCGACCTGACCTATCCCGAAGATAACCGATTCCCGAGAAGAGACTGAGAGAGTAAGAGAGAGAGAGAATTTTTTTACGGGAACCAGAAAATCGTCGCAAAGTTCAAGGTTTGTTCAAGGAACAAGATAAAGAATTTTTTCATCACCACAAAACTGCGTACCAGAATTCATTTCGACGTGAATTGTCAAATATTAACGAATGTAGCAAAGCAGCTTGACATTTGCAAGTCGATTTTTGTTTTTTGTTTTTTTTTTATTTTTATTGATTTTTTTTTTTCAACTTATCGTCGCAAATATCGCCACCACGCTCTACTGCAGCGAGAAACGTATATGAGGTGCTTGTATTTTTTTCTGATAAGAAAAAACAAAAAAAAAAGAGTAACAAACGATACAGCTTTCCAATACGTTTATTTCCAATAATAATAAAATATTCAGGTTCGTTAGTGAAATTTCACGACATTCCATAACTTTTTAAGACTCGCATTGAGTTTCATGAAATTTAAGAATTTTTCAGGTTTTTTTTTTTTTATTTTATGTGGTCAGACACCCTGGTAATACACAATACACACGTACCAGTGTTCACAATTTCATACATATAATACACGCATTAGACTTGTCCAAAAATATCGTTCATTTTTTTCCCCGAAGTCACATGTTAACATAATAATTGTAGGAACAGGAAATAAGACGCCTCTTGCAATCTGAGCCCTTAATATCAATATATAGTGGTTCCTGAAATCAATTATCCATTTTCCATTAAACTAAATAGAGAGGAAGAAAAAAAAAAACGCTCCAATATATTATATCATTTGATGCAGAAATAAAGAAATGGCACAAATTCTACGAATTTTCTATCGCTTTTTCGTATAATCCGTGCCATTTTTTTTATATCTGCGTAAAATGAAAATGTAACGGAGTGTTTTTGTTCAAAATTGTGTATAAAAAATGACTATTAAGCCTTTTCTCGGTGTTTTTTTTTTTTTTTTTTTTCTTCTTCCAGATACGCGAACTCAGATATCGGAGATATAACACGTCAACGTCGGACACACGACCATCGACACCCCCTTAAAACACTACGACTGTATTTATGTAATACGTATATAATACAGGTTCAAAATTAATCCTAAGACTGAATTTAATATTTCACACACGTCACTCGCCGTCAAGCTTTACTTATTTTTTTCTTATCTTTCTTTCTGATCTTTGAAACAATGATGATTGACTGACGTACGTGCATACATGTACATAGGTGTATATGGATATACTAATATATATACACACACACATATAGCGAGAGTTTTTCTTGAAAGGAATCGCTCGATAAAATTGCAACTCGTCTGGTTTACAGGTAAATAAAAATTTTTTGAAAATTTTTACTATCCCGGTAAAATGACTAGGCTGGAATAAAATGGTCGCTCAGCTTTTCCGGGCGAGTAAAATTATGAAAAAAAATTGTTATAATAAACGGGTAATAATTGTCGAGCTATACGGTTCTTACGAGAAGAATTCACAGTGAAGATGTGTGTAAAAACGTATGTAGAGATAAATAGAGAACGTAGAAGAGCAGGCCGGTAAAATGTCGAAAAAGGGAATAGAAGAGAAAAGGTGGATGGAAAAAAGAAAAATGGTGGGGGAGTATTTTTAGACTTTATTACGGCGGGCAAGCAAGACGTCGGAGAATGAACGAACGCGACATGCCGACGTCGATAAATCGATACGCGTACATACGTGTGTCTGACATGCATGCATACATATATACATATATATATAAACACGTGTACCATGTATCAAATCCGTAAAAGTAGGTACAGGATGAAAATGTAAGGGAAGAATTACGAGGAGGAGGAGGAGGAGGAGAATATGATGCAAGTGCATTTCTCCATCATCATACGACGTATATATAAGACGATTAAAATGCTCTCCCTTCGTTTTTCAATACATAAAACAATACTGTGTGATATATAAAGAAATTGAAATTAGTATTAGCGTTAATCTAACGCGATACATTGATATTTTGTAATCATGGTATTGAAAATTTGTAACGACTTTATAAAGGAGTTGAATTTTTTTCGAAAATATCGGTACACTTTGCTTTTTTTTTTTTTTTTTAAATAAATTAGTCACCTACTCAAAGTTTGAGAGACGGTTCACAGAGTTGCGAAATAATGATTTACCTTAAAATTGAATCGTTACAACATTATATATAACTTTGAGAACTTTGCTCTCTTAATAATATTTACACGTGACAGATTAAATTATATGCACAGGAAAATATGTTCTAGCTTTTGGAACGAGATCGCGATAATTCGTGTTCCGACAAATTTTCTCCGGTAAACCTTGAGCGATATTTTTTTCTTTATTTTTTTCTCAGTTAGAGAGAACGCGATAATTTTTGTACAACTTGTTTCACAATTTTTCTATAGAAAAATTTTACCCACTCTTGTGTGTATTCTTCTCTTCTTTTTTGTTCCATCATTATATATATATATATATATATATATATATACGTAAACGCTACAGGATATAATTAAATTAGAAGGTGAAAAATTTGCCGAGATTCAAATTTAGCGTTTCGGAATGAGCATAAGTATAATAACGTGTGTGTGTGCGTGGGTTATATCAGCTTTGCCGCGGTGTTAATTGTTAAAATAAACGTAAAGTATATGTATATTATAGATATTAATAAAACGCGCGAAGAGGTGTTAAATGCAGACATCCGACGTACAAGGATATTATACGATAATAGTACATGTGACACAAGTGCATATGTAACAACAAATGTATTCGTGTAAAGATGACTTCTCGTATCCGAGAACATTGAAGTCAAAAATCGAAAAATTTACGGGAGATAACAAAAAAAAAAAAAAAACTACTCGGATAGAAAAACCGAAAAATTCTTTCGTGGGCTTAAACACGTTTTGAAAAGAAAAATATAAAGAAAAAAAAAAAAATCACTCGAATGGAACAAATGGAAAACATAGTTAATAGTGAATTGATAAATCAAACGAGTAAACTTGTCAGTAACGATTCTACAAGTGTATATATTAATAAGCAACGGACATTCCTGGCTTATGACTAATTCGTCAAACATTTTAACATACGCACGGAGCGGCGGCGATCACGTACGCATAAAATCTTTTCATCCTAATCAACGGGTCGATCGCATGTATTATATGCATATAATATATGTATATATACACATATACACACACGTTACACGTATATATAATTACATATCTCGTGTACTTCCGGCATACGATATACAACCACGTACAATTCAACGCGTCACTTTGTCGTTTCGTCATTTAAATCAATTTCAATTCATTTTTTCAATCTTTTGTTTCTACTTCCAGGCGTCGAATGAATTGGGCAGTAAGAAAAAAAAATAAATAAATAAAAAATTACAGCCCCCGTGCTCGAATCGAATAAATCAAGTAATTACGTCTCTGACAATGTAATTGAGAAATATTTAATAATAATCGGGTTCGTAGATGTTGTTGTTATTATTATTTTGGTACGATTCAACGAGTATTCTATTATTATAGTCAGTAATTACAGTAATTACAAAGGTAGAACAAATAATTCGCGGACTCAAAAATTTTGGGAAACTTTAGAGAGAAAAAAAAAAAAAAAAAAAAAAACACCTCGAAACACATATTCCATGATAATCATGCTACACTAAAATTTTCTCAGGTTATCATGTGTTTCACTTAAGGCTTTAGAAGTCGGATGAAAATTAGATTTTCTTTTAACTTTTGTATTGAAAAAGTATAAAAATTCATACATTCATCCTGTAATTAAGCGACCTCAAAAACGATAATTTACCAAATTACAGTCAAACCGATGTAAGTAAAAACGTGTTTCCTTTTTCAAATACCCACGCACGTGACATGACAGAAGAGTGTTTTAATTTATATATCTGGAAAAAACGTGAATAGTTTAATTTAGTGTAATTTAATTTAGTTACGTTTGGTTTGGTTCAACCTGCGGCAATTTATACCGACCCAAAAAAAAATCAAGAAGAGGAAGAAGAATAAGCGAGCTTCTCCGTAGACTTCAAATCTCCATATTCAATGCCTATAGGTAATATCTGCCAAAACTATTTGGCCGCCCGCTTCGCAAAGTTTAGTTACACAAACACATAGACACTATGGATATGCCTAAGAATAACGCTTACGCGGTATGTAAATAAACAAGGTTTTTCATCGCTACCGCTGGCCCAAGGAATGACGGCCGGCAAGCGAGTAGCTAGCTGCTGCATGCCGAACCACGGAACGAAATCATGAAAGAGAAGGGAAAACGAAACGAGAGGAGAGGAGAGGAGAGGAGAGGAGAGATGAAAAAGAGACAATTTTTCATCGAATACTAAATCTTAACGATAAGCAATTATTTATTCACGTTTGCCATTTATTTATACCTCATATAATGGGAATCGGGATGAGAATGAATGAAAGAACGAATGAATGAATTCGTGATAAGCGCGGGAGTACAAAAAAAAAAAACAAAAAACAAAAAACAAAATGAATTATAAAAGATGGAGGGGGAGAATTATGTATGCAACATATATATATATGTATATATATATGCACAGTATATTCATATTATAATTATATAATTTATGAACTGTAAGATAAGACAAGCGTACGCTTGTAAACTGTGAACAACGGGAGAAAACTAAACGTATCAAAAATATCATTGTTATAAAAGAAGTAAGACAATTTAAGAAAAAAAAAAACACGCGACGAACCCGTGTGGCGACGAGATAAATTAGTTAGCTATAAAATTGTGCGATTCGTCGACGTCGAACGTAAAAAGTATATATATATGCAAAAACAAAGAGAAAAAAAAAACCGAAAAAAAAACGGATAAGAATATAACCGTCGATAATTAATGATAGTAACACCGTAGCATCAATAAAACGCACGTACTATATCCATATATATGTATATGTATAATTACAACTGATAATAATGATGATCCAATCGCACCATAAAAATTAACATATGTGTGTGTGTGTGCGCGAGTGTGTATTATGTAAGATACGAATCTTGGCGTGTAAGATGGATTTACAACATTGTATTAAATACGAGGTGACACGAAGATGATAACGCGATACGTTCGCACATGTATTATAGATTAAATTACATAGATTATGTATATATATACATACAAATGCAAATGTATATACGTGTGTGCATGCGTGTGTGTGTGTGTGTGTGTGTTTATCACGTGTGGTATAATTGTACGAAAATAATTATTATTCGATGCATCCTGCAACGGACAGAGAGGATAAGATTATATACATATGTATGTATATGTTCATACTAATAACTCAATCAAAGTTTATAAAGTGTAAAAAGCTCTTGCGTACATACGGTATAAGAATAACGTTAAATTTAATCCTCAGCAATAATACAATTATTCAGTCGTTCGTATATCGTCAATTCACATTGCATTGCGCGGAAGCGAAAAGCGCGTTACTTGGACAGCGCTGTAGCTGTTTTAAATAAATCAATGACATAGATCGGATACGGAATTTTGTGGATAATAACAATAATAATAACGATGATAATAATAAAGACGAAAAAAGAAGAAAAGAAACTGACAAGAACGAATTCAAATGAAACAAATAAAATCACATCGGTCTCCAAAGTTGTAAATAAATTACGAAAAATTGAATAATATTCGTACATATGTATATACGCGGCATGCGCACGATTATCACTGATTGGATAAATCAGAGAAAATATATCACGATGGTGCGAAGAAGGAGAAGAAAAAAAATTTGATTTTTTTACCACCCGAGACACGAGAAACGACTAATTGCGGATACGTAACATATGTCTTCGAAAACTTTTTCTCTCTCTCTCTCTTTTTTTTTTTTAACACAAACAGCACTAAATAAAGATCTCTGAACCGAGGATCGGGTGTCGTGTGTCGTCTCAAGTCGTCATCCGGTATGATCCGTACGTTCTTATCTAGCACGAGATATAAAACTGATTTTTATCATAATTGGTATTATTATTGTCGTTGCTGTTATTATTAGAGATGAACCTGGCCCAATTGTGCAAAGCTCTAATTTTTCAATTCGAGTCCGCATAGCTCGTAATGTATATTATGCACACACACACACACGCACACACACATCGTGTTGTATCACGTAGCGTATGAATTTATAGTAGACGTAGACGATTTTGTGTGATTAGTGCAGTAATTTCAAAGGACATATGAATAATAATCAGCGTCGTCTCTGTTGTAACGGAGAATCGTAATCGTCGTTCTTGACGTGTAATAACGAGGGTATTCAAACACAGGCGACCAAACTAAACCATACCAAAACCAGACCTAATCTAAGGATCTACAAATTTCTAATTATTCAGGGTATACAATAATAATAATAATAATAATAGCTTTCGAGCTTTCGAGCTTTCAAGCTTTCACGGGGGGGGGGGGTGCCAATGGTGATGGTATTTCAGACTGTATACTCTATACTCTATACGACGTAATACATCCAACGTCTTTCCGAAATATGTGAACATGAATCATTCACCCCCTCGGATATAATTGTCTATGGAAAGATTGGGTTGGATCGGTTTATTAACCAAAGTATAATTAATTCGAGGGACAAGAGCGTCTGACTTAGAGAATTACGACGCCTTGGATATTTCTCTCAGCGAATTTTCAGACTCCGTGATATTGCTATATTGAAACTAACGGGATGGAAAGATGGGGGAAAAAAATAAACGATGCTTACAATTGATCAAATCGTTGATGCAGCGATAAATTTTCTCGACAAAACGCCGAGTTTCGGTTATTTTTATCATTTTGCGCCGCGTGTAAATGAAATTTAGTGAAACGTTGTAGTACGGGAAGTAAAGAGTTTTTTCGTGTACGAAATAGAGTCGGGTCGAGTTCGATCGGTTATTTCCAGTGGTCGGCGATGACGTCAGTCTTTAAAGCTAAAGAAGAACGAGAACTACTCGACTACGGTTCAGAGACTGGCTGTTTAAACTCTCGTTCGCGGTACGTCTCTCGTTTAACAACAATAAGAAAGCTGTGAGATATAATACGTAAAAAAAAAAAAAAAAAAAACGATGTCATAATTGCTAAAAAAAATGTACGACAGAGTAAAGCATATAATATAATAAATAATAATTCGCCTGATTTGTAAACCGTTTCAAAATATCTCTGTATAATTATAAAACAATTTCAATAATAATATACATATATACATATAGACAGGGGGACAAAAATTAAACCCCGCAGTTTAAATAATAATCGCTGTTGTACAAGAAGAATTGCGTATCATTTAGTCATTCAAGTCGGTTCAATTTTAATTCCGGTGTTTCAGTCACTCAGTCAGAGACAGCCGCGAAACTTTCGCTCCGAACAGCCACGCGGTATATTATATATATATATATATATATACATACGTATATCCTGCCTGCATTTACAGTTTACACACGAATTTAACCAACGCATAATCGCATACCAGTGTCCTTTCCTGGTGGAGAGAGAGAGAGAGATGGGAAGAAGGAACGACAAACAGTATAAACGATTAAGCGGAAGCTGCGCTATTCGAAGTCACGGAGAAGAAGAA
The DNA here is from genome assembly GCF_021901455.1 of Neodiprion lecontei. Taxonomy (NCBI): domain Eukaryota; kingdom Metazoa; phylum Arthropoda; class Insecta; order Hymenoptera; family Diprionidae; genus Neodiprion; species Neodiprion lecontei. Next base: position 4,926,984 of record NC_060261.1, on the reverse strand, counting down.
GAAGAAGGGTGGAAAAAGGTAAAGTCAAGCCGAGTCGGAGTGTAAATAAACAGCTGGTATGATGAATGAATGAATGAACGGAACACGTTGAGCTATTAAAGTAACATTCTTCGAGAATTTAGAAAGAGTGAAGTTGCCGTGAAATTTGATTAGAATCTCTTTAATTGTAAGTGAAATCAAACCGACGGTGATTATTGTAACCGTGCGTTGATAAAAATTTGAGAAACGTTGAAAAAAAAATATGTAAATATTTCTTAATATTTAACCTGATGTAGGTGATTTTTACCGTGCAAGGTTAAAGAACATATGTTACTGGGTGAAATTTCAGAAATAATAACACTCATCGACGATGCGATAATTAGTAACTCGTGACACGGATCAGCACAAAATTTAGATAATTTTTTTTTGTTTCAGTTTGTATTTAAGTAATGAAATTTCGATTCCGTACATCGAATAATAACCAAAATCTCAATTTATGACTTATAAAGTTTGTTTTTTCTTTTTCTTTTTTTTTAGAAACCAGAGCGATATCTCGAATTTTTAAGAAAATTTACCCATCTTCCAAGCTTCAGATTACACGTAATTATCTTATGAATTATAACGCGCAAATGTACGAAATATGTTTATAAATTGAAACCTGCGAACGTTCGGCGCGTTACGTTAACCGCAAGGCTTAAAACGCGATTTCTATTACGATTTCCTAAACACTGTCACGTGACTTGCAAGTGATTCGTTAGCAATTATCTCCCATAGTTTCATTCAAATTTATACGGATTGCTTTCTAGTTAATTCCACGAACATTACAGTAATTATTCAAATTTCATTCGTCGTATTTTTGTAATTTTATTTCCGCAATTGTTACGCGTTCAATAAATTCATTGCCATTTCGTTGAGTGAATCGGAACAACTTGAACACGATGTTAAATTCGGAAATAAATCGTTATTTCATCATTTCAGAGCGGTAGCATTTAAAGAGTTGAATTTACGAAAATATGAATACGTTACAATTGACTTTATTCCGATTCTGAAAGTTGTTATTAAAAACAAATGAATCGTTAGAATAACGCTGGACGTTTTCATCCTCGATTAATACGAGGCCGAAGTTATTCGGTATAACGTTAAAAAAAATCACCAATGCGTAATTTTATCCAATAACTTTAAAAGAGTTGATTTTTCACAATAAATATACGTTTCGTTTATCACGTTGAAACAAAATTGCATAAATTCCCAAAGATCTCTGTCTCTCTTCTTGTTCTAAGAGATAGAACGATAGAGAGAAATAGAGAAAAATGGGAAAATAAGAAAAATATAAAAAGAAAGCGTAAGCGTAGGTTGTTGCAGAGCGCGGTCGTCGAGGAGAGGAGAGGAGAGGAGAGGAGAGGAGAGACTCGACGCTGCTGCCGCTATTTCTATGAATGAAATAGATTCCCTCCCTTCCTCCCTTCCCACCAACTTTCAACCTTCGTGAGTCTCCGCTCCGTTTACGTCCGTATCGCTTCGACCCAACGTAACGTAACGTAACGTAACGTAACGTAACGTAACGTAACGATCTTTCGATTATTATGAAACCCGTGGGAGTTTCTGTTGACATTTTCCTTAATCCTTGATCCTAGATTCCAAATCCTGAATCCCTTTCTTCCTCGTTTTCTTTACTCTCCGACTATTTTTTTACGAGGTAGAAAAATTTGGTAACGTTATCGTAACAGAAACGTTGGTGAAAAGAAATTACCAAATTCTTCTTAATTATTGCAATGATTTTTAAGGAATTAAAATATCGATGTACAATTGTGTTTTGTTTCATTAGCGCGTTTTGACCGAATTTCAGTCAATTCCAAAATCGTGAAATAACCATTTTTACTCATCGACAATCCAACTTCGACATATATATACATATATATAAAACACGTTTTGTTTTAATTACCGAAACTTTTCCGTATCAAAACACAAGTAAAAGTAAACTCGGCGAAGGGTGTTTTTTTTTCTCTCTCTCTCTCTTATTCCTCAACTTACAACTGAACGTTGTGTAAAAACAAAAAGAGCAAGTAAGAAACACCGTTTTTTTTAGAGAAAATTGTGTCAACCGAAAAGACGTGGAGGGGGGGGGGGATAAAAAAAAAGAGGAAAAATTAAAACCGTCGTTGAATCGAAAGTTATTAACAAAGACGAGTGATCTCGCAAGTAAACAACACGCGAGTATCACCTAATTAATTAACATACCTGTTGCCAATGATCCTCGAGCGAGGGTTGGGCGGAGAAATATCCAGTATCGTGGATGTCCTGCAACTCCCTGAATATGTTTCCACTCGGTAGGATATCCATGGTTGCGTTTGTGTCACAGAGAAACCACCGAGTAATTAAAATTGACGCGACAGGCGACGATCGCGATAATGATATTATCTATTTTTTAAATAAAATAAAAATATACACACATGTGTATTAAATCATGCGAAACGTAGTTTTTTTTTTTTTTTAAAACACAACTCGGGTCTTGCGAAATACTTTTCGAACGAGAAAAGAGAAGTTGAAGAAAGAAGGAACGAAAGGCAAAATAATAAAAAAAAAAAAAAACAAAAAAAAAAAAAACAAAAACAAACAACCAAAGGTCGTCGAACGATAACGTGAAAACTAGAATAAATCGAGAATCACTCGCTCTTGTTCACTGCGTATATAACCGTTGACAATCGGTTTCACCACCCGATGATCGTCGATGCACAAAATGTTGCCGGGCGAACAACAACAATAACAACAACAACAACAATAATATTTATTATAACAGCAACAGGAACAACAATCACAAAAACAACAACAACAACAGCAGCACGTATCGGCACTGACAGCATCCACGCACAGACACATGTGTTTCGTCGACGAGGCAAAGGTGTCCCCTTCCCCTCCCCCGCACCCCGGAAAACCCTTTTCTTCGCCACCCCCGCCCCCACCCCCACCCCACCCCCCTCCCAACCCCTCCGCCCCCCTTCCAACCCCCACCTCACGGCAAAGGGTTATTCCCCGTTGTCCCTCTTTTTTCGTAAGAGAGCGCCGGCGGAGAAGTCGGATGGATGCGGGATAAGTTGAAAAAGGTTGTTAAACTCCGTCGTCGAATGAGAAACGTTCGTTGAGCGGCATTTTATCGCGTAAACGCCGGTTTTTCGTATTCGTTGCACGAGTCGAGGCGACAGAGATAGAGAGAGAGAGAGAGGGATGGATAGATAAATAGATGGGTGGATGGATGGATGGATAGATGGATGGATGGATGGATAGAGAGAGAAAGATCAGAACGGATTTTTACTAGGATTGTTGCTTAGACAGTCCGTCGTCTGATTGCAGTTTCTTTTCGGCGAGGATTTAAAAAAATTACTCGCTTCAGTATCCATCATATGCCGAACGAAAAGGAAAATATAACGACAGCGATGGTACGTCCGATGAGGTTTTAGAAACAAAACCGCGAATTATTCGCGACGAGAACGGGGAGGTTGAAAACAATCCGACATAACTGACGGCACTTTTGTTTTATTTTTGTTTATGTTATTTGTCGTTTGTTTGAAATTCTTTTATTATCCTTCGCACGACGACACTTGGCGTTCACGTGTCTTCATCGCTTTTGATATTTCCTGTTTTTATTTTCAATTCACACTGCGCCGGTATCACCGATAAACACACGTTCCGACAATACTGCGGTTTCGATATACTTCGGTTTCGTATTGCGTATGGAAATCCGTCGTAAACACTCGGATTTGAGCGACGAGGATACGCGCCAGAATTTTCAGACTCTTCCGCGCGAGAGCCGAAGAGCAACTGACGCCGGAGAGGCGAACCTGATTCGCGGGCAGAGCCGAACGTGGCCGAGGAAATACGGAACTTCGCGAAGCCCTTCGACCGGCCGAATCGCGACGCCGACACTCGCCGTCTCGAAATCATGCGGCAGCACCGCTCGACGCCTGCCGTCCCGACGCCTGCTTTACGCCTCCTCTCCCTCCATCCCTGCGTCAACATATCTCTCGCTCTCTCGCGCCCCGAAGCTTCGGAGACTGATTAATAATTATATCGCCGAAACAAGAACGCCGTGGCACCGGCTATTTTGCCCACGTGCGTTACACGCCGGTACGCGGACTTTCACCGTCTGATTGTAATTATTCTCACGGGATATCTTTACGTTTCGTTATTATACGGTTGCGGTGAAACTTCGCGGCAGTAACGGACATCTTTCGGATTAAAAATATTCCACGGTATCGAGGAGTGTTCGATATTCGGAACACGCTCGGCGTGTAAATTTTTAGACTGTCCGTTGTCGGGAGGAATTCGAAAAGTTTCGTTGTGAGAGAAGTTTCGCTGTGTACAAAATTTCAAATTTATAATCCGTTCGAAGTTTTTTTTTTTTTTTTTTATCATCCAGCGTACGATATCGATTTTCGTTTTATTACTCGCCATTTTCTCGAGATTATACCGCGTGTCGAATAATTGTCAGGTATTTGAAATGAGGGTAAAATTTTTTAACAAATCGATTGCCGCTTTTTGTTTTGTAGAATTATCCTTACGGAACAAGACGAATGAACGGAAAAAAATAACCGGAAATTTTGAAGAAGAAAAAGATACAATTTCTGAAACGTGTCCAAAGTACCTCAAAATCGTCCGAAACGTCTTTCTTTACTCAAACAAGAGCATTGAAGACGATGGCGTTGCCCTGTTTTTTTGTTTTTTTTTGTTTTTAGTGTTTTTAGTGATTTTTGTTGTCCATTACGATTCTTCATTTCGAAATAATTCGATCAAAAAGTGATACATTCAACGAAAATTCCACTTCTTGACCTTGAATTATTTTCCAAACACCTTCGTAAAGTGCGGTGAAAAATATCGTGTCATCTGTTCTGTGACTTGTAGAATGACGAACAGTTCATAAAAAACAAAACAAAAAAAAAAAACACCGTCACGCCTGAAAATAGCTGTAAAAACATATTTTTTAATTATATATTACAGCACACATATATCTATTGAAATAATGCTGAGGATCAATAATTTGGGTTCATTATGTCAAAGTGTACCGCTTCAGCTGTTATTTTAGTGAAATGAAAATATCCTTGGCACATTAAAACTGTTATGGATGAAACGTTTAAAACAGAGTAGAAAAATATGTGCGTCTTGACATTCGCGAAGAATATCAAATTTTTTAGGTACGAAACAATTTTTTACGGACTACTCGAAGGCTCGATAAAAAAAAGAAAACGTTTACCCTTACAGTACATAATTTTACAGGCCACGACACGTAGCACGAATTTTTTTCACCGTTTTTTTTATGAAGATCTGTTTGGAAGATTACACGAGTCAAAAAAGTGCATTTTTCGCCAAAAGTACCGTTCTACGATCGAAATATACCGAAATCCTGTCACGATGAGAAGAAAATGAGCAACGCCATCGTAAATCGGAATCGAGTATAGAAGTTTTATTCGGACACGATACAGGTAATTCACCGTACATTTACCGTTCATCCAATTTCCAAATACAATAAATTTACCACGCAATTTGGTGAAATCAAATGACGTTTTTGTTTTGTCTGTTTTTCCAACAAATTTTAGTCACATCAAATTTCTTCGTTATAAATTTAATTACAAACACGTGGTAACTTACATCGCTGCATCGAATTTGTAAACTTTCAATCTGATCTCGCAAAATGACAAAATCTTTTCGTACAATAAATATGCGGTAAATTCGCAATCATTTTTAACAGTGAGCTGTTTGTACCGTGTAATAAAACGAAAGAAAAAGAATTAAAAAGAAAAAAGGAAACGACAAACGGAACGAAAGAATCGGAAACAATCGAGATAGTGACTCAACGCTGATTGTGGGAAATGACGTCGTTACGTACAGATGCGTGCGTACATCTTTTACGTTTATATACGTCTGCGCGCGTGTGTGTGTAAGCATACGCATGTAGGTTTATGAAAAGCATCTACGAGACTATGGACTCTCCGTTTCTTCGTACGGAATACCGAATCACGGATATTTTACGCGCGTTATATACGCGTTACGTTACGCGATGGATACATTCGTTCATAGGTGTTGTATTGTTAGCGTTAAGAGTTTTATAATTAACGCGGCGATGCCTTGGAATTTTACTGATTAGATATTGGAACTTTGGACGCTAAGACGGCAATTATCGGAGGTATATAATGAGACAAAACACACCGACAATTGCTGATAACGCTGTCGGCCTCTCCTCTCATCGCATCCGGCGATTATTAAACGTATTTCATATCGTATATAATACAGTTTACATCAAGACGGTAAGGAATTCGTTTTTCCTTCAATTTACTCCGACGTTCGGACGAATCAAACAATCGATAGTACAACAGCTTATCGAGCGAATGGTTAAAGAAGAAGAAGAAGAAGAAGAGAAAAGAGAAACGCTTTTTTACGAGGCTCAAGATAGCAGCTGAAATTAGCAGACAAATGTTATAACCTTCTTTGGCATAAGGTGGTGAAGTTCAAAGATCAAAATTTTTTAAGACACCTCGAACCCCCGATATAACGACTTTCGTACAATTATGAGGATAAAACTGAACTACGTTTTTCTATTTCCAAAAAGCTTAACACTTTTGGCTGCTTATTCTGGCTGCTAGCTTTAGCTTCATGCTTTTTTCTTTTTTTTGCTTTTTTGAAAAGAGAGGTAAGTGACAGTTTTTTCAAACGATAATTAAATGTGGAGCGAAGAAGAGACAGTTTTTTTAATTTTTCGTTGCTGGCGCTCACAGACTTTTTAATTTTCCTCTGCAATTATCGCGGTTCGTATAAGTGGGCTGATTAAATTTAAGGTGTACATATACGTATACATATACAGGAGATGTTGATAGATATATTTTAGAATGTGGGGATAAGAACATAGAAAGATAAAAAAAATAGAAGGGCCACAAAAACGAATTTTTAACTTTATTGTAAAGAAACATTTACTTTATAGAATTTAAATACGTAGAAATTCCAAGCAATGAGGCGTAAAAAAATAAAATAGTCAGAATGTAAAATGCCAAAATGTAGAATCGTCAAAATTCGTCTTGATGATATGGAATCGTTAGAGATTCTGTATTTTCCCGTTCTATGGCTTTGACCTTTCTATATTTCGTTTATCCGTATTTGGACTTTTGATAATTTCGATTATCTTGACTCGAGTCTTCCAGATTTTGATAACCGTATGAATTAGGTTTTCACGTCTTTGAAAAGTCGCTATTTTGCTCCTTTTATCAACCAGCCATTCCATTTTTTCACCCTCCCCTTTTTATCTCAGGCAAATCTGGCGTGAATATTTTTGGAGTTCACAGCAATCTCGTAGCGGAATAAAACTCGAGGCCTGAATGATTAATACAGGTTGAATATTACGGGGATCGAATCCGGGTATAAAAAGCTATACGGTAATTTTAACACTCATTAGTCGAAGTCGCTGTAACAGCAAAGCCTTTGCACCGATTCTCTTCTTCGTTAAGTCGGAGCTTAAATATTTTCACGACGAGTAAAATATTTACGGGAATTAAAGCGGTCTGCGGATGATCCGACGTCGAAAAGTTACGACGAGAATCGAGTCGGCTTCCGTCTTGACTCGCGGAGAGGAAAACCTTAAGGAGAGTGAAAAATATCGCGTGTGAATAAATATAGTTGCGAAAATGCAAAATGCGAGCGCTTTGCACGCGGTGTCCCATCTTGCGTAACTTATACCAACGATTATTACGCAAGTTATACGGCTCTGTGATTTAGCAGACGCAATTCCGCTGCTGCTGCTGCTGCTGCATGGCATTATAATATAGATATGTATTCTCCGCGAAGAGTCTTGGCGCGATTCGCATCCTTGGAGTTGGAATTTATAGAACTGAGACGAGAAAGGCCGAGCTAGGCGCGGATCCAGTAACGCGTTGAATGGACGACGGTGAATTGCACTTTTTCGAGAAAAGCTCAAAGCTCGTTACATCGCGGACATTGAGTGCGAAAAATAGAAGCGGAAAAAAGTTTCACAGCTCGGATGGCAAGAACGCGTTGTGTCGCGTTACTCGTCAATAACATCCTGTACTCTAAGCTCTCGAAAAGCTCGATTACCGTCGAGATGAAAGCATTCGATCAGCGAGTCCGTGATCCTGGCTTTGATGAATCAAATTACCGCGATGCTCGTCGAATCGTTTGCGATCTGGTAAGACCGCACGGAAAAATGATTATTATTATTTATTTTTTCACCCTCCCATCAACGCGCGATGTTGAAATGATCGGAGTAAAATCCTGTTTCATTGGTGTGACGTGAGGGAAAAAAATAATCAGCGAATTAACTCGCCAAGTGAAATCAGGTTACTTTAATCTCTTACTAATTGGAAGCTGATCATCCTTTTTAACTTTAACTTTTTCTTCTCACTCAATTTTCTAACCTTTTTGGGCCGGGGTTAAAGTTCCGAAAGCGCCGAATTTCGAATAACTTTGCGGCAAAGCTTCAAGTAATGAAATCAAACTATTATGAAACAACAAAGTTTTGAAATGTGAAATTCGTAGAATTTCGATGTTTCAAATTTTGAAATTTTCTCATTCTCGCACGCTCGGAGCTTTTCATTTTCGGAATTTCAACCTCGTCCCATTTTTTGCGATGACCGGGACCCTTGAATCTGAGAACTTTGAGTGGTCAGCGGCAAATAAACTGACAGTCGAATGGAGGCGAGAGATAGAATGCAGGGATTGTTCTAATCTTCCGGCGTTAAGAGATGTGAATCGCGGGTATGAATATAATGACAGTAACTGTTTAACGAAAGCGAGTCGCGGATTTCCGTGATGAGAAACAGCGGAAGGGTATAATTAACGCTTTGCCACAAAGCCGCGATTCGATTGTCTCTTAATATTTACACTAGATCGCAGCTTTCGAGATGAGTTTTCGCTTGTATAACAATTTTCAAGCCTTGCTTTGTACTCGAGAAACGAATTTCACTCGACCTCTGCACAAATTGATCATTACACGTACTCTGTACATTTGTTTAACGGATTTGTCTCGTTACTGCAATCACGCCGCTTATGATTCATGCTGCAACTTCAAAGCGTTCGTGTAACAAAAGCTCATGTATTCGTCATGATCGAATTGTTATTCGAATGTTACGTGAATTTAATTTCTTTCTATTCTGTACCGAATGACATAGTAGTTGTAGATATAATCGTTCGGATTTCGTTCCAACAAGAATTCACCAATTATTATCATCGCATATTGCTCATAGTTGAAAAATATGAAATATCTGAAACGCGTTCCTAACATTACCGCTAAATTTCAAAACTCCCTTTGTGTACGCTGGTATACATCGATACCTAATATATATAATATAAAAACGATAAATCGTTGCGATGGCAAAAACAGCGAGTGAATGGTACGTCCCTGCGTAGATCGAAAGGATCGAGAGGAGGAAAAGAAATTTACGAATAAAAATCGGGTATCCGAATTAAGATCCACTTTACAAAAAAAAAATTGTCGCTGTGTAAAAACGATTTGAAAATAAAACAAATTGTATGTACACATACGTCATGGAGAGAGTAAGAGTGATAAAGAAAACCGGAGAAATAATATTTTTATCGAGTTTTAAGAAAAATATAGGCAGCCACAGCTCTCGGCCGGTTTGCCGTTAATGACTGTATATAGAGGGGGTCGAGGAAGGGATGAGAATCCGGGGTAAAAACATCAATTGGACGGTATAGAAGAGGGTAGAAAGGTGGGCGTTCTTCCGAGATAAGTGGTGGCGGAAAATAAGTGGTCCCGTTCAAATAAATAAAGGGTTGATTCGAGTAAACCTTGAGCGAGTGTACCTAGGCCTTTTAACACACCCTTGGATTTTTGAGCCTCAAGAATTTTTGACAATGGAACGATTTTTCTTCAGTTTTTCCCGAAATAAAGTAAAAAAATGCAACGAACGATGCATTCCCTTCATCCCCCGTCATCTCGTCGATATAAACGTATATTTTTCGGAGGTTAAACATTTTTTTACTAGCATAAAAAATACAAAAGCAAACTTCATAAGTAATGAATTAAATTTAAAATTCATTTATTCAAGTATAAACTGATATAGAAAATTCAAAGAAGAAAAATGTTTGTTCACCTTTGTTGTCGTATAAAACAGCGGAAATAATCCTGGCTAATTCGTGTTAAAAATTTTCCCTTCTCCCAAAGCTCGAATTGCAGTCGCGGATTTTACCGGCTATTCCGAACTCGCCGATGACGTGACGCGACTTATTATGTATTTATAATCCCGTGCCGGCTCGGCGTGTGAAATCGATTTGCAGAAAACGTTGGTCTGCAGTCTGCAGGGGTCACCTGGATAATTTGGACATATTTTTAGCGAGTCTGCAGCAGTGCAGCACAGCCTCCGCAAATACCTGACCGAGACATCTGATCTGGATTCGGGTCGAGCCGGGATTAAGGGGATGTCGGACGCCCCGAGGATATGGAAAATCGGATTTACAATCCTTTCATTTGCAATCAGTGTTGAGAAATAATCCGGTTATACTTTATTGATTGATCGTCAAATTTTCATAATTTGTTTTAGAATATCGGCAATCGGGTCGCGGCTTCGACCGAATCCAAAGTTGGAAAGCTCCGAAAGGGGCTAATTCAGAATTATTTGGCGGTGAAACGTCGAAGTGAAAAAATCTAACTTTGAAGAAACAACGAAGTTTCGAATGGTTGGAAACCCGACGGCTCAAAGTTCCGGAATACAAGATTCTGAAAATTCAAGTTACGATAAAGTTTAGATAAAGTAAAATCCCGAAAATTAAAATGTATTCACACAGCGTACACTGAGGAAAATTTCATTTGTTAAAGTAACTAGAAAAATTGAGAAAAACAGGTATCGTTAAAAGAACTGTTTGAATATTGTTGGAATTACGAAAAACGATGTACGCCTAACCGTTTTGCGCTATCGTCGATCCTTTTTTCGTTATCGCAACGCTGAATCAGTTTCTGAGGTTTACTCTACTTTTTTAGTTAAACAAGGCTTCAATGTCAATTTATTCTTGCACAAGCGTTAAATTTTCGCAACAGTTGCAAGAAAATATAGCAACAGTGATCGTAATGATGAAGAATAGTAACGGATACTAGACTTTCCGGTAACGGCTGGAAAACTAATTTTCATTTTCTACCTAGAACAATATTTTGCGATTATGGTAAAAAATGAAAATAGTTAAGGACTGAGCGGTAACCGGAACTAAAGATTTCTCTCAGCGTAGTTTACTCGCCGGGTGGGACGTAGGAAATCTGAACAACTGAAAATCAGAATGACCAGGATTCGAAAAGTAAAAATATCGAAAATCCAAAACAAAGAAATATCAAAGTGGTGAAATTTCACCGAGCCAAAAATTCGCGGAACTGAAAATCTTGGATCATTCGGAATTTCGATGTATCAGATTTTTAAATTTTCATTCTCGGAACTTTGGGCGTCGAGTTTCAGGCCATTCGAAACTTTATATATTGTTTCTTCAAAGTCTGTTTTCTTTACTTGAACTTTCGCCATGAAAAAAATTCGGAATAAGGCGCTTTCGAAACTTTTCAAATTCGGAATTCCAACCCCGCCCCGGCAAACTCATTCCGTGTAAATCCAATCAAACTTGAACACCACTTACGGCAATCGGTGCAAATAACCACAAACATCGTAAATCGATTCTTCCACCAAGGGTTCAAATCACTTGATCAACCGAAATACAGGCACAGCACCTGAACGAAATTCCGCAGAAGCTGTTCGGCGGTCATAATAGTGTCTGGCTCTGGGGGAGAGCCGGGATTTCACCTGTTCTAATGCCGAAACCTGTTATCCTGCCCTGCGGGCCGAAATCAGCCCTTTAAAATCACAGGCTCGTTCCACTTGCGCGTCGATCCTTCGGACGAGGGTTCCCTAGGGGTGAATCGACAATAGAGGCGACGGTCCCCTTGAATTTTCATACCATTTGTAAGTTATACACTTTTCCGAGAAATTAAGACTTCGACAGATTTGCAGAGATGAAGGTAACGCTGAAGTCGTCGCTGTAAAATGGAGAAAGATCAAATGGACTAATTCGATTTCGACTTAAGATTACTTTTTTTTCTTTGTCAAAAAACAATTTTCTACAAATTCCCTGAGACACGGATGTTTTTTTTTTTTTATCTTCTCATTACGCTGCATGATCGTTGAATAATCGATTTTACAAAATTCGATCAATGAATAATCAAAGAACGGTGACATTGAATCGAATACTGAAAAAGAAAAGAAAATCAGTTCGGTTTATTTTTTAGAAAGTAATCTTCTGAATAAACTGAGTCATGGCTTAGAGTAGAATCGATCAAATTTACTGAATTCTCAACAATCTCGAGGGAATTCGAAGTACAGAATCGACATCGAATCTTTTGCTTAAAAGCCCGGTATTATTTATTTCCGTATTTTACGAGTGTAACAATTTGATAAGTAATAAGATGAATAAAATGTATCGATTTTCTGCGAAGGAGAACTCCTTAAAATTCATCCTTTTGCCAAAGTGGAATGCCGCCACCCCCGCGTGACCGAATCCTTATAAATATACGCTCTATACTCGCGGTAAGGGATCTAGGACTATAAAAAGGTCCTCGTAAAAGGGCAATAAAATACCTCTCCGACGATCTGTTCGATACACGGGGACTGCACACACATGTAACACGTACGCACCTTACAGGGAAAGAAAATTGCATATGACTCGATCCGTCGACTCGAAGCCAACTCTCTCTCTCTCTCTCTCTCTCTCTCTTTCTCTCCTTTTTTCTCGCCCGAGAAGCTCATTCAGGTAAAACAGCACCGAACGATGCGCTCTCTTTTCCAACGAAATTGACTTCCGGGGTTGAAGTTCCGAATTTTGTAAAGTTCCGAAAGCGCCAAATTCGGAATTTTATGGTTGCGGAACTTGATGCAAAGAAATAAAACTTTGACGAAACACCAAAGTTCCGATTGTTCGAAAATCAGAAAATTTAGAAATCTTTCTTTGCTTTGTATTTTCGATATCTTTACGCCCGGAATCCCGGTCATTCTATTTTTCGGAATTCCGCCCCATCGTAACTTTACTTCCTCTCAACTTTGCTCAATCGTAACTTGAATTTTCTGAATCTTGCATTCCGGAAGTTTGAACCGCGAGGTTTCCGACCATTCGAAACTTCGTTGTTTCTTCGAAATTTGATTTCTTCGCATCAATTTTCGCCCTGAAACAAATCGGAACTCGGCTCTTTCGAAACTTCAACCCCCCCGTTCCCCCAACCGCACCTCGTACGCGATACTTCACATCCACCCCCAATTTCCCGTCAAATTTCCCACGCCGTAGATTGAACGTTAAAATCCGCGCGAAGTGATGAAATATAAATAAATAGCGAGATATTTTCGGGACCTGCAATCCGCCTCTTCTGGCCGCAGAATCTGTCGTCGCGTCGCCGCGTAGACGTCGAGAACGGAGGAAAGACCCAATTTCGCTGTTTACATCGCTCTCCGGCTTTTCCCCTTAGCGTAATATTGTTATCCCGCATTATTTATATACCTTATACCTACCCGCCCACCCTTCGTCCAACACACGCCAGACGCATGTCACACCGACTTGTACACGGGCGAAAATTTCCACAGCCTCACCGCCATCCGGAGCAATGTAAATTGCGTTACGCAGGCTTACGCTTCGCGTGTTGGTGCGTCAGGGCTGATTGATGAGTGTCGTTTACGCCGCCCCTGCAGGACCAACCCGCCGAGCCCTCGCCGTCCCTTGATACCGGCGGCATGTACAAATGCCCCGGATACACTCCCTTATTCTACTACCCTCGATCCTCCCGCACCTCCGACTGTTTGTTTTTTTTTTTTTTTTTCACCCATACGAACACCGTGCAAAACGAATATCATCTTGGATCGGGAGGATGAACGAACTTCCCTTTGCACCCTTTTCGACCTACCACTCGAAACTTTCTTGCATCGATTTTCTCTTCGCAAAGTTTTCTGCTCAAAAGTTCACCGCCGGCGAATTATTCGGTACGGTCAGTACCGAGTAATCCATACTTGATGCGCACGCTGAATGGAATAATACTCGAATGGAATCACATTCATTTGAGTTGTATCCAAAATTAATTTCTTTTTTTTTGAGAGAGAGAGAGAGAGAGAGAGATCCGGGTTTATTAAAAGTTCTGGGACACTACGATCCCCTAAGGACTACGCAACAAATACGCAACATGGAAAATGAGAGAGAGACAGAGAATTATTCGTCATCTTACACCGTGTTGTGGATATTTTTTTTCATTTTACAGAGATTGAAAACTCATATCTTAGATTACTAATGGTACCTAGATTGATTCACAGAGCGATCGTTTACGTTTGGGGAAAAGGCGTGACAGAAATCAATCGAGTCTCCGTCACGACAAAGTGAAATTTTGAACTTTAAGCCACATTTTGTTTCGTCGAAAAATTATGTACATACAAACGAGGTTTGCATGTTTCGAAATTGAAAAAGTATAACGTCGATCCAAAGCATCAGCGATTGAAAAGACGAAAAGAAAACCCGTCTTCGAATCGGGTGGAAGGGTTGATTTGAAAAATCCGATACATCGTTTCAAACGACGTTGTTTTTTTCGTTCCCGACTCCATTATCCACGACGTATGAAAACCCTAGCGGAAAAGCGTTTCCGATCATTAACTGCAGACTCGAGAGTGCGTGAATATTTTAATTAAACCTGTCCGCGTTAATCGGTGAATTCCAGTTCGGCTACGTGACTGAGAAATTTTTTGCGGCAAATTGCGGAAAGAGTGTGAACGCAGGATGGAATGGGTTTGCGGGGTAGGTTTACGGATGTATAGAGGGACGCTCGTAAAGGTAGCCAATCTCGACTGAAATCGACTGACGAAGGCGAGCCAGAGCGGATCGAAAGCGAACGATATAACGGCGCGTATACGAGAGGAAAGATTCGAAGGGATGAAAAGATTTCTTCTTATACCGTGCGGTGCTGAATTTTTTCTCCGTCTAGAGAAAAATAAAAGTATGAGAAAAATATGGATGAAAAAGTGACCGAAAAATAAGGAAAGACGAAACGGTTTTTCAAACCGAACCTCTCTCCTCTCCCTCTCAAAGCGGCATCGCATTTTCCGTCACTTCCTCCCGCTTCTTCCACAGCTCGATCCTTTTTTTCTCTTCGTATTTGTTTCACGCGGCGGAAAAGCAACAATCGCTGCAAATCCTCGGTGTTTATGATTCTTTTTCCGAAACTGAGCGATACGGCGCAACGCGCAAAATCGAACCAGACAGAAATTCCAATATACCGACGTCCTGACGTTGCCGAATAAAGGACGTAGAAAATTGCTGCTGTGGAGCGAGAGGGTGAGAGTAAGACACACGCGCGCACACGCATATGTGTGTTATGAAATGTTTTTTCTTACGTTTATTTCGAAAACAAGGGAGAGCGAAGAGATTTTCAGTTCTAACTCGAATTTATACAACTTTTTTGCTTTTTCAACCATCCTGCGCAGCCGGTTGCGTATGTATGTATTTATTTATGTATGTATCTTTGCATGTATGTATGTATGTATGAATGCATGTAGTATCCCTCGTGTTTACCTTCCATCGAATTTCATGCCCGCGGTAAAAGCGATCGCCTTACTTCCACTGATTGTTTTTGAGCTCTCGTTGTTGAAAATGGAGAAGGAAACACATGGATGCATATATATATATATATTGCATATTAAATATACCGAGAGAATACATTCGCTGAATCGACAGATGCGATTCAGCCAAAGATGATAATCTCGTCTCGCTTATACGTGTTTACACGAGTTACTGTAAAGTTTGGAATATTCCACGATTTTCAGCTATTCGCCAATTTTCCTGCTACGTCAAATCTCGCATGAATGTAACGAAAGGTGATTTTTTTAAAGTTAATTTACCGCTCGCTTACGAACGTGGCAACGATAAGTAGACGCCTATTTGTGCGGTGAAAAATTTATGAGAGATAATTAAGAAGTGAACAAGATTGAATAAAATTTTTTTGTGAAAAATTATACAAAGAGAAGGACGTCAATGAAAGAATAAACTTTAATGTCTAAAATTTATGTTACATGTTTTGAATTGAAGAAATAAATCCTTTTTGTTACAGAAACTAAATATTGCTTATTTGACTGTGTCAACTTTCCCTAAATTGATCGAAATTACTTTATACGTACACGTGTAAAATTTTCACAAATCGCAAAAATTACGTACCAAAGTAAGTATTGGCAGATTGTTTTTTCCACATTACAGACACGTGAGTAAAGCTCGCAGATGTCGTATCGACGACATCCATGGTCGCATTATGTATCCACCTAAGGTATGTATGTACAACACGCGTGCATATAATAGCCGTATGTACATGATGTATCGTACATAGATACACACGTGGTATAATATTTCTAAGGAATAAATTTGTATCCGGTAAATCCGCGGCGGGATCGAAAACATGACACTTTTGAATAAACGTGATGGATGGGCTTAATATTGTGGGGTCTTATACACGGCCATATTGAGTCGAGGGTTGTTGCAGCTTTTCTATATTTTTTCGTCCTTAATAGTACCCCATATAACCACGCTGTAAATGATCGTTGCCTGTATCATAATTTTGGGAACGCTTGTCAAACCATTTTCTTTTTTTTTTTTTTTTCACTCTTTTTCTCTATAATGTATCTGCTTTTTTCCTCGAGATTCGGGAGAAGATTTCTGTCTTTGGATCGCGAGAGAATCGAACAAGTCTCAGGCTTGCGGAGGAACAAAAAAAAAAAAAAAAAAAAAAGAAAACGATAAATTGTGTTTTCCTTTCACCGAATAAAAAAGTGTATCCAAATAATCTTTCTTTCGGTAAGTTTTATCCGTCGAACGACGCGACGTTTCTTTGAATCGAGAAAATTCGGAGTCAACGAATCAAGCGCGAAGACTTCCAAGGGTGGAAAGCCTTTTTACAGGGGTGAGTTGGGTCAGCCGAGAGACATCGGAGTAGCTGGTTTAGCATCGAAACGTAGTTTGTTAACGACTACAGCTGAGTGAGTGTCGCTTCGTAGGGCGCGACTAGTCTCGAGATCTCGGGGGTTGAGTCGAGTTGAGTTGGGTTGGGTATTTGGGGGGAGGTGGAGGGGGTCGCGGTGAAGAGAAAGGGAGAGGACTAGAAGAGAGGCACGAAGCTGCGTTGAGCTAGATGGATGGACGATCGTTTATCGTTCTTAGCGCCGCGGGGCTTCGCCACTGGCGTTGATATTCACCGACTGATGCTGGAAAAATTGCGCGATTAGTTTCACCCCCTACCCCGTAGCTCCTGTCTTCGAGCCCCGTTCCTTCCCTTTCCTCCCTCACCCTTCCGATTCTTCCCTGTTCTCGCGTCGAACGCGTGTATTCGCGGCCCGGGGTGAGGGCGAGGGTTGAGCCGTCCCTGACATAATTTATTTTCATTAATTAGGATTTTACGCCGGGAGAAATCAGCCCCGGTAACCACGGGATTAGCGGATAGGCCTCCCTCCCTGCCTTCATCCCTTCCTTCCTTCCTTTTTTTCTTTCTTTCTTTCTATATTTCTTTCTCTCTTTTTCCTCCGTCCCTTGTTCCCGCATCGCGGAACCGCGCCTGCCTCGCGATCCTGACGCGGAGTAAATGAAACGTCGGTTTGGTTCACGTCTAATATCCTGCCCGTTCGCGGATCTCTGCGAGATCCTGTGACGTCGTAGATTTCGACGCTTCGTCACTCATCCTCACACTTTTCGACGTTCGCTACTCTGATCGCGGTTGTTCCGCACTTGTAGAGTGTGCTAAGAATCACCAAAGATAATCTATTAGCGATGAAATCGATTCTTTCCACGTGTAATCGATTATTTTTCATTAGAATCGGATTTTGTTTCTCTTTTTCTACTACCACGAACGACGCGACAAAATATCAATTTATGTGATTCGAGTATCAATTATTATCATTGTCTTACTTGCGAAGTGCCTATTTGATATAATTAGTGAAAGTTAAATGAATATTTTTACCTGAAATTGAAATATATTTTTAATCAAACTGTAAATTATCAAAAAAAACGTTTGCAACGTTAAGACTGAGTGCCGAAATTTAAGAAATTTTGCGCAATAATCGATTAATCGATTCGATTTAGTAGTGTTGGATTTTTTTTTTTTTGGACTCGATTAATCGATGCATCGACTATTTCTATCTCAGTGGCCATCGCTAAAGTGATCATAAGATCCGATCCTTCGACGAGAGTCGAACTTCTCCGACTTCGGCAACTTTTTTTACTCGGAGTAACTTTTCCAAAGCTTCTCGGTGCATTATTGCAATTCGTCCGAAGGTAAAGACGCGCTTTGAACTTAATTAGAATTGATAATGAGCCGAAACGACGGTAAAAATGACGCAACTTCCCGACAGCTCTTTCACAGCCAATGGAAAAAACAGCGTAATACAATTATTCCAAAGAACAGCTGCGCGGTGAGCAATTGGTCGTATTAGTGTCAGTTCGGTGTAAAAGCGACTCGTTTTAACACCTGAGCGTACCTCTGCATCAAAGGGATTCGTTAATTGATCCTAATTACCAATGCTGTAATAAGTAAATTGATGCAATACAGGTGTTTGTCCAGATGTAAAAAAGACACCTCTTACGTTACAGATAATCATTTGTCTGCAACAAAAATCGTCGTATTCGTACCGTGTATACGTAATAATCGTTATGCAAGGTTCCAGCTGGCGTTGTTCGCGCACTATCAAAAACGAAGATGATAAGGATTCACCGAACTTGAACGAATTAACGAAGATAAAGTTCTCGTATTACTCGAGCTGCGTGCACTTCCATGGTGCCTCCGTGTCTCTGTGCATAACCTCTCCCTTTCTCTCTCTCTCTCTCTAGTTCTCATTATAATTTTTAATTGTTCATATTTCTCTCAATCTTACTCTACCCGTTATTTCTAGCTTTGATTTTATTTCATCTCATCACTTGTCTTAACCTACCATTGTACTTTCCACTGTAATTTACTTAAATTTCTTCTCTTAATTTTTTTTTTTCGATTTTATCTACTTTAAGATATCTTCCGTCTGCTTACTTGCTTTTTCCGTTTCTATTTTTGCTCTATCTTGTAGAAACTTTCCGTCATTACGTACATTACGTACTTGTCCATCATCGCTATGGACATAATAAACATATATCTATCCATCTATCTCATCCTAGGCTATCCCAGTTTAATTTAATCAACTCTTAATCACCGTACAACATTGTACCGTCCATCTCTTCT
Organism: Neodiprion lecontei; assembly: GCF_021901455.1. NCBI lineage: Eukaryota > Metazoa > Arthropoda > Insecta > Hymenoptera > Diprionidae > Neodiprion > Neodiprion lecontei. The sequence goes on along the minus strand of NC_060261.1, from coordinate 4,907,750 downwards.
AGTCACAGAATAATTTTCATTTCATTTTATTTCTCAACGCTCCGTGGCCACATTGTCCAATACTGTTATTATAGACACAAATACATCTATCAATCTATCCATCTATCTATTTCTCGCTTTGACACTACGCGGATTCGTTGAGTAAGTGTAAATAACTGTAACGTACAGACATCCATGCGCAGGACGAAGTTTGACGGAGCTTTACGATAGTGTGTGGGGGGGGGGGGAGGGTTTCGCGTGCCCGGCTATTTACCCCCATAGACCAGGAGGAACGCACAAGCTGACGGCGAAGGGGCGAACCGGCACGTAAATTCACGCGATGGCTGCTCCATACAGGACTTTTATCGTGGAGAAACATTTACCGCGTTGCCCATTTGCATGCAAACGTGATCTCGTCCCGTCTTTCCCGTCTTTGCGGGCTGCAGCCTCCGGCTGCGACTCTCCCTCGCCCTCCGCCCTCCTCTTTCTTCTTTCCGCCCCTCGACTATCCCTGGGGCCACTTTCCAAGTTTCAGTCTTGGCGTCGCGTCCCTCGCCTCTCTGCATACACGTACACATATATATACACCCTGGCGCGAGCCTCCATTTAGCCTAAGCTTTTTCTCGACCTGTTCCCAAGAACTCTCGGCTCTCTACTTCGACCCCTCTCCTCGGTTATTATCCCTGCACTCGCGCCTTTCCAGCCAGCCACTTTTCCACCTACAATCTTTCCCGCGATATCTAGTCTCCAATTTCATCCGTTACATCCTCGGCTAGACTGCAGATATGCGCAACTGCGAATCGGTACCATCCTAGTTGGGTAAGACCAGCGAGGATCAGACCTAGACAATTTTAGGTTCAATTCCATTTCTGGAACGCGTTGCTGTCGACTTATTATACGAATTTAAAACCTAGTACAAAAAAACTGTTCAGAACGCGGTGTCGCGACTAAACTCTGCCCTTCTTGATACTCGTGAGTGGCGAACGTATTACCTTTGTTGCAAAAGAACATAACTGAGCCTACTGACAATTAGCTGGCGAATAAACGACTCAACGCAATTATCACCGGAAGTAGGTAATTGTATTATTCTTATCGACGAATATACCGTATAAGATTATTTCTCTGGCTCTAAGCAATTCAATTCAATTCCATTCTTAACGTGACTTCAAGTGATTTGAGGTGATTCTAAAGGATAACGCATTCCACGGAGTGTCCAGCTGACCTGAATAATTCGGTCAACTTGTGAAGCTCGGAATAAAACTGGCAGATCGGAACAGTCTGAAATGGATCGTCTATTCCACGGATGAAATCGAAGAGCCTTGAGCACAGCGGTGAGTCGAACACAAACAGCGGGATAGTTGGACGTTGGTAATCTCTCGTTGTCTCGGCGACGATTCAATTTTCAAGTTTGGCCAGTTGGTAGGGGTGATTGAGGCGTTCGGAGCTAGGCTGCAGCAGCGGAGGCGATGGAAAAGTTTAATTAACCGCAACTTTTATCTTGACGAAGCACCGCCCTAAGGCACTTTTAACGTTACACCCGAGCGTATAATGTCACTGGTTCAGCAACGGGGCGGCCGCGTTTGTATATGTATAAGGTGCGGTGGAAGGAAGATGGGAAGGGGGAAGAAACTTTCGGTACATCCAAAGCGAAGAAGAAGGGTGAAAAAGGAGGTTCGCGGCGTGGACGAATTACACCCAGGGAATCTCACCCTCTCACCCCGAGCTCTTCTCCTTTTACCTTCAGCGTCTTCTCTTCACTCCCTTCCGTTGGATATGCAGAGCGGTGCGGTCATTTGTAACGCTGAGCTTTTCGTCCCTCCCAACGTCCCGGTTCTCCCTTAACTTCAGCCTCCTCAGCCCCTTTCGGATGACAGCGAGAAATCCCTCCTCAATTTTCACCCCCGGAGATGAAAATCAAAACTGGACCTTCAACGTTCGACTCGACCTCTGTAAGCTCTTCCAATCTTCGGTTCACAATATTGTCCAAATTTTAAATGAAATTCCGCGTGATCCGCAGGTGCAGGACGCAGTTCCGGTCCTGCAGGGATCGCTTCTTGACGGGTAACCTCGGGGGCGGGATTAGAGAAAGATCCACTGTTTGTCGTTCGTTCGTCAAGATTTATCCGGACGTAACCACGCCGCCGTGCCGCGAAGCTTTTTAGCCAACGGAAGGAACGTACCTTCCTATTTCCTAGGTACACAATACATATACCAGAACTACCACGGCCTTCGGCTAATACCGTAACCGTTACCAACCCCCGACAACCCCGAAAGTCAAATCCCGCCCGACTTCAAGTCCAACAGGATTATCGTAATAGTCCTCCAAGGTTTAAGGTCTAAGATCCGAGGTCTCGGGTTCGGCGATGAGGAGAAGGAGGAAGGGGCGGAGGAGGAGGAGGAGGAGGAGGAGGAGGTCGTTCATGGCTTCGTGATATGCGGTATTACGCCTTATCCTGACGTAGGTATACCCACCTCCGTATAAGGGTGCGAATATTTCCCTTGGCATGGCACCCAGCTGCCACGTGTATACGTAGGTATGTACGTCGTGCAAAAATGTTTATACACGGTAGGAACATTTCCCTCTCCCTCTTCAAACCTGCGCACACAGCTCTCATCGCCGCCTCGGATAAGCCCGTGTATGTATATTCCCTAGGAAAACTCGTAAACTTTTTCACTCGATACACCACACGGACATTTTAGTTGGTTGGTTTTTTTTTTTTTTTTTTTGTTCACCGGAAATAGAGTGAAATATACCTACCGGGGAAAAGGATCGGCTTATGGTTTCGCCGGTCACGTGAAACCGAACGTTTTATTTCCAATCCCTCTACGTGCTTCCGTGTCATACGTATCGTCGAAGGATAACAAATGGTTCGATAGCTTGAATTCTCCGGCGCTTTTTGTCGTTAAAACTAACTGCGCAAGGACGTAAATTACTCCAGGCGAACGAAGGTGACATGTACTTGGTAGGTAAGGCTCGGAGTAAAATCCTGTCAGTGCGGCAAAGGTGAGAGTGACGGAAATTGAAAAATCGCATAGATCTTTTTAGTGTCGTGCTGAAGAGGGGTTTCATTGATAACAACTAAAGTATTATAGTGGAAGAAGAAGGAGAATCCAGATGCAAGGAGAGGAGGAGAGAGAAAGGAGAGGAGCCAGCAATCAAAGTTTAATGTAGCCAGATTATCGTCTCGCGCCGTGTATACACAGCGCGATGGAACTCCGATCCCGCTTCTCTCTCGCTCTCTTTGATCTTCCCCTCTGTCGAGAAGGAAAAAACGTCATCCCCAAAAATGAGAAACCGGGTTCCGGGTGACCGCGGAATGGCGCCGGCTGATGGCCGGTACTTCGCACGTTGAATTAGGCCTCGTATATGAGACGGAAACCGGAGAGGGAAATCTGCGGTTCGAGGTGGGATTACCTTAAGCGTCGATTTCGGGATAGCGCGGGTCCCGGGTCGATCCTGCGGGGGCTGGCCATTCCGCCCGGAATGACAACACGTGTTTGTTAAACGCGGAACACCCCGCGGTGAAACGGCTTCCCGGTTTCCGCTTCGGAATTTCTGAAGAACCTCGTACGCCTTAGTGAACATCGAAACGGGACGCGAAAAGTCCTGCAGGACGGAAACACCGCCGTCGAAATATACCGCGATAATATAATTGGACAAATCCCGGTACGGAGCGCGCGCCGAGGATGCGAAACTTGTCTGAATCTTGGCGAGGAGAGGAGAGGAGAGGAGAGGAGAGGAAGAGAGTCAATTTGGTTTCTCGTGTCGGTAACCCTTGAATTTAGTGTTACAAACGGGGCTTAGCGCAGTTCCAAACTTTTCCCGAGGGGGGAGAAACCCTCCCCCTATCTCTCTCTCTCTCTCTCTCTCTCTCTCTCTCTCTCTCTCCGCAAAGTCACCGTTTGTATCGTTCCCGTTCCAACCTTATCCCCAAGGCTTTACCGCGGCTCAATGACGAGGGATGATATCGATTTCCCATTACCCATACGAACCATTCAATTGATCCTAGAAGCCCAAATTTCCCTGTACCGAGGCAGATTTCTCCAATGCTTTCGAAAACATGGCCACCACAGGTGATTTTACTATTTGTTAATAATTAATTCATCGACTGATTTTCTATACAAATAATTTCGCGGAGCTAGAACGAATTTCTTTGTCGAAGCACGGTCATCTGATTTCGAAACAGTAGATTGCGCCACCGGTGCGCAAAATAGTTTATTCCCGCACGTGTGCGTCTACCTAATACTTTTCTTAACCCTTGAATTGATTTTATTTTTTTTTTTGCTACGTTTTATTTATAAAACTACTTTTTTGGCAACATCTGCCGAGTTTTTTGGTTCCACATGGTCCCTGAAATATTTATAAGGCTTGAAAAAATATATAACTTATTTACTCAAAAATAGTACATATAAACAAATTGTCGAAATTCCTACTTTTCTACGAAAAAAGCATATTCTGCTATTCTACCATGAAAATCCAAATGTCAATTTTTACACAAGTTTGGTACATGCCAAAAAAAAAAAAATGTTGCCAATCTTTAAATTAGATCCACCATTTTGATTTTCTAATTTCGAGCTCAGGTCCGTAAACAGCGACCCCAAACCCCATGCATGTAAAATTTCGACGAATAGCTTGTAAGGAAAACCGTATGCATGAAAGAGTTGACTGAGTGCGCAAAATTCGTTTTCGCGTACCCGAACGAGTGTGCAAAACAGTACATTTCCGCACTAGTGCGGGAATTGGATCGAAATATCTTTTCTCGTAGTGTGATTAGATATTTTGAATTAATTGCAGATTCGTTTGGGTCGGCAAAATCCAATTATACGCACTCGGTCAGGAAAAGAAAATTCCGGGAGTCAGGATAGAAACGGGTGTAACTGTGCCTTGTTTTTTGTGCCGAAAATTTTCAGCTCTGGGTCTGATCAATTTTTCATAACGTTGATACAACGTCCCCGCAGGATTTTCCCCTCAGCCCAAAGTGAACCTGAAGGGTCACCTACTGCCCCGTTGCCAAGGGGTTAATACCGAATGGAAGCGGCAGAGCCGTGCAGCACGTGTTCGCAGCTGGAAATGCGGAAACGCTTTGTTTCAATTACGACTCGTACATAGGATGTGTAATATAAATCCACTGACAATTGCTGTTTGTCCACAATGCTCGTCACCTTTTATCCTGCAGCCGGTACCGATATTGAGGAACAAGGAAAAAAAAATTAACAAAGAGTCGAAAAAAGGGGGAAAAACGAGGCGAACATTCCAGCAGCGGCGAAAATATCAACCGTTGTAATGCGGTTCTCACTCTGACAGCCGTAGTGGAAAATTTTTATGCGCATATCGTAATCACTGAAAACAATGATTATACGGGTCTGCGAAAAAATGTTTTTTCTCACTTGCTTGAAATTTTTTTGGTAAATATTATGTTTTCGAGTGCGCGGAATCCAAAATTGACTTCCATTTCCCTACGTCATGGGAAAAACCACCATTTCGTCACAATGAACTGAAGAATATTTCTTGTAAAATTAAACAGAGAATTTCTTTATGAAATTTGTTTAACATTCCGTGTTCATTCTTTTCGCCTATAAAAACTTGTCCTTTAGTCTTTGATACACCAACTACAAACACGAGTTGAAGACAAAATCTGACGTGATGAAACTTTTTGAGTGTTTTTTCCAGTTTCAGTGAGTGAAAATCTGTAAGAAACGGTATAAAAAAAAATCCTGTACAGTGTTTTGGTTGCAGACCGGCGTTATTATTCATGTAACAAAACCAGGATCAGGACCGTTTTAATTCTTGCAAATTTCCCCGTAAGGCGCCTCGATTCGAGAACTCATCGGGGGACACGGAGGATTTGAAATTGCTTAAATTTTCACCCCGAATTGTTAGTTCAGACCGAGCTACGCATTTTCAGGGGCGAATGAAAAGGTTCAAAAGCGAACCCTTGTGCGTTTGCAGAATGCTGTGCATTGTTGAGAGTTGAGCATTGTTAGGTAGTGACTAAATGAGTTTCTAATGCATATTTCTTGTCGGTATTGACCTCTTCACCTCCTCCCCTTCGCCCAAGTTGTGTTTATATATACTCCGAGATGCAAAAGGGAGAAAACTTTTTATGCATGCAATGAGAATATACATTATTCAATTTATTATATTCAAAAATTCCATTAATAACAACCACTCTCTTTTTCTCTCTCTCTATCTCGCTCTTTTACTCTTTCCACAAAAGGATTCGGCTCGTTTTACGCCCTGCACTTGAATCCACCGCCCGCCTTTCGTGATTTTTAATTGCATCTCACCCCCCAAAATTCATTCTAATCAAAATGAAAACACGTGTACATTGATAGGAGGCTCTCTACAGGTTCCCAAACACAATTAGGTTCTGTTTTTATGTAAGCATGATATATTTTCTTTATTTGGAATGACCTGAGCTTCTACGTAAAACCGGATTTCATGTTCAAAAAGATCAAACTTTTCTTCACGAAAAACGCACGCGTTCCGTAATTTTTTTGCCTCTCTACACGAACTGTCGAAATAATTCAAAGACAAAGAGTTCAATTCGCAAAGGTGATAAAATTGGCTGCGGTGTTTCTTTTAGTATCGAGAGGTAAAGTCTTAGGGACTAAGAATCGGATTTTCATATTATAGTCAACGCCATTAAAAATAAAAGCTGAAATTGGAACCGGTTTAAAATTTGGACGCTAAAAAAGGTGGACCAAAACTCGTAATTCGTGCCTTACAAAAGTTCCGGAAGCTGTTCTCCGATCTTTTTCCCTCTCTTTCCCTTCTGAGAACGAAATCCCAAAAACACCGGGATGCAGGTTGAGCCGGTAAATTCGGTACGGGGGAGAATTATTCCGCGGCCACAACCCCTTTCTCCTGGGCAATTTTCACATGCATTATTCAGGTGGGAGGATCGGTCGGTGTGTAGCATATAAACTTTGGTGCGTGTCTGTGCGCGTCTCTGGATTCGGTAATTTTACTCTACCTTGGGATTGTTTATTAGAGAAGACGGTCGAGTTCGTAGAAACGAACAGCTTCCTGGATCAGGAGGGTGTATTTCACAGATCGGTTGCTTTTCCAGAAGATCTTGGAGTCGCCGAAGGACTCGAGCCTCGTAAGAAATGACACCGAGGGGTTTTATAGCATCGCCGCTGTGCGTCGTTTCATAAGTAATGCCTCCGGGCATCAGACGCCATACCCTCGAAAACTTCCACTTCCTGAATTAAATGCAAAGTTAATAAACCTGAGAAAAAAAATTTTTTTTGGGTCCTCGGCCAAGGCGCCGAAAACCTCCCTCGAGAGTGCTGGTGCGATACGGGGCCCCAGGCTCCCTGCGTTCCCTCGGGATCTCGAGAACATTGACGGTACACACGTCTGATGCAGGAAAAAGGGACGGAGTGTCGTTTCATTGGAGTGACGGTTGCTGGTAATGGAAAGAAAAAGAAAGGTTGGGCGGGGGGAAAATTCGGAAGGTTCGGAAAATTGAAGGGTCGCGGTATAGAATTTTCGAAACTGCGAAAATCTTATTCATAGAATTTCAAAATGGACAATTTCTTGGTATAGAATCGCCAAAACGTTGAAAGGTCAAAGTATCGAAAGCCAAGGTATAAAAGACTGTCAGAATTTTGATGGTGACGATTCTGTACTTCGGCTTTCTGTACTTTGACTTTTTTACATTTTACTTAATTTCGGTATTTTTAAATTTTATGAATAAGATTCTCACGTGTTTCAAAATTCGATATTGTGATCCTTCTGTTTTCAGATTTTTCTGCATTTCTTACCCTTCCCTCACTCCCAGCTTACAAAAATAAAAACACAAACTTTAATCAGAGTTCAGACTGTAATTGTTTCAATAATTCTCAAAAGAATGTCAGGACTCGCAATACATTTTGTAATTTTATAACCTTGTGTAATTTTTGATCCAATTTTTACAGTGCGATATTAAAACAAACAAATGAAGAAGAGAAAGAGATAGAAAAAAAAAAAAAAAAAAAACGCCAACAGACGCACGACATAAAATAACGCGATAAGGATGAAACGAGCATCATCTCTGTACGAGTTTACCTGACGATGGAAAATTCAACGTTTATCTTCAAAGCGTTGCGTAACACGCGTGTATTTGGTTCACCGATCAACCAGCTGATCGCCACGTGAATATATTGTATCACAGCGACGTTTCGCTCTATATTTTTGAAGACAGAGAGGAACTGTACGTAGGTACTGCACTATACGCTCGGCGTGTAAAGAATTGGTCGGGTGTAATTATTTTTAGAAACGAGATAACAGCGTGCAGAAACCACCTCGTCGACCTTGTACACACAACCTACGTACGTCGTGTAAGCGATGGGTTTTATTACTTGAATATACTCCGAATATACATTTGTTTACAACTAAGGCGGGTGTGATTTTTTTATCGGTGAATATCCGAGTGATTGATTTAACCCATTTAAGGTGAAATGTGGCCGATATAAAATTACAATTGGGCCATGTAACATCGGAGCTAAGGGTGCAATAAAGAATTCAAAAAGTTCTCTCATATTTATGGCGCCTCACGTATTCTTGAAGAATTTACCAGCTCCAGGTGATTAATTCTTACGTTATATCTTATACGTAGGTAACGAAATTCAGAAACTAAGTGTCTCTGATTCGAAAGACCGTGTGCTTCTAACCGATTTTCAGGTTCTCACGTGTCGGGAACACTCGTAGAAAAAAGGGTGAAAACTTGGGGGAACAAAAAAAGAAAAGAAAAATTCGTAACTGAAATTCGTCGGAAGGCGTTAATTGTCAGTTTTTTTGATTTTTCATAAATTTCGGACCAATAAACCAGGAACAAATACACGGCCAAGCCGAATGCAGAGGTAAGAGAATATTTCTCGTTCCGTTACTTTTTCATTTTCAGGTTATGTATACATCTCTTCCTGAATACGAGGTGCATACCATTATCATTCTAATAATGGGATATATGTGCACGGTGAGCACGGTGAATTGTTATTGTTGTTACCGGAAATCGCGAGGGAATAAAAAATCCCCCTACGGATGTATGGCCGTGGTGCGGAGAGTTAACGAGAGAGAAAGAGAGAGAAAGGGGGGAGAACCTAATTCGTGTTATTCATAAAAGTGACCGTGGAGATGTATCCGGGAAATCTGGGAAGAGGGGAAGGGGGGATGCTAATTAGCGCGGTGTGTAAAGCCATTGTTCTTGTTCGCCGGTGTATAATCGTCGTTTATCTAGCTCGAGTCGACGAGAGCGAGGCCAGGCCTCGGGGGATGAGAGAGCGGTCGGTAAACAAACGGTGAATTCGCGATCTTGGAGAGAATCACGCCGAGATGGTGATAACCGGTGATTTTTTTGGCCACAAATTGCCGCGCATTAATGCTACTTGATATACGTAGGTCGGTGTAATAACATTGCAGCCCGGTTGAAAAATTATATTCAATGTGCAATTACACAGGTTTGGAAAAAGCTTTTTTTTTCAATCTTTGGTTTTCGAGTGTACCGAATCCAAAAATGACTTCCATTGCTCTTCGTCAAGTACGGTATTCTTGCAAAATACAATGTTTTTGCCCAAAAAAAGCATAACAATAATGAAAAAACATCCATTTTATTATGGACTGAACAGTATTATGAAATTGAACAAATGTCTTCTTTATGAAATATATTTAACATTCCGTGTTTATTCTTTTCGCCTATGAAACCTTTTCATCTTCTTTTTGATACACCTCCGAACACGCTTCCGCTTTCCATTTTCTGTTTCCCTGTTTGTATTTATTCTCGAGTCTCACTCTGATACATGTTAAATAAAAGTACGAAGTGAGTTTTGCATAGGATCTTTGGAATCAAGAACAGGATGCCAGATTTCGAGTTGAACGATAGTTTCACTCTAAATAAAACTAGAAAACACGAGTTCAAGAAAAAACCCGAGGCAATGGAACTTTTTTAGTATTTTTAGCGGTTTCAGTAAGTGAAAATCTATAAGAAACAGTATATAAAAAACCTGCTCAGTTTCTAAAGCGAAAGACTCTTTCACCTTCCCGCAGTTGAAACGCGCCTAGAGATTTTCCTTTCGTTCACCGGAAATATGCAAACTATACGTATCTAGGTACATTATACGTACATTGCAGATTTTACCGGCGGCTAGAAAAAAACGTATTTCATTGTTATGGTCGCATCTCTCGGTTCTCCTCGCTAACTCTCGTTTTTACACCCCGTCATAGACCCCCGTTCACAACGCACTAGCGGATCGCCAAGTACCTACCTCACGATCCTGCCTTCAGCCCTTACATTTTATTATTTTTATTTTTCTTTTTCTCCCCCGTTCTCTCTTCGACGTTCCGCTCGACGCACTTTCAAACCTATATAAACGCCGTTTCATAAGTTGTTTTACGGCCCTTTCTAGTTTTATACTCGCAGTTCCCGCTGCCTCGCACCCACCCTACCCGACATCGTACATCCTCCCCGATTCGAAACTGGACTTTATTTACAACGGTCCAACGTGCATGTGTGCACTTTAAGTCGAAAGCTCCTCCTCAAAACGATACGAGTCGCTGTCCGTTCCACCTATTCGGCGTAATTTCACCCTTGAAGCTCGTCACGCAACCCTTCTTCGCAACACGATCACGCATGACTGCTCGTGTCTATTTACCCATTTTTGTTTTTTTCACCACCATAAACGAGAACCGCGCAGGTAATTGTGGCTCGAGGCTGATTAAATTTCCTTTCACCCTTTTGTTCCAATGTCCCGCTGAGTTTGGGTGGAACAGGTCATATATACGATTGGTCCGAAAACTCCCGACACACTCGCGTGTGTCTCTTTGAGTATTTTTAACTTGAGCGACAACCGCTTTCCAGTACGTAATAATTAGGACAAAAAACGGTACGTGTCTCGCAGAGGAACCAAGATGAAAACGACCGGCAGAATTTGCTAGCAGGTTTAAACGAGCCGCGATTTTTTCGTCCGACTAGGCGAGGCCGAGACGAAAGAGTCCTCGGAGTCGGTTCCATACAGAGCGGAGGTAATTAACCGTGAGCAACCGAGTCGGAATAGCGAAAACATGTTTTCGCGTAGTTTGCGGTGGCGTTGAGTGGGCGTGTATTTCGTTACACGGTCCGATCGGCTTCGGAGGGTCCCTCTCGTCCCGGGGGAACAGAGGCGATTTCATCGACAGGTAGAAGGCGGCTTGTCCGTGGAAAATGAGAAAAACGATACGATGACAAAAGGAGCCACAACAAATATGTCGCGTCGAAGAATCGAACGCGATGAAGGGCGGGGAAAAAAATGTGACAGCCGTGTCAGATCGATGGACAAAGGCGAGCGAGGAGAAGAGAAACTGGAGCCGAGCTGGATGGGTGATGATAGCCTGGTCGCTTCTCTCCTGCAAAAGTATAATAATTCTAAATTTCTTTTTCGCCTTGGAAGACGGGCGGCTAACTACGTCATCCTCAACCTCCTTTCCTCCCGAAACGAGGGGGGGTGGGGTGTCGTCGTATTTACCCTTGGAAAATATTGCCTCGCGAGGGTTGCGTGCCCCCCACTTTCCGCACGCTTCCTTACGCCGCCTCAGGACTGCTCTGTATTCTTGGCGTGGCTCTTTTTCCCACCCACCCCCAACCCCCGACCCCCGTCTTCATTGTCTGTCTTCCGCACGGTTGCTTGTTTTTTATTTCCTCTCCCTCCATTTTTTGTTCCCTCCTTTAACCCAACAAACATTCGTGAGGCGCTCTCAAACACCGACGCCGTGCCCCGTCATATCCCGTGAAATATTTTTACAGCCCCCCGATAACCCCGCGCCTTATTCAGCAACGCTTCGTCCTCCTCTGCTTGATTTTCACCGTTTCGAACTGGGAAAATTCGCTGCTACTGCCGCTTCTGATTCATCCTCTTGTACGAGGATTCGAAGAAACGTCGGAATTCCTGCCAGGCTGAAGGACTTGCTGCATACGGGGTCTCGCGTTTTAATCCTCGAAGGGCAAAGGCGGGTGAAAAAACACCCCACGCGGATTTAAATTTATGGTACTCGAAGAAATAATTATATTTGCAATCTAATCTGACCTAACCTAACGTAAAATTCTCCCTCGGACTCCTTTTTCAAACGGCACTAGATCCATGCTTTAAATTAAGCGATGAATTCCGATTTGAGGATTAAAAACGATAGGCGTAATTATAACGTTTTCACGGAGGATCAGAAGCGGCAGATCGCAAGATGAGTTCGTTTACGAGCCAATTACACTCGCGTCGCTCTAAAACCGTGAAAACTTATCATCGAAATAAAGGGAACCTGAATATCCGTCCGATATCCGGAACGAATCGAGTGTTTGGAAAAAATTTTTACGCACGAAGCACATCGCGTACATGCAGTCGCGTTCTTTTAAATGCAACTGCACACTGCGGCTTGCATGGCGATAGGTATTTCCAGCATAAATTATACATTTAGTTATCGAGTGTTTTTTAAGCGCGGCATTTGTAGGCATACGCATACGTGAGGTAAAAAAAAAAACTTTGCAATCCGTATTTGGCGCGCGCGTTGAGCGTTCGGGTTGCGTCAGAGCGTTCTTACGAACATTGATGTATAATGGTGTAAGGTACGTACATAGGCTGAAATTGAATGGAATTGAGGTTGAAGTGCCGCAATGGAACAAAGTAACGAAAAGAAAACGTCTCGAATTGAGACAATTAACGACAAATTAAGCCGGTTGTTAAAAATACGTATTATGGGACACGCCGTTTTCAGCCTGTCGACAATTACTGATGGGAGAGATGAACCGCCGGTGTTCAAGATTACCGCATCTCAACCACGTCGCATTCTCCCGCACCGCGTATGGAGTACTTGAAGAAATAAGCGGCTAGCCAAGCAGCCGATCGCCATTCACGTACTTACTTCCATTTCTGATGCAGTTATCAAAGTGTCGTAACCACGCGTAGTCTTGATCCACCACGAAACGTAGTTCCGAACTTGGCACCATATTCAGATTCCATATCACGGTAACCGCAGTTCAGGATATTAGACAAATTTTACCGGATCACGGTCTCCATCCTTTTCCTAAACCGATCATTGGACGGTAAGCATTGTGGACCATCGAACCGGAACCTCGAACTTACGTACCCTTACCGGTACCGCTTCAGCTCTCGTGGGAGTGGAATTTTCTCATCTTTCCGGAAGCGTTGGAAACTTTTGGAAACTCGTTCGGAGCAAAACGTGACTGTTCGTCACATCGTAGACTACGAATCACGGCCGAAGCTATGTACCTACGAGTCGAGAACACTGCAGCCGAGCTGGATAGAGACGCCTGCTGTAATTACAGTGCGAGTTACGAAACTCACCGTGTAACTAGGGTCGTCTCGCGGCTATGTAACGACGAATATTTCTCCGAGTGCACGAGGCGTATCCTAAAACTTATACACACACACACACACACATACCTACCGTACGGAACAAAGTTATACATAACGTCGAGTTTTATACTCCGGAGTATAAGGTAGGTGGTGGTACCTACCTACCGCTGCAGGGTGCTTCGGGATAATAAAAAGCTACAAAGTTATTATACCTTTGTCGTGTTACACATAATGCACCGCGGTGTTGGTACGCCTTGACAATGACTCGTAGCTGGGTACTTGGACCCTTTGCACTCCGAAGTCGCGACCAACTCTGCGGCCTAGATTACTTCTACACTTTTGAAAACCCTTCCGCTTCTCTTCCGGCACTTCCTTCCATCCCAAACAACGCTTAGAGAAGAGAAGTGGTTTGTTGAGATACCAATGGCATTCGTCGAAAATGATTACAGGTCACTTGAGCGATCGGATCTTCAGCTGCCGCAGCATGTGATAGGAATATAACACATGATTCGGACTCTAGAATAAACTGAACTTGGAATAAAGAAAGGATGCGAATCCGGATGAGGGATAGAGAGAGAGAAAGAGAGAGAGAGAGAGAAAATACGCGGCTCTGGAAGACCGCAGTTAATCTTAGCCACTTCCTGATCCCATATCATAGACGTTACTGGAGATTTCATTTTTTCCTCTTTTCTTTCCTCGGGTAACGAGAACCGAGATAAAAGGAATGACCTAGAATCTGAACGGAGTGAAAAAAGACGTTGAAAGAAAGGAGAAACTATTACCTACGTATTAACTGCAGAGAAGGGAAGCCGGAAAGGGGGAAAGTAAGGGGGTCTATCTTTACGAGGTAAAATCGCAACGCTGCACTGGCACTGGATCGGCCGCGATTGAGATGAACGAAGAGATCTGCAGAGGACGTGAAAAGTTTACGAGAATGGTGTACCGTACCGGAGGACGTGAGTGCAGGGCTAACGGTGGGGAATTTTTATGGGGTGGTGGGTGGTTGGGAGCATCACTCTCCTTACCTAATACGGCACGTACGTAATTTAATCACGGTGTCGACCGGACCACGGGGCAGGCGTCGAGGGCAGTTAATACGTCAATTAGCAATAACGGTGTTCATTAACCTTCCCCTAGGCAGCGTGACACAGATACCGCGTGTGACTAATACACCATAAGATGAATCTTAGCGCCCGGCAGGCAGCGTACGTGATCAGACATAAACTCGCCCCGAGCCCATTCCGGGAGCATGGCACCCACGCGACTGGCCACATACCACACAGCCAGTAATATCGAGGGTCCGTTTCATTAAAAACGGGAGCTTCAATTAGCCTCTGAATCACTCGGGCAGCCTCCCCAAACGGGGATCGGGCTCGCCTTGCGTATATCCGCCATTGCCGCAATGAGTGCAATTACTTGGTAAGAGGAAGGTTAATGCATCGGGTTAAATGCCCAAGAATTCGGTGCCGCATCGCCCGGCAGGCGATCGCAGTCATTAGGATACCGTAAAAGAAGAAGAGAAATTTAGAGACGGAGAAAAAGAAGACACTTTACAGAAGAAGAATTAATATAGAAGAAGAAGGAGCCGAAGGCCTCATCTATCGACCTTTGTGACCTCCGTGAACTCTGCGAGTAGTAGTACCACCGCTTCTCCTAACGGTATTAAATTTATAACTATACTATGCATGTATACCACACGTTGCCTGCGACTCGGGATTATTGTTATTATCTTGCAGAGAAAGGGCGCCACTCCGAGTGTAATCTGTATCTACGAATGCGATGAACCATCGTATAGATCTACGGCCCTTTGGCTCCGCCGTAAGGAACGTAAAGAGTATCAAAACATAAGTGTACCAGTTGTTGAGACGTTTAGATCCAATTATTGACCCTTTTATATTCCAAAAATATAAATCGACGGTACAAAATGTGAATTACTAGAAGACTAAAACCAATTGCTAGAGGATTCGACACTGAAAATTGATTTTTTGGTAATTTTGGAACTCAGGATCAAACAGATGCAACCAAGAAAGGTCGACAATTGGGACAGGGTCGATAAATGATACGCTTACCTTACTGACTTAACCTCGAACCGTTTCAATCACCGCGAGTTGATTACGATCACGCCTTTACAAGTATATCGTGAATAAATTATCGACGGAGGTAATTGCTTTTCGATTTTTCATTTCGTTAACGTTCGCGTCACGTCGTTAATACCGTTCCCCGGATCCGTCCCTTGGATAAGAGTAAAGAAAGTGGAGAAAAATTTAGCGATTCGTGGAAACAAGGAGTACACTTCCACCATGGATCAACGACCTTCGACTTAGGATGTACGCGAGCCTCGACTCGGTCTGATTTGCGAACGATCGTGCGTTGAATAAAAGCGTCTGTGGCTCGCAACGGTTTAAAATACGTCCGACGAACACCAAGTGGAATCGTGCCACTTCGTTAAGCACTGCGATAGGTAGATTCGAAGGAGGAAGAGGAGTGTGGTGCGTTAAAAAAATAAAATAAAAGAAAAGAACGTTAAAAAATGAAGCACCCTAATGCAGACGTTTTCACCCCTGCAGGCCGTTCGAAATTCAAACGACGCCGCTCGGTAATCGGCGAATATCGATCCTCGCGAGGAGTTACCAGGGCCTCTTGGTTAATTTCGCTAAAAGCATTAATTTGTATTAAAAGATCGTCCGCGCGAGAGTGCGAGAGCTGGGCGTAGCCACTCTGCCGTACCTCATCTCTGTCCGCCCCAGCATCCCTGTTCCAGATTCGCAACCCTCGAGTTCCCAGCGTGCACCAGAAGCCAGAACGCGACGGCTAATGGCTCGTGCCTCTCGGCAGGCGGGCGAAGGAACGGATCCTCACCTAGGCCATCCGGAGGCTCGATTTCCAGCATTTCCAATTAGACGAGAGGCTGCAGCGCCGTTCGTTAATTCGATCGTTAGGGTGAAAAAAAAAAAAAAAAACGATGACGCATCGGAGAGGCTTCGCCAAATTCACGTAGCTTCTTCTGACTCAGGTCGGAGGCTCTTCGAGCTTCTCCGAAGGTGGTTGAGATAAGATTTAGTTGAGGCGTCACGGCTCTGCCCGCAATTTTCCATTTCCTATTGATAACGGTTTTTCCTCTAAGTTGGAATCGCCCTTACCAAGAACTGCGCACGTGACCGGCGTTTCTAACAGCGTTAAAGATAAGCGGGGAGGAGGTGTGCACCGCGGGAACAAGAGGAAGATATCTGGCTTATCTGGTCCGTTGTCTCGGCGAGAGATAAGGTGGACCGAAGGACGCGCTGAAATGTCTCCGAGTGCTCGCTTCTACGCACTTGTGGCATTTCTCCGCCTCCCAGCGAAAACCGGACGTTTTAACGAGCGGAAGTCCGGTATGGGTTTACCTTCAATATCGAATATCCCCCAAGCGGCGCCCACTTCCACGCTGCGCCTTCCTTCGCACTTACATTCGTCGGACGCTGGGGTGCACCGCGAAATCCGTGACGTTTGTCCGGATGCGGTTCGACGACCCTGCCGCAGTTAGTCGCTCGCTAAAACAGAGAGTGCAAGCCAAGAATGACTGCCGATTATTTTCCAACGACGCAGAAGCGAGTCCGGAACAATGGGACGGGGAATGATCGAACCGATGCGCGGCAGCTCTTCAATGTCATCGTGCCGCGTCACGCGTTACGCGATTCCGCATGTAACAAAAGCTCGGATGGACGATTTCTCACGCGATTCATGCATATTCTTTATCGTATACCCCCGGCAATGTTGCACTCTCAGGCTCTTTGTGCGCGAGTTGGAAATCATTCGATTCGCTTTGGCAAAAGCTCCAAGCCGAGGCTCTCGCAGGATCCTCGGAATGATTTCAAGTGGGTGGGTGAATGCGGGAGGAATATATAATGTGCTCGTATAACGATGCAGGAATGAATCTCTGCGGATAAATGAGAGGATTAATCCACTGGGAATTACCGGCCTTCGACCCACGGCTCGTGACCCTCGGCTCGAGGGGGTCATGCTCATGCTCCAGGAGTCAAGGGTCTACGATGATCAAAGTATGTTGGAGACCGGACAGTTTGCGATGGGAATGAGTCGCAGACGCGATTCGGAAGCGAGGTCGAAGTACGCCAAGCTCAACGATATTTGACGACGAAATCCAGACGACGCCCGAGGATGAGGAACACCGATAATAATAACAGCATACGGATATTACGGTCAGGTATTACGAGATAACGCTGTTATTATTATGCGTTCTTCTTGCGATAATCTTTATATCTAGAGAGATATGGGAACGGATGATTCATTGCGGACTGTTGCCTGTCCTCTGCTGTAATAACATGTGTACCAGAGTGGTTCATTTTTTAACGTTTTTTTTTTTTTTCAAAAGATTCCACTCGAAAAATTTGTTGACAGCGACCTCTAAACATATTCCTACCTCCTCCGGGTTATACGTCAATTTTTGTTTTCCAGTATTTGTGACAAATTTTTCGAGTAGCACGTTTAAAAAAAAAAGTTCAAAAATGAACCACCCTAACGTGAACTTGATTCAATTTCTTCTCGGCGTCGCTTCTGTGTTTATTAGCAAATACCGGCGGGCGCGAATGACCGTGTGGATCAGGGGGTGGAAATGTTGTCGTGACGAATCCCCTTCGCTTGCATAGGAAATCGTCTGCTGCAGTGTGATTGATATGCAGACTAGGCAAGTATCCGGTTCCGGAAAATCTTCCACGCTTCTCCTCTCCCGCGGGATAATCAGGAACGGAATGACGCGGCTTCGAAACTCTATAGCCTCCATTGATCGTGAGAAAAAGACCAAATCACGACGTCGCGTCGACGATCTCGAGAATCTATGGGAAAAAACGTACCTCCAGGATTTTTCCCCACGTTTTCTGTTTTCTTCGTGCATATGTGTACGTATATATATGTATAGAAAGAGCGGACGTGGCTCAGGGGTTTTGGCCACTGCCAACCTTGGACTGTGCGATTGTATGGGTCGCTAATAAACGTACACGTATGCCATACTCCAAGAGTCTCGGATCTGGCAGGAGAGCGGAGACAATGTGGCGACTGTCTTGGCCAAGCGGCTCGGAAAATTTGACCGCACGTTAACTTAACCCAGATTTGAGCCTGCCCCGAGTTCTTCGCGAGCTTTCGAGCGAGCGAAGCTGGCAAATCGCGTTAACGTCTCGTGCCGATAATGCACAATTTTCTCGTTTTGCAACCGCCGCTCTCGCTGGCCTCTCGAAGCCAAAGTCAAAGCTCCAACGGAGCGTGCAGCCCCGATACACATCGACTATGTGCGGGAAAAATAGCGGCATTGTTCTAGGTATCGGACTGAAAAAACGTCAAGAGGGGAGGGGAAAAATAAACTCGTCGTCCAAGTCCAACCGTCACGCGTCCGGCAGCTATCATTCCTTGGCGAACCGTATCAGATATCACTCTGCTCGGCACCTTCGCGTTCTTTTCTCCTTCGGCGACAACTCTCCGCTGTCTGCAGAAAGCAGCGGCGTGACTTATCGAAGGAATTGGCTCAGCGTGTCGCCGCAGCGATGCGTCGATCTACGGAGTGAGAAAAATCGCACCATCCTCCGATATCCTGATAAATAACAACGGCAAAATGCTCAACTCCCGAACAGAGAACGCTTTGTACAATTCTGTAGATTTCCAGGTCGATACAGTAGAATTATGGAATCAGCTGCGGATGGAAAAGCAATTTGCCGTGACTCCGTAAATCTTTTTCCCGTAATACACGCCGCAGGGATCGTTGGAAACGAGGAATGTCGATAGATCCCGTAAGGCATCCGAGGCTTATATGCGCATGCGTTCGATAGCGACGGTGTGGATATCGCGTATACGTTAAACGCGTGACGCAACGGTTTGGGAATGTCGGTTTAATTGCTAGTTAGCATGAGAAAAAGATGTTTCCGTTATAAAGAATCTGGTCGCTATTATGCGCCGGTGTCTATTGTGCCCGCGATCGCAAGTGTGGGTGTCTACATGCAGGCACGATCGACTCGTGAATTGCATATCCATAAGCGAATGACGGAGTCGATACCAGGCGAAGACGGACCATCCTCGAGTTTAAGATTCGTAGGAGCCGTGATTTCGAGTGACTCCTTACGGTACCGGAGGCTCGACTGTAAAAGCGTCGTACGACGTTTGGATTTCGTGCGGCAAACGTTTGTACCGTTTAGTGAATACGTCTGCGTGTTTCCTTTAATTACCGTGGTAATTAGGCGAGCGTTCTCTACGGCAAGCCTCCTCTCTCCTCTCGAGATATCGGTATGCTGTTCACGATGACGGTTCGCGCTCCGCCCAGTGGCGTGGACCTCGTAAAAGCACGGGGGAAAGCTGGCTGCTCAAAATGTATCAGGCGAAGTCCTGATCCCGGAAATATCCCGAAGGCACTGCCGGCTATCCACGGGGGTGTCGGGACTGCGTTATTTTACGATTCCTTGTGCGTCCTTCCCGGCCCCGCCGCTGGATATCGGCGAATTTTTGTTCTTCCTTTTCTTCGCTTTCTCATTCTTCTTATTCTTTTTCTTCAGAAACACACGTACATACATACACGGGGTGTGGAAAAGTGTGGCGAGTTATGCTTCTTTCCGATTTCTCCGTACGCCATATACGCTACATACCAACTTGAAACTCTTGCGAATTCTTTCGGCTCTCGAGCGCAGCTCGGCTGGGATCAAGTCGTGACAAGTTAATCAGCAGGAGTGGCGGCGAGAACGTCGTTGATAAGACACGTCTAGCTTATCTAAGAGCTCGATTATTTCGTCAAAAACTTCGAGCCGAAAGCCGAGAGCCACTTTTATTCCATTTGCACAGCAGAGCCCCCCGGATTAGAAGAACGCGGTGAAGAAACTTCTTTACACCCAACTAGAATTTTGCCAGCCGAACGCTGTGCCCTGCATCGATAATTATATATTATATCGATCTTTTCTCATCTCTACCGATAATAAAAACGAGTCCAAGCTTCCCGGGAGACGGCAGAAATAATAATACGTGAAATCGAGGTGCATTTCTTCACCGGTGGTTCGAACACCTCTCGGTTTTTCACGCTACCGGCGAATCGTCCCGGTCGTATTGAAGAATGCGTTACGAAACGCGATATGCGGATAAATTTACATACGGCATTACCATGTGAATCAGCACTCGAGGTATAACGAGAATTAGGTAGGCGGTGTAAGAGGCGGTGAAACGATTGCCGAGCGAAGCAAACCTCGGTTTCAATTCTGTTTTACAAAAGAATTACTTATCCTCTCCGCTTTTCGTTCTTGCGTATGAAAATCGTTCCACGAGTCGTTAAAATATGCATATTTTCCTTCTCCTCGTTTATTATTTTCAATCGAACGTAGGGTCGAACTTGAGGATCTTCCCGTACGTTACGATTACCTTACAGTCAAGGCCGGAAGTCTCGCAGCGTCCTTAGAGTCGGCGGAATTGTTCGGCTCTGTGACAATAAATTATAGAGAGACTGCGACGTGCCAGCTACTCGCACGATAACGGTTCTGCTGCACGGACCAGCCTGCAGTTATTCCTCTATCGAATGCTAATGCGCAAACACCGATACGCGGCCACAAGTCCATTGAGTCGCGCACCTGTGCACCAGATAATGCATGCACCACGTACCGAGGGTCGTCTAATCTGCCGGTGGTACATTTCCGCGGCAATCTTTGCGATTCTCGAGAATATCCGCAAGTGACTCGCACGCAAGAGGATTGCGAAAACGAATCCTAATTTCTGACAGTGAAAACTAAAGACGTAATCAAGGACTCGGTAATTCGAGGTTAAAATATGCTGGATCATTATACGTTTGATTAGATTGTGCGGATGTGGTGAATTTGCAAACGCGGGAAACCGAGCCTCGTGATCATATTTGGTGATTAGTAACGTTTTGCCGGGCGATTAATCATATTATTGGACAGGTCAATTCGACGAAAATGCGAGTAATTTCGCAACAACGCTCCGATCACCGTTCGTCGTCCGTGAAATGATTAGCCAAAATTCTTTTGTGTTCGAAAAGTTACATCGCGTTTCCATTGCGTGAAGCGAATTTCGAGAGCTCCGTCCGTTCGTCCGTTGGTGGAATTAATCATACACCTTGTAATCCGAAGCCGGGTGAGTTTTTGCCAAGATTTTCTTCTTCGGTGGGAATGTAAGGAGAAAAATAATTTCACCGAACGAACTGGGTGGAGCAGTTTTTTCATCTTTGCATAATATATAGGATAGGAGAAAATAATGATGTAGAAAAAGAAGAAAAAAAAAAAAAAGAAAATTAAAAAAAAATCCCAGGGATTTAGATGCAGCTGGCCAATTTCTTCATTTGATTCTTTTTTTTTTTTTTTTACGTTGTTGCGGTATTCAATTTTTTTTCCATTCATGTATTTCTCTCCACCAATCGTTCGAAATCCAATTCCCCGGTGCACGAAGAATTTCCCATCCCCCTGAGACAACCCATATTTATCCCGTAACGCGAAAGCGGCGGTACGAGAATATTTTCTGTATATAAATCGTATGTAAGGTATGATATATGTATATATATATAGTTGATTGAAACAGGCCGACGATACGGACGAAGCTGGGAGGCAGACCTTCGGCTCATACGTGCAATCGTTATAGAAATTTGCCGTTGTATATATGCATATGTGTATATAGATAAATGTGTACGTACAAAGTAGAGAAAATACACAGAACGCACGGCGTAAGAAAAATGCTGAAAGAGAGTGAAAGAAGCGGGATAACGAAAGGATCGGGGGTGCATGAAGAGAACGGTAGGTATGTAAAAATAGAGGATCGCAGGGAAAAATAAGCCCGGTGTAAAAACGGAGGATCCAGTAGACGGAATTCAGACCGGTTCAATTTGACTCGACTGAAAAACATCCCGAACGGTGGTATCCTATTTGTAAATTGGCTTCCCGAGCGATACGTGAACCCGCGGGTAAACGTCGCCGCTCGACGAGGGTGATTCTGCAATAACGAATCGAGCAAGCTTCCCCTTGGTAAAAAATCTAAACACACGATAGAATGGAATTGATAAAGGTTGGACAAAAAATGTCGGCACGCAGAGATTGACGTTGAGCTGCAGCGTGACAAGATGGAATTTTTGCTGTAGTTGGTGGCTGTGTAATAAAAGAGAGAGAGAGTGTGTGTGTGTGTGTGTGTGTGTGTGTAAAACGGGGAAAAACCCGCAGCCTTTACAGGCAATCGAGTTGTGGCAGCTGTAACCACTCTCGTTAATGTAACATCGAAGGAAGAGGAAATCCGACCATTGTGCAAGCTGTCCGACGAAGCTCGGAATGAGCAAGCGACAAATGCGGGGTTGATTGTCGCGTCGCGTTGTTTGCTGTAACGTTACGTCTTCGTTTCGTAGAATGACCGACTCTCGTCGTTGCAAGCTCAGCTTCGCGAACGGTCGAAGCTACCGAGAAACTGACCCTGGATCAGAACGAGAAATCTCTTGTAATGGAGCGCGTTGCTTGGCTTGCGGTCTCGGACACATCCTGTCCAGTCGTCCTGCCACTGCTTCTGACCAAACGTTCCGTTTATCGACCCAGAAAAAGTTCCTGCTTTGCAACAACCGACTGACTACGATCCGTGCTGAAACTTCGATGTAGCTCAGATATAGATACACGTCCTTGCGGCTAGTGCGGATAATTAGCTGTGAGAAAACCTTCGTTCTTTGTTATGCAATCCCCACACTGCCGGACAATGGTACGGTTGACATCGTACTTTGCGCGGATTCTCTGCACGCAGTGAATGCAATCATTATTCATTCTATCCATTGGATTTAAAAGTTTTTCCAGTTATTGAGTAGGTATCTGTTCGATCCTTAGTTCTGAGATGACCAAGAAATAAATTCGTAGTGTCTAACCGTCCAGCAATTGGTTTTAGTTATCGAGAAATTCGTAATTAAGGTCAAAAATTGGGTCTGAACGTGCGAATAACCGGTACGCTTACCTTAATCATCATCGATTTCGATAACGCGATTTTTCCTCCAGTAACAGAGTTCATTTTTTACCACTACACGGCGATTCTCGGTCGTGGATTTTTACTGCGGTTGCGGTACTGAAACGGCGGATTGTTCCAAGAAAAAAAGAACCAGACAATCCCTCGACCGGAAACCGTGTTTGCGATGGCTGCGTGGTACGCGATGCGGCGTTAAGGCCAATGGCGAAAGTGCGATATAAAAGTGTAATAAACGCAGGCTAACGGCGGTGCGGAAAAAGGGGGTTAAAGAAAAGAAACATTTTTGCTGCTTCGCACTACGTGTGTCAGGGATCTCTATGAATAAGTGGTCAAACAAGGGTTTGCGGAAATATACTTAATAGCGATTTATCAATCTCTGGTAAGCGGGCTCGACGAGGCGTGTAACTAGGCTTCTAATTCGATTTCTCCTTCCTCCCTTCGGTTCCTGCAGGACAGCTGGACCTTGTATTCCGAAACGTTTATCGATGTATCGATATTCCGATATATTGTGAAAATTGACGCACGCATCGGTCGCGCGGTTTCCTTAAATCGGGACGATTTACCACAGCCGTGGAACAACCATAATCGCGTGCTGCAGTTAATGCCCATCGAATCGCTGTAGGATATCGTGGAAAATTTATCAGGACCGAGGCTGCTGCTGCTGCGAGTGAGTAATACGTACCTACCTCATGCAAACCTCGGACCTGGATCAAATAATAAACGTACCTGCAGCGAAGAGATCGTTAATTTCAATCCCGTACCGTGTGTGCTGTGTGTGTTTGTACGCTCATTCAGCGCGCACAGGATAATCGAGAACTTTCCTACGGTCGTAAATAACGCAACTGTGCACGCGATGCGTGGAAATATTCTCTGCGGGTTAGATCGTCTGGAGAACGAAACGAGGAGGGAATAAAAAAAAGAAAAACAAGTTATTTGTCGCCGTTTCAAGTCGCAACAGGTGTCAACGAAAAAAGAGAAAAAAAATCTACTCTGAGATTAATCCAATTGTTTTTAGTATTCAACGGACATTGTAATGTTTCCTAGAGAACCAGATGAATAAAACTATCCACTTCAAACTTCTCCTGACCATCCTTATCCTGGCTATCTAAATTTTAAGCTACCAGCATTTCATGCCCTTCCTTACGTATCCGAATTTTGAGTAGCCTCCAGGTTTTCTTGTTTGAAATTTTTTTAAAGAATAAAGAAAAATTCGCGGGTCAGATGCGTCGAGGTATAAAAAATCGCGGGTTGGCCTGTACGATGTGTAATATACGTTCACGAAATTAGGAAGATACCGATATCGTCGGTCGGTTCGATGATTTTGTGTACGGCACATAAACACACGTACGATATTTGGCTGCCGCAGTGACATTGCTAACAGGAATCAATTAGGGTGAAGCCTCGGGGTTAGAGGCGAGAGCTTTCGATACCTACGGAGTAACGTGGAAATTGATCACGTTGGACACGCACGATATCCTTGAGGCGAGCGAGGCTAACCTGCGCGGTACGCAAATATTTACACGAATATTTCGGAGATCGCTAATATTGGCGGGCCATGACGGTACCATCCCGAGTATATTCCCGTATTGATCTCGTACCCACCGCGATGCAGCCTCGAGAGATCGCCGTCTTATTATTTGACCAGTCTCGTTGCGCAACTCGAGAGAGAGAGGAGAAAGAAAGAGAGAGAGAGAGAGAGAGAGTTACGGATCGGTATAATAAGTAAGGCAAGTGAATTTGTCAATATTGGTCACATCCCGATGGAGCTGGGAATTAGCGCGATCGTCGCCTCTCGTCACGTGACCCAATGCGACTCGTTTCCAAAACCTGCACGACTTTGAGCACCACGACATGGCAGTCGTTCGATCCGTTTCCCCTCGATCCGTGGTGATGGATTTGGGTTGCAAAAATCGGAGAGATAAGGCACGACTTTCCGCGGTCAGTACCGTTCGACCTGTGTGCAACGGCGACTACTCATCGCCGTCTTTGGCACGTTGACAGTAACCGACGAAGGACCTTGCGGCAGTTTGTCGAAGAGTTTATTTATACACCGTTCGTTTGCAGGTATGTGAATATTGCAGCACGTACGAGATAAATGCGGTGTATAACTCAGACGTGCTCACTTGGTCCGTAAAAGGTTCTCCGTGATTACATAAGCCTGCTTCTGATGCCGATGCATTATGCGTTGTGCTGGCATTCTCTCGTTATATACATCCAGCATTGTGTCCAGCACGTCGGCTGTCGCTTCTGACTGCAGATACCGAAATTGCTAACGAACGTCAGCGAATAATGAGAAGAAAGACTCCGAGAATAAAGGTTTTTGAATATGAAAAAATAACGATATCACAACAGTCGTGATCGTTCGCGTCTTTCACGACCGGTTGAAAGTCGACGCTGAAGTGACTCAAGTTAACTTCTCCCTCTCCTTACTCTCGGTGCTTGCAATTCCGGTCCATTGACTTTGGAAAACGTACAACGGAGGAAGGGACCACCTGTGAGTGACACCGATTTCATCGAAACATACTACGCACCTTGCGTATCTACCGAGTGAATAAGCCGCGCCTGTAACCGGACCACAGGTGTGTCCATAAAGCCCATAGAATCGAGCGATGTGCCATTCGGACGGTGTAATTGCGAGGCGCAGGTTGTTCCGTCGATTTATATACAAGGCGACGCAATAGTGACGACGTGACGTCAAGGTGTTCGTACCGGGTATCATCATACGTGCAAGTTGTACCCAAGAGCCCGCTGGCGATATGCGTACCAACCTGTATTATGCATCTGTGCTTGTGTTTTACCGTCCGTGCAATTGTACCCCGTGCCAATACCGTGGTAACAAAGCTCAGGCACCGACCTACACCGCTTACCGAACCTTCTTACACACCGCTGTGCGGCACGTTGTGACGGCACGTTGGAGTGACAGTCCGTGCAGATCTATGGCCAGTAGTTTATACCCGCGTCCACTTGACTCGTGATTCGCGAGTGTTGGTATCGGGAACTCTAACGCACACCGAAGCAAGGGTGAATCATTGCCGGCTCGGCTTGGTTCGTTGCGAAATATGCGTTCGATTGCAAATCAATATCCTACCGTACCATGCCACCGCCTGTATGATCGCATCGACGACCCTTCATGGCGCGTTAATGCACCGAACGATGCAATCCCGGGGAATCAAAGCCGTGAAACAAAAACTGCGGGCGGATGTGAAAATGAAAAGTTAGGAATAAAATAGCCGCCGAGGTTGCTCGGTTTATAGAAATAGAAATAAAAGGAGAAAATTTTCATTTACCGAGCACCGATCGCGCGCGGTATCGTTATCTCTGCGTTTTTATCTTCTCTAGGCTTATACACATCCGCAAACACACAAGCACCGTTCCAAAGTATTCGTCATCGAACGAGGTAACGCGATGTTGGATCGACATACCGTTGCCTTCAACCTTCGATTGTTGCGGAGAAAAGATCGTGCATGAATCCAGTAAATTGAGTTTATATTCATAATCTCTGCATCGCCTATTTATAAACAGACACGTAAGGAGATCATGCTTGCAGAGAACTCGAGCTCAAGAAGTTTTCATACTTTGAACGTGTAATCGTCGTTCCGCGACTAAATCATCAACTCCTCGCGTACGTGCGGTATTTTCTAGGCATGTGTGTCACCGATGATTAAGTCCTGGATACTGCGCGCGAATATCTGCGAGGCTACGTAACGCGCGAATTTGGCACGATTCTTTTCGCACCGTGCAGCCGGCTCTCTCGACTTGAAACATGCGCAGGTATTGTGCTCGGTTGCGGAGTGATTGCGACGCGATATCGCGTCTCGGGAAAACGAGAGCCGGACATTCCATCGTACATTAGCTAAACATGTTCGGTTATCGAAGTGCAGCTTCAGCGAGGAAAAGTAATAAATGTTTACGATTTGTAAATACGGACGGGCGTCACTGAACCCACAATAAATAGATAGAGAAAGAATTAAAGCTGCGCACCTTTTTCTCAACACATTTCTAACCGCTATCTGCGTTACGCAATTTCTTGATAAAACGTTTTTTTTTTTTTGTTTTTATCGGCACCGCTTATCGCCGCTCACTCGTTATCTGAACAGCGCCAACGACGACGAACAATTATATTCACCGCTGGGTTGTTTGACGCTGAAAATATTTTCTTTCGCTTTATAAAATCGCGATTATGACTGATATTTCGCTGCGAGAGTGACTGAACTTGCGTCTCTTTGACGCGAAAGCCGGAATTCGCAAGCTCCTTATCTCGACTACTGCGTTTGTCGTTGAATCCTTGAAAATCAGGAACATCGAGACAGCTGCATTCGGGATCAATAGACTCGTCGAGCCCCTGTTTGCACCGATGCAGCTGCACCTGCCTTGTCCCATCTTCGGCGTCCTATTCAGATTATATTTGCACGCGTCTACGTCTATTGGGATCGATCGGTGCAGTAGTCGATGCAATCGCCTCGAGTTCTACCGGAGCTTGATCAAACGGGTAGAGATTCTTGCTCCAAGGCAGCGCCAGGCTGCAGGCATCGAGTCTAGTCGAGAGGCGCTTCGGTCCTGAAAGCCCGTGGATTTACCTTAAGATCCTGTTTAATCAAAACGTTATTAAAGCCAGCGCGTTTATCGTCACTGATGCCGCAAACGATACGAGAATCCAGCCCAGCGATCGGTTTTAACCCGAAGCGATCATTGGCAGGAATCAAGAATATCGAATTGCGAACGCACCGATATTCGGATCGTTTCTTCTCGGACTTCAAACATTCTCGTACATCTGAGGATCGACACTGTATATTTCTCCGCGGAAATAATACGTACCTGTGGTTTACGAGCATTGGCACTAACGAACCAAGAGTTATTCTTGTCCGTTGTACGACGTTGAGGATGGAAAAATCGACAAGGAAGTGGTTTTCACCGGGGAATTTGTTTACAGCTGCATGATAATTTACATAATCTATCTTTGGAAAATCCAGTCGATGTTGAAATAATTATTGTGTCGCAATCACAGCCGGTAATTAATTAGAGAAACAGCGGAATCAGAGGCCATCCGTCGTAGGCGCAAAAACGTCGACATTCACGAACTGCAAATTCCTGCCTACCGCGGTATAAGCAGCGATACGCGCGTATGAACGCGACAGAACAGCGAGCTCGCGGGAGAGGGAAACTGGGAACGATAATTACTCTGATTCATGCAATTATGCGACCGTTTCCGATACATTTATATGCATTGCAAATAACAGCGTCCAGCCGTTGCTCGGCGTACTGCAGCCGCATGGTTTCCTATTCCGGTTATAATACCGGTCGACAATGACGGCGTCCTTTTCCCTCTCGCTCTTTGCGCTCGTCCGTTTTTCCTCCGCTCGATGTTTCAGCTATTAATTCTTTTCCCGTCGTACCGATTGCGCAAAACCGCGCATTTCCGGTTCGACTGACAATAAGTGTCGAGAAGTTGTGTATAAAAGAAAAAATTTCCGTCATCGTAATGTACGAACGATCGAGCTCGGTATTCGCTACTTAATTTCATCTACATTTTCACCGCAAGACTGTTGTTAGAATTTTTTGTAGTACGGTTATTTGCGATCGGGATAAAATATCGAAACGAGCAGCAGGAAAAATGCCTTTTCGCAGTTCAAAAATCTTTAATATACGTATAACTACGCACACATATAAGATGCATCGCATCGAGGTGTGTAGTTTGCTGAAAAATCCGTGCAAATTTTTCTCCATTCGGTGTATTTCGAATGTTTATTTTCAAGGTAGCTGACTTCACCGCGTACCGCGTACGTTGACGGCATGGAACCGCAATTCGCCCCGACATCCTGCAGCGTCACTTGCCGATGCAGGTTCCATTCCGTAGCTGTTGGGTTCTCTCAGCGTTTCCCGGATGCGCGCATTCAATCTGACTCCGCAGTCCCGCAGCCTCAGAAGGCAGGTGAAGGAGAGCAGAGCCAGTGGAGTACGTGCCGGGTGGTAAAAATTTCCCTCGACATGTGCACCAGTTTTTTTTAGCCAGGAAATCATGGCTGAAATATCCTCCGCCAACGACTGATTCGCATTTTTATTGACGCATTACATCGCTATACAGTCGATGCAGCAAGTCTTACCGTCTATGAACTTCGATCGAACGATATCCAGAAACTCGTCGAACGGTATGTTCGTCCTGATTCCGTGAAACGCCATCGATGGTAAAAATATGACCGTCTCCTCGTTTCAGCGCGAATTCATACTTCTCATTTACCGTCACGTCTCAGGATTGGTGGTAAAACACTTTTGGAACGATCTGTATCATACGCAATGCAGCCGAAAAGGGGATGCGGTGTACAGTGCACACGTCGAGTCGGAGGAATTGCAGCGAGCGTGAAGGTAAGAGGCATACGAAAGTCCCGGAATGCCGGAGCAATGGGATTGCCTGCAAATATCGATCGGTGGCCGCCATGTGTGAAATAGCTCAAATAACCACCGAGTGCATGTGCAAATCGGTATGCGGATGCAGGGCGATGCGGCGTTCCCGATCAGGATCCTGGCTCCCTCATCACGCCGGGGGAAATCTCGCTCGGACATTTTCCGCAGGATCATCCCGACGCGAAGAGGAACCCGGGAGACGGGATCCGTAAACAAATTTGTTCGCCTCCCGCGATTAGCGCGGCAGGACATCGCTGATCCTTCATCCTCTCGAACGATTCGTGCATTCGGCGAAATTATTGTACACGAAGGATAGCGCGAGATCGTGAGATTTATGGGGTCAAGTCTGAGCGACCTGTTCCACCCTTTCCCTGCAGAAGTTCCGGCTTTCTCCTCCTTCCCGCAGTCCTGCAGGGATTACATCTTCCGAGCAGTCACAGCCGCGACGATTTATCTGTTTACCCTGCCGCGCGAATACACAGCGCAGCTCGACTTCCTGCAGGAGGGAATTCTCTTGTTTATTTTTCAAACGGCTACGGCGGTACGCGAGTCGGTATACTAACGCTTCCGTTATTGAAAACGACTTCCTACCCTCCGTCAAGCCCTGCTTTCTTCTAACGGACGAAAGCTAACGGGTACGCCGGGCTCTTCGCCTCCACTACGAAAACGTCTCGCGGCCTCTAACGTTTCGCACTTCCTGTGCCGAATCGCAACCAAGAGCTTACAGCGGGCCTCGTGTTCATAAATTATTGCTCCGGATTTCGCCTCGGCTTTATTGTGCAGTGGGTATAGGTTTCTGGCTTGTTTCAAGCTCCGGGCTCAAACGGTATAACAGAACTGTTAGCTGCCTCACCGAAGTCCAGAGGCTTCACCCTAAGCTCCAATTTTCTACTCATCTCAAAGGCTGAACAATGTGACGGAACAAAGAGATTCCGGGAAGGACATGTCTCTCGCTATTGCAGATTCGCAGGACGTGGGTATCGCGTGAATGCAGCCTCGGGCGGAAACCGGTCTAAATTTACGATCTTCAACGGAGCTCTGAACGTCCAAATGTTATTACACCATCGGGTTGATACTAGTTACGAATAAAATCCCGCAATACCACCATCTCGATGTGAATGACCTGCTGTTTGTGATCCTGTTTCAGTCTGCAGCGGTTTAATTAGCGTCTCCACTCAAGGATCGGAAGGGTACTTAAACACAAACGTAAGAGGATTTCGAGGGTCTCTTCCGGAAAACTTGCTTCCAGCTTGCGGACAAGCATTTCATGTTGCACATGAGCTGCGAGTGTTCCGGTTGATCTTTGAACCGGCAATTTGAAGAACGAGGTTTTTATTTCACCTAATATCCACCTCGTGTTCGGGTTTCCGCGACCGGCTATAAACTTCATGGCTTCGTGGAAACACGACGACGTTTCCCTTGCATTATAACGTAACGCCAGATTTAATCGCTGTCAAAATTTCACGCAAATTGGCTCCAGTAGGCCTGGCCCGAACAGCTGAAAGATCGAATCAACAACGAGCATGACGACGATGATCAACGGTCAGTCTCTTCTCTTGTGACTCAGAGATCGTTACGTCGAGTTGAAACGGACAAGTGGTGAGTGCCCCGTAAAACTACCTGGAATCTAACTCAGGGAACGCGGGATAAATTGATCCGGGAATCGCTGGGTGAGTGTTACATAAGCGCGAGTAAGCGTGTCGATTGGCACCGGGATTTTGACAAGGCGAGTTTCCGATACCTCGATCCTTGTGGGACCTTTTTCCTTCCAGCCGACGAGGAATTTGACGCTTCCGCTCGTCATGACAGCCCCGGCCGTCGGCATCGACCTAGGGACCACCTATTCATGCGTCGGAGTATTCCAGCACGGGAAAGTCGAGATCATAGCGAACGATCAGGGGAATCGCACCACCCCGAGCTACGTGGCTTTTACGGACACTGAACGGCTGATCGGGGATGCGGCGAAGAACCAGGTCGCCATGAACCCGACTAACACCATCTTCGGTGAGACAAAACTACCCCGCAGATGTTCGACTCGGTTCGAAAGCGGACTGGAAATATCCTTGATTTTAAAACGGCGGGTGCAAATCGCTCGATCAAATCTTTCCTCGTCAAAAACTACCCCCGAGGGTGATCCTTTCCTTCCTTTATTACGACTGTTCATTTTATATTATAGTCACTTTGAGTTTCCGGGCTCAGTTTATACTTCACGGCCAGACTCCGGACGATTATTTCATCGGTGATTCTCAAGGAAAACGTAATCTCTCTAATCTTCAAACTGTTTTAGTCCTTTTCTTGAGCAAATTGTGTTACACATACGCAAAAGATAATAGCTGACAAGGTCTTAGTGTTTTGGAGATAAACGCAATTGAATTACCGAGCAATCTGATGATCGATGGTTAAGTAATCGCGGCCTGAGATCGGCGAGATAAAGTGAGAGAAAAAAAATGTGGGCCAAGATTTAATTCAGCAAAACTCATTAACGCGAGTTTTCAATCAATCTGTAACTCGTTACGAAACGATTATCTATCAATACAACGATTCGATCGGTTTTAGATGCGAAACGATTAATCGGGCGACGATTCGACGATGCTGCGGTTCAAGCCGATATGAAACACTGGCCCTTTAACGTTATAAACGACAACACGAAGCCAAAGATACAAGTGAATTACAAAGTAAGAAATTGTGCAGAGACGGTATAATTACTATTTTAACAATATTAATCCACGGAGTTAAGCATGATTTATGAGCTCGTATACCTACGGAGACGACAGAATTACGGAACGTATCTCAGACGCGTGATTCAATTTCAAGTCATTAGTTGACTCGTGATTTTGACAAGCATTTTCGACGGTAAATTATCAGATAACATTCCGGTTTGTTCCCCTGCAGGGTGAGAGCAAGTCGTTTTTCCCCGAAGAAATATCCTCGATGGTTCTCACGAAGATGAAGGAGACCGCCGAGGCCTACCTGGGCAAGACAATTACAAATGCGGTGATCACGGTGCCAGCTTACTTCAACGATTCTCAACGTCAAGCGACGAAGGATTCCGGTGCCATTTCTGGGCTGAATGTCCTCAGGATTATTAATGAACCGACCGCAGCGGCGATAGCTTACGGGCTCGACAAGAAAGGACACGGGGAGAGAAATGTCCTGATTTTCGATCTGGGGGGCGGGACGTTCGACGTGTCAATTCTGACCATCGAGGACGGGATATTCGAGGTCGATAATTGCTTTCGAGGCCCGTCGGCCGCTCAACTATTACCAGAATAACTGGATTAACCCATTAACCGCATATTCCTCGCAGGTCAAGTCCACCGCTGGTGATACTCACCTGGGTGGCGAGGACTTCGACAGTCGATTGGTGACACATTTCGTCCAGGAGTTCAAGCGAAAGTACAAAAAGGACCTCTCGACGAACAAGCGAGCCACGCGCCGGCTGAGGACAGCATGTGAAAGGGCCAAGAGGACCTTGTCGTCATCGACGCAAGCCAGCCTCGAGATCGACTCGCTCTTCGACGGTGTGGACTTTTACACCTCCGTAACGCGAGCTCGGTTCGAGGAGCTGTGTCAGGACCTGTTCAAGAGCACCTTGGAACCGGTGGAGAAGTCACTGCGCGACGCGAAGATGGACAAGGCCAACATCGACGACATCGTACTCGTTGGCGGTTCCACAAGGATTCCGCGAGTGCAGAAACTTCTCCAGGTAGGTGTCATGGGATACCTTCCTTGTTAGCGGGATCATTTATCACTGATCGTTTTTAACGCCGTGGCAAAACTTCGTCAGGACTTCTTCAACGGCAAGGAGCTGAACAAATCGATCAATCCCGACGAGGCCGTCGCTTACGGAGCTGCTGTCCAGGCCGCCATATTACACGGTGACAAGTCCGACTCCGTCCAGGACCTCCTATTGCTGGACGTCGCCCCGTTATCCTTGGGCATAGAAACGGCCGGGGGCGTGATGACAGCCCTCATTAAGCGGAACACGACGATCCCGACTAAGCAAACCCAAACGTTCACCACGTACTCGGACAACCAGTCGAGCGTCCTTATACAAGTTTACGAAGGGGAGCGAGCGATGACCAAGGACAATAACCTCCTCGGGAAGTTTGAGTTGTCGGGGATTCCACCGGCTCCCCGAGGCGTCCCTCAGATCGAGGTGAAATTCTTAACATGTTGCATCAACGAGCAGACCTTCGGATTCCGCGAGTCGCTTCATCAGGATCAATTATTCAGGAACTTTGTTGATCGTGTATAGTTAATGCTCCGGCTCGTTATATTCCGCTGCTGCAGGTAACGTTCGACATCGACGCTAACGGTATCCTGAACGTGTCCGCGGTCGAGAAGTCGACCAACAAGGAGAACAAGATCACAATCACAAACGACAAGGGTAGATTAAGCAAGGAGGATATCGAGCGCATGGTTAACGAAGCCGAGAGGTATCGGAGCGAGGATGACAAGCAGAAGGACAGGATATCGGCGAAGAACAACCTCGAGTCCTACTGCTTCAACATGAAGAGCACCATCGAGGACCAGAAGATCGTAGAGAAAATATCCCAGCCCGAAAGAAAGCTGATATCCGACAAATGCACCGAGGTCATCAAGTGGATGGACGCCAATTTGACCGCCGAGAAGGAGGAATTCGAGGCGAAACTCAAGGAGGTTGAAAAGGTCTGGCTTTGCCGAGTACTTCATCGGCCTACTTCCCATCCTCCTCACTAACTATCTCCTTCTTCCTTATGACCAAGGTTTGCGGACCCATCGTCACCAAGCTCTACCAAGCTAGTGGCGCCCCACCTCCTGGATTCCCCGGACCAGCAACCGGAGGTGGTAGGGATCCCAACAATCCCACCATAGAGGAGGTCGACTAACCGAGGCATTCGCTACGGTCCGTAACGCAGAGCACCGCGGTTACCGCAGTGCGGAACAACGTTGAACCCACCAACGTGCCTTTCAGCAATTCAATTACTTTTATTTTCAGCATGCCTGATCAATGTGTCGTTCATTATTTACGAATTCTATTAACGATACCGCGATTCGAAGTTCGCTTTTAAAACATCTGTCGAATCGACTGCTGGTAATGTTTCAACGGTCGGTATTCTTACCCATCGTCGATAATGTAGGACGCGGTGTCGTTTCCTGACAATCATCGTCCTTTTTTATAACAGGTTTTTTCGAATTATAATAACAATTAACGACAATACGTAATTATTTAATTTAAGGCTAGATTGTTACAATTTTATCAAACGTTATATCCGGACTCGGGATGATTATTCCGGATCAAATTGTCGGCTGAAATGTGGCGACTGATTTGATTTGTTCTCTGGATACCTCACAGATAGCGGCAGAGTTCGTTAAAAGTACTTTAACTTTGAGTCCAGACGGTGAATAGCAGTTCTGACACAAATTTCGCTTTTCTCGTTGAGATTTCGAGGTTTATCTTGAGCTCCATAGAAGACAATTGGTACGCGAAGAGAGTGAACATGATTCATCTTAAGAATCACGATAACAAGTCCCCACAAAATTATTCCTTTGCTTCGGAAACCATCCTGATATACTAAATACTAAAGGATGATAAGTATTTATTTTAGTCAATTTCTAGTCGATTAGTTTCTATAAAGTAGATCAATATAGAGCCATTGATATGTCTTGGGTATAATTTAACTTAGATTTCCTATTCCAACTGGATTATTATGTCGGTAATTTGTGCTTACCTATTTGGTGAATCGTACTCTACCGAATCAGCAAATGAGTTTCGCCCCGCGTTGAGCCTATAATATAACTTTTATCAGATCCTGAGAGTACGACGCGACGTCGCAAAGATAATATCACGAATCGGACTGACAGGGGGTCGAGATATCAGATTTCTTCTTCACCGAAGACACGCGGCGATCTCGCGTAGGCGAGACAGGGACACATTCTAAACGATCCTGAAAAAGATTTCATCCTCGCCGTGGGAAACGAGGATTCTTTCTCTCCTTTTGACTGTACAGACATTTATTTACTTTCGTGAATCAATAACCCTCGGATCCGATTAAAATTTTCTACAAAACGCTTCGCGATAAACTGTTCCAATTTATCGGCGCCGTTTCTAGGATGCCCGTAAGGGTATATAAAATTGATAACGGCGTCGCGTGGGCGCCAGCGGGTCGAAGAGCCGTAGACCATGTGCCCCGGGGTCATCACCGAAGGTCAGTAAAGGTGTTGAGTGACGCGTCTGTCGGCCGTCGGAGACGACCGTAACCGGACTGCAGCCGCCTACGAGGATGTTATCTTTTTCCCGTGGATTTATGAGCCTCCCATAGCCTAGGCGACGAGTTTCTGCGCCGCGGACAAACCCCGAATGACGCTATTACCCGACCGCAGCTTCTCGGCTAGCCGCAGCCGTTAAACGACGGAGGCATTGGGATGATTATAAATGTAGGTATTCGAGAGAGGCGAAGAAATGGAAGTTGAAGATTGCGATTGGGCAGCACCCCTTAAACTCGTTTGATAATTAATTGTCTGGGAAGGGTTAATGTACGCCGGGTATTTTTTCGCAGAACACTTTCACCGCAAGTCATTCCTCCGCCCGATTATACCTACCGATCTTTGGATTAACGTGGGTACGTAATTGCCGGTTGGCTTCTGGATTTTGGCGTGGCGTGGGCGCCCGGGTTTCATAAAACACCGGATTCGGAACCATAGTGATTTTTTCTCGTGAATACGCGCCGGGTGAGGAATCAAGGTGCCCACGTCATCCTAGATCAGTCGACGAATTGCGCAACGGGAAAGAAAAGGCTCTTCACACCCGCAGAAGGAGAGGAACAAAATGTGAAGGGTCCACGGATGCAAGTCCTGTAACTCATTTACGACCTTGGCGGACAAGCTGAAAGATTCTAGTCTCAATAAACTAACTGCTATTAAGGGGTTATACCTAATCACGAGGCCGAAAAAATCTATTTTTCAAGGATTTCTCATGAAGAGACATGTCAATTTATTAATATTAAAATTTATACACATGTTTAGGGTAACATTGAAATTCATTATATTTTTTATTTGTAAAAGTAATGATTCTTAAAGCTGCTATAGCCGATCTTCGGATGCACCTTTAAATAAAGGTGTCTCGCGGTCAGCGGGATATTTCTGAACTGGGTCATCCGAAATGAAAAAACAAAAAAGAATTAGTTAATATAAAATATTATCTGGTCTTTGATCGAAGGAATAAACAAAATATTAATTTTTGAACGAAAGGGCGGCGTTGAAAAAAAAATACGTTTTTCCACAAAAATTCGTCGTAATTTGTTTATGAAATGGAAAATATTCATCGGCGAGAAAAATCCTTCGATCAAGTACTGAAAAATATGTTCGTAAAGCTTGTGTAAAATATTAAGATTGCTCGGTTCAACAGTTGCCAAAAAAATCCTGTTCATCGACTTTGAAGATATAGTTTTGAGAAAAACGCACTCAAGGTTTCACAAGCACTTGGAAAATATTTGTCGAATCGACATGAAATTCGTTATGCATATACTTTAATGTACGTACATTACGAAAATGATGCTTAAAATATCGATTTTTGAAAAATACTGACTAGGTATAAGCCCTTAATCTCATTGTCAAATTCAAATTTCCGTGTCTTCAAGAATCCGGTTAAACCGACTTACACGACCTGAATCCTAAGCCCTTCGTGTCATACAAGCATCTTCTTTGGGATTGGCAAGGGAGGCTCGTTTCCAGAGAAACGTTTCGGTCCATTTCTGACAATTCTCGGAGAATCACTGCCGTTCGGTATGTGCTGGGTGCTGGACCCGAATTTCGCGTAATAAGTGGTTCGAGTTTGGCGTATTCAGCCATGCTCGTCGTCGGGGGCGAGAAGGAGAGGTATACATACAGGCAAGTGAGTAGCGACGCCGCGACGTCGTTCGCGGCCATCTGCCGCCCACAAACTCAGCGAGACCTTTGCAGAAGATGGGATCATAAAATCGGTGAGTCCAAGGCCGCGGAGTCTGCAGGTCTCGGTAGCTGGAGGCACGAAATTTTTCGCAAAATATATGACATTACCATCGTCTGTGCCCAGGGCGCGTGCCATGTGGCATATTTGTAATTCTAATGTCAGCGACGCGGTTCGTCCTCGGGATCTCAACTATAACCGGACCGGCGTAATAGCAGGGAACGGCGAAACTGGACGTAACAATCTTAGACCGTACGTAAACATGTATACGTGTAAAAGAATAATCCCGGAGAGAAAACGTTTCGCCGAATCCTGTGACGTTCCATATTCCACGACTAGTTTGCCGCACGCAGGGCAACTTATAATTCCACCGATCATCATTTTCTAGCCACCCCCTTGTTTTTCGTCACTGGCGCGTTGGACGCTAGATTTTTATTTTTCCCTTTATCACTGTTTTTATACTCGCTTTTTGTTGACGACGCGTGGCATCCGATTCTCACTGCAGTCATCGGGGTGTTTATCGAATCGTTGTAAAAGTGTTGATAAGAATGAGTAATTCGGCGGTGAAGAATTAGCGTGAATCACCTTCTTTTCACCCCCTCGGTGCATTGTAACAGCTATTGCTGCGCACAGTGGTGCGGGAAAGGCGCGAGAGTTCTGAACGATCATCAGGCTCGTTTATGTCAGCGAATGGCGTGGCTTCTTTATACGCCTTTTTTCATCGTTCGAAAATTTATCCCAACAGATTTCTTTCATGCGCGTATCATCGAGCGAACGCTGCACTTTTACTGCCGTGTATATCAATAGTCCTGATTCCCGCGACATCCGAGCGTTCGGAGGCCCCGCTCACGCAGGGCCCGGAGGGCTCCGATGGGACTTGGAGGGCGACGGAGGGCGGCGACGCATGACACCGCGGGCCCATAAAAACTGGCGTAAAACTGTCTCACTTACGCGCAAGCCGCACGGCGGTGAATCAAGACTCTCGCCGTTCGCCTTCCTCCTCTATAATATTTATTGGGTGTTCGAGGTCCGTCGCTGCTTTTCTACCGCAACGCGACGGAAAGACATTGCAGGGAAGGAAAACGAAGAGGAGGAGGGAGAGAAAGAAGTCTGATATTTATTAGGACCTAGGACCGTGGATACCCTCCAAAATCCCGGATCCAGCAGCGTGCCTGTAACGGCGGTAACGAAACGCGTCTTTGATGATCGGAAGATGAATGAAAGAAGAAGCAGAAGAAGAAGAGAAGGAAATACTCACAAGTACGCTGGAGGACAGAGAAATAGATATATAAACGGTGGATAGAGAAAAAAGGATCTCGACTTCTTGTCGAGTTGCAGCCGAGGGCGGTGAGCGCGTTTAACGACGTCTGGTTAGCATAATTTGATAATTAAATTATTTAACAATTTAATCGCCAACCGAATCGGTCGCGGTTCTGCCGCCGTGCATACGAGCCTGGGGATAATTTCGTCCTCGTATAACGAGACGCTCGCGTAGGAGCTGATTCGCAGAGCCGCGGAGCGTCCCAGCTAATTAAGTCTTAGCGGTCCTTAAGATCCTCCGAAGGTCTCGCGTCCTTTCCTGCCGCAGTCGCACTTCGCTCTGCAAAGATGAGAGCGACGGGATCCGGATCTCTCGCAGCACGCACGCCGCCCACTCTCGAAGAGGATCGTCTTCGCCTTTCGTCCAACTTTCCCGCCGGTTTGTCGAAGCGATTCGACGATAAGGCGATAAGCGGGTTTCAAGGGCGTCATATCCTCGGGTAATTCGGTGAGCCGTCTTTTGTGCCTTCCATTAGCCGCGGGGACAATTAATAGGTGTTTAATAGTGGGACTAATTAAGAAGAGGATTAATGACCCGCCCGGAGGTCGTAACTCCGCGCAAGAACTGCCGGCTGGTCCGATCCTGCGGCGGCCGCGTCACCGTGAAGACGTCTTTATACAGCCGCGGTGAGAAAAGGGCGAGACATTAGTTCCGCGGGTTTCTTTGCATCCCTAATGATTATGCGAGCCGGCGAGGTTTTCCCCGTGCTACGGAGGAAATCGTCGGAAAAAATGGCCACGAGACGGGGGGAAAAAGGGAGGCGCAATTAATCGCCGTTTAATGGTACAACTAATCAAACCAGACGTTAATTAGCTCTTCGGAACCGGATGAATCGTAATTCATAGTTTATTGCTGGTTTGTATGAACGTTCGCTTTTTGCGCGGGTGTTTAACCCCGGAGCTTGCGGAGGGATTGCGGTTCCCGGGAAATTCGAAACGAGCTGCTGCGGATCGGCTTCGGAATGTAATTAAGGAACGGAACGGAACTGTCCGATTCACCCCTGCAACTGGACGCGTGTAACTACGTCGGTTCGCCGTCTCGTCTCCGACAGGCGACGGTT
This sequence comes from Neodiprion lecontei, assembly GCF_021901455.1. NCBI lineage: Eukaryota > Metazoa > Arthropoda > Insecta > Hymenoptera > Diprionidae > Neodiprion > Neodiprion lecontei. The sequence goes on along the minus strand of NC_060261.1, from coordinate 4,867,784 downwards.
CGCACTTTCCGCAATCACGTGAATTGTAAAACTCCCGGAACATCCGTGTAACAAACGTCCGATCCAACGGCCACCGGAGACCGAGACAATTTCGTTACACGTTCAACCGCTGAAACTCGTTAACTATCTTTCTCCGGAAAATAATCATGCCTCTGACGCTGTTACATTTCAAAATTGAATTGCGGCTGGAGTTGGTGGTAAAAATTCTCTTGCAGTCAACAAATTCGAGAGTAAATTGAGCAACAACAAAAAAACGTTGATAGTGGATGACGGGGTTAGGATATTTCAATTGTAATTGGCTAAAAATGTACAGATACGAATAGGAGGGTAGAAAAATTCTACAAGTTTCCAATTTCTACTGGTTGATGGACGCGCTTGGTTCAAACGTGTATTAAGGGGTGATGACACCTTGCGTACGCGAAATAAAGGGTTACTTTCTCCAATTTGTTTAAGAAAAATGACTGGATAGTATTCAATTCTGTTTTTCATACATGTTAATCGAATTTTCTCGATCGATTGAAATTTAACGATTTTTTTACCGATTTTTTCATAAAGAAAAAACAACCTTTCCCTCCAAATTGACGCCATTTTTGTAAAAATTAGTATTTCTGAAAAATCCTACGCACTTCGCTAGATTTTGGCATCTTCTTTTAAAATCTTTTTCTTTTTTTTTTTTTGTTTTACAGTGACAATTGCGACCTGTAGATGGTCGCCCGTGTAGGAAAAAAAAAACAAAAAATTTCCTTTCATCCAGCCACTCCACCGCCATTTTGTTTTAAAATGACTAAAAAAAATTTTTATCTTACTCTTCAAGACTTGTATCAACATTAATGAAAAAACAGAATTAAAAAATATAATTGATTAATTTTTCTGAAACAAATTGGAGATAATATATAGAAATGACCTGATGACGCAATAAACACATAATATAAGACGGTTGTTTAAATCGAGCGACGAAATCGACCTTCAGATGCTATTCAAAACACGGTGAATTTAACCTTGATTGGTATTACGTCGTACGGTTTTCAACGTATCGAAACAATGAGGAGAAGTTGGGAAAATTGGCGAATTGCGTATAACAATTGTATTTTCCAAAGCCTATAGAATCGCGTATTTGTAGAATTCTAGAAGAGGGAATTATTTCACCACTAATGAGGACAAATCATTCGAGCATACAGAAAATTAATTAACCATGAGCAATTTCGAAAAGGAGCGGCTCGAGACAAAGCCGCGGTATGTCGGCGAAGACAGAATCGTATTACGCAACAGGTGATCGAATACCAACGAATCGTTCTGTTGACTACGGTCGGTCGGTCAAGACAGCCGGATATTTCTTATTCACGACGAATTCAATAGAACCCCGGAGCTTTTCTCTATTTATACTATCAGAGAGTAAAGTAAACGAGTCGTCAATTATCCGTAATTCATTGCCTCTTAGATAACAATGCGTTTAATTAAATCGCTGATACAAACTCGGCAATAATTGTTCGACGGTGAATTCGAGGACGGTGTTTTGGTCGGTTCGACCGATTGTTACACTTCGCATCGACGACGTATCGATGTCTTGCTTTCCGATTCAGGGGTACCTACGAATTTCTGGATTACGATTATTCCCCGCATCCCAGGTAACGGGCATCCCATTTTCCTGCGGCCTGCAGTCTTTCAGGACGGAGATGAGCGGCGATATCTAGGAATTTACAAAACGAGAACACCGCGATACCATCGCCGGCTCGGTTCATCTAGATACACTCTATTCCTCACTGGATTTTGACCCCTTGCAGACCGACGAAACGGCACAATTTATTGGGACATTAACCACGACCCCCTAAATCTTCTCCTCGCACCGCAGTCACTTCCCAGATGTCCAAGATTTTCTCGCCTTGATATCAGCCACGTCACTGTATACGTAAGTATACCTTGATACACCTTTTTTCACTTTTCAACTAGTTTGGAAATGATTTTCATGCCGTGTTTTACGATGCTAGTTTGTGAAATTGTAGGTGGATCGGAAAACAGAAGGGTGACAATATCCAATTTTTATCGAAGCGAAAATATGGGTCAGGTATAGGTTATATTAAAAATGTAGAAACGTCAACGTGTACGGAAAGGAAATAGAATCGTTGGGATTCGACGGTTCTATGTTTATATACATATATATTTTGTTTTTTTTTGTGTTTATATTTAAATGAATAAATTTCGATTTTATACGTGAAATAGGTAATCTTCATTTAATACTTATAAGATTTGCTTTTTTACGTTGATCAATAAGTCTTTAAGCTTTTGGTTGATAGTATAAGCAACAAGTTGTAGCAGCGCGTTAAAATACAGGCAACCTTCATCTGATAGAAAGGTCTTTTCTTTTCTCAATTACGTGGAATTAATCAAAATTAGACATCTACAACCCAGACTCGAAATTCGTGTTACCGGTGTGAATCATCTCTCTACGTTTTGAAATTCTCTGAAATAGTTTTTCGCGTTTTTGAAAATTTCGAATCGAGACCCTTTTGTTTCCTGATTTTTCTACATTTAACTCCGACCTAAATTTCTTTCCGCACTATCGGGATTAAGTATTCTATCGACTCGGTATGGTTTTCAAACCTAATTCCCCGATCAAGAATCGGAATCGAATAACTACAAGGTTTGCCGTTCACTACTATTCAACGACTTCTGTCACGCGTATAGCATACGAAGTGTGCTCGCGTAATTTATGAGGGAATGTATTCTCGCGTATTTTCTTATTCCCCGACTCTATACTAGAAGTTGAATACCTGTTGCGGTTGGCGCATATTGTGGGCGCGCAAAGGGCTTTTGCGGAGAGTCTCCCATTAGGGAATAATTTGCATAACCCATAAAAGTGAAAATCGAACAATAAATGTAAATAATTAGCTATATTCTTAAACCGTCGTAATAAAATCAGCGCTCTCGCCGCTGCAGCTGCCCATCTCTCGCCGCACCACCGCGCGGTAAATTACTATTTAACGAGGGTCTCTTTGCCGCGGATCCCGGAGTCCTTCGGTGCCTGCGGATCCTTCCCCGCGGTAAAAGACAACGAATCCCGTTTCTCGGAGGAGCGGTCTGGCGAGGAGAAAAAAATCTTTAAAAACGATCGAAAATCAACAGCAGCAAAAACGAAGCGTCGTTTCTACCCCGACGAATCTAATTGATAAGGGGATAAGCTCGACGCCCCGTGTTCAATGCCGTACATACTTGCAAGGATCGAAGGATCGGGATGCTGGATGCGCCGTTCCTGCAGCAGACTCTCGCCGAGCGCATGGCGTCGCCGGTTAAAACGTCACGTTTGCAAATTGGAACATAAAATCAGGGTTATAAGGGGCTCTCCTGATTGTTTGTTACTGCTTCTAACCGCCTAACCAACCTCGCGATAACTCCGTCCGTTTATGGTAAAGCCGTTCGCGGAAGATAGTCCAGATTACTCCGATATTTCCCCATAACATTTCCAGCCTCGACGTTTTTCTTGAGTAATTATCGAAGCACAGGTTCCGTCCGCGAAGAAACTTCGGCGATACGGCGGATATTTGCTATCTACGTTAGCGGGAGAAGCTTTTATTCTCGATCAAGCTTTAAGCGCAAATTTAAGTGAAATGAGATAAAAAAATCGATGTACCTACTTGGATGAGGAGTTATCGTCACAGCCATGCATGCGTGTGTGATGTAATTATGTGGCCAGCCGGAGTCGTAATACAAACGTCGATTACGCCCGTTGGCCGCACATTACTTGCCTATCCCCAGGGTGGTTGTCCTCAGGGAACAACTCGCTCTCCAGGCAGCGGAACTCCCGCAGCGGCACTAATTGCAATCACGCTCAGGGATCTCGATACCCCCTTCCGATATATCGATCGGAGCGATCGAGCGGCGCGGGCGGCGGAGAAACGAAGGATCGGAAAAAGGAGCTGCAGGACATTGAGAAGGACTCGGTAAGACGAGAGGACACACCGACGTCCTTCCGTCCATTCTTCACATCTACGTACATACGTTAAACCGCGTTTGTCAATTAAACGCACCCCGGCAACGGAGGCGCGGGTGCCTCCATACAGAGGTAGAAGATTAATCGGATCCGACGATAATTTGTATCGCAACTCGAAATGCTCCCGCGGTGCGGAGCTTGCTAATTGGATAGATCAGTAGTGGGTGATCCGGACGTACGTCGGATCGGGGATCCAAATAAGGCGAAAAACACTTTGGTCTTTATGCATCCTGTTGTATAAATGATCTTCCGCGCATCTTCGAGTTACCGTTGGACTGTAGGTCGAACGACGAATAAAGTACGGGAAAGGTGAAACGTGAAATTGAGGATTAATCACCGTGTATAAATTCTGTGACAAAAAACCATCCCAGGTTAAATATCTGTAAATCATTATCGTCAAAAGTTTGGTGGAGGTTAATTTGTGACAAAGGAGGAGGAAAGAAGGTACCAATAACGTCACGTAGCAGGATATTGTGGGACCGAGAGTATAAGGAAAAATGTCAGGGACTGTGGAGCTGAGTGGAAGCTGCCAACTTAAATGGGCAGCCGGACCGCAAAAGAGCTTATACGCGTAATTGATGCGGCCAGAAGATAGACGAGGGAAAAGGCTGCGTCGCAGTGTGGGCATAACCGGCGAGTTGCGTGCCTTGGACTAAGGACATGACCATGTCGCGGGAAACCATTTGGAGGATGTGCAGCCGGAGGGTCGCCTGCATAGGTATGATACCCAAAAATCAATATACTTTTTGGCAATGTCACTGGAAGATTTTAGGATTCGTCAAATTATTATATTCGCAAGCTGCTGCAAAGATTTATGTTTAAAAATAAGGATACATGAAGTACATACTGGAATTGGAGAGAAAAGTATTGGAGTTAATTTTATTCACGATGTATCTATATTTGCCATAAGGTAACAACTTTTGTTGGAAAGAAAAGAATATTTCTTTCTCTCTCTCTCTCTGAAAATATATTACGCTGGTTCACATTTATTAATCGTGCATGTCTTTGAACGCGTTTATAAGTTTAAATATCGAAAGAATCCATTAAAAAGCTTCATAGATGTATCGATGCCTCGTTTCACATCGCTTCAGGAAGGTTAAAAAACTAGCAAACTCGTCCGTTTTCACCCTACGATGGTTTATTTTATTCGGAAGGCTGGTTTTTACGAATCCACTGTAAACAGTGCCTTCAACATATCGGCAGCGACATTGCATGCAACTAAACGAAGCATCGATATCCAAGCTCGTCTTTATGGTTTGAGTATTTTTCCATAGATTTCCGTAGCTTACAAGTGAAACGGATCAATGACGCTCGAAGCATGACTATTTGCGGATAAAATTGATGAAAAGTATCGATTTTTTTAACCAACCACTATCCGTCAAGCCGGTCTGTCGGCTACTAAACGATCGACAAACGGCTCTAAACTGCGGTGTGCGTCACTCCGAATCTCATGAGTGACTCATTGTCAGTCCACCATCTGCTGGATTAAGCCTCCGGTTCCCCGACGTGACAAGACGCTCGACGTGCGATTCTTGCCAATTTTAATTGACAGCTTACCATCGACGTCAGTCCCATGCTACGGCTCTTTGCCACTCCAGTGACAAACGGCGTGACCCCTAATTTCCTGCTGCTTGCAGCGCTCATTTGTTCCAAAGTCTCAATTCAGTCCCGGTTCTCAAGTTCGGTGAACGGCATTTTCTGGAGTGGTTCCCCCTCGGTTCGATTTTTATTATTTTTCAAGTAAGGTATATTCTTAGCCCTGGCCGCGGATTCGAATCACACGAGTGAAAGTGGTCGAAATAAATTATCTGCGAAATGAGCAAATCAGGAAGGCTCGTTATCGTTAGAAATGGTAGATCAGATTGAAACATGAAGTCTTACTGATCCATTTGAGGGTTGAACCGCTCTTGATGTTCGATGTTACAACAGTGTGTGAAGTCTTGGAGACCTTTGTAGTCCAGCGAAGTCCCGTAAAGTCCCATGAATTCCCTTGCTCTCGTGCTTTGATGCGGGAGAATCGGTTGTTTCGACTCTTTTCAAAGACACGATTGCCGCTAAAACTGGCTTTTCAGATATCGTAAGGTTTACGGTTTATATCAAGTATTTTTGAAAAGACTAAAAATAGGATCATAAAAATACTGGGGCAACTTTCATCGCCTGAAAAATAGCAGACTCCTCAAAAATATTTCCCAGGACATTTGGCATCGTTTCAAGTATTATACTATTACCTATAATCATTTTTCTATGATCTGCGATTTGGTCTGTGAAGGATCGCACGTCACACGCAACTTTTCGCTTATTTCGAGCGTCCCGTTCGTCCCGGATCTCAATCCAACCACTTTCCCACGTAAAATCTCTAGTTCGCGCGCGGTGTATTTACCAGCCCGTTGAATCTTGGTCCTAGACTTGAGCGAGAAGCTGACGAAGAGCCGGGTAAGAAGTTGGCGGTCTTGGAAGTGGGTTGGAAGGGCGATAAATACGCAGACACCCCATAACTCTGAGGAAGGGCGCGATGCGTCATGCTAGATGCGTATCGCGGACGGTGCTATCGGGGAAAAGACTTGGGCGGACGTTGAGCTTTATAATATTACGTTACACGTGTTTTATATATATAGAGGTACGCAGGCGGCGGAGGCTCTTTATAAGCCGGGAGAATCGGCGTCCTCGTAAGTCGCGAGCGGCGCGTATCCCTCGTTTAAAATATGTCCTTAAGCCGTGGTAAATCTACACCGAGGGTCTCCGTCCCGGCTGACCTTTCGACGAACGACTCAACCGGCAGGTGAGAAAAAATCCTCGAGTACGGCGCGCGGCGTGCGAGAGCTTGCGAGCTTGCGACTCGCCGACATCCCGCGGCAGCGAGGACGAGGACGACTTTATTCCCGTCGCGAATTTTACACGCCGTCAATTCGTCCACGCCCTCGAGCTTAATTCCAGTTCCTCCCCAACGATTTGCGATTTCCGCAGGTAGCGAGTTTCCCGATTTTACGCTTCGTTCCGACCAATCAAGCAGCCTCTTTGCTCTCCAACAGTTGGCAGCTGCTGCCTCTTCCCGTCATCGACTAGACGATAGACGTGCGACTAGGAATGCGCTACCTGGCCTAGCAAACTAATTTCCTGCAAATTCTTACCCAGCTTACGACGCGGATACGATTAAATACTGGGAAATTGAGAAAAGAGGGATAAAAAGGAAGGAATTTACGTTATATGCTGGTAATTATTGCCTCACTGATGATCGATGAATGATCTACGCCCACCGCGGAGTTTGCTGATAGGTTTTTGCGAAGATCACCCAACGATGAGATTTACGACTTAGAGTGCAACCGAATTGTGCCGATGTAAGTCGAACGTAAATTTCGATAATTCAGCATATTGATGAGAGAATTATCAAACTTCAAGATATCTTGAAATTTGAAAAAAGAAAATTTAACAAAGTTTTGCTGGACTTTTTACTTTCCTAATCAATTATCTATGAATATACATAAGGGTGGTTCTTTTTAACAAAATGATGATACTGTTTGTGACAAATATTGAAAAAAAATTGTCGTAACGTCATATATGACAGGAAATAAATTATACATACATCACAATTACTTCTCTCCGAGAATGATGGTTTGAAATTTACGTCGCACCGGAGTTTGTCGCAGCAGTTGCGTATTTTAAAGAAAATATGCAATAAATTTTGTGGTTGAGATATTTTACGACGAATCAGTGGGACGAAAAATTAAAGACCGACGTACTCTCGCCCTTAGGAATGTGGCAATAATGATTAATCAGCCTTTCATTGCGGCCTTCCAAGTTGCGGCGGCGATGCGTGGGACGATAATGACAATAACTGATTACTGAATCCTTTCGCGCCAACTTTCACCGTGCATATTCAGCCCTCCCACGCCGCCCATTGACTGACTGCCTTACCTCCCTCCTAAATATTGGGCGCGGTACGAATTCGCAATAAATTATATTACACTCCGACGCTTTGCTCGCGCACAAGCTGACATTACGTACGCAAATGCCGTTTCGCAACGATGCCGATACTGCTCGTTCAGATCGAACGATTGTCTCTGAACGCTCGACGCAGTTCACATTTTTCTAGAATTAATACGCATAATTTCTCCGATTTTTAGTAGGAACTAGAATTAAGTTTTTGTCACCGATATTTAAACAAAAATTTCGTAGTTTTTGTTCATTTTCTTTTCTTTATCAAGAGTAAAAGCGTGATAATACTCGTTTTATCCGATTGCAAATTGAAACGTGACAGTTGATTCATAGTTCTGGAATCTGATGAATTCTCATTTCTTGACAGAATTTTAGAAACCGTGAAATTTTACCACTTGGACAAATTAATGTAATAAAAATTAATACAGCGAAAGGAGTAATTTTTCCAAATCATTCTGTTTCATTGCTGGGTTATTTCTGGAAAAGTATGACAATTCTTCGACTAGAATTGGGTTTCTTGTTTGCAAAAATTGACCACCGGTATTTCTTCTTCGGTTAAAATTGAAGCGCGATATTTTCAGTAGTTCTAAAGGCCCTATAAATTACCTAATGAATTCGAAGAGTGCCTTTTCTCCGTCGCGGTGTGTCTGTCTACAGGTGCCGATTTGCCCGCATTAATATGTCAAGGCAGGATGAAACGGGCATTCATAATGATATTAATTTTCGTGACGCCAAAGGCGCGCGATGCACGCCGATACATACGAATAATAATAAGCGCCGATCCGCGATACAATAATTATCACAACAAATCAATAAGTGATATATACCGTGATCGCGAAGCAGCTAACGAGCAATTAATAAATCGTTGCAGAACCGATCGCGCGCCGCGTTCGAACCGCCCGCATAAATCTGTGAGGAATCGCTCCCCGTGCAAGCTCGTACACCCCGTGGATTATTATACCTACTCCACACCCAGACAGATATCCCTTCGATGCGGTCTTATTATTATTATTGTACGGTAGGTGGAGTACAAGCAGCGATGTACGAACGTTTGAATGTAAATATGATACACCCGACGCGAATAAGGGGGAATTTGCGAGGCAACGGAAGCTTTCAGTCCGTGGTAATATGCCGGGTAATGAATATCACTTAAACAGCGACAAGGATCATCTTCCTCGTAAAACACCCGCGAGTGTTATTGCACAGGAATAACAAAGTATATCTCCAATAGCCTTTCCACACCTCTGCAGGATTATACAAATTTTTCATTAAATCGATCAGATAGCGATTTGTTTCTCCCGATTGTTGTGAAATTCATCGGCACACGTAAATTGGAACGAACAGAGTCGTTGCACATATCGCGATGATCCAGTTCCAGGTCTCCGACGAAGAGACGGACGATATCGTACCCCGGGGAAGGCAATCCTGATCGAGGTTTTCATCGCACGCAATTCCCGTCACTGCATTCGAGGATATCGGGGCAGCTCTCAGCGGTGGATTTTTTATCGAGCCGGAATTTTTGCCCATTTATTTACAGCGGCCGCGTTGAGACGAGTTCTGAAATCGTATAATTAGTGAGTTATGGCGATTCGAAGGCTGTTAATTAAATTGAAACCGATAGTCAGGCCCAGGGGCGGGTTATTATTCACACCTACAACGGTTCCTGCGAGCGATATTACCTCTGCAATCGCTCGGGACCCTGATCTCTATACCGTAACTACGACACTCGTTGCGTCCGCGCGTGCGTCTGTGTGTGTTATAATTTATAAATTATGATAATACGCGATGGGAACACGCTCGCTCGCGTATCCCTCGGTGATATTGCTCTCGGTTGCTCACCTCCGCACCTCGGTCTGTCTGCAGCTTCGGGCGCAGGCTGCCTGACCGTGTCTGCAGCAACGCCTCCTCGGCCCTCTTCTTCGATCCGTAAGCCGATCCAGTCATTAAATTAGCAGTCTCCATTTACAGATGAATTAGAAAGTACTCCGGCGGCACGTGGCTTGATCCGATTTTTTAACGATACCCGGTAATTCCCTGCCGCGATGCCGTGTGTCGTGACTAAACGCGGGCCACTCTGGTTACGCGACAAAAATGAGAACGAAACCAGCTTGATCGATTGTTCCGCGCCTCTTTTTCTCTCTGCATATTTATAAATGTATGCCGCTCGAACCAAACTCCGTGATGTCTGATTCAGCGGAAGACTCTCCACGCGACTTACTTACTCTTCTGTATAAACCAGGTTGCCGGAGGACTCGCGGAACCGTTGACGTGGGCTACCGGCTAGTCCATCTCTACTGTCCTGTCGCGCATCCTGCGGCAGGAGCAGTTCACATGCCGGGAATCCTGGGCCGGCGCTACCCTACATGGCCAGTTGCTGTTAGCCGAGGTGTCGAGGGCGTCGGGAACAACTCGTGAATGTCTTCGGCTCTGGCGCCTGACTGCATTCCGATACCAAAGACTACCAGCCGCCTTCGATCAGCGTCTAGCTCTCGAAAAGGGTGTTAGCGATTCGGAAATTCTAACAATTCCAATCAGCTCGAGTTTCAAAGTGACGAAAAATCATCCGGAGGACAATTGACGGAGTCAAAGCTTCTGGTCGCTCCTCTCTTCGGACTGGTGAATCATCCTGAATCCGAAAAACGATGCTTCGTCGACTCTCGCGACTTCCAAAAACCACTCCAGCGTGCTTAGAATCCACGAAAGTCTCTTCCCTCTTTTTTATCGCTTTTCTCGACCTTGTTTCATGTGGAATCTCACGACAAGGGACTGCAGGAGGACCATGGAAGACGGTGCATAAGGCAGTCCGTTACCCGCAGCTGTGGGACAGGCGTCGCTGGGCCGTCAACAGCGGTAGCCAAGAGCTCGGAAAGACACTCGGCGTGTGGACTCGCCGTCGGAGAAGCGTTTGCATGGTGGCTGGGTTGGCATTCGCTCGGTGTTAACGAGACGAGGGTTAGTACGTGCCGAGGGTCCCGATAATGGGGCGAACAGGCGAGAGTGACGTACGGTCGAGCGTTGGAGAGCACCTTCAAGCTCCCACGTAACGAAACGCTTTCCGCGTTTACATCGCTCGGTATCCTCAGGTACGTGCATGCCCACTGTACCTGTTTGATCGGTCAGCTGCGCAGGTGACTCTTCTCTCCGATTCCTGCGGCAGTGGATCGAGGAAAACTACCGCGCTGGTTCCAAGGGCTCCTCGAACACGCGACCAATTATCTACGCCCATCACTTCGAGTCCCTCATGCACCGCGATAATACGCTCGTGAAGCATGGCCTAGCCTCGACTTCTCCCACCGGTCTGCTGCCTACCATTTCTATTCTCGCCTCGACCCAACGGCGTACAGAGGCGAAGCCGCATTACAATAAATTACTATTCATCGCCCTCGAACAAGACGTTAGTCATGTCTCTAACGCTAAAGACACCACGGCGTGGGTGGACGAATTTGGGTCCAATACAACGGACATAGGCGAGGTGCTGGGCGCGGATTCCTTGGTGGGCTGGGACCCCGGAAAAACGGGACGCTGTTTCGTTGATGGTAGAAGGTAGTAACCAAAGACGGTAAATGTATGCGGGGTGTGTTTTGTGACCCCAATTGTCCAGCATCACGATCCCCATGGTTTTGGCGCTAAACTCAGTTCAAGCTACCCCGTGAAATCGACTAGAGTCAAAGTTTCTTCACTTTGGTTGAGTTCCAAGCTAGGCATGTCCTGTCACACTGCAAAAAAATGCGATGTGGACTTGAATGGAAAATTTTTTGATCATAATCTAAAACTATCTGACCTTCAAGTTCCGAATCGACTACGAAAATTGTTCCACTCAAGTCCACACCCGCAACTTTTCGTCAATTTTAACATCGTCATTTCTTACGCTGTATAACTGCGTGCCAAGGCTTTCGCTGGCATACAAATGGAACTGAAAATATCAGAAGCTCACTACGCAGGTGGATGGAGACGGCGAGCCGCACTCCATTAGTTTCTCTATTGGCGGGTGGTTTGAGGACTGCGGATGGTTGGTAGCGGCCCATGTCGAGACCAACGAGTGTGCCTGGCATACGGGAAAGGGGGCCAGCTAAGCAACGCGGTGGTGCGAGCCTAGCAAAACAATTACTCGCGCACGCCATTTGAGGACATTCGCGTAAGCTGGGTGAGCGAGCCGCGGCGAGCACGCGGCCGGCAATAGAATCCACAACATTACTCGCGGAATTAGCAGAAATCAGCATTGAATGCCCCCCCGCTATCTCGAACCGGGCACTCGACGCTGTACTACCTGGCTACGGCCCCGAGGACGCCCCGAGGATGGTAACAGCTTTTGCGGTATGGGAGACTGCCGCTCGCCTCTGTCCCTACGCACTCAGAAATAATAATGTGCCTACCATACATCTTGCCTATCTCTCTTTTCCACTTTTGCAACGCTCGGTGCAACCTGCGGCAGACGGTTGACCGTGGAAAATATATTCTACAGAAATCCCGCAGTTCTTTAAGGGGAGGGGGCGAGGTACTGCTTGGACGGTCCAACATCATACCTATCTTTAGGTGTTTTTTTTTTTTTTTTTTTTTTTTTTTTTTTTTTTTTTAGAAAGTGAAGACATTTGGAGCACTTGGAGTTGAGAACTTTATTGTTTGCAGGTTCAAGAACATTTGAAAAATTTTTCATTGGAATTAATAACAAAATGGTGGCATGGTACATATCATGACATTACTGTCCAACTTGTAAGAGAGAAAAACATTTTCTCGAGTTAAAAGCACCTCTTTGGGTTTGAACTCGGAGCCCGGTTGTTAAAAAAAAGAAAAAGAAATTGTTTTTAATTATTTACAATTGTAAACAAAAGTTGTCATTGTTCGACCAAAAAATTGTTTAAAATAATGTTTGGATCAAAATTCTGAAATCTAGCCACGAGTTCGAGTCTATAAACGAGTTTCAAAAATTGTGTCAAAATGTCAAATCGACCGGATAAATAAAAAACAAAAAAAAAATAAATAATAAACAAAAAATTCCAAAATATTCTCGAAACTGCAAATAATAAAGCCCTCAAACTAAAATTGCTCCAAGTGTTTTGATTTTATTTAAAAAACAATCTAAAAATAGGTATAATTTTAGATCAACCAAGCTGTACCTCCTCCCCTTAAGCCACCCCTGTGCGACCGCTCCAAAGATCAGAGGATCACCAGATCCGTGCCCATAACTTTTAGCAGCACTGTCTTCGGGAGAAGGATCGAAAAAGTGTTGGAAAAATCTTTAGTACCCTGTACCCCAAAGTGTCACACCGCGCATTGCCGTCCGGCTTTGGAAATTATCTTGACTCTTATCTCGACTCCCGGGCCATGTTTTGTCCCCGCGGAGGGTATCGGAACGACGCCGCTCCGAATGACTCGATACCCTTGCCACTCTCGCTCGACAGACGCTTTCTTACATCATTATTACATCTTACAAGTCCACGTCAGACCAAGGCTCGGGGACCATTGACAGTTGGACCGACTAAGTCCGGCTTATCCCGAGTGGACCGTTGCCCGAGGTGCAGTATACGAGGGGTAACCGTGGGCGTCGGTGACATTCCTTACCCGTCGTCTTTGGCCTCTCGGCGTTACGTCGTCGCCTCGACGTTCCTCGCACGTGCCCTTTGGGCACGTTCTTCGTGTACTTAAAGCCCGGTAATACGGCGAGAGGATCGTCGATTTGCCTGGTTTGTGTACGCGTGAAATCCTGACTGGGAAATCGGCCCAACCATGGATGAACAATGTCGTACAATGGCGCTAATCAAGGAAGGTTAATTGCCGGTGATCGTCCATGCCGCATCCTACGTTGTACGGTGAATGATTAATCGACGCTTTATATCGCACCATTTTCGCCCGTGCAATGGGGGGGGAAAAATTTCTCCCCGTAGTCGTTGGCGGTGAGAGGCAGGCGAGAGAAGATTACCGTCGATCCGAGGTGCGTGGTAATAAAAAATTAGAATCCGATCGGCGCGGGGTATAATAACGAACTCTCGGACACCGGTCGACGAAAGAAGCGTCGCCGAAGGCGTCTCGCAACCAACACGCGACCGCTAAACGAAATCTCGCTGCGGTCAACGGGGGGCGGTTTTCGAGGCCGCCACGCAAGGGTGCGGCGCGCTATCAATAAATATATCGGAAATCGAACGAGCGCGAGTTGTATACGAGCTCCGCGTGCGGCATGCACGATTTTTCCGTGGCTCGTACGACGACCGCGGCGTTGCGTCATCCTCCTTGAGTATAATTAAAAGTTGGAGGAGGAGAAAAGAGGAAATACCAAAGCAGCAGCTACCGACCTGATAAAATTCCGATAACGGGTTCCGGGCAGGCTCGTTATCTCGCCGCCTCGCCACAGCGCTGTTTTTGCATCATGGTCAAGTCGCCGATCCCCCCTTGCCTCTACCTTCTTACCTCATCCTTTTATTCATCCGCCTCCTCACCTCGATATCTAAATCCACGACCCGCAACTTCCTGGGAAATTCTGGATTATCGCCGCTCATTCTCATTGCCAAGATTCTTAACGCTTCTACAGCAATGGAATTGTATTACACAATCTCACAATGAGATATAAACGTTTCGTTATCGGTGCAGCAAAAGTTTCTTTGGTGATCTTCTGCCTCTCATCTTCTTATTTGATCGTGTATGACACTTTGTAGGTACAATTGATGAAAAACAATTTCTCATCGTTTGACTAATTTATTCTTGAAGATTTTTTAACGTTACAAAACTAATTTTAATCACGATAATGACAAGAATTGACTGAATGTTTCTGTAGCGATACGTGTTACAGCTTCTTATTGCTCAATGTTTCTTTTCATTTCCACACGTCTTAAACAACCTGGGGCTGCACCCACGGCTGAAAGAGCGATAACGAGACCGTCGGGCAAACGTCGCGGTTCTTTTCAATAATCCCAGCGGATGAGGGTTGCGACGGGCGATATGAGTTGGTCAGGGTCTAACCCAGCCGAGATTAAAGCCGGTGGTTAAAGGGAGTCCGGGAAGGTTTATGCAAGAAATTATGAACAGCAATTAATGTGATTTCAGCCGAAATTAATCATCTCGTCGAATTCGCAGCCTGTTCTTATTTACCTGGATTTCAGATTTCTCAACTTAGTTTTTTTTTTTTCTCGTTACTCGAGAATTCTCGGATTTCGGAGAAATTTCTAAAACTTTAAAAAACGATAAAATTGTTAATTAAATCTCAAAATAAAATTACGCTTATCAATAATCATCAACATTTATTATTTACTCAGTCTTGTTACAATTAAAATTTTAATTACTTACACACTTTATCGACACAACTAACCAAATTATACTTTGAGTATCTTCCTAGCAAGCTTTTAATATGTATTTTTATTAAAAATTAGGTACTTTGAATACGTATCTCAGCTTTCTTCCGAGATGAGTATAGAATTATTAATCACAGAGTATTTTAATTAAACAAATATTAGTTGCATACCTGAAGTATCTTCATAAAAGCATTCTTCAAATAAAAGTAACGTACGGTATCTACAGTTACATACAATCAAGACACGATTTTTCGATTTCTCGACACTTGTTTCCTATCTCGAGTTGTAAAACCAGATCTCCCGGGAATTCTAACCGACCAGAAAGCCTATCGTTTACGAATCACAATCGATCTCACCGAAGTTTGAAAGTGAAATCCAAAATCGAGTATCCGGATATGACGCGGAGAAGGACTACAAGTCTTCAGGACCGTGGATGGCTGGGTTTATGGGATCGAGTAGAGCGCGATGCATCCGGGTCTAGGGGGTTGCAGGGGGACCGTCGGATTTGAAGATAGCCGAATAAGTGAGCAGACAAATTAATTCCTGCGGGTAACATGTGAACGTGGGCAGCTGGCGTATGGGATGGTGGACCAAGTCGGAGCGCGTGGACGCGCCGCATCTCTCGGAAAAGAAATACAACTCATATCTGGTATTTACAAGTTTGGAGGACTCTAACTGGCCCATCGCTCGTTCAATAAAGATGTCCCACCAAGCTTTATAACTCGGGTCCTAGGGCCCTGTGTACGACACGTCGTTTTATGGCCGACATGCGCCGGCGTGTCCGTCACTCAGCCGCTGGACTCGGGCATGAATTTTTCTCCCCGCGTTCAATCCTTCCTTTCGATCCTCCGGAGCCGCTTCGTGCCTTCAATTTATTCGATTACTGTTTTAACACCTTGTAAAACTACTCCTCGCGCTCTGTGAACGATTGCCCGTAATTACTATCCGCGATCCCGTTCCAGCATTCGCCTAAGATTCATCTTCCAAGTTCGTGAGGAGGAAATACGCTTTCACGAATGCCGATCGTCGTAGAAAACATGGCTCAAGGGTTGGTCTACGTTTGTCATTTTAAGATTGATCTCCGAGTCGTCGTTCCGTCATCGAATCTTCAAACGTGAACACCGAAAACTTCGGAAAGTTGAATCGTAGGTATCGAGGAGTGGAAAACGTTGGCCGGAAATCGTGGAACGGTCGTTGCAAATTTTCATTCCTTTATAATAATTAAAATTTCCTAGACGTTTCTTTGTTCTCTGCTTCCAGACGTCGTTCGTTCCGAACTGTTTCACCGTGTCTCCGTGTGCGGGACTTTTGAGTTTCCAGTTGTCTTTGAGCCGCGGAGGAAGACGACAAACGAGACAAGAAAACCGGTAATTAGTTAGGGACGAGACAAATCGCGTACACGCCTAATCGAGACACGCCACACGTTTTTTCCTGTCTTCCGCCGTACCGACACTCGCGTCTCTCAATCTCAAGCCGCGTGGGCGGATGTGCGGGATCGGGGAGCGGAAAATTTCTCTCCGCGATAAGGAATCCGATCCTCTTATATGTACACAGCAGTAAACCGCATCTTGACGGACGTTGCGGAGCGATTCGTAAGCACGAAACCAAGCAAAGTGTGAGTTTCTAGTCTTATCGTTAGAAGGGGATACCAAATCTGCATAAATTATTTCCCCATCTTAACGTCCGTATTTTGAACTTATCAGAATCTGTACGGTTTCCGGAAAGTTTTGACGGCAAAAAAATAAAAGTAAAAATAAAAAATTTCGCCTACGGTGGGAAATCCGGTGGTTGCGTTATGTCCTGGAGAATTTCGCTTCGCACGAAGCGCAGGTAATATAATACAGGATTGTAATGTCCCAGGATGCGCGAGTGGCCGGAGCTGCGGTTTGACGTGAGGATCTTCACCGGTTGTCTAGAAACTCTTGCTGCATAAGATGTGCGGTCACGCAGCGTGTATGGCTTGCGCACGTCGTATAATGTGAGGCAGGAGCTCCGGAGACAGAGGAGATCTCATTGTCAGAATGTGAGAAGCCTGTTTCCGATTAGAGAAAACAGCGACTTCCGCGGTCTGCGTAAAGCCGTCGGGGCGCGGCGTTAACGTGATTGTCAAAATGTTAAAAAGGATAATTCGCGGAACCGCAATCACGCTAATAACTCGCTGGAATTGCCTGCGCTCACTCGGTTTATCCGTATCGTTAACTTGTTGTTAGCTTATCTCCCACCGGACAACTTGTACGTGTATGTAAATTGGCTGTGGTAGAGAAAAAAAGTGCGCCAAGGCTTAACTGTGAATAGACCTTAATACGGTAGCCTGCAAACGGAATAGTGGCACACCGATGGCACTCCGTGTGCATAGAAGATCACCGCGTCGTTATACATACTCGTGGAAAAAGTAAACCCCATAACGCTGCGAAGGAGCTTAGAACTGTTTCCCTGAAACGCGCGCGGGACTGAAAAACAGCGCCAGAAATCACGACCAAGAATTATTCGCAATTTGAGAGAAAATATATTAATAAGCGACGATTTTTTTTAACCCATAAATTTTTACGGTTCGACTTTAAATACGTAAACGACTTTTCTCTCATTCTGCAGCGGTGAGCCAATTTACGATCTTGTTTATAAACTTCACGTTAACAGTTTATGCATTTTCTTGGCAGGTTCTGTGAATTGCAGCGAAAAAAAAGATCCTTGCATTCTTGCAAAAAAAGTACAGTATTTTCAGCAAAATAATATGGTTGATAGATTTTTTTTATTTTTCAATGGAACAAATAACATTTCCAAATAAAGTCAATGATTTATTGGCATTGAATAATCAATCACTGACTTGAATAAATAATTTTGTCACAGTTTCATCCTATTCTATGAAATCCGCAAAAAAACGACACTGGCAGGTTGATTGAATAAAATGTTTCAACCAAACGTCAGTGACTAAATAATTGCCTGTGATTGGCGAGAACAAAAATTAGTTTCACCATACAGTAAAAAATTGAGTTTGGATCTATCGGACAACATTTTTTTATCGAATATACATTCACAGAAAAAACATCTGAAAAGTGTTTATTTGCATACTCAAGTGTAGCATGTAAAAGTGTTGTAAAAGAGAATGTTAAATAAAAAAAAAAAAAAATCCTCGTCTCGACTGGCACGGCGTCAGACAATAAGAGGCGCGTCTCTCCGCGTCGTTGGCCTGCAAAGGCAGAGAAGTGCGGAAGGCAGGAGGGGGTGGTAAAGGGGGGGAGTCGTGCATAAATTGAGTAACGGCGTGCAACGGTGAGTGCGCATGATCGGTGTGTGGGTAAGTTCGACGTCTAAGCCCACGGAGTTAAATAATGTGGGGTGTGTACCGTTGGCGAAGGTTATAAAACCGGGCTGCAGCGCCCGCAGAGTCCAGAAAACGTAAAACCGCAGCGCTCAGCAGCGGCAGCGGCAGCGGCAGCGGCGGAGAAGAAGAACGCCGGCAGACAATGGCACAATAACTTATAATAGTATCGAGTATTATATGCTATCAATGCGGCACGGGGGCGCCGTAGCTTAGTTCTTGCTGCAGCCTTAAGCTTTCCGTCCTGCGGTTGCGGCTGCATCGCTCCGGACAATAGCAAAGCCCGGTGCAGGACACCTAATGTGCGGACTCCGCGTCTCTCCGTCTCTACGTTTCTACGTAAGCGCGCGCCCGTTGAAAACTCTTTAAAACCGCTACGCTGAATAGCTTTTAGTATTCTAATGAGACTCCGTCGGCTTACGTTATAAACGCTCAGCGCCCGACGCTCTCTGCATGTGCTGCTCGAAATAGCCGCTGCACCAACCGCGGTTCCCGATGTAGCGCGATCAACCGTCTTCCAGCTTTTATGCACGCTTATCGGACTCTTCTGCCATTTTAGCCGCCCTCTACCCTTGTAGAACAGGGGCGTGATTGAAGTTCCAGAATTATTTGGTGGCGAGACTCGAAGCAAAGAAATCAAACTTTGAAGACATAATCAAGTTTCGAACGACGGCTGATAGTTCTGAAATGCGGGATTTCGAAAATTCAAGTTACGATAGGCCAAAGTTCGGAAAAGTAAAGTTACGATGGAGCAAAATTCCGAAAAATAATCTTCCGCTATCGTGAAGTTCAGAAAAATCAAAGAAACCGAAAATCAGAATGAACAGGATTCCAAACGTAAGGATATCGAAAATCCAGAACAAAGAAAGATCAAAGTGATGAAATCGCACTGAGCCAGAAATTCGCAGAACTGCAAATTTTCGATAACTCAGAATTTTCGATGTTACAGATTTTTAAATATCCTCATTTCTGCAGTTTAGGAACTTTGAGCGTCGGGTTTAAGACCATTTGAACCTTCGATGTCTCGTCAAAGTTCACTTTAAGCTTCGCCACCAAAAAATTCGGAACTTGGCACTTTCAGAAGTTTTCAAATTAAGAATTTCAAACCCGCTCCGTAGAATATTTGCCAAATCTAGAACGACCTGTTTTCGCAAAAACTGCTGAAAGCGCGAGCTTTTGGATCCACGGCCTGTTAAAACCTTCGCTGCAATTTCAAAAATGATCTATATCAAGTTTCCATTACGGATCAAGGATAATTTTTCGACAATCCTCGGCGTGCGAAGAAATTATTCAGATCCACTTACCGTATAGATTTTTTTCAACGCCGAAATCAAGGCGTGAGTTCGCGTGAGGCGTACGTTTAATGTTACAGATGTGCAGATGAACGAAAAGTATAGAATAATCATTATGTGGAATCCATCTATTTATCGCGTGGCGTCACGCCATGTAGCCGGAGGGATTTTATTGAGTCGTTTTTCGTTCTAGGTATGTATATGAACTCACCGGTGCTTCATTCTATTTCCATATTTATTCGCAATATCGATTTCGTTTTGCATCCTTTATATTTTCTCGGCCCTTATATTCGATTTTGCACGGCGTCCTGCTGCGTCTATAAAATCCCCGACGATACGTCGCTGCGGGCGTTCCGTTTCGGATCAAACCTCCGTCCCGACGCGTGCATCGATCCTTTTAAGGAATACACTCTAATTAGACAGGTTGAGACGAGAAATTGAGCCCCCGCATAGTTTTCGCTGTTATTGCATCCAGCATTTTCACGTACTAACAACAACTGGGTTACAATTTCGACCAAACATTTGTCGAGGAAACGCGAAACAGACCGAATAAAGCATATCGCTAACAGATGTATGTCTTACTCGTTGCGATATATTCTCCAGCAATAAATTAACCCAGGCTACGTGTTATTCTCTGTGTTTCTTGGTCTATAATTCCTCTGATCCGAGGCGCGCATAAATATCGGCCGAAAGAAGAAAGCGGCAAAGAGAAATATAACGACCGAGGACGAAAGGATCGACGAAGAAGTTTGGGGCCAAAGGCACGCCAAGTGACACGGAGCGCCTACGCCGACGCCTTCTTCTTGATCGCCGGGCGTCTCGGCGCCTGACTCACGCCGTTTTTCGCGACGTCCGCCCCTCGACGGCGGCCTGCAGAGTGGAGAGAATAGCGCGCGATTCTTTAGATAGCCGTAAGATACACGCGTGCAAGAGGAAATAGAACTTGGAAACGGGATGCCATTCGTCACTGTCGCGGGTCTGGGTCAAAGTTGACCACGAATCGCGGTGAAAATTGCTCGCTATTTATGGATTCGGGCTTAGCCAGACGCGGCGAACTTCACTGCGTTCCTCCCTCAGGATAGACGACCGCGGGCCCTCTGCCTCCGAATTGCCTCACGCGTTTCTAGTGCTCCAACGGAAGGCCGAACCGAGAAACTCCGCGCGATTCTCTTTGTCACAAGGTTCTCGCTACTTCAAAGTTTCCTCCTCCCATGCCTCGAGTTCAACGTTTTTTCACCCCCGTATCGAGGGCACGATTATATTCTTGTCATGAATTGGAGAACGGCCGTTTTCCCCCGCGAACAAATTTCAGATTCCTATCCCCAGGGTTGTTTGATCATTCCATAGCTGGCCATATCCGAGGCATTAGAGAGATCGAGAGTTGTGATTGATCGTATTATTATAGTTTTGACAAATGACGCGAATACAGATTCGAATCTTGTTTCTTACGGAGGCGTGAGCAATTGCGACGATAAGAGATGAAGAAAAAATAAAAGAGAAGAGAAACTTGATATTATACATACACCGACTCGCTGTTACTCGGCGTGACGTAGTCCTGTCAAATAAAGTTGTACGGGTCTTTATTCATCGTTAAATTCAATCAGATTCGGTCAAATTGAATTTAGCAACGTTGGACGAAAAAGATAAAAAGTAAACATTCCATTCATACCGTTATTATAGCGTTGCACAAAATTTATGCGAGATTTTATTAACAAGTGGGACAATTGAGACCCGCGGTGTTACGTTGTACAGCATATGCCATGATGTATAATAATGTAATCGCGCGAGTGGCGTGTGTGAGGCGATTAAGCCGGGTCTCCGCTGTGGAATAATGATATTTGAAACCGAAATAATACGTCAGGTAAAGCGACTTTCGTTTTGATCTCGTTCTATCAGAAGTCATTTATTCCGAGCGCTCGTCTTATCACGCGTATATCTAGATTGAAACGAACGCGGTATCAATTACGAATATGTCGACACACGTATATACGTAGGTATATAATGCCGCGTGTAACCAGACGTATCCTTACGAGAACATCTGATACAGGTATACCTGCCTTTTAAACTCGGCTCGCACACGGTGCCTCATTTTGGACACCCGTTCACCGTCAATTAGTTGCCCCGGGTTGTTCCTACTCTTTTAACCCCAAAACGAGTTCCGCCGTGGAAAGTATAGGTGCACGTGTAATGCTTCACTCTGGCGTTTTACTGATAATTAAAAGGGGTTTAAGTACCAGCAGTGGCTTCAAACCGTAAGCCGGATTTACTTTGACGTTTCTTTTTGCCTTTCATAACCCGTGAAATGAGCTTATTCTGTCCATGAATTTGAAAATATATTTAAACGGC
Organism: Neodiprion lecontei; assembly: GCF_021901455.1. Classification (NCBI taxonomy): domain Eukaryota; kingdom Metazoa; phylum Arthropoda; class Insecta; order Hymenoptera; family Diprionidae; genus Neodiprion; species Neodiprion lecontei. The sequence goes on along the minus strand of NC_060261.1, from coordinate 4,845,629 downwards.
GTAAAAGAGGCTGAAGAGAAGTAGAAGATGATGCACCCTGAGGAGTACTTGGTTAAGGTACAGTACCTACGTCAGATTCTACGAAACGAAACTCCCGTAGGCCCAACGCGGCTATTAAAAAGCAATGGGTTTAATTATTTCTCGAGCGTGAAAAGAAAGAATGAGAAATAATGTGTATACGCGTTGCCGTTGGGATGGGTTCGGTTGGGTTGCCGGGTACCAGCTCGTTACTGAGTGATGGAACGCGTCGGTTCATCCCACACACGTCGGTCAACTACACCGTCAGGCGAAACGTGTGCGTGGCGCGCGACGCTTCGAACCGCCATTACGTGGCCGCGATGCGTAATTGCGGAGTTCCACGGGGTCGAAGATATCCGAGCACTCGTCCATTAGTCCCCTCGGCCAGCCGCTAATCTCCTAATTGCAACCGACTCGAAGCTCCGCGCCTCTACTTGGCTCCGTAATCCATGCGCCGAAGCCCAGATCGTGAAATTCGACTTGCCGGTGAACCTTCGAAGTGGAAAACCCTTCCCACGTGACTTTGTTCGCGATCGTGACCATCGGGGTGACACAAGGTTCCCCTTCCACTTTCTTATTTGAGAACTTACATGACATTCCGTCGCCACAACAAGAAAAGTAAATGTTTTCTCAAAGAAATTGAGTAGTAAGAGTGGTAGCGTCGATTGTGATGATAACAAACACTGTGTGCTGCCAACACACGTGGGTGAAAAGTCAAAAGTTTTATTAACCTTGTGCCTTGTTTTATTAACCTTACCAATGCTTTGCAATTCGTTGTCGAATAAGGTTCCTCTCCTAAAGCATTGAGTGTCACCTCGCCGATGATGACCATGAACCGATCAGTGCCGATGGCTGACCGAGGCTTCATCGGGGTGTGAAAAAGGATGCTAACGCACTCCAGGCTTCGATAGGGAGGAACGATGATTGAGGTATCTCGGGAAAGTCGAATGACAGTGACATGGATTTGCGGTATCATCGGGTGTCCTCCTTTCGCAGCGGGTACCTGCGTCCAAGGCTGCAACACCTGCCCGCGCAGACAGAACCGAAGGAAAGAGGCCATAAATTAGTCTGCAAATTTGCACGACACGTATGTATTTTCTAGAAGCGTCTGTGGCTGGGAAGCGTAAGCGTTACACGTGCGGCGTTGGAGTATGAAAAGCGCGGCTGGCCATCCGGCAGCAAATGCCGATGCCGACCTGACCGAGCCGTAGTATCCTGGTTCTTTCCAATTATCGTCGCCGTTACGAGGCGGTAATCCAAGTTTCTATATTCCTTGTAGTTGCTGCTGCTCACGCTGCTCTCACCGCTGCAGCCTGGCAATTGTCCAGCTGTTGACGTTATTAACTAACCCATTGCGAGCCCGGTTCGAGACCGACTCGAGAGTCCGCGTATTCATCCTCCGCGTTATGCACCTTTAGTAATACGCTGCAAGCGGAAAGAAAACACGGTTTCTCTTGTCAGGGACCAAATTTTCCTTGCTGTGGTATTGCGGTTTCTCACGATAGCTCAAATATTCGAGCAACGACACGGTGGTCGCTGTCGACCGAAATGATTATGGTCGGTTCGACGTCTTAATAATGATACGCGTTACGTGATTAATGTACCGATCACAAATCTCTGAGTGATCTGGAGCAGAGCTGGTCTGTCTTGGCGAAGGTTCGATCGACTTATGGGATCAGGTCCGTGCTTTTGATCTGTTGTTGCTGCTCGCATTGTCGTCACTGTCAACGGTGTGATAGTCGACGAACGATAGTGCTGGCTTCTGGGCACTGACTTCTCGCTATCGAATGTCGAGCATTCTGAAAGGTTGGCCATTCTCGAAGGGCCTTTTCGCACTTGCTTCACCGTTCGAGCATCAGAATTCGGTCGATGGTCGTCACTCGGCTTGACACAAGCATGTCCAATCCTCGAGCATCGGATATAACGGTCCAGTTTTGTTCTTCGACTCTGCAGTAATCACACGGGGCTCAATTTACCGAACTGTACTCGCGATGAGCCACGCGATGCCAGGATTCAATTAACTCCCCGATAAAGGATAAAAAAGAAAAATCGATGAGCATGCGCTCGTCGTACCTTTCACCAAAATTCTTAATGTGCGTGTATCTTCTAAGGAGTTACAATTGTTTGAGGAAATGAATCCGGTCTCTGGAACGAATTTTCTAATTACGAATTTTCGTTACAGTATAACAGCCTCCGTGGCTCACCGATCCTTTGAACGGTCGAGACCGGAGCTCTCGGATTTCCTAGACTTCATTTTCCTAGACAATTACACAAAGTAGGTAAATTCTTTACTTCGTAAGCGAGGAACGATTGTCCGCACTCGCATACTCTGCTCGGTACATTTACGCACGTAACACGTAGGTATACCAACGCGTGCGTAGAAACGATCAAGTCAGCAATAAAGAAGCGAGCCTCGTTCACTACCAGTGGTGCCATTGGAGTGTGTGTATATTCGTGTCACCTACACGGAAATACGTCTGTTGATAGGTGAGCGATTGCGAGCCGCATAAGTGGCGGTAATTCCATTTTACCATAAGGACACGACATTGGCTCTTCATCGTCGAGCACCGCTTCGATCCGGCGCTATCAGCAGCATAAGCACAATGGGATGCAGCTGACCTCAGGCGGGATGCAGTCGAAGCTACTAAGGAGGTTTGAATCGATGCCAGAAGCGTTTGAGCTCACGATTTCCGACCGACCATCCCGTCGCCAAAGAAATGCATTCTACACCCAACCTCCAACGAACCAGGAATGAGCGAGGAACGAACTTAAGTACCTTCGAACAACGCCTCAAGCTCATCGTAACAATAGGGTAATGTTTACTGTTAGGTACTAGCGAATTACACGCCGTACCTCGCGAATCCCTCCGAGTCTTTCTGCGCCTTCTAGCACGTCCATGTCTTGACGTGTCGTCGTTAATACTACGGTAAATTGTCCCCTGGGATAAAAATACCTCGAGTACACTTGCCTTGAGAATCATTTTCCTGACGAAGTTCACATCGGATATTGAAATGTAGTGATCAAAAGGGTTCGGGTTCAGCATAAAATACCTTCATTGCTGAGGTTATAACGTTTTGGTCTGGTATAAATCTTGAATTTAAAAACATCGGAATCTGACTCGAGAAACGAATGATCAACGTCATTCGGAGACTGAGCAACATAAATTTTCGGCAAAGAGTTAGTAGAATTGATGTATCGTCATGATCTTATTGCGTCAAGCTGGTAGCCGGCAAATATTCGGCAGGATTTGGCAACTCGAATTACGAACCACTGAAACAATACTTCGGGGTGCGATTGGAACGATGTTGTAGCGATCGATTTCAATCTTGAACAAGCATCGAATTTACTCTTGGACGTCTGTTGTACTACCGTAGGGTCGAGTGGAAGTAGGTATACATACGTATCGTACACACGTATGTGCATGTCGATATGTATATATTATACAATACATCCGATAGACGAGATACGCCTCGGACTAGTTTGAGTAAATGTTAAGGGATCATTAATATCGTGGTGTGTCCTCCGCGTATTTTGAATCAGATAGTGCCCGCTGAGGCAGGCAACTGGTATTTACAGTGACTGAGCGATTTCGTCAGTCGCTGGACCCACCGGACAGCCTCAGGGCCAAGATCCTCCCGCCGCGGGAGCCATCATCGCCATCATCGGCACGATCGCGACGATCTTCGACGATCGGCATCGTGGATTCCCCGACGCGGTATGGGCCCGGTTCACATCGGCCGAGACGGTATATTATACATACACGTATATGTATATGTAGATATATTTTGGATTCGATATACGCCCGGGAACACCCGCGACGAACGATAAGTTTTTTTTTTTTTTTTCTTCCAACCGATCCGGCGATAACGAGATTAAATATCCTTACCTACATAGGTAGGTACATACATTATGTTATACCCACCCATTAAGAACGCTAGGCGTTCTAAACTCTGTTGATTTTATAATAATCGATCGGTAATAGGCTCGTAAACTGTGAGATACGATCTGCCAAATTTGACAAGCATCACGCGCGTTAGTAACTGACGATTTAAACGTGGAATTTGGGGGTTATCGAAGTACATGGATTGATCCAAGAAATTTCCGAAAGCTTCTTGTCGAATTTGCATCGGTTTTCGGGAACCGATGAACAACGCTGCGGTGTCGAAACATTGAAAAGAAAATTGTGAAAAAGAACAACAGTGGCAAAAAAAGCTTCACCTCTTGGAGACTTTGCATATTCCCCAGAATGTATAAGTGTACCCATCGAGTTTCGCAGCAGCGATCAATTTCAACGCCAGCGATGAACTCAATTGGTACTAAGCACGGAAGCTGCGAAACAGATGGCCGCTTGTGAAGATCAGATAGCGAGGTAGCTGGCGGGTGAGAATATCCGTGTGTGTGTTAGCGCGCGTTGATGCAGATGAGAGAGGGATGTGTGACGGCTGGCTACCAGTCAGTTCCCGAGGGCTGAGCGAGGAGGAGGCATCCTTCATTCCGTACGCCCTATCTCGCTCCCTCTATCTTAGTTCTATAATCTGAAAACAATACGGTAGACGGTTCCCAATCACCGTAGCATTCATGATGCCGTATATTCAGAAGAGCTGCTGCCGTAGATCCGGGCGGCGAACAAGAACCATCAGTCACTGATAGCTAATCTTTGCTTCTTCGAATATTGACAGTGACAAAAGCATCCGAGACACGTGTATGGATACTTGTTCGAACTACCGCGCACCACCGCATACCTGCAGGCATGGAGCTACAACACGCCCACCGTTCAATGAGGAATGAAAAAGTGATTTGAAAAGCGTTGAAAATTTAAAAAAGAAATCAACCGATTCGAAACCGGGCATCGTTCTTCAGCTTCGTTTTGTCATTCTTCTTCCTCTTTGACCGAGGTACAAATGGACTCTGGTACCAGAGATCAACTTGTAACAGTTGCCTCGACGAAAGTAAGAATGATTTATTCCTTCGAGCACGAGTCTTATCGATTGATTTCGGACCCGGTACCAGCGATTCGTTCGGGCCCCCCAAGGACGCGAGGGAGAAAAGTTTCTCAACTCCTTGCAGCGGGCGACCCTCGTTTCTCCGCCGGGATAAGGCTCTCCAAAGCTCTGAGAGAACAAGAAAGAGAGAAAGAGAGGGAGAGACAAATCGAAGGTGGGCACGCATATCGGTAGCAAGGATCGCGACAGACACCCCGAGCTACCAGTCAAGGAGTAATCGATAACAGTCCCTGTTATGACCGCTAAGATTAATTGTTCCTGCACAAAAAGTCAGCTCCTGTTTTAACCCATGCCTCGTATTTGTCCAGAGAGTTCCCGTTTGACTCCGGCAGGCGACCTACAACTTGTTCGCACCGATTTTACATAAGTTTCGCAAGGTAATATCAGGCTCCCGTGCTTTTGTTCTCCTCTTGGTTCAAAAAGTAGAAAGAGATTAACCGAAGCGTTGGAAAGGCAAGAAAACCGACGAAACGTCGATCCCAAGACTGGAAAACGATACGCGACATTTTCGTCGATCATGAAAATGAATGCTAGAATCGGAAAACTCAGTTCCACCTACCTGTCACCCAGCGTCAGTTCCTCTAAGGTCGTGCTCGAGGCGCAACGTGGTAGCCCTTCGTAACGCTCTGGACTAACCGACTAATGATGCCCATTATTATACGAAGACGAGGCTTGCACGATGAGAGGTAGCACAGAATCAATTAATCTCAGAAGCTCGTCTTTTTTCCCCTGCTCTCTAGCTTTTTACTTCTAATTAACTGATTTACTCTGTAAAAATATTTACCCAACGGGTGAGGGTAGATAATCGATATTTTCTTTCGACGCGAAGGATGGTTAATCGATGCGTCGAGAGTGAACAACACCCCTGGACCTCACTCGCGCAGCATTGCACGAACAAAGAACGAAGATGAATTATCATGCTTAAATGAAATGGGATATCTCTTGGTACGTTTTTGCACGTCCGAAATCAAGACCTCCGGGATATTCCGTTATGATTGAAATCCAGCTTGGCACAATGTACCCGACGCAGAGCTTGCGCGGACGTGAGTCTAAACTCCCTAGTCACGGGAGTAATTTACGAGCAAAGTAGCCTGAGTACGTAATTCATCTTTAGGTAGTAAGTAGCAGATTTGTCGACGCATACGTTTGCCGCAGAGCCATTTAAGTCAGGAAGGTGAACAGTGATATATGCAGACAGAGCCGACGCTCCACCGGCGAGTAGAATCAGCACCGTTTGTTCCACGCACCTACGGTACAGCGCAGGTACAGTAAAGTTTTTGAGGCGGCGAAGGTCGAGGCAGCGGAGAATCAAGGGGTGAGTTTTGTGTTGTTTTTCTTGGAGGATGGAGTGTTTTTTGTGAATAACTTTGGCGAATCTGTGCAACGCGTTTATATACGCGCCTATTACATTGTACGTATATACGTAGGTATACCTACTCGGAGACGGCTTCGGGTTCGAGAGGAGGATGGCTACCTTGCCATTCGCAATATTACCACAAATTGCCACCCATGGACTCGGAACGAGTGTGTATATTCGATGCGCGCGGGCCCAGAACATCGGTTTTACAACTTGGTCCGGGTGTAATACCGTAATCGGGCAATTTCGGGCCCTCCGAATAAATCCATGGTTAATGCCTTCGTTTCGGGCCGCGGAGACTCGCGTGCTGGTAAGTGGGCCTGGGTTGGGCCCCGCAGGGCAAGGCAAGGCAGCCCAACTCGGCTGCCAACTCGGACGCTGCGGGGGGGTGGCGAGGCGAGCGGAGCCTTCGGCACCGGACGAGACTCGAGTGAAGTGCGCGTAACCCTTCTCTCCTTGCCTCTCCTCTCATCTCATCTCATCTCCTCTTCCACCGGCAGCATCGGCACCTCCGCATCGGGAGAAGAAGAGACGAGGAGAGCCAGAGAGAGCCGGAGACGCTAAGCCAGTCGGGCAGCCAGGAGTTCTTCACCTCACCCATCTGTCTGGCGGCAATCTTCTAGTAGCCTTGGGCTACCACTCGTCGGCTACCATGAGCTACCGCTGGTAGAGGCAGACAGCCGGGCCCTGAGTGCTCCGTCTCTCCTTAGCCTCGGTGCATCGAGAAGTCGAGCCGATCGCACACCGCCTCCACACACCCAAGAGGATCCCGACGAAGCCTCCGGAGGACATCCGACACCAGCCGCTCCACCGAGCGTGGAGTCTAGCAAATGGTCCCGAACGCCCACGCTCGTTCAAAAACGTACCCCACTATCCCCTGGACTTTTGCCCTTCCGTTAGGACCGCCGACCGTCCCGCAACGTGACGAATTAACTGTCACCCCGATGCTTTCGGACGAGTGCCTTTTGTAGCGATCGAACCTCGAGGCGATCCGTCGATACGCGAGTCGTCGTGAGCCGTGCCTCGTTGTAGAACGTACCGCAGAGGATGAAGGGTCGACAACTATGCGGTGGATGGAATTCACGGTCGAGCTCAGATGAGCGGGGCGATAAATCCATTTGAGTTTAATATGCTGGTCCGGGCAGCTCGTAGACAGATTACTATCGTTATTACCCCGATGACAGGATAAACCCGGGCATAACCGGCCCGAATCTGTGCATGTAACTCGAAAATCTGGTTCGGGACATTCGTGCCGGACTCTTCCTGGAGGCATAAACGACAAATGTGACCGTCACTGGACGCCGCCTATCGACCTTCGAAGGATGCGACGCGAAATTACGGAAAGCGCGGAATTCGGATCGCCTGCGACGCGCTTGTCCTCTTCGTTGGTACCAACGCCGAGAACGACCGGGCTCCACACGGCCCAGCCTCCGGCCTTCTTGTTGGTACACCTACCTGCCGACGCACTTGCCTGAACCGCTCAAATGACCGTGGGTCATCCACCTGCCCACGCAGCACTTGGCGGTGCCGAGCGAGATGCCAAGGAACGCGATCTCCCCCCGATCGGGCCTCACTTGCGGGCCCGTAAGTCTTGCGCCGAGCACTCGGCCATCCTCTGCTCTCGGAATTAAACCGTCATTTTTTGCCTCTCGGCTGATTTCTATCGCCGGGTGTTTTATGCGGGTATAACTCGAACTGGAAACAATTCGTTCCATTTCTTCACCTATATCGGCGAAACGTTCGAGAAACTTTTCACTCCGGTCGATTTTATTGCACACGGTGACAACTTTGGGTGAAAATTGTAGAGAATCTGATCAGGTACGTCGAACGTTCGTTCGGATTTCTATAAAAATTCCGCTCACGCTTCGCTCGACTGTTACGAAAAAGGCTTGCCCATCATTCCGGTTCCATAACGTCGAGCCAGACCATTGATACTCAAAGATCGCGACTGGAAGGTTATACCGTTATTGACTTCCGTATAGGTATAATAATTAGCTGATTGGTCGTTGCGGTTCCCGGTCGTAACAATAAATCTGGAGCGGGTTTTAAAGCCGTTTGAACAATGTGCGAGAATATCAAGGGGCTAAACACTCATCCGTACCTTCCACGATAAGTGCGTGAGCTATCCTTTGAATTGCGTAAGCATATCCACACATAGGTACACGGATAGAGCGGCATGTACGCTTCCGGGCTTTAAGAGCGAGTCGAGATTAAGCCCGTAGATTTACGCTCACCAGGTCTGAACGTAATAATAGAATGGATATATTTATTGGAGCATGCATATATACATACATATAAATATATATATATATATATATATAATTATTCGGACCATAGTAGCTCCCGCCTTATAACAACCCAGATCCCAAAAACCTCTGTGTCCTTAAATCACGTCTTGATTCCGGAAGTCCAATAGAATTTCCGCGGATCATCAACTGCAAATACTACGCGTATCGGGATCAGATATTTCATCTGAAAGAAAGACACGAAGGAAATTTTCTCCGACGAACAAAATTCGACTTCTCCGGTTGTCCTCTTTCCCGTGGGAGTTTTCGTGGTCTGTAACAACTATCGCGCATCGGTGAGTAGTAGAGCAGGCCAACCTCCCTTATCTCGAATCTCGATCTGACTATCGGTGCCTTTTGTGGGCGGTATGCAAATTGAGAACAGTTCTCCGCCCATAAATAACGATATTAACCATGGCGAGGCTGCGGGGCACTGTCATACTTTTTTTCCCAGATTTTTCGCCTCCTCCTGCATTTTATCTCTCTCTTCACTCCGTATTTGTTTTTTTTTTTTTTTTTTTATCTTCTCCCCCACCTCAAGGCCCTTCACAATTATCCCCCCTCCACCGGTTCCAGGGAACTGTCCGAACCTTATGCGCGTACCTTTCGCGCTGCATGCGGAGCTCGTTGCGTCACGATGAAATACACCTGATGACCGGTAATAAATTGGCCCTCCAGTCATCACCGTGGCGCGTTATATGTACAGGCATGTCCATACGACGCAGCGAAAACCGTTAAAAATTTCTGCGGCAAAATATAAACACCTTCTCCCTCTCCCCCTCTCTCTTTCTCTCTCCTTTCCTCGTCTCCTCCTCGTCCGCTCGCGCGTGCTTAAAGCTCAATGATCGACGCCCGTTCCCATCTCCCTCTCCTCCGCCGTCCTTTTCTTCTTCTCATCGTACCTCTCGGCTATATCGCCTCGTCGACTGCTACGACAAGGTGGCTATTTCTGTGTTCCGCAAGTCGCCTCCATGCGGCGTATACGCGGTGCGTTACGTAACGATGAATCGAACAGCGTGCGCGAGCGTTGCATTGTGACCGGTAGGTACGTACCTGCCTTCCCTGGTACCCTGCCCTCCCTCCTCCCTCCCACCGCCCCTCATCAACCAAACGGCAAGCCCTTCGCCGCGCAATGGTCCATTTGCCGCGATTTACGGCGCAAAGTAGCCACTAAATCAATCTGGATTAGCATACGCTGTATTAACTGCGAATACGCCAAGTGCCAGGCAGGCATGATGCTTGTGCTGCGCGTATTGCGTGCGTGCAGCGCTTGCAGCGACGGCAAGGAGGTGCGGAATACCCGGCAACATCCATTCGTCGAGGACCTGCGTACCCACGAACCGCGGTGCCGAGTAGCTTACGTGCTCGCCGAGCTTATTTGACACTGAAAACCGCAGCCTTCACGCTCTGACCCCGCGGGCGTCGCGACGTCTCGCGGACAAAGTGAACCGCGTCATTTTATGGCACCTTTTGCACATATTCCTGCCTCCGTTCAATATTCCAAGAGTCCGCGTTGACCGGTGGCTTACCGTAGGCAGGTACGTGGTCGGAAATTTGCACAGCGGGAATATCAGCGACGATTCCGCTATTTTGATTATTATTATTTTTTTTTTATCTTTTTCTATTTTCTCTACTTGTGGCGGAAATAACCGCGTGCGTCTCGATCCTTGGGCAATTTTTATGTGTATACGTTTGGCAGAATAAGCTCGTTGTGTATTTGAAAAGAAATTAAGACTGGTTTCCACAGAATCCTGTTATTCAACCGAAATAACAATGTACGAAGAGACGGTTTCGAGCAGTCGACTCAGTGAATCCCAAAAAGTGTTTCTCAGGATTAAAAGTAAGCGGAGTACCTCGAACCACGACGTGGTTTCTTAATATCGTCGGTCACCTTCGCCCTTCGGAGCAAAGTTTTTCAGTAATCGACGTGTACGCCGTAGGTAGGTATCCAATAGGCACAAAGACGTGGGATCAGCATGGAACAAGCGTACCGTTCATTCGTGCGGTTGAAGGGGGGTAAGAAGTGCGCAGCCCTGTTTCTGCGGGGCGGAGGAACGAGAAAAAGAAGAAAAAAAAGAAGAAGAAGAAGAAGAACAAGTAGAAGAACCGGAGTAGGGGGAGGAGAATGAAGAAGAATAAGAAGAGGAGAGAAGAGGCGAGGATGCGATGCGATGTGCGTGCATGCCGCTCACGTAGCGTGCCGGACAGAAGGCACTGCCGGGACAAGGCAGAAAAGCTGGGGAGCGTTCGTCTCCCTCGCCTTCGTTTCGAGCTGCCGTTGAACGTCTTCCGCTTAATCAGAGTGCAGCACTGCACAACCGGCGGCAGCGGGAGCAGCTTCGGCTTTTCAGCTTCTTCCGCGGAACGGAGTCTGGATCGATTCTCTCCCGCCCACTGCCACCTGCGTAAAGGCCGCAGGTAGGTGGGTCCGAGTATGGCTCCGTAACTTCCCCAAAGCTGGCCTCGGAGCATCTCCTTCCAGCGCCCGGATCACGAGGTGTACCTACATGCGGACTATACGCATGCCGCTGCGCGGCTCCGTCAAGAGAAAAGGAGAACCGGGACGCGAAGAGTTCGCGAAGAGTTCGCGAAGAAGGATCTTTCGTTCCGCTGATATTTCGGCGAGTGAATGAAAACGGAACGGAGAGGTGGATCCGTGCAGGGGTCATCGGTGAAATCCTCGGTGCATGTTCTTTGGGCCTTACCTACGGGCTGCATGCTCAGCGGGACTAACGATAAACTCAGGGTGATGGTGGGGGCGGGGAAGAAGGGCCTTCGGGCAACGCTGGATAATAGGCTGTGTTAAGAATGCCTGCCTACTCGCTCCCGAGTCAAATTAAAGTTTACCGAAATTCTGGGCGAGCCGGCGAGCCGGCGAGATAACGAGAGAGCTCGAGAACCGGCGTGCGTGAGCTTCGCCGTACGTGTTTCACCTCTCGTAATCCATCTCCACTGGTTTTGAGTTAAGAGAAGAGCACATCTGGACGAGGTGGGTATTCCCTGCGAAGGTATGCATGTACCAGGATTCACTACGACGCGGAATCAACGCCGGCGAACGCCTCTCCGTACGAACGTATTACGTATACACATACCTGCGTACGGATGGAAGATAACCTTCTGAAATTTAGCTACGCTTCACCTTTTTCTTCACCTCCGATTCGATCCGACGATGAATTACTTTCATTCCATTTACCAGAATCTAATCTCACGTGTTCTTTCGCTGAGTTACAGATTTTTATTCACCGAGTGATCGTAGCAGTGAAAATTTGTCAGATCTTCACCGATATATCTTCACGATTGATCAGTCGAGTTCAAAAATGAATGTTCCTTACTTTCCGAAGTGAGAATTTGCTAATTTCTGTTAAATTTACCGCTCCACACATTTGCCAGAGAGCTTACGTAGATTCGAAAGTCAAATTCAGCGTGCAACAAATCCGAGCACTGACACAAATCGTTACCTGCAATGGGGCAGTGGTGCGGTGTTTCGTGAATAAGTCAATGAATCGAGATAAATAGTATAAACAGAATCGCGCGTTTGTTCCCGATTCGGTGAAATCAGTTCGTGAATCAAGAGTGCGTGTCGGGTATCGCAAAGTGTGCGGTAGACTGTATAACACTGCTACGCGTTTCACGTATGCGTGGACAATAGTTGATCCTTGCTCGAGGTATTCTCATTCAAGCGGTATGTAAAGTAACCTGCTACACCTTTCCCCGTTTGCGTGTAATATGAATGAGATATCGAGTGGCCGCTCCTTAACCGAGAAACTTTTGTCCAATCTCTGGAAACGTAACGAGCATATACGCACACGTACAAAAACATCGAAATCCAAAACAAAGAAAGATCAAAGTGGTGAAATTTCACCAAGCCAGAAATTCATTCGGAATTTCGATGTTCAGATTTGAAAATTTTCTCATTCTCGCGCTTTTGGAACTTTGATCGGTCGGATTTTCGACAATTCGAAACTTTGTTGTTCCGTCAAAGTTCGATTTCTTTACTTTAACTTTCGCTACAAAAATATTCAGAATTTGGCGCGTTTGGATCTTCTCAAATTCGGAATTTCAACCTACCAGCACCATTGATCTGGGCGAACTTGACCATCCGAAATACTTTGCCTGTGCAATAGAGACACGGAAATAGATTCGCGATTATCGTCAAAAGGGGTAATTGTGTGTGACCCATGTTTTTCGTTTCAATTAACCGTTCGAGATGTAGAACTTTTCACGTATTCTCTCCTTTCGACCCTTTGGTTATTCCTGGCCGTTGGCCTTCCATGGGTAGGTAACAGTAATTCGATCGCGTTGGGCGCTCTCGCTCGGAAACCAAGTAACTCTGACATAATGCGTTGTGTCCGATAGGTTCGAGGGGTCCGAGGACATCTCGTGTGGTGTACAAGACACGGTTGGACGGGGGGAAAGAGGGAAGAACGAGCTGCCCGCCTCCACAAACGTATCGAATTCCAAATAAGCTTTGCGCGCACCTTGCTCGGCGCTCAGATTACCATCTTACGGATCTAAATATCCCTAAATTAGCTGTGAACAAGCCGGTATCGAAACTCCCGCAACATATAAAATACCGATAAACACCGAGCTGCTCGCACTCCGGATGCACACCCGTATTAGCGCGGCTCGTGTTGCAAAATTCAAGGATGAGTTGTGACTTTTTACCGCCATTATTACATATCGTATTTTTTATCGACAGTCGTCTCGAATTTTCCTGTCAAAACTCTGTTTCATGTTTAAACTTCGTTTCGATTTACGTTTCGAACGATTTTTTTTTTTTTTTTTTTTTTTTATACTTCAACGTATCTCGGGAACGAAAAGTGCCGGAGAGTTGAAAAAAATGTGAAAGCGAACCTCGAGGTTCAAGCAACATTTTCAGCCTTGTTCGAGAGATCTCCAGCACCTTTCGTTCGAAAGATACATCGTTGAAAAATGGCTGATTCTAACAATATCTTGGTCGATTTGGGAGTGTTCAAAAACGAAACTCACCTCCAGGCTTCCACTCGATATCGTGGGTAGATTTTATCGGATCAAATTGACTCGGAGAAGGCGACAATTGGTCGATAAAATTCAGGTTAAATAGATTGACGACCGCGGTTCGGATTCAAGCCCCGATCCTCCCCCCCCCCTCCCGACTCGGGTGCGTTACTCCCGTCGTTTGCGGTGGTGCAGAGCTAGAGCTAGCCGTAAGCTGGCTGCAGCATTTCCGTAAATCACTTGGACGTACACGTGTATCTGTCTCCTTGTTATTCGTATAATGCAACGATGCTCGATCGAGGCACTTTGAATAAACTTACACACCGAGTACGTAAATTATTTGGAACGACGTTTGAAAGCCTGCCTACAGGTTACAAGTGAATTAGAAATTCTATTGGTACATTTATTCCATTTGATCGATACCCCCTGCCTCCTGCTTCACCTTTAATACGCTTCCAGGCTGTGTTTTTTACCCGACCAGTGACCACGAGCTGATAACGTCTTCTTTTTCTATCCATCTCCGGCCCCTTTTCTCCTTACTCCGATAATCCTCTTTATTCGGGCACGCTTCTTTATCTCTTGAAATTCCTCCAAATACCGTGTACAGAAATACGAAGTTGCGTATCTGGTGCACAATATATTTGACGAGCCTCAATTTCCGTCACCGTATTCTCAACCTGTCGATTATTCTATCGAATTATCTCAGCTAGCTTGTACAGACTGCGGGAGCAGCTATCATCGACACCCGATGAAATGGACTGACGATCGCGGCCAAAGCGTAACGTAGTACGGAGTTCGGTGATAAATTCCTGAGGGTTTTTCTATTCGACTCGGATCGGCTGCCGAGACGCGGACAGGAGTCCCTTGAATATCTGTTGCAATGTTCTCGGATGCGGAGGAGAACTTGAGTGGGATCTCTATGGGAGTCTCTGTCCCTCCGACGTTCGATGCTCGACGGTATTTGTACGTTGTGATACGTACTTGCACAAATACGTGATCCACGTAGAATCCCTTATATGCAAAACGTTGGGATTTTTACGCGCATACCTGCCGCTCGTATCCCCGCCTCCCTCCTCCCCCCCCCCCCCCCCCCGTCGGAGACGCCGACGGTCAACATCAAAGACCCCCTTACAATTTTAAAAACAACTGGGAAAATGAGAGAGTAAAAAGTGAGTAAATAAACACTGGAAGGGAGAAAAATAAATATGCTCGACGCTAAACAACCGCGCGTTTCGTACTTCCTGCATCCCCGACAGCTGACCTCTGAACCCTCGAACCTTGAACCTTTCCCGACCCTGAGCTATAAAACACGTCGGTAAGCCTTCGGTGATTTCGGGGACGTCATCGGTCGGTTATTCAGTCACCTTGCAACGATGATTTTGGTAGGATGAAACAAATTGGCGAAATGAACGGATGATCATCTTTTACTCAAAACGCAATTCAAAATTCAGATAATATGCTCCGAGGGGTTAATCACTGTGCAGAAACGTACACTGATTGCAATCACAAAAGATCTCAAACTAATTACAATCATTACTGCAAGATTGAAAAGCATTAGAAACGATTACGGAAATTGCGAGATTTCAAATAAATTTCAAAAATTGCAAAGGTTACCAATGATTATAGCGATCACGGGGTGATGCTAAGACTGCAAGCAACGGTGCCTATTCACCTGAGATGTGGTAATGGCTGTCCATAAGCAAAAGTCAAAGCTGGACCAACCGTATGTCGATGAATGAGGTCACAAACATAAAGATCGAGACGACGCCAAAACAAAAATTGGATATCGTATAGAAATCGCCATAGTGGATGTAATAAGATGCAAAAAATCTGATAATTATTGAAATTACAGTTTCACTTGACTATTTTTGGATGACTGCAAGTCAATTTACAGTCGACTTGTACACTATTCACTGTGAATTGACAACCTGGTGGACGTTCGTCAACGTATGGTTGACATTTAGTCAACTATTGGCTTCAAATACGCATTATTCGTCAGTTTCCGATTGGTTGACTTCATTTTCTGCCGACAATAAGTCAAATATGAGTCGAACCTGTGTCGCTTGGGATGAAATTGAAATGCCTCGAAGATTACAGGGTTAATCGTACGATAAAATCTTGAATTATTGCAAAAGTATGAGACAAAACAAGTTGCGGTTGAATTCTTTCATCTCGAGAACCGCAGAAGGCCGTACCTTTGACTTCAGAGTGTCAATTTTCAAGAGAGTGACGTGCAGACTTAAATTCTTCACCCGACGTTTCGGAATTACGGAAATTTCTCAAATTACAGGTTCACTGAATAAGTCTCGCGTTTAATTGTAAGTATAATACATTGCCACGCAATTCTCCAACGTGTTGAAAGGAACTCATCGACGAAGGCTGTACCCCAGGGGGGATTTTATCTTCTTCTGTCATTCTTCACTCTGTGACGCATTTCACCGATTTGTTATCCAATTACCGTTCTGCGATTGACGATAAGTTCAATCGGAATTAACGCGAAGTATCCGTAATCAACATCTGCTGATAACTTCCCGACAGCGACGACCAATTCACCATACATTATTATAAGTACATCGGCCGCACACTCCCCATTGTCCAAAAGATGAAATTGGGAGTATAATACATTGCGACGCAATTCTCCAACGTGGTGAAAGGAACTCGTCGACGAAAGCTGTACCCCAGGGAGGATTTTATCTTCTTCTGTCATTCTTCACTCTGTGACGCATTTCTCCGATTTGTTATCTAATTACCATTCTGCGATTGAAGATAAGTTCGATCGGAATTAACGCGAAGTATCCGTAATAACATCTGCTGACGCCTTCCCGACAGTGACGACCAATTAACCAAACAGTCTTATCAGTTCATCAGCCGCACACTCCCCACTGTCCAGAAGATGAATTTTTACATTATTCAGCACATCAATTACATTTTTCAACACCAATCAACACCCTTATTACCTGGACATCAGTTACACCTGGCTTATATAAGCACATTATTGTCGAACCGATACGATGGAATTGATTTTATATCGACTAACCAACCCCGACATGTTTAACGAACTCTGACGTCTCAAGCCTGACCTTGCAGTCTGGAACAGTGTCTCCCATACCACAAAGACATTGTGATGTCGGTGTGCGCGTTAGATGTGTACGGGCTGTGGCCGAGTCATTAGAGATAAATTAATTAGTAACCAGGTACTTGATTACGAGGAACCTTCCTCGCCACCCTCACCAGCTAACACTTCCGGCAACCCTCGAACCTTGAACCTTTCCCAACCCTGAGCTATAAAACACGAATGCGAGAATTGAAATGAATTTCAAAAATTGCAAAGGTTACAGATGATTACAGGGATTACGGGGTGGTTGCTAAGATTGCAAGTATTACAAAAATTATTGGAGATTGCAAGGATTACATAGAAATTGCAAAAAATATCACAGCGGATACGTAAGATTACAGAGATTACAAGGAATTATGTAGGATACAAAAAATTACACAGAATGCAAAAGATTCCGAGGAATAAAAAAGATTACACAAGATACAAAAGATTAGGAGGAATGCAAAAGATTACAAAGAATAAAAAAGATCACGAGGAATACAAAAGATTACAAAAGATACAAAAGCTACAATGCATCCGTGAAATTTCAGTGACCCGTGTACACTGGATTACAAAAATGACGAACCCCGTGATACGCTTGAAATTCATTTCTCAGAGTTTTACAACGGCGTGAAATAATCGTTTTATCGTTCGGAGACCGCGTTTTTGGATTTCGGACCTGTCGAAGCAATGTCTGTTTTGGCACCACTCGAAAACGGTCACGATGTGCATGAATTATTCCCATCTTGGACACGGTGTGCCTGTGCAGCTGTGCACAGATAACGAATACGGAATGACCGGCGTCATATCAAGAGCCGCATAAAATATGCGCTGCAGTAAAACGCGACCGCACATTCTGTCACACCCTTCGCGACGTACGAGCAGCGCATCATACGTGGATTCGTGTGGGTTTCGGATCATTAATACGTATATATATATATACGCGCGTACGAGTTAGAACGTGGATTTATAAATCGGTATGCCGGAGACCTGCATCCGAGGGAAGAAACGTGAGTCCCGATGCGTGATCTGCCTACGGCCCTGACCGATTCACCGCTGCCTTGACATCCTCTCTATTCTACATACAGATTAGGGTCGGCGACGTCGAGGCGGACCCGCGGGATTTAACCCCGAGTTACGGGGATTAAATCTACAGATTTTTGTGTAACGTTTCATATGATGATCGATCCTCCGATATTCGGATATTCGCTAAATTTGGACTTCTTGTAGAGAAGGGATGAGGAATTTACACTGAAAAAAAAAAAAATACGAAAGAAATTATCGCTTTTAACTATTGTTTGTATTAAATTGATAATTATTTCCTAGGATTGAGAGAATTTCCGTTGATCTATGATGGAATTAATTAATTATAGTATTTATAATAAGAAATATTCAGTCAATTCTAAGATATGATGTACAATGAATTCACTTTCGTAACTTCGATGAATATTGAATATTTTGAATGAAATTGTTAGCGTCACTATAGGATATTTAATTTGTACGGTTAGAGAGAATATTCGTAATTCCATAGTTGAAAGTAGAGTCAACCTTATAAGTTGAAATAAACTCTAATTGAAAGTGTGAAGTTTCACAAAATGAATTCAAATCCATTATCGTTTATTTAGATATAGTAAAAATAATGTTCGCTAAACACATCCTCGATAAGTTCAGAGAAGATTTTAAAAGACAGATGCTTCAATACAAGAATACTCTGCGAAGCCGTAATTATTCAATTTTTAAAGAGGGTCAAATCGAGTCAGCTATTCGTGACACTCGAACCTGAGTTAGCGAATGACAGGTCAAGACGAGCCGGAAACAGAAATAGAAACGAGGAAGAATAAATGAGAATAACAAGGACGAGTGAGCGAGGATGAATACTTAAAGATGACGGGAATATACTCGGCGCGAGATTAAACGTTGATTAATTAAAACGTAACTTGTAGAGGAAGAAGCGGGCGCGAAGTACGTTCAGGACTTAATCGAAGCAATGGCAACGTGCGTACGAGTAAAGGATCACAGATCCTTACGTCGCACACGGCAAGAGTTGAGTAGCGTGTCGGTGAGAGGAGCTCGCAGGAAAGTGTGCAAGTGTCTCGTTTAATCGTAAATCTCGCCGCGTATGCCCTCCGCAACCAACACCGACACCGCGTAGCATCAGGGTCCTCAGAGCTGTGTAATTTATGAAATTTCTGCCTTGTCGACGGCGCAATAACTCCTGTCGCAAGGTTTGATAAACAATAAATAACACCGGCAATCGCGTCTCCCGAGTGTCTCGATCGTCTCGTCAACGCGAGGTCTGAAGAATCGATCGTTTCAGCTTTTTTCAAATCTTTCCGCAATTAGTGTCGT
Source organism: Neodiprion lecontei (assembly GCF_021901455.1). NCBI lineage: Eukaryota > Metazoa > Arthropoda > Insecta > Hymenoptera > Diprionidae > Neodiprion > Neodiprion lecontei. The sequence goes on along the minus strand of NC_060261.1, from coordinate 4,826,546 downwards.
CCCTGATTGATCGGGGTCCGGGCCGCGTTCCGATCCTCCGGGACCCTCCACCCTCAAACACCCCGTCAGTCCTCGTCGCATAAACGATTCCGCGAAGCGAACAGCGGCGCTGAAATTAACCGTCGGTCAAACAGACGCCCGGAATTGAAACGTTTCACGGAAACCGTCGGAATTCTTTGTCCGAGATCACGTGCCTAGGCGCAAACACGCCTTGGCGCTTGGATTATATTTCGCACTCCGTATTTCTGCTGCTTTATACACCCGATGTAACGTGGGAAACGATTTTTCGCTGCGAAAATATCGCGGAGAAACCGCGGCTCGAATGGAAAGCTACTTCAATTCCGTCACAGTACATCTGGTAATGTCCTTTCTTTATGTATATATATTTTTTTTTCTTATCCACCTCGGTTTGTTGCGTTTGCAGAAATTTATCTCCCTGCAGCACCGCGCGGACTTCATTTATTACCGAGTGGCGTTCGATTCACACCGTCGAATTTTTCCATTAAACCGCATGAACAATCGAACGAACGGGAAAAACGAACGGTTAGATTTCTCAAAATCGTTTCAATCCTCTCGTTCCCGGTATCCCGTAAGCTTCTCTTTTCAACCCGACATCCCGAGCTGCGTAATTCTTTCGCCCCGATCAGTGAACCGCGGTAATACAACCGCGTGCCGTTTGACGCGGCGGCATTGATGCCGGTATAAAAATCCCGGAGACAATGCCTCGTCGGCTGAAGTGCTTCCGGGAATAGTTCGCAGCCTCCGGGGTACAAGAAATGCCCTTACGGAGTTTCTTATTCTCTGATGAAAAGTCGAAACGTACGTTGTCGTGCGAGAAATGAAAAAAAAAAAAAAAATACACCCTAAGCTTTTATCGAGCTTGCAGTCTAGGGGAAAGGGTCGTTTCACAAATTGCCCGTCGTCGCCTCGACGGCGTAATCGTGCGATTTTGTTCTGCGGTTTCTCTGGCGAATAAAAGTACTTGAAAAAAAAGAACAAAAACAGAAAAAAATTCTGGCCAACTTGAGAGCTTGCAATTTTCTTTTCGTTGATCCCTCGCCTCCCGCAATCTCCTCCGCCGTTTTACTTGCGACGTTTCAATTCGCAGGGAAAGATCAGCGGCCCGAAATCACCTTCCCGGCATCGTCGGCACGTTTCTCTCTCGCCTCGAGAGTTCCAGCTCCGCGGTTTCGCGGCCCTGGGGATATATCGCGTTTCCGGGGTGCCCTGGCGGCTTGACCTCCTCCCGGGATTCCTGCACGCGGCGGCGGATGTGCCCGACGAAACTATACCTACCCCCCTCTGCGAACCCGCACCCAGTTGTAACCGGTGCTTTACTGCTCGGGACGTGCAGTTTGTGTGCAGTTTGCCATTTTTTTTTTTTACATTTTGCCAAAACTCTCGCAAAATTTTTTTCCTGCAGATGTTGGCATACATACTCGCCGTCTCGAATGGCGAGGGTAGCGAGTAAAATATATTCACGGATTTACGTGTATACAAACACACCCGAAACCACGTGCGGTAATTAATTATCCGTTAATTAATACCCAGGTCGTCCGACACGTTTACGAATTTCTGCAGCTGGTCGATTTGTTTTAATTTTTTTTTTTTTTCATCTCGGTTTTTCTTTTCTTGTTCTTCTTTTTCTTTTTCTCCTCCGTGTGTGTAAAATGTACTTGGATACTTTATTTAAGCGATGTACAGGAAGAGCCGGGACGTTCTTGTAGAATAAAACTTTTACTGCCTGATCGAATGAATTTTTAGGGTACCAACACTTGTTTCACGGTAATACGAGTTGATAATTCAGTGAATTTGAAACAAAACTATCAATCTGGCAGTGGATAAAAAAAGATGTTAATTCTGAGTTGGCAATATACTCGCGTGATTGGTAAAATAAAATCAATGCGAATACTTCTGCAAAAACTTTAATGGGGATAGCTCGGATTAAATTTGATGTATGTTTAATTAGTATGAGCCTCTGTAAACGGGAATTTCGATCTATCTGCTTCGTTTACCGACAAGCAGGCTTTTGCGTAATTTTGTAAAAGCTCTTAGTTACAGTTCAATGTATAGGAATATCCGCAATCGTCACGTGCACGAATGGCCAACGTACGATCGAGGTGTGTTAAAAAAATACAGTGAATTTCCGTTTTTTGGAAAGAATTTTATTCGTTCGCCTGCAACAGTAATTATCCCCTTCAAAATATAGTCCCTATTAGATATTGTACACTTATGCTAAAGCTTTTTCGAATCCTCAAAACACATCTGGAACTCACTCTTTGGGACAGCTTCTAGCTCTCTCAGCGATGCGTTTTTAATCTCATGAATGCTCGCAAAACGACTAACCTTTAAAGCTCTCTTTATTTTTGAGAACAGAAAAAAGTCACACGGTGCCACGTCTGGCGAATATGGAGGCTGGAACATCATCAAAGTATTATTTTTGGCCAAAAAATCACGAACAAGCCACGAAATTCTTATGACAAAATTTAATACTAATTCTCCGATCCATTTTCGAAATCACCGATCCTACCAAAACACACGTACCCGATATGGCTAACACAGTACATCAACTTTTCAGACAACTTTACCAACGCAACAACGTAAAAATGGCGCGAATCGGACTAATACAACACGCAAAGATACTAAAAATTCCCGTTATTGTTTTAGCACACCTCGTATAATCGAAGCGTTTATGACGCGCGCAAATTGAGCGTTCGCCAGCATATTTAGCGCGAATGTATCACACGGCGTAATTGCCGCGTGATTTTAATTGCTCTTGTCGAAGTCTGTACCTACAGGAAAAGACGTTTAATTAGCGAATCTCATCGCAGCTGGTTAATCAGTGCGAAGAGACCGATGATGAAGTCATGTAAAAGTTCACTCAAATAATAATGAACAAGGTCTCGATTGATCAAAATGAATTGACCCGCATGAGAACGGAGGAAACGCCGGGACAAAAATTGGCAGCCGCTGCCGAGCCAATTATAACGAATTACCGCAGAGGGATTAATTAGAAGGTGCGAAAGGTTCGAGGCGGTGAAATGATGGAGCGTCCAGCGCGGCTGTTCATCTGGGACCAAAATGGAGTCGAGGGGACCTTCGGCGAGGTCGGGGCCCGGGTCGCCCCAGACTAACCCGGAACGCAAACGATGATGGATCACCGCCGCAGATTCTCGACGCTCAGCGTTCCCGGCGTTCCCCGGCTGACTCGGAATATCCCGATGGAGGGGGTCGAAGGAGGAGGGAAGTTCTGGATGCTCATAAATTTGCGTAAACATCCATAAATCGTCAGCTTTTACCGCTCACCGCGCGTCCGCAAGCTCAGACGGAATATCAGGAGCGATAAAACTGCGACGAAGGCAGGCAAGGATGCACGGAATCAATCGATCCTCGACGTACCGAGGCGTCGGAGAAGTTGAGAAATCATCCGTGCGCACGTGTAAAACAGAGATATTGATTGAATTATCTCATCGCGCGGCGTGATTCCTCTCGATCGTTAATTAACCCCCCTCATTCTCATTCTCTAGGCACAGCGTGTGTAATTGCAAGCAGCTCACTACTCCCATTGGATTAGGTCGTTGCACTTGAACTCGCTGTGAACTTATCTCGAAAAGTAATAATTGTCTGTTATGCTAGCGCTTCGCTGCGCCGGCAAGCTCTTCGTATAGATGTATACTTTATACCTACCTACCTGTGTCAGCTTGATGAATGAATAAAAAATTGTTAATTACACACCGCGCCGATCTGTACCGGATACCCAAGGCCCTCTGCCCATCTGGCTAGGCCAGGTTATGCCCTCGCGGTACGCGATTAAACTCGCCTCGAAGCTGGGACGGATGTCTTAATTTTTCGTGGTCAATATCACCGCGATTGTGAGGTAAACGGTATTCAACCATTCGAGAACATACTGGGTCATTTCGAACCACACCTTTTTCTTCTAAAACGGTGATCCTTGAAAAAATTTCTCTTTTTCCAGATTTTTTTTCTTCATATCTATGACTTGTATCCATTCTTCTAAATTACACCACCACATTTTCAGATAGTGAAAGTACACCCCTGAATTTTTTCAGGTAGATTTGTAGATTCGGACATTTGCAGTGGTAACGCATCAAAAATGAGACCGGGTTGGAGTGTTCTTCGTCATCGAAAACATAGAAGTATTCTCGAAGGGTTAAATAAAAAAAAAAGAAACGATATTTTCAAAACCGTTGCATAGAAGAACGTTATTCCATCGTCTCGAATGCGGAGGTTGACATCCACGGAGCGACGGCTGTGATGCGAGAGAGAAACAACACAAGAGGCGGGTAAAAAGTTAATGAAATAATATCGATGCGAGACGCGTATCGCGGGGGTACAAGTACTGGGCCAGCAAGTATGGGCCACGTGAGGCCCCGCGACTCGGCGTCGATCGGCAGCTTCCTGCAGGCTTCCGCCACTTCGAAGCAGCAGACGAAAGCTCGTTTTTCCCCTGCACTGAGTGCCTTTTTGTCGCCAATCCCGATCGGAAGCCACTCTGGAATGCATCGCGAAATTCTCCCGGTCAGACGAGTCGTCCGAAAGCGGGGCCGATTTTTGGCCGATCAAAAATCTCTCGGACGCGGCTTTGGCGATGACGGATTTTCGCCTAGGAATTCGACGCCACGGTCCGCCGACGATTCTTGGCTTTTTCAGGACCCACTGAAGGAGCTTTTTAACCGGATCGTTACCGATCTTCTCTGCAACGATCCCCGCGAAGGAGACGAAGCTCTGGTCAGCGACACGTGGCGCGAATGCGGAATGCCAAACCCGTTGAGACTCGACCGAAGACCTCTCGTGGAATTTATCGGATTTGTTCCGTTTACAAAGCTGGGGCAGGACTGTCGACGACGGTCAATCGCCATAGTCGGGCGTCAGATCGGCTGTTCGAGTAGAAAATGGGACTAGTTTTTACCGACAGAGTCGCGTATTCCCACCACGGAATTATCTCTGCGTATGTTTAATTCAGTCGAATCTATAATGTCAAGTTGCGAGGAAATCTGTCTGTATTCTCCTGCCACTGTCACCTGCGCACTTCTTTATATGTATTCCTAGATAGTCTAGATACCCTATAGGTCTCGCGCAGGTTTTGGTCACAGAATTCTTCATCGATCTCCCCACGATTAATTGCCACAGATTTCTTACAGTCAGAGTCGTTATTTTCCTTTTCAGTTCCGCAGTCTAGTACTTTAAATGGAACGAACGATCTGATACTGATAAGATCGGTCTATTAAATTTTCATCGTCCGCATCCAGATCACGCACGTGACTCGAATCGGCTTGTAAAGCTCAAAAAGTTGCTGCAGCGGCGTTAGTTAAAATTACTCAATAACAAGGGAATAAAGTCGAAGATTATTCCCGCAAGTGGGTCGATATAATCTCATATTTCCCGTTAATTTGGATTTAGGGCAAACGTGGCCCCATATCTCCCGCAAAATGCGTCAAGAGGGAATAATGTGCTACTTTCGTTCAGCTTTTCAGGTGAAAAAAGTTGACACTACGGTTGAGTCGGGAATAAACTTCTTTTTTCGCGGGTATAAAATGCGAATATACATCATAACTGAATCGAACTTTGTAATTGGAGGAAAAAATACTACGAAAAATCGAAAAGCGTAAATTTTGAAGAAATTTTATCCATAGAACCGAGATTAAGCCGACCCTGCGAGTTGAGGAGAGATCACCCGATTGTGAGGGTCTCTCGTTGGTGGATTTTAAGCATCGCGTCGACTGTGTTAACAAGCCGCACCCCCGCTGGGCTCGTCCTAATCCAAACTCCCCGAGGAAACGTGGAAGCTGCAGGGCATTGCAGGCTCGTTGTCAAGACTCACGTCGTCGGAGGAACGCTAATTATATTTGTAGTTATGAATATTCAATTTATACTCAACTCCTCGTGCAGCCGACGCCGCCACCTTCGTTGCCGGCGCTGCACGGTTGCAGGTCGTTTTGTTACGGCTTTTGTAATTACAGGTAACTACCTCGGATGTCACGTCAATTTTATGTCGGGATCGTTTTCAAGGAGGCCCCCTTCCCTTACGTCCCGCTTCTAATTAAGATTTTCAAATTAAAACCTGAATGACACGACAGCGCTTTTCATACGGAATTGGACTCGGGCGTTTGGATTCCGCTCCTAGCCTAATAAATGGGCAGGGAATGCGCGGGGTGTGGAGAAAATCGGTGTTATGGAGCCCCACCCCGTATTTTTCGAGCGACTCAATCCGGGCCGACGATTCTCGGCTTCACGGTTTAACGTGAAACACTCGACTGCAGTCCGTACGGATTAACAGTCCTACCATTTTTCTATTCAAACTGACACCCTTTCTCCGCTCCTCTTCGACTGGAATTGAAACATTACACTCGCTCGGCGAGCTTTCGAAATCCTCGAAGCTCGATTAATTTCCAGAGAAGTTCGTATAATCGAACGGAAATCAGTTGCGAGTTCGGCAGCCAGAGTGCACCAAAAATCCACCGTTCATTATCATTCCTGAACAGGTGTTCGGGCCCCAATTGGAGGTGGGGAAGACGCGGCGTTACAGCATCCGAAAACCGTACGAGGGAGAGGCTGGATTTTTCAAATTAACATCAGGGCGGTCCGGTCTCCGCACGTTGGCGTATAAAGCAGCTCGTTCGATTTCCTTCGAACTGCTTATAAACTACGCGTACCTTCCACGGCTCGGGAGGAAACCAGTTCCTCCTTCTTCAGCGGCATGCTGGGAAATTTCTTAATTCCTAGCTCGGATTACGTGTCGGGATCATCAATTAAACGGACGCTGATCTTAACCGCTGACGAGCTACGCGATAAATTAACAATATTTATTAATACCGCTCGCTTATTATACGCATAAATAATACCACCTGCACCTTATTCCAATCGAAAAGATACACTCCTATAGCATGCCGCAAAAGTCCCCGTTAAGATCCGTGCAAAGTGTTACGTTATAACTCATCAGTTTATATCTCCCTTGCCAGTCCCGTCAAATTATTTTGACTCCTCGAATCGAGCTTGCAATGATCAAAGGTATCGATTTTTAATCGATTTCAACTTTTTTCCTCGATGAAAAATTCCTTTTCTAGAATATAAGTGACCATGTGTTCCATGTATGTGATACACTTCATAAAGTTTTCAGGAAATACTGTGAAAGCTTGCAGAGTATTCCAATTTTTACATTCCCGAAACCAGCTCTGCTAAGAAGAAGTATAAATTTGAACTTCTTTCGAATGCGTAATTCGATCGCAGTTAGCGAATCGGTGTAGAATGCTTACACGTAGTATACTATTACTGTATATTGTGACGCATTGCCGGGGCGTAGAAGCAGAGACATTTCCTTCATTAAATCGGTTACATACCTGTACGAACTGCGCGGCGTATAACATGCGCGTAGGTTTCATTAAACTGTAACTTATAAAGTACGTTACACACAACACGCCCCTACGTACCGATATGAGGCATATTATAGGCGGCTATCCGTGCAGAGGCCAATGTATCAAACTGTTAATTAATCAACATTTATATTATTGCTCGACGGTTGTAGTCGCAGTGCACGGCTTTTGCTACCGTACTTGCAACCGGATTACTCGGCAAGTCTTATGGGCCACCTCAGGTACGAAATCAACCCCACCATACTACAGCTTTCAAGATTATCCAGCTGCTCTTATTTCAACATATTCCAGTTGCGACTCCAACTGTCCGAGACGTTATTACACCGATCATGACCATCCCTGAATTGATTTTTAACCGATCCATTCGCAGCTTTTTTCAAATGAAAACAGCATCGCTGTTTGAGTTTCGTTCCATTCCCTGCAAATTTTGGTGGGCCCCTGAAAATTAGCAACGACGAGGAGAAGGGCAAAATGGAACGATCAATAAAAAAAAAGAAGAATATGTGCAGAAGACCGGAACTCGGGGCAGCACGCTAAACTGCCTGGACGTGAACAACGGGATATTTTATTCGAGCTCTTAGCCTGGTTTTATAACGAGCGGCGTGTGTGGTGCAGGTTGGTCTCGGAGCTCGATGCCGCGCGCCTCGGGTGATACGCGAAACGCGGATCTGGCTGTATTGTCAGATGAAATTGGCTGGCTTGTTTCGCGATATGTTGTAAATTGCCACCACCACCACCACCACCACCACCACCACCACCACCACCACCACCACCACCACCACCACCACACGGTTGGCGATGCAGAAGAAATTCGGGGCATGTGGATATCCGAAGCCTTGCATACACTTCGAACAGCTGGTGCGGTATTATCGAAGGTGTTACATTGTGGCATGAGAATTACGCTAAGCAGCGTCACGCACCTCGACGCGTCGATCTTTCACTCGCCGAGATGATTGACAGTGGCTAAAGTATTCCGAATGCAAAAATTGGACGGTTTGATGAGAGAAGTGATCCTCATTTAGTGAAAATTGAGGGTATTGAAGATATTGAGAAAATGATTTCCCACCAATTGTCACATCGAGTTGAAGTGAACTGTTGCACCGACTTTGTTCGTTGTAACGCAAGAGTTTGCAAGAGTACGTGTATGATTTGCTTTCACCGAGCGTAATGGAAGACCGCTGCAGATATCGGCCATTTTGTGCAAGGAGCCAACTTTAACATTCTCCGATTGGTCACAGGTCCTATTGCTCCTGCATTCACCCTGAACAACATTGCTATTTCAACGTGGAGAGATTAAGATCACCTACGGAATGAATTAGGACATCGCGATTACCAAAAGTTCTGCAGCATCGTAACAATCCTCGTGTAATTAAAACGAATCTATAAACCCCCGTGGAGCTTCGAATTTCGCTGTTTAATTATCCAAGAGACCATTTTTCATCAGCGTGAATCGCGTGGGGTATGGATTTGTAAATGAAGTGACAAATGGTTGTAGAACAAGGTGGTGCAGACTGTACGTGGCTCTCGACAAAGCCATCAATGACACGTCATTAGGATCTTGTGATAAATTTTAAACCGTGGTCCGTGATTAGTGAGGCCATCAATGGGCTCGAGTTGCCTGGCCATTGTCTCGTATGCTAAAACAGCTCTATCGACTCTAATGTCATGAATTAGCTCCAGAGTCGTTTGTCTATTCGTCTGACTTCTTCCTCGTCGAGGTTGACCTCGGACCCAGTCGTCAGTGTTTCGTAATGAGACAACTACTAGAGGACGATGTGTCGGGTAAAAGTGCATCAATGAGAAAAAGGACCGTAGAAACGTCACATCGAGGTTGCCAAGGTGCAGGTACGCGGTGAAATTTTGTCGTCGGAGAAAATTCACGGTACACACATTCGGGTCATATCGCAGATTGCGAAATTTTTGACAAATATTTCGCGTTCACTCTTCGCCTTATATATTATAATGTTCTTCAATTATATTTATACACGTACACGTATACATATAGTATGTATACAAGCGTTTATTATACGCCGAGAGGCGATGCCTCGCGAGGCGTGTCATTAATGGTGTGTAAATACACCCCCTGACGTAAGACGCGTATTCATTCGACATAAAGGGAACGCTTATCGAGCAATAAATAATGAAAAGAAAGAAGAAAATGTTTCGGTCGAAGGTGTAGAGCGGGCGGATGGCCAGTTGGTCGGCATGTGGAACAGAGAACGGTAAGTTAAGTAGTCAGGTTTTCGTTCTCAGGCTATTATATCGTTTCATTCATACAACCGTTTGCTTCGGTTGAATGAAACGGTGGGCGTACAAACCTATAATTGCCTTCCAAGTTTCTAACGATTCTTACACACTGGAAATCGACCCTCAAAAAATAACCTGTATTATACCCGTGTATACCGGAGATCCGAGTTTTAAAAGTGCCGCAAAGACGCCGCCCCCTCTTCACCCCATCCTCGAAACCCTCGAATGGATCACCCGACATCCTTCCAAAAAACTTTTCCAACTCGTTTCTGCTTCGTGCTGCAACCGGGAGTCCCTCATGTTTCGAATTGTTCGAAAACCAGTTCCAGTAATGCTGGGAGAAGGTGAATTGAACTAGTTCCCTTATCTTCGAACACCGAAGTGCGGATGAAGAAGACCGAATGTACCACCACCCATCCTTCCGTTTTCATCATCGTCTCACTGTACAACGTACAAAACATTCTTAGATCATCCTTCATTCTTAAATTGGAAAGGACAAATGGCATGAGTAGCACCTCGTACTCTGGACCATGACGGTTTCCGATTGCTGAATTTAACTAGTTCCCTCACCTTTGAACGCCAAACTGCGGATGAAGAAAACCAAACGTGCCACCACCCATCCTTCCATTTCCATCATCCTTTCAATGTACAAGGTACAACATGTTTTCAGACCATCCTTTATTCTTTCATCTGAAAAGACAAGTCGCGTGAGTAGCACATCGTTGTCCGAACAATGACGGTTTCCGATTCCTGAGGTGAAAATCTCCCGAAAGAAGCTGCGAGTATGGTCGGTGCGAATCTCTCTCCGCGGTACCAGATGAAAGTTTATGGTCGTTGTCAGTGCATAAGTATAGACTACGGAGCTAGGGCGTCGAATGGGCATAACGTTGGTTACTGCAGGTATATGAAGAAAGGCAGTTGCGGTGGGTTATAAGTACCGTCGTGTCATGGCGTATAAGGTTGGACACATTCACGGTGTATGCACGGGCTGCATGGATTCTCGGTTATGCGGGAAACTGCGGCAGATGTATTCCACGAGGTATAATTCGCGGATACTGTCCAGCGGTTCTACAGAGGACGCGTGCTGCCTTATTCCTCCTCTTGTTCGTCCGTTCATCCGTTTATTCTTATATTCCCCGTCTGGTTCTTCTTACTTCGCGATGCAGGGTACCTGCACCTATCAACTCGCGCGTTTCCAGACCTTCATGCGCGTTCGCTCGTACATCGCGGGTCTCGTACCGTATTATCCGCCGTTTAAGAGGGATGATGGCCGACTGATAAATTTACGACCTTGTTCCCAGCATCTGCCGCCAGTCCGAGTATCTCCGTCTCTCTGTATCTCTCTCCTCCGCTGCGTGACCACGGAGTTCAGGATAGAACCGCACCCGTGTATCGCTCTTCCTCCCGCGGCTCCCGCGGACCATCGATAAAGCTCATTAGCCCCGCTTTACTTTCCAGTTTCACCTTTGGCCCCTCCTTATTCGACGGGCGAAATTGTATCCGTGTCAACCTTTGTCCCTCGAATATCGTTTCGACTTGCCTACGAATCAAAAATAAACCGCCTGTGCAGAATTAGGTGAGAATCGACCGGCAGACTCGGGCGTTCACCACCCACTTCCGGTAACTCTGAAACCGACAAGTATATTCTTCGAGTAAAGTCTGGGTTCATCGGAAGCTTGCAATGCTGCTCGATCTGTGAGCGAAAAGGAAGAATGAATGAAAGAATGAATACAAGCCGATTCGATCGACGTTTTCACGTTTTTGCAAAGCCTGAATAATTATTTTTCCACCACGATCAATCTGCTGATTTGTTTCAACCGTTCATCGGACGCAAAAGAACGTTTCAGGATTCGTTTATGAGAAGATTTTCAGGTTCGGTGTGGATGACCGCGTGTAATTTCAGAGGTCAAGAACGGTAATTTGGAGTTTAGAATACAAGAGCTGACTTGATGGGTTAATGCTTAACCTGCGTACAGCTTATTAACCGCTATTCTGCGATCGTGTCAAGGGTCAGAAGAGAGCGAAACGCGAATCGTGCGATCGTGCGGAGAAAGAAAGATACAAGTGTGTGATAAATTCGTTACCGTTTCGGTTGAATTCGGAATGATTGCTGTGTATCGCTGGGGGATATTTATAGCCGGGAAACACGATGTTCTAAAATAAAAATGAATAAAGAAATCAATATTGAATACTCGAGTATTATAATGATAGGATAATGAAACTCCAGCTTGCTCTTTGGTTGTTCTGTTATATATTACGCGTTTCAGTCGGCGATGAGATAATTTATTGTAAACGCTCGAAAAGCCGCGCGACGTGCGAGCTTCGGCCAAGTTTTGTGCGTCATTTAAAACGGACCTAATTGCACCTCTGCGATATATAATGTACAATATACGTGTATAAGCCATGCCGGAATGGAGAGCAACGGCTCGCTCGGTGAGTCAGGGATTTTATCGAGTAAATTCAAGGCAATAAAGTATTATTACCTACCGTATATACTATATGCCAATGGAATATTATCACCTTAACGATTTTTGACGCAGCTTAGCCCCGAGGTGCTGGAGCATAAATTGACTCATAAATGTTGCCGAGAAAGATACAGGCTAAACTCTTGCCTCGAGCTCTAGCTCAATGCTACCGGCGTCGAATACACAGGACTTTGCTCACCCATCGTTTTTGCAAATGTCTCGAGCATCGCACAATCGTTGCATTAAGACTGCTCGAAACGCTGCTGCGGCTAACTTGGGTAAGCCAGAAATAATGTACGGTGCTCCATTTTACAATCATTCGTGGCTTCTTGACCAAACGACGATTCTTTACGTATTTCGAAAGAAAAGAAAATTTGTTTAATCAACAAGTTGCGTGTGAACGGTATAAACCTCCTATAGACGTACGTACGAAACTTCGTTTCTAAACACATCAAGTTTTTTCAGCGAATTGAATTCAACAGTCGTGTAAGGTTAAACACTGTTTACACCGGGCAATTTAACATAGTGACCGTAAATTATATACCGTCGATGGTTATGAATTTGGATGGAACCGGTGAACAAGCATCAGACACTGACCGGTGGATATATCGAAACTTGTCCATGCCTCTGAGCGTTGAAGAAATCCCCAGAGAATCGTGGAATGGATTTCCCGCCGTAGATTCGACAACATCAACATCACATCAAGAAGAGCAACAAAACGAGGAACTATGACGTTAAACCGTAGAAAAGAGGAGAAAACGAAAAAGAAAAATAAAAAAAGGAGAAGGGATAAGAAAGGAAGCTGAAGCCAGGCGGTGAGGCCCCCATGGCACCCACAGCAAAGTGGTTATGTAATGATAATTATCTGTATTCGGAATCGTGAGCGGTAGTAATCAAACGAGTCTCTTCACTTCTCCCCGGCTCTCCTCGACTGCCATACGCGGAGGTTGTGGGAGTGGGGAAAGCACCTGCCGCTCGACGACCCCTGGGGCCCCGAATCCGGGCCTGAGGGGTCCCCGGTTGGGTTGGCCCAGAGCGTTCCTGCACATCTTCACGAGTAACAACAACAACAACAACAACATCATTCGTTGACGGAATCGGAGAATTTCGTGACGGAAAGAGCCAACCGCCGTCCATTTACGAATTCGTCATAGGGCCCAAAACCCCTGCGAACACAAGCGTCGGACACGCGGAAGTTTGACGGCATTAAACGCCGAAACTCTTCGGGCTAATTTATCGCGGCTGCCAAAGAAGACACGCAGCATCTTCCGCGCCTCGGGGCCCGACGTGGGGGGGGGGAGGGGGAGGGGGAGGGGCAGGGGGAGGGGAGGACGAGGAGGTGGGTGATCCTCGCGGGCGTGGGAATTATTGCTCCCGGGCTCCCGAGTCCCCCCCCCCCCCCCCCCCCTCCCCCCCACTCGCGGCTCTTGGCTCTGGGCCCGCGGGGCGAGTCACTGGCCCAGAGGCCCGTCATATCCACCCGATCCTCGAGCGTCGCGTGGGTATGTAACCGTCTCTCGACCTTGGAGAGCCGTCTTATCGCTGTTCCACCTTCTCTTAATCCGCGCGTGAACCTGACCGCGCTGCGCTGCAGCGATCTTCTCTTCTCTTCTCTTCTCTCGTCTCATCTTCTCTCCTCTCCTTGGGTTCCGCGGAGCGTGACACGTTACTCGGTAACGCGATACCGATTGATTTCTACGATTTTTCTTCTCCTTTTCCCTCACTCACTCACTCTCTCCCTCTCTCTCTCTCTCTCTTTCTGTTCTTTTCATTCAGGCGCATTTAATTAGCGTCCGGTAAAATATTGCGCTTAGAAACGAATCGCCCGACGCAACGACGAGAAGTTTAATCAGCCGTAAAAATGTACGGCTATTAGGATGTACAGTTATTGTATAACGTTTGTAAGGAGAAATAATGTGATAAATTCGTAGCACTCGTTCAGCCCAAACACAAGCTTGACGTATAATACACGCATTATTGTTATATGAAAACGATTTCCCGCCATTGTGGGAACGGTAAATATACACCGCGTCTCGTATCGTGGTTCTATTTAATCGGACAAGTTTTGAGATAACTCTACGTGCCTTCTGCACCGGTATGACACAGACGCTTCCTCTATATCCTAACTCGGCGTATCTGCGCGCTGTCCGGTACCTTATACCATGGCTTATCTCACAATGTGTACTCGTAAAAGCTGGAGATCAGCTGCGCGATGTCCCGTTTCGCGGTTCACTATCCGCAATGTTACGTATGCGATCCGCGTAACAGTACAGCGGGTTGTTCCATTTTGCGAAATCCGAAAGGCTGGCTAAAACTTTCGCGATTTCTTAGAATTTTCGTCAACTGCCGTAAGTACGAGCCGGAAGTTTTTATCGAGGAGTTAACTAGAAAACATATTTCGAGGGAATTGGGTAACAGGACGTGCCTTTGTTGAATTCTCTAGATAATTGTGATGGGAAATGGTGAAATTTTCGATGATAATATGCAGAAATTAAATATGAAACGGAATTTTATCTCCTCCTTGGGAGTAGAACAACGAAAAGAAAATTACGAAAGGTATTTGAAAGTGAGAAGGAATCTTTCTTTTTTCAATCATCTTCGACGAAAGGCTCGAAATCGAAGCAAAGCATTCGAATAATATTCTTTGGCTATATCTTTCGGACGGGCGGAGGTAAAGGTCGTTGAACCGAGTACATGTACGTATTTCTGTGTATTACACACACGTCGGTATCGTCGTAACGTATCGGATGTGGCAAGCGAAATCTAGCAGCCGGTGGAATCGGTTAATATCACCGTGATTTGCATACGCTGCGATAATAGGCCTCGCTATGGCTACGGAGTTGTGTGTCGATGATGGCGATGCGATGGTGTGCTCGGGCCGAAGCTTCACCTTGCCCATCGATTAACGCTGTCGCAGCCCAAACGCTTCTCCTCCTCCTCCTTCTTGCGTCTATCGCATGTTAGGTGTACACGATACGTGTGCCATTCGAAGTTAGAAAAGTATAAGTAGATGTAGAATCACGCGCGTCCTCGTGGGAACCCATCCTTTCCCGTAACCTGAACGAATCCTTGACCTTCTGTTTTGTGCCGCTGAATAAACTGAAAGCGAGTAACAAAGTGACGAGGTAAAAAATTAGCAAAAGCTTGCTGACGAAATACTCGAAACGTTCGTATTGTCAGTTAAACAGCTGAGAGATCCTGTGACCCAGGATACTAGGATTCTTTTTAAAAAAGGACAGATAGGATCATGGATCAGGATAATCACAAGGAGTAGCACTTATGTACGTATTTGCGAATCCATTGATCAATATCTCCGCTTATTTGCACAGCAAACATCTTGAAATTGGCGATAAACTGTACAAGAAACAGTGTAAAAAAATACATATAATATGCAAAAGTTTCACCGCAGGTGGCGGAATTTCGTATAATTGATAGCCGACTACGGTCTTGGGATTAGGAGTGAGTCGTGGTCTCTGCATGGTAGTGACGTGCGGGTGTACGAGGTGATCGGATCTCGAAGTAAAAAAAAAAAAAAAAAGTCACCGTCTTTCAGGATTAATTATCCTGCCCTCCGGGCACCGGCACCTCGCGTTCCTACGAAGGAGGCGACTGACTATCCGCGTGTGTTCCTTACGCGAGCGAGAGAGAGAGAGAGAGAGAGAGAGAGAGAGAGAGAGAGGGAAAGAGAAAGAGAGAGAGTTGGCCACCAGCAGGCACGACGACAGAACGCGAAAGGCAGGATGTGCAGCAACGGGATCCCAGCATCCTTATAGTCGTATATTTCACCCGTCGATCGGCCAGCTTTCGACCGAGGTCCAAAGTTCTCCAACGCTGCTTCCGGTCTCACCTATGTACGTATAATACATACAATCTCTGCCCACGATCCGGCCTTAATTACCCTAGAAATCGTCGGTGTTACAGGAATCTCGTTTCAGTTTTTTACCCTCGGCTCATACGCGTGAGGATAAAAATTCTTTTCGGATTCTCTCTCTCTCTCTCTCTCTCTCTCTCTCCTTCGTCGCGGTATCCGTCGCGCTTTTGTCCGCTAATTTAGCATTTTGCGGATGAGAGAAGGAACGGAATTACCGAAGAGTCGGTTACTCGCTACGAGAGACTCTGAGCCTTGCCGACCCGAGGCAGTAAATCAGATGACAATCCTATCCGCAGCAATTTGTTGCCCCGACTACCGCCGCCGCCGCCGCCGCGTCGTCTCCTCCTTCGGTCTCTGGATTAGCATGTTGCATCGCCTCGCGGTACGATGCATAATGCACCGCGTGCACGACGTGGGTATCCTAGACAAGGAACACCCGGTACCCAGACATCCACGAGCTCCGTGCCGCGCGTATATTCAGCACCGAGAGATGATCTATGCACTCGATTCACTCGCCCATCGATTCGTACTGGTTATATCGGCTCACTCGGCTGCGGGTATAAGTATCATCTTGAAGAATATCGAGGTTTTGACCTCGCTGATATAGCGGAGTAATGGATATTGGAATTGTAGGTCAATGGAGTACGTCGCAACGTTTTTTGCAGTTAACGTTTCGAACCGAGTAAAGAGTCCTCCTCGCGACGATTTATGCATTTATTTACACTGTCATAAGAACAATGAAAAAGAAGAATGAAATAGGGTTCCAATCTTGGACCTGTAGGGATATGACAAGGGTGGCGACATGGTCGAACAATTACCTTTGTCACATCCATGAAGGTCCAAGATTGGATCTTTATTTCATTTCTCTTTTTGTTTGTTATTGACAGTGTGAATAAATGTCTACATCGTTGTTAGGAGGACCCTTACTCGGCTCGATACGTTAATGGAAAAAAATCATATGATTTACTTCATTTCACCTAAAATTCCAATATCCATTATTCCAATGAGGATTAACCCTTACGCTACACAACTTCTGTGTATGACGCAACGATTCTAATAGTATAAAAAAATTCGGGGATTCTCGTTAAATATTGTATTTCAAGGCGAATTAGGTATCTTTATAGAAGTGAGGTTTCGAATATATGAAAAAATATTCGTAAAACAACAAAATATCAGAAAATGGATCGTTCTACTCAAAAAATCATAACCCACTGAATTTTCAATATTTTCATCTGAAAATTGACCGAGTATCTTTCAAGATGCGGATGATTAAGAATAAAAAAAAAAAAATGTGCAGATACTGTGCGATGAATAAGAGATATTTATTTTTAAGATGCTTAATTATTTGACTGTTCTGGAGGTTTTTCGTATAGAATTTATATTCAAGATGCAGTGGAGTCATTTTCACCCCAGCGTGCAGTGTAAGGGTTAAAGAGACGGATTTTATGGGGAGTTTGATAAAGAGTTGGAATTTTCATCTAGAATCAGAGAATTCTGCAAATTTTAGATTACCGTTCGAAGTTTCCAACAATGGCGGCATTTTTTTCAATCTCAAAATTAAATTTGGTGAACATTGTCAAACGCGTCGGTATAAAATGCTAAAAACTGATCATACAAGATGTTCAGAATCATCCCGAACTCGATCTTACTTATTTACATCAGCAGCGATAAACTGACTAGATATATTTCACGCTCAGCTGGTGGAAAAGGAAAGAAAGATGACTAAAAATTAGTATACCGTCACTTTGGTATAAGTGCTAATTTAAATACCGTGTATCGTGGTCCGGGGGTCGAGATACGAGGCTCTGGAAGTCCGGTGAAGAGGTACACGGACCAACAGCGAGCTGGAGATGCTCGCGGTATCCGTGGAATCCACCCGCAGGATCGTAAGATTTCGTGACTACAAATACTCCGTCGTAGAAGTACACAATTTCCGGAGAATTAGCGGCCCTTTGAGGGTCGACACCGCGGCTCTTTGGCTCTTCTCTTCTCGCGTACGGTGATAAGCAGGATAATTTTATGGGAGAAGCGTTGATTCGTGCCAAAATTTAAGAAATGTCCTTCTGCAGCGAAAACGGCGATATAATTATAATTGGGTTATCTTCTTTTTTTTTGTTTTTTTTTTTTTTTTTGACGGTATTAATGAACTGTGGAACGAGTTTGGAGGGTGCGGGTTAATATGCAGAAAGATTAAAAAATGGAAAGGTCACAATATTGACTCTTTTAAGAAGTGAAAGCTTCATTTATAGAATTTCAAAATGTCGTAAGACGAATTAGAATGCCAAAATATAGAATCGTCGGAATTCGTCTGGTTGATAGAAAATCCTTTGCAGATTCTAGATTTTGCCGTTTTATGCTTTGACCTCGCTATATTTTCAATTTTCTTTACTTGGACTATTTTTAGATTTTAATAATTCTACGAATCAAATTTTCCCATCTTTGAAAATTCGATACTTTTTACCCCCACCAAGTTTAGAAATGCCTAAAATTTCATTGGCCGTGTTACCGATGTAGGAAGTCAGGTATTCCATGAAAATAATCACGCGGTATTTTCCCAATTTCACGTGAACTATCACACTTAAAAGTACTTCAAAAATCCCGTATCGTCATGGGTTATTCCCATAAAACGATCGTTTCTGCCCACGCGATGGTTAATCGGACCGTTTGGGTATAACGTAGAAAAAACAGGGAGAGTCACGAAGATCGTCCACAAATTGAAATGTTTCAGAAATTTATACAGCCGGGTAAAGAATAAGAGAGAGAGAGAGAGAGAGAGAGAGAGGTAATAATATCAAGACGCGTTATCGCCGCGTATTTTTGTTCCATAACCTCCCCCCTTCGTAGCTACCACGCGCTTTTATTTTATCATCGATCGTAATTCTTGCGCGCATATATCGGAGAGGCTGGCTAGCTTGAAGTCGAAGAGAGAAAAGAGAGACGAGAGAGAGAGAGAGAGAGAGAGAGAGAGAGGAGAGAGGCAGGTTCATATTTTTGTCTTGGCTATTGACCGCGCGCTACGGGGTCCCGCGATATTTATGGACCGATGCAGCGTTTCTTGGGCCTTATGATGCTCGCGAGGATGAACTCGCGGGTGATTGGAACTCTCGGCATCATTTTCACCGAGGTTACACACACCTTTAACGCGAGGAGCTCGAGGAGTTCCGTTCCGATGCAGTTTGTCTTCCCCGGTTCCTGGCTTATGCCGCGGTGAGTAATAATCGTTACAGTCCGCGGCAATTAAACCCTAGAACGCGGGCAACTATCCCCCATGAATAAAGACCCGACGAGCAGCTCCCCGCGTCGGCGTTTTAAAAGTTACAATTTCATCGCTCCCATATCTTACCCCGTTACATATATCTAATCTCCTACAATAACTTCTCGCACCGCTCAAAATTACATTATATATATATATACATATATTTCAATATATATATATAATACGCTCCACTCATCGCCGCCGACTTCACAGCTTCGGACAAATGCGGAAGCTCCCTTTTCACACTTCCATCGCTCTCTCCCGTTCACCTGCCTACCAAGAATTATTGTTAATCTCTTAAAAAAATTTAACGAAAGGTTTCTTCTTGTCGTTACATTGCACTATACGCCTCGTTTAATGGAAGTCGCTTAAGATCAATTTCACTTGACCCTAATCGGTCACCTGGGGTCAATATCACCCCAAATAATTTCATTGCTATGAAAAAAAAAAAAAAAAATAACCACACGATTATTTCGTTACTTCAACTTTGCCGATATTTTACAATATTCAAACAATTAATTCTGGTTATGAAAACTGAGAGAACTTTTTTTGCGATCCTCAAACGACATCTGGTCTATCTGCGGAATCGTTTGTTGGACATTTTTTTTCACCCTCGATCGAGCAACCGTCCTCGCTGATTTTTCATGCGAGAAAAGATTAAGGTTAAAGGTCAAACGACGTGCGGTCAAATCTCTCGCTCTCTCCCATTCCTTCCGAGTTTCTAACAATTTTCTCGTAAAGATAAGAAAGGAAGGGAAGTGGCCAGTGGTCAACGCGTTCACACGCTCGAAAACGCGTTCGGGCGATTGGACCCACTCGGGAGGTAAAAGGCATACGACTCTGCGGGGGGTCGACGGCATAGCTGAGCTACGTCACTGGGCCCACGAGTACGATATGCAGACACAAGTCTCTTACGCACATGAGGTGACCGGGATAACCAAGGGGGTCTGATTAGGCTGGGCCCGTTGTACGTATCGGGATATCGCGAGGGTCTTTCGGGAGTATTTTTACACCCGGTATATTATTCGCGCGTTGATTCTTTTTACGAGTACATCGCGTTACGAGGCTGTACGAGTAAATCTTATCCTCTCAATTAGCCGCTGTCGTTGATTAATTTACCGCCACTCGAGTCCTTCGCATCTCCTATACAAGATTTCATCGTCTCCTGAATAAGAAGAAGAAGAATGAAAAATAATAACGAGAATAACGAACAATAATTTTTACGAATAAATTAAACCTTCACGGGTCTATTCAAGCGGTATTGTCGTACGCGGTGAATTTGCGGATTAAAAATTATTCCCTCGAGTTTGAGAACGCGACGTGGGAAAATTGTAACCCGAGTTATTGACCCTGGAATGGTACACTTGTATTTTTTTTTTTTTTTTAACACCTAACTGTACACCGGGGCACAAATTTTCTTTTCTTGATCTTCTTCATTTTTAAAAGAGGAAAACGATGATACCATTTAAAACTTTTCAAAAATTCGAAAATTGTGTCGCAATTGGATCTGAAAGGGAAACAAAAAAATTGAAAATTGGCAAAATTCGGGAAGATTTGAAATCATCGTGGGGTTGCAGCGTACGTACTCCAGTTTACCGTTCCAGGAGTTAACGAGCGTCCATCTAGCATAGGACTTCGAGCTTTCAGTCCGTGGATTAAATTGTGGGGGCGAAGATGAGAGAAGGGGAAAAAAATAGACGAGGGACGTGTATCGATGAAAAAGTGGCCTGGGAGTCAGTGTGTCCCGACAAGCGAGTCACATCCCGACGGGGTGCCGAGTGCTAATTTATTTTTTACTCGAGAAAATGTTCGAGTTTGTTGTTGTCGGTGCCACGCGAGTTATACGATGTGGTACAAATTGATGGCTTCCTTCATTTTTTTTTTTTTTTTTTTTTTTTTATTACTTTTCCACCGGTACGCGTTTTGTACTATTATATAACAGAGGTGGGTAGGCATACGTATAATAGTCCATAGGCAAGAGCTCTGACCGCGGGTTACCACCACGTTACCTGGACACGTGGACGCATGTGTGCAACGCAGCAAGAGCTTTACACGTGTGTATGGATACGGGGAAAGGACGCGTATGCGGTCGTATTTTATTTTCACCTCAGAATCACCGCCCCCCCGCCGCGTTGAAAATGGGTTTGTAATTCGATGTTATTTGATAATCAAAGCTTCCTATATATACCGTCTTAACCCGCGTTCAACGCCGCCGTTCCACGACCATGATGCACTGCGCGCGGTGCAATTCCTCGGAATAATCTATCCCTTCAACATTCTAATTGAATCAACGAACACCGAGTCCTTTCTTCTCGTGCGACCCGTTATGTTTCATCGAAAATCGGCTTCTCTGTTTACATCAACGATTCGTGCACGCGTGTATGTACGTGTGGACGAACGACGATTGAAAAATCTCAATTATAAACGTCGACCTGCCGCTTATAACACTGCACTCATCGAACCTTCGTCAATATGACTGCTCTTCTGATTAAAAATCGTTATAACCACGCGTCTCTCCGCGTCCCGCGATCCTGCTAACCAAGACGAAGGCAATATCGTCGGTAATTTGTTGGATACGTAAAGGCGGGAAATTTATTCGGTGTATACGACCGTAAGCTCTTCGAAATAGCCTACGAAACAACTTCGCGCTGATCCAACGTTTCAAATTTTAAGTTAAACAGACATCGATTTCTATAATCTACGAATTAAGATCTGAAAAAGGAAGAAGTAATTTTCGCGTCAACTCCACACTCGAGCACATCAAATTTTTCAACCTAAACTGCGAGCAGACCAGACCGAATAATTATCGTAAATCGTGCCGACACACTTTTGCAGATTGGAAGAAGAGATATTGGCGGTAGCAAATATCTCGAAAACTTGTTTACGTAACAGAGATTCGACGTCTTCAGGTAGCGTTTGTCCCGGTGAATGACATCGGCGAAGCCGCAGTTTTGACCGAAAACGTACGCCCATACTTACAACGAGAGGTATAAAGAGAGGAGATTGTTCTTTTTCCGGTGCTTACACAGAGCCGTGAACGGCGTGACGACCCGGCTTAACCCCTACGCTCAACGCTTTTATTCGTATATAATTTTAGTAAAGTGCCAGACTTGACAGCCGGCCGAGCTAAGCACTGCCTCTCGCTGCATAGCCGAGCCGAATTCTCGACCTTTCCCCGATTTCGACCGCGAAGGAAATTTAGGCCTTAGCCCGGGTCACATTTCGAGGTCACCGCGGAAAGGAACCGTTAACCGGAACGGCGTTCGCGCCGCGTGTTTCTCGCCATTTTTTATTTTTATTTTATCTTTTTTTCTACACCTTCGGTGTTTCTCTTCTTCTAGAATTCGACCTTGACTTCCGAGCTTCCGAAAAGTGAGAGAAGCATCTGGGAGTCGGACCTCGATGACGTTTGATCTATGGCGTACAGGTGCAGCTTGGGTCCCTCTCCCTCAGCGGGGTCCGTAACTCTCTCTCTCTCTCTCTCTTTCTCTCTTTTAGTTGTAGCGATAGAACGTCGCAGAGACGGTCGATACGGCTTCGAGATCGTCGACAACGACGATAATTACCCACGCCACCTTTGACGACACGGAAGTTTACTCGGCTGCACCATCTTGAGCGTGTATACTAACGTACCTGCACCAGCGGTGCCGAGAGTTCGACGAGGATGCGGTAATCGAGGAGGTGGTCTCACAGTGGAGACAACGCCGAGCTTGGGACCGAGGATTTATCGCAGTATACGCGGTCAGCTGCACTGATCCTACTACGGAAAAGAAGGAGCCCCTCTGAATTTAATTATCGTATACTTCACTGGTACCATGGATTCGTCTTTGTCCCATGCCGTTGATATGAGATATCGAAGTTAGGTACGGGCGAAAATGCAAACCCAGTGCATGGAAATTCAAGAGAGACGAACAGGTCCGTGACGAGGAGAAGAAGAGAAGAGAAGAGAACGATGAGGACTTTACCGGGAACCAGGTTCTCCGAGAAGAAAACAGCCCGGTCAGGAATGCGATTTGTTTCCTCAAGCATCGTATTTTCTGCCAGGTTGCAGTTGTGCCGCGATCGTTGTCCGAGGAAAGAAGAGACGAGGTTTTATCGTTTCGTAATCGGCATGACTAATTAGCCGTAATAACGACACTGCGAGTGCTCACCGAAATGGACCAGAGGAAAAAAGGTCGGAGAAAAACTGCTGTTCCGTCGTCGGAAGAGGTTCACTTCCTGACTCGTGACGATCATTGGCGGTACGGAGCTTTACCATAAGGCGAACCATGGTCGAGTACGTCACGACGTTGGCTTGTTTCACCTGCGGCTCAGCTCTTCCTGAATCCAATGATTGCACTTCCCGTTCGTGGGTATGGGACGGTCGGTATATACATGCTACAATCAGCAATGAGCATCGCCAATAAATTTGAGTGATGGACGCCATCCGTCAGACATCGGTTATAGAACGGCGGCGTTGCCTGCGAGGAATCCAAGAACGCTGCTCCTCCGATCGGGCCGATCAGGAGAATAAGAACTCCTCGTGTCCGGTGGACATGGCCTGGGCGAAGGAGGCAGGTTTGACGAGACCACGGCCAGGTGGTCGCGTGTGCGACCGTCGAACTCGATCTGCGGAGACGGAGAAGGAGGTGCCTGCGCGTCACTCGCGTTAAAATAGCCGGTACCGGAGCATCGTCGCGGAGCAAGAAATCGGGGGGGTAAAAGAACGGCGGAAAAGCTCTGCAAGGGTGAGTTTATGGTCTGGTGCGATGATTTCTTCCCGGAACATCGTTCGCCGTAATTATTCGTTCGTGCAATCATTGACTGGGTTCGTTGGTTCCTTCTCGGCGCGTTCTCCAAGGCGCCGGGCACATTGTTCTTCTCTCACATCCAAAAAAATGGTTGGTTGATTCATTAGTAAAATGATGTCCCCGACAGAGCCAGATAAATGAATCGTAGGTTGTCTGCTGTTGGTAAGGTCTTCCAGTAATTGTTTGAAGGATATGCCGTGCGTAATTGTTGTTGGGATTGGTTACATTTATAAGACATGAATATGTTCAGCAATCGACCTCATTGGTTTTTAAAACGTTTATTACATTATATAAGCCACATGTTCTGAGCGATTCATCGCATTTGTTTGTTCTTTTCTTAAATGATTACACGCAACGCAACTTATTCCAATAAATGTGATAGTTCTGAGGAGGATTCCCACCAAAGGGCTGAAACGTCAAAATCTACGGATGTATTTTATTCACTGACCCTGGATAAGAAAAAAAAATCTGTAATTGACTATCCAGCTCACCGCAGTGAGAAGCAGTGAAGTGCAATGAGGTTGGATATGCAAAAGATTCCGGTACCCAGGAGGAATATCACTGCATCATGAGAGACTGCGAGAAACCTGAGGATAAAAAATAGCGATGCAGAAATTGAAATTGAAACCACTATGAAGCTTCCCTCGGGTTCTAACGCGTGATAGTCGGAGGTGAGCTGACCTCGGTTATGGAACACATCTCGGTTCATTCCGCGTGCAAATCGGTTCATCCTTAACCCCCTCGAACCTGCACAGTACCAGATCCATTTCGAATTGGCTATTACGGTTCGCCGGTCGTTTCGCGGGTTCTTGATCTTCTCGATCCTCAGCTTCGACCTCTTCTTCGAGACGAGTTAGTACGGGTGATAGGAAAGGTAAGAAGAGCATTCGGGTGAATTCCGCCTCAACTCTGACCCACCGACTATCCGTTAGTCTGTTATTCACCCGGCTCGAGGAAGAAGTCGGGGATGGGAAAATGAAACGAAAAAGAGACACACGGAGCCGGTAAGGGAAACGAAGAAGCTTGTTGAACCCAGGTGGAGGACGCTCGCGGCATCACCATGTTTGCGTCTTCACCTCGGCTCAAGGAGCACCGCGAGGAGCGTGTATCGTTTAATTGCTCCAAGGCTCTAATTGCCGTTTTTGCTCGCGTATTCCGACCATTAACGCGTTTCTCCTCTAGGACGCGCGCCGTCGTCGTTCAGCGCCGATCCGGAGCTCAACCACCCGTGGAACGGATCCTGCACAAGGTACGAGCTCGGGGCCCAAGGTATAGCTGCATCGCGTCGAGCCAGCAATCAGACCCGATATCATCGAAGACAGATATTTCATTCCCATTAGCTATGATTAATACTCGTCAAGTCGAGTTAATCGCCACGTCGTTCCTCGCTTGTATCCCCTCTCTCAAATTGCACCATTCGTTAAACGAGATGGACCCTGGGCTTGGTTCCCGGGGATTTTGATCCTGGTTTCTTTCTTTATTTCTTTTCTTCGGTCATCCAACTCGTGAGGAACCATCGCGGATTCGCCACTTCACCCCTCGATGCTTCTGACCCGAACCCGGAAGCTCGCGCCCAATCCAATCAGCGATCGAGGGAATCGAGGATCGATTACCGTTGGGCGAATTGAGCTATATCCCGCATGATCGGCTCGGTCTCGGTGCACGGGCAAGACTATTTCTCAATCGCAATTTCTGAGCCGCGTGGCCGCGTTTTTGCCTTGCACGTCGTTGGTGGTAATGATCCGTCGTCGGTTGCGCCTATTTTATCGACTTACGGTGGGCATATCCCGGCCGGCTGGCTGCCACGGCGTGTAACCAGCATCACGTACAACGCCGCCGTTCACCGATAAAATCCGTCGACCACTCTCGGCCGCCGATCCCGTCGGCGCTGGTCTCGCAAAAAATCGCGCTATTCGTTACCCGCGCGTAAGCGCTATTAAGTCGATCGGTGATCACCGATCCTTCACGCATCCGGAGCGTGCGTTCCGCGTACGCGCAAATCGTCGAAGGTCCGTCGATTCTCGGTTTAATTTTGAAATCTAAGTCAGCTCGGTGTTCGGATGATTCGACGATCGACGGATGGAAATCGGCGCCGATTTTAACGGTGTGCATTTGCAATCGACGAACCGCGACGCTTTGGATACGTTCGACGAGAGAATCGTTGACAAGTCGACTCTCGCGGTATTGAATTATACCGATAAATATGTTATACCTCGCAGTACCAGTGCAGGTGACAATTAGTAGACTATAAACGGATGCGAAGAAGGTACGTAGGTACATGACACGCGTGTTATAAAAATAATTACACACGTGTTACACGAAGCAAGATATTGTGGTCGGTTGAGGTGTCGATTTATACGTCTCACCGCTATCATTTGATTGGTACACGTCGATATCTTATCGCGGTAAATTACTGCCAACCGAAATAAAGGCGTCCTGAACCAGGTGCTGCGTCTCCTTGCATCGCCGCGTCTCGTATTCCTGTTAAAGACATTAATGAACAGTCGATCGCATGATTTACGGTGTCCTTGAGGATACGGGATGCTCTTCTCTACCGGCTACTTATCCAACGATTTTTACCGAAAAACTTAGAGAGAGGCGCCGGTCCACGTTTCGAGATCGGTGCGGTATAACGAGTATATATAAAGTAGAACAACCCTGCGGCGGGTATAATAAAGTTCTGTATCACTTCCCGAAAGATAAAAAAAGCGTCGGGTGTAGCGTTGTACATACATACACGTATGTACGTATGTGTATATCTGTTGCACCGTGGAAACGCGACGCTTCGTCTTCTTCCCGAGTCCGCATCCTCGACACGCTATTTGGGCGTGGATCAGCTGCGGTCTTGCGGGGCCGCATGCGGAGGTGATAACGCCTGGCAGTTAACGGGCGGCAGGTAACAGGCAGCATCGGGAGATAAACACTTACCCAGAAATATCGGGCCCCGAATGGATCACCGCTCTGAGATAGGGGCCCATTAGAAGCAGCCACGGAGCCATTTGACTCCTTCGACCGAATTACTTCACCGGAGGTGGCTATTCCTAATCGGATTTCCTGCCTCTTCGGTCCGACATTATGCCTCGTTACGGTTCAATCGGAGCTGGACACTCTCTCTTTCTCTATTTCTCTATTCATACGGAGGACCGAGAGATAGAGAGAGAGAGAGAGAGAGAGAGTCTGGGCGTCGGGACGATGGTTATCAGCCAACAAACAGCGGTAATCGATATACGAGGCTCCGGTATTTGGAGGCACGTGAATTAGAAGAAGCAAAATAAAAAGAAAATACCGAAGCACGCTACGTTTGTATACGGAACGAGTTCAAAGGGCCATCTTGGCCGAGTTATAAAACTTGAATGTGGACACGATTGGTTCAGCGTCGGTTTATACCTATAAGAGTGGAGAACGCGGCGCTTTGCTTCCATGCCTTCCTGCCTACTACAACCGGGGAATTTAAACGTTATTGGTAATAATGTTTTAATTAAGAAATACTGACGGAGCTTTGATTAAGCAGTAAATTCACTCGTGGGTAGGTACGTATTCTCACGTGACTTATATACCACGTCTGTATTACACGTGCGTGTGGATGCGCGTTGCACCTATTCTTACCCACACGTATCACGATCACCGACGACACGCGCATGCATGTACATATGCATGTAGCATTCATAAAAAGTAATGCTTTACGAAGACGGCTCGGTAGTAGTTTACAACGGAAATCTTAACTTCACCGCGTGCGGACGTCGTCTTGGTTATTAAAACACCTTATTATTTTTTACGACGGTTAATTTGTACCGCTGTTGTACCGTGTAGAATAGACGCGGTGGTGATTGTGCCGATTAATCTAAGAATTTCCTTCACCACCGAAAATCCCTGACTTACCAAGACTGGTGAAAAATGGCGTGAAATCCTGCTGTTACTTTGAATTGCTTCAACAATATCTGCTCACTCTTCGTTCGATTCACCAAAATCGATCCTGAAAGCACAACGAACTATCTTTCGAATATATTGTTTCATCACTGACGAATAACTTACCGACTTGATATTCTGCGATGCGATATTCTGTGTTGTAAATGAAATTCTCAACGAGGCTTAACGCTGAAAATCAAGGTTTTGCGATCTATGTATGTGTACTGCAATTGTTAGATGTGACTGTTACATTTCATGCTGTGCACTTTGTGACACTTACTCTTAAGGCAATGACAATGTCCAATTTAACAATTTTTCGGAGCGATTATTTGAAGACGATTTTTCAGTGAATCGATTCAACGGGAACCGATTCAGGAATTAATTCTTTGATAACGATGAATCTTTGTTGAGCATCGTTCAGTAATCGTGAATGGAAGAATTATTTGAAGTGACATTGACGTTGTTAACATATAAATTGATGCTACCGGTAGCCACTAAGTTGAAAATAATCGGTAAATTGGTAAAAATTAATCGATTAACCGATTATTTCATATTTTTGTGAAACGGTGCATTTGAGAAAAAAATTTATTAAATTTCAGTACGTAGTCTTAAGCGCGGAAAAGTTTTTTGATAATTTGTAGTTTCATTCAAAACATTTTTCAATTTCATGTAAAAATATTTATTTATTTATTCACTTCATACATCAAATAAGTGTACTTATTGTTAGTAATTAAGACAATGATAACAACTGATACTTTAATCACGTAAATTGATATCGTATTGCCTTGTTCATGGAAGTAATAAACAAAAACCGATTGTAAGAAAGGATGAAAAATAATCGATTTAATCAAAAATCGATTACGTTTGGTCATTATTAATTTGCCAGGTTCCTTTCGTGCACACTTCGAGCAATGATTCTTTTGTAAAAATCGAACGTTCAGCCCCTTGAATCGAAATTGACCACCTTGTAGATATACGATGCGTCTATCCGTGCATCTATCTTCAGGACGAGGCGGACGTTCGCCCTGAAAGCGTAACTAAAACCGTCGTGGGCCCCAAAGGGGTGTGTCCGAGAGGCTACCTCGATACCTCGAGCGCCTCCCCCGCCGTATCGCTTTAATTTTAAATTAAAATTCACGAACTGGTTCGAGTTTTTTCTTCGCCCAACATTGCGCGCCCCTTATCCCACCCCATCAACCGCCCACTCGGCATGACTCGTCGTCTTTCCAAATTGTTATTACGCCATCGGTTTCTTCTCGTTTCTCGCCGTTTCGTTACGTTCCAGCACAGCTTTGGTGTAATAATTTGAGGAAGATGAATCCTTCGAATCGTCGACTTTCATTTCCATACCTAGCTGCATACGTTGAGAAAAATTTCATTCGTCACAGTAACTAGAAAATTCAGTAAAACAGGTATCGTTAAAAAAACTGTTCGAATATTTTTGGAATTACGAAAAAAGAGCTACGCCTAACCATTTCGCGCTATTGTCGACCCTTTTTTGGTTATCGCAACGCAGAATCAGTTTCTGAGGTTTGCTCTAATTTTTTAGTTAAACAAGGCTTTAACGTCAATTTATCGTTGCACGAGCGTTAAATTTTCGCAACAGTTGCAAGAAAATATAGCAACACCGATCGTAGTGAGAAAGAATAGTAACGGATACTAGAAAACTAATTTTCATTTTCTACCTAGAACTATATTTTTCGATTGTGGTAAAAAATGAAAGTAAGCTAAAAATTTCTCTCAGTGTACGTCTCGTGGGATCACCAAGCACACAAAGAGGGCAGAAACCGGGGCTGTGATCATTAATTAGACGCCCACACGTAATCGGAAACGGGCATGGGACCACGGACCCACGTGCGTAATAACCTATATGGGGAAGCGGGTGTACGGATCGGAGGAATGGCAAGGAGAATGAGGATTCATTTGCCTCCCGTAATGAAACCCGCCTCTCCGCCCCTCTTCGGGCCCCGATTGCTCCCGCTGCACGCAACCCAGCCGAACACGCCCGCCGCCATCAGCGCTTCGGGGCAGGTGTAAGTCCCCGACTCTTGTATATAAGGTATATACACCTTGGCACCACCTCGGACCCGTCAGACTTCAATGAAATTAGTTTTCTCTCATGGGCCGATGCCCTGGTTCATGGGTAAATGGTTCAGCCTCTCGATGCCTCGCCGTACTCGCTCTGAAGAATGTTGACTTTTTACAAACAAAATTCTACTCCCACCAGTCAATTTTACCAACCAAAAAAATTGCTCAAAGTATTTTTCATACTTCATATACATATATACAAAAAAAAACGTTTCTTTTCCTCTTGGTAAAACTTTCGGTATGTTTTAAATTATTGTAATCAAGTCTTGTCATATTCGATCCAAAGGTAAGAAAATTTTCCGACACTTGACAATAGATTCATGTTCATTTTCTAGGTTTTGTTGTTCAATAGCGATTTTGTCATTGTATACATAAATACATGTTTCTTTTATTTTCCTAACTTTAAAACACCATAGCGTCAATTTCCAACCTTTTGGCATCGATTACTTACACCGAAGTTAAAAATTCGTCAAGAACAAACAGCGATAACAATTAGGAGTACGAGTTCACGGATGAGTTTGAGGATAAGATAAGGTTTCTCCTCCAGTTTCGTCCTGTTAAAAAAAAGGACACCGGTCACACGTCGCGCTGCACGCAGGCAGGATTTAATTCAGGAGTGGCTGCGGAGCTTTCTGTTCCGTGCGAGGCCGATACTGTAACGCGAGGTCACAGCCGGCGTGTATCTCTTCACGTGCATCTCCATCTCCCTCTCGCCCTCTCTGGCCCTCTCTCGCTCTCTCCGGGCGAAGCTGCGGGGCTGAAAACTCAATTACAGTTTAATGAATTGGCGGTGGAAGTTCTCGGAGCGGTTTCTTCGGGGCGAAGCAGATAACGAGACGGAGCCGAGCGCAATAATACCCCGTAAGATCTCGAGATACGCCGTTCTGATCGCGCCAATCGATCCCGCGCCAGATATCGACTCCGCATCGGCTATCCTTCTTACGAACACGAGTCGCCTCGGCAGGCGAACATCGGTGAGAAGTACGGGAAGTACGGTAAAAGCTCTTTAAGCCACCGGTCTCGGGCCTGCGAAGCTGAAAATACCCGAAACGAGGACTTCTGGAGGTGAGTGGTTGGCAAAGAATCGACGCTCTTCGGTCGATTTACTAAAATCGTTATCCAAGCTTTTATTGTTATGATTTCGGTATTTTATATTGAGTGGGGTTGAAATTAAGAATTTAAAAAGTTCTGAAAGCGCCGAATTACGATTTTTTTCGTGGCGAAACTTGAAGTAAAGAAACGGAACTTTGACCGAACATCAAAGTTTCCAATGGTCCGAAACCGGACCCTTAAAGTTCCAAATGTGCAAAGTTTTGAAAGGATAAAATCCCGAAAAGACGCAAGTTCGACAAGTCACAGTTCCGAAACTGCGAAAATGAGAAAATTTTTAAATCTGAAACATCGGAATTTCGAAAGATCGAAGATTTTCAGTACCGTGAATTTTTGGCTTGGTGAAATTTCATCACTTTGATTTTTCTTTGCTTCGGATTGTCGATATTTTTACGTTCGGAATCCCGGTCATTCAGTCTTTCGGGTTTTCTGATTGTATTTTAATTTTCGGAATTTTACTTCATCGAAACTTTACTTTTCAGAACTTTGCTCTATCGTAACTTGATTATTCGAAATCTTGCATATCGGAACTTTGGGCCGAACATTCGAAACTTTATTGTATCTTCAAAGTTAGATTTATTTACTTCAAGTTTCACCACCAAATAATTCGTTATTAGTCGCTTCCGGAACCTTTTAAATTCGAAAATTCAACCCCGCCCCTTTTATACTTCCGTTTTCGAACCTCATCAAATTCAAAGAGGCAAATAACGAGCGGTAACTCAGCGAGCTTTTACCGCACAACGATTTCGAGGGGCTGATACAAGGAGGTTTAACTATTCGGTTTGAGCACGCCTTTTATTTCACCTGTCATCGGATCGCAGCTACGAAAATCCCTTATTCGCGAGCGGGTCGTCAGCGTTATTTATCGAGACAATTCACCGGCGAATTTTAAGCGATACTGCAGGTGAAGTATGCGACGCTGTTTTTTACGTCTACTGCACGCGGTTCACGTTTACGGTCGATTTTTCAGCCGCACTTGTTCCCCGGTATCCGTAGTTAGGTACTCGCGGTCCTTTTTTCGGGACCCATGAAGTCACCTCCGGCAACGCAACGCGTTTATAAGGCCCATTCGCTGCTGTTTAATTGGGTTACGGTAGAGAAAATCGTACGCGGCGGGTGATTCGGACGTTTTTTACAATCCTCCATTTTTTTTATGGGCTACATTTTAGGCTCTCCGATCTCCACACGGGCGAAATTATATCTCCCAATCGGCACCGTTTTATAGGGCTTAACAGCAGCTCTCTTCCCTGCCCGATCCGATGTTATAAGGAAATGCCGTACCTCCCGTACACATACACGGTGTAAATAAATAATTATCCGACAACTTTTTAACGGGCCATATCCTGAGGGAGATGCGGGGAGTTCACGGCGTTCGCAGAAGTGAAGAAGAGAAGAAGAAGGACCGAGAGAAGTGCATATGAGAGCAAAACTTGGCTATATACCCAATTAACTTTTTACCACAAAATAAAGACAGTAAAAATGGAAAGGAAACGAAACGAAGAGGCAGGATTGAAAAAGAAAATACATGATGCAAGGTGGAAAAAGACGCAATAAAATACGCACAAGAAGGAAAGAAAGAAATACACTTGTCGTACCACGGCTGAATCCAACAGCACGAGGAAGAGAAAGGCAAATTAAGTTGCAAAACGATGAAATCGTCCGTCGAATCTATCAATTGCGCCCGATCCATGAACGCCAGGTAATTTCTTACCGCGCCGCTAAGTAGATTGTTGTTTTACTTCTACTTACGTTCGTCTGGTTTTGCATGCGTTGTTTATTTAACCGAGAAATCCTACATTGACCCTCTGAGTCCTGAAAATTCAAGAACAAACCTTCCTTGAACCTTCAACTCCTAAAAATTGAAGTACCAAACTCTACTTTTTTTTTGACGCTATTCAATCTACAGCTCCTCCATTGGATCTGTAACTCCTCCTCTAAAAATGTATTATTACAGCGACATTTGAGTATTCGCAATGAATAATCCAGGGGCTATTTAGACATAATTTTGATAAGTTTCAATAACATTTTAAAATTAAGTATCGCATTTCAACTGTATTTATTCAAGGTTCTTACAAATACAAAAATGCTTTTAACGAGAGGAGCTTCAAGTTGACACAAATATAAAGTTCTTAAATTTGTTAGTACATTGAACCAGAATTAGATGATAGTTATAAACTCTATAAAGTCTGATTAAAAATAATCTATTATTAAATATCTAAAATGAATACAATTATTACATCCAAATCGACGGACCTTTATCAGCGGGGTAGGGTTTTCGGCGTTAAAAAAAGGCTTCAAGCAAGCAGGCTTACCTCTGAAGGGTTAAAGGAGGTTCTAAACAGACCGTACTTTGACCTTAAGCTTGATAAATCGGGAAATTACGAACATTTCTAGCGTCTGCTATTGCATTGAAATAGAATCTAGTTTACTGTCTTAACCCTAGTAACTTTACCCCGGAACCAAATTTAACCTACAATTTTAAAGTCAACGTGCTTGAATCAGGGTAGTTTGAGCAAGTAAAATAAAGAATGTATATAACATATTGTTTTACTTTTTTTGCTTCAAGAACTTCTTCCGCATCCTCCATCATTTTTTACTAAAACTAAGATTGGATTCTATTTCTGAATTGTTAAATTTTGTCTCAGGATTTCGTTCAAACCTTATCTGTGAATAACGTAATGTTGTGTACAGTAATAACATTCCAAAGTTGGCTGGGTTCTGGGTAACCCCGTGTGAATAATGTGAAAGTTTCCATAGGTGTAAGTGGCTACACTGAGAGAAATTTTTAGTCCCGGTAACCGCTCAGTCCTTAACTATTTCCATTTTTTACCACAATCGAAAAATATAGTTCTAGGTAGAAAATGAAAATTAGTTTTCTAGCCGTTACCGGAAAGTCTGGAATCCGTTACTATTCTTTCTCATTACGATCGCTGTTGCTATATTTTCTTGCAACTGTTGCGAAAATTTAACGCTCGTGCAACGATAAATTGACGTTAAAGCCTTGTTTAACTAAAAAAGTAGAGTAAACCTTGCAATAACCAAAAAAGGATCGACAATGGCGCAAATTGTTTAAGCATACCTCGTTTTTCGTAATTCCAACAATATTCGAACAGTTTTTTTAACGATACCTGTTTTACTCAATTTTTCTAGTCACTGTAACAAATGAAATTTTTGTCAGTGTAGGGTTAATATAACGTTTGAGGTAAGCGCTAAATTTCAACTCGGACATACCCAGGCACATAACGACTCGGATATCGTATCGTATCGAATTAGAACGGCTAGCACGACGATTAGCGCCTAAGCAGACTTTCCCAAACTACGTGAGATTTCGAAGAATTGGCAAACTCGGGTCTTCCGAGTCTCGGTGTCTCGGCGGAGTGTAAAACACGAGCGAAAAGATGCGATATCGCGAAACTCGTTGTCGAGTCGAGCAGTCTAGGCGGGTGGCGAGCGAAATTATTTCACGGGGCGAGATAATGGGAACGCATTGTTCACCGCTGGTGTATACGAGTCCTTGCGATACACTCGGGTATAAACAACGGATCGAGAGATAGCAGCCTGCAACCTCTCGATGGGCAAAGACTCGATTAAGCTATTCCAGATAGGCCGCGGGCGTAGGCCGCGATCGCTGCGGTCTCGCAATCAGAACGCGCGCGTATACTTTGCGAAAAACCGAAGGCGGAACAAGCCGCGCTCTTTCCAAAAGGGAACGAGCGTTAATAAAAAAGGGGAAGCGAGAGGGAGAAAGAGATATACGGACAGTCGCGAAGCACCCACGCGCGCATTGTACTCTGTGAGAAAAGTATCCCAAGAATTGTACCTCAACTTTCGCTTAAGGTCAAGATAAACCGTTAAAAACGTCAGCGTGACCATTAAAATGGTAAATACTACCATATTTTCGTTAACTCAAGCCGTAAATCAAGCTTCACGCCTTGCGCAACGCCGCATGCATAGAAACCCTGGCGGATTCTTTCCCCGCCGTGTTGTTAGAGTCTCTTTTTTAGTGGATTCTCGAATCGGTGACATTAGAGTGATATTTCAGATAATCGCTCAAATTCCACTCAATTATTCGACGTAGTTGTTGAAATTTTTTTACTGCGGTTTTACCAAAATTATACTCGAAAAATCCACCCTGGTATTACCAAAGTAACACTAATAAGTTTTTTTTTTGGAAATATAAAATGTCCGCGTTATTTAACTTCAGTAGATTTCAAGCGTGATTACAATTACAAGTGTGAATTTAGAATTCAGTGTAATTTTAGTAGATTAAGAAATCTGTTTGATTTCAGTGCTATGCTAATGGCATGGTCGAAATTTTTTATTTCAGTGATTTTTCGGTGGGACTCTGGTACACTTTTACAATGAAGATACAATGTAAAAAATTCTCAACCACACCGTGAAATCTAAGTGTAATCAAAACGAAACACAAGTGTATCCGCCCAGGAAAAGTTAATCTTGATGAAAAAAAATTGTCCCGAGTGAGAGAGATAATATCAGATTTTTATTTTACGTAACTGATTTGAAACTTCTCCAATAAATAATTTTGCAAACGTGTGTCGTAATAGTAAAATAAAAAGCATGACGCTCGAAAATATAAAACAAATATACAGATCCTTGTTAATTTTTCAGCAGATTTTTCGCGCTCCACAAACACGCCGCACGTCATCGCGTGCGGTTTCACGATCGGGAAACCGTGGTGAAAGATGAAGCGTTCCAGTTTGCGGGATCGGACTAGCGGAATGGACCGCGACGAGCTCTCGCATAATCTTTGGGGGGCTTTGACCCGCGACTTTGTCCGGTGCATCGGATCGCCTCGCGGTCGTCGGAGAGTCGAGTTTATCTCCGGTGGGGACATCGGCGTATAACCTACGTTCCTCCTACGCCAACACGCTGAATCCTCCTGCCGTAGCGGAACTCTCAGTCTTCATCTACGAGTCGCGAGAGGCTGGAACGAAGCGGATGGAAAATACAGAGAGAACTGTAACCTGCCGACTGTAGCGTGCGTGGCTCGGAGCTCGATGGGCATGTAGACCCTATCGGTCCCCGCCCACGCAATTCGATTCCTTCGCTACTTTCAGGGCCGCCCGGTTATTCGCACGATTTTGCGGGACGCTTCTCTCTCCGCGGATCCTCTGGACCGTCCGAGTCTGCAAAGTCACTCAACTTCTCTTTCCCACGAGGAGAAGGAGGCTCTACGGTAAGATTTGCACTCGGGAATCCTTGCCGCACTTGTCACTCGACCGATACTCGACCGTCGTCCGATGTTTCAATCCGCTGTACGGTGCGACATCGCGAAGAATATGAAAACCGGAAATTGGACACCGATTTTTCATTTACTACAAGTTTGCCTAGAGTTTCATTAGTTTCATCCAAATTAAATGTCAGTCAACGACGTTTGTCCGAATGCCGAATCAAAGGACGGTCTTTAAATGACTGAGCAGCGTTTAGAAAATCGATTAAATTCGATAGAACGTCTTTCTCGAGGTTATACTCGAACTCGAGGATACTTTCATCCCTCGGAAGTTGAGTTTAAAATGAAAAGCTCGCACGAGGTTCGATGAAAATATCCTTTGGTACTCATTTCACATAAAAATTAAAACTATTCTCTTTTACGGTTCACGAGTAACTGACTTCAATGAAGTACTGATAGTAAAGTGAATCAATTTACACATACAAAATTCAGCCGACGTACACGATACACCTGATTTTCAGGAAATTTATTGAACAAATAAATTCCGCGTTGAAATCCGATGTGAGATTGACCCCGCAAGGAAGAGAATCCATCGGATAAGCGGTGCACTTGTGTAAAAGCATCCAGTCTCAACTCTGAAATAAAAGTCGTCAGGGTGGAAGATACCAATGCGCGTGAAGTGTTCGAGCACCAATATCCGTAGGCAAATGTAAAGCGTTACCGATTTTAACGGCGACTCTAAATAACCGAGAAGGGGGCTGATGGGGGAGCTTTAGATAAGCGGGAAATGTTTATCGGCGCGTGTTATGTCACGCAAATGCGTCCAGATTTATTCACCCGGAATTTACCAATGCTAACGCTAGATAAATCGATGCTCAACTTTGAGTGCTGTCCGAACGCTTTCGGTTATCTAAATTGGATCAGAATCGATGTCTACATGCCCACGCGCGTCCCTTTTGCTCCTTGATCCCGTAAACCAGCACCTGTTGATATTTTCCTCGCCCCTGGATCCCCCGCCCGTCAAAACATTCGCAAATCATCCCCTCCACTCGGTCCGTGTACATCCGGCTAGACAAGTTTTCCAAAGAAAATTTATCGAGAGCGAACTCCAGACGATCCTTGAATTCCTTTCGAGAACATTGTTACGGACCAAATTTGTCACTCCAAAACGAGAGTGAGAAAGGTGATACACTGGAGTGTTTGAAAAAATAATAATTTGCGATTTTCTACCATAGCATCCCGTAAAAAGTTTGGTCAGATTAAAAAAAAGATGAGCGATTTACGTTATGTGGAAAATCGAGCTTAGTTGATTTTTACTTTTTTACATTCTTTGCGAATCTACGAAGTATCGTGAATGAAGTTTTTTTATTTTTGTATTGCTTACATCAATCTTAACATCAATTTACGTCACAATGAAGACCAACACATGTAATATCAAGCCTCCAGTTGATGTTTTAGAAATGTATGTACCTGACGACCTTTTCACTATTAATGCAATCTCATAAAATAGTTATCATTTTTAATTGAGGTGAATAACTCATGAAAGAAATAGCGATTGAAGTGCTACTACGTGTTTTTTGATAAATTTTTTTAAAAAATATTAAAAGAAAGTAAAAACTCAAATGAGCGCGCTTCCACGTGACGTAGAACGCTGAAACTTTTGACAGAATCATTCTTTCGACCCAAACAAACTTTTTAGGGCGTGCCACGGTGGAAAATCGCAAATTATATTTTCTTGAAACACCCCAATGATACACGCAGCTTTATTCACCCGGAGGCAAATGCTGGCATGACTCAATAAAGTGGAGGTACATTTTAAGCGCGCATCATGCGCGCGATGGTCCGCGGGCGTCTAGGTGGTCCCATGGGGGTTATTATCACCGTAATTGGATGATAATTCAAGACGGTGTTGCCATTTCAATATATCTCACTCTAATTATACACGCCCGAAGGGGGTCTCCGGTCCTGCCTGTATAAACGCCGATGGAAATTACAAATAATTTTAAAACGCGTGTTTATATTCATGGACACGTATGTGTCCCCTCGAGAGGAGAGGAGAGGAGAGGAAAGGACCGACTTTCCATGTATATTAACCGTCCGACGAATAGGCACACAAGTTGAATTTTACACGTAACACGAGACGCACGCGTTTGTCCGAACCAACCGTATACATGCATGCATACCCATCAACGTTGCTTATTGATTGAAATTTATGTCTCATCGTAAAACATGCCTACGTACCTACCACTCTCTCACCGATTCCCTCTTTCCGCGACCCGCGCATCTCGCTCACCTTCGGAAACACCGCGGGAAAGAGACAAAGACGGAAATGATGACAGGGAAATGAAGGCGCGAGAGCTGATCCTCAGGATCGATCACATCTGTGTATCAACAGTCTTCAAAAACGGGGGATCAAGGTGTTCTCGCCATGGATCGGTCACCCGTTCGTTCGTGGACCAGGTGGCACCGACTTCCGGAAGGCGCGACGAGCCCGCGAGTCTGGTAGGACGGAGGGCCCGGTTGGGCCCGATACTTTTACGTTGTTTGGTAAGAATTAGCACGAGGCACGTTGAGTCCCGTAGCGTTAAACAATAGCGGAATGTCAGGCGGGGTCTCCGGCCCACGCCCGCGAGCGTTGGTGAAGTTTCTCCTCTCCGGGGTCTCTCCGTTATCCGGGGACCAGTCGCCGCTCTCTTCCTTTGTGGAATATTTCGTCATCCGATTAGCGTCCTGGCACTAATTACCCACACACGCGCCCCGAGCTCCTCGTCCTCCAGCCGTGGTTAGGCTCTCCTCACAATGGACTCGAAGCACATGCGGTACGCTGATGCGGAATTCCTGAAATCGGACCCGCGTCCAGTCGCTGTGACACGGAGACGCCCGAGTCGTCGAAACGGGAATCCAGAGGATGGATGTCGCAGGCGGATTTGGGACGAGGCACGGTACAATCCGTGGGTGATCGCTTCGTCGTGTGCACGGTTCTTGAGACGGGGTCACGCGGCGGCCTTCCAAGGCAACGCGGAGATGAACGCGCGGCTGCCCACGTATAGTCATATTCTTATCCGACTATCGCCAAGACGCGATGGACCACCTGGCGATTGTTCGCTCCTCGGATCTCTACGCGAAGCGAGCTTTTTCAACACGGTCCAACGTTCGTGAGTCACGCGTGCCGCGGTGTTGGCGGCGTGACGATGTCGGTGAACGGCGCGTCGGTATAATGGTGTTACGAAATCGCGTGAAGAACGAAGAAAACTTGATGAATTTTCTACCTCGGATCCGCGTCTATGAGAACGTGTACGATTGTTGGAACACTTCGTTCAATCCAATGTCATCCGGTCCATCGATGCTGATTTCTACTGCTCCGCTGGCTACTGCCCTGAATTATTCAATGATATCTACTATTTATTCTCGACCTTATCTTTAACCTCCTAAAACTATACGCTTTCATTCACCATTTCAGGTGTTCGAACGCTGCGTCTACCCATGTAATCAAGGGATCGAAAAAATATGAGAACCATGAGTGTGGATAGCGGTTAGAAGTCGTTATTTTCATCTTCTGCCGGCTCGTGGAATCAGAAGATTGCAATACCAAGTTCGGATACGAGAATTCCTCGAGCTTAAGCAAATCGTGTACCTGATCTGGAAAATCATTGGCAAAGAGATCTGTCGAGGGCGAACGAGGTAGCTACAAAGTATCTCATTACTGTCGGAGGACCGTTCGAGAAAATCTTGATGGTGTTTTAAGTGCATAACGTCGAGGACGGATCAGGGATGCAGCTATGCGACGGGCGAGAGAGCGGAATAGAGCTGTGTAAGACGATGCTGCAGTTATTCCTCCGTAGCGCTACTAACAAGCAAAACAATGATACGTCAATGATTTATAGCCGGTGGCGAGCTAATACAGACATAAACGGATCGGCTATTACCGGACGGCGTGTTTGAAGTTGAGCTTCCACGTCGCTCGTCCTGACGAGTCGAGAACCTCCGTCCATCCTGTCTCTCCATCCGTCTTCCGCAATCGCATGCTCCGCCGCGTATTCATCCCGATGTCCGTGTATTCATTCCACCGCTCGCTGAAGAAATTTGAAAACGTCGATGTCCGATCCTTGGATGCGGCGTTTTCCTTGCTGCAAGCTTACACTCACGTTCTCCACACTACTCGAAAGCTTCAAGGATAACTCTCGACCGCTGCCTTGTGCCAAAATGTCGAACTTCGAAGTGCCAGAAGAGAAGTTCTTGGAGCATAAAGTATTCATCTGAATTTCCGCTTTCCGTGAACATTTTAGGAGCTGCTTATGCGCGTTTACTTCCGACGGTAATTCATCATCTATACAAGTTCCACGATCCTTCATACGGCAAAATTTTCTCACGTGACACGAAGATTCAGCGAGGTTATATACCTCCTCGAAAAAAACTGCACCTACAGGTTATTCAAATCAATGATACATAAACAAGGACCCGTTGACCCGAAGGGCAATAAACAGCAGCCTACATACCAAGTTCCCATTACAAAAGCTGCACCGTCACCCGGACTACGTGCCAGTCCAGATGGGGTTCCGTTTCCTCGAGGGGTCAGGGTGTGGGAAAAACTCCCTAATGCAGCGTCCGTGTGTGGGTCTAATGTTCTGAACTTGTGGGGAAGATGATGATGAAGACGAAGAAGGAGGTGGAGGAGCAGAAGCTGCCACCCGGATACTCCAACCGGAACTGAAGTTACCGTGACCCAAAATAATCTCCTCATTGTTGTTACTCGAAAGCCAGACACAGCATGGGGGAGAGGGTGGGGGGGCAAACCAGGCGCTATTACATCCCTTTGTTGCCGGGGGACTTTGGAGGAGAAGGGGTCGAAAGTGGTTGGAAAAGAAATAAGCTTTGTGAAAAAAGCTCTCATACTGTCCCTTTTCTCAGCGCGGAAGATGGGGCCCCGAATTATCGGCGAAATCGGTCTTCTCCATATTTCGCCGTACGCCGACTCGTCTCGTCGCCGGTTAAATAAGAGCAAAATAATCGCGACGTCACGGCGTCGCGTCGCGTCGCTCCGGGCTGCGCGTATCTCGTTTGCTCGTGACATTTTCGTCGAGGTATATTACACGCGTTGTACGGGCGTATCGATGTGTGGAGATTTATTTTTTTATTTCTCTTCTTACAACAAGTCTCGGAGCTCGGCGTGATCTTATCAATAGGATTATGGACAGATATGTATATACATGGGTGTAGATATGGGTGTATTTTATGCAAAGGTAACGAGAGGATCGAGAATCGAGCCCGAAGACGAGCGGGGACCCCGCCCAAGGTCTGTGTTTGCGTATATATATATGTATGAATCCGTGTGTACACAATTCTGTTCCCACGGTTTACCTCAAACTCATATTTAAAACTGAAAGCTCTCGGGGCCCTATAAAATCACTGGTTAATTACCTAGTTGACACATGGCCCGCACCGACTCAACTCGTTATGCTCATATATGTACGTACCTACGGGAATGTGTGTATACGGATTTAATGATCGAGGAAAAGATGTCAGTCGAAATTAGGAGCCAAAAACAGTGTACAGGTCTACCGAAATCGACGATCGTTCTCTCGGCTACCGCCTGCTTTGCTCCTCTTCGTCAGTCTCTCAAAGGGCTCCCCGCGGGTTTGTTTATAAATACGATACGGCTGAAGGAGCCAGGCCGAAGGGTCTTGCTTTTCGGGACCTGCACCTGGCCCCGAACGTGACGTCGGACGGCGTCTTGCGGGCCCCTCGGGACCCACCTAAAGAAGGGCAGGCCGAAGGTCCGTTACACTCGACACGTCACATTATTACGTCACAGTGACAGCGCAGGGGCAGATGCCGAGATGAAATAGACGCGAGGCCAGATGCGGAGACGATCCCGGGCCTTAAATCTCCGATCGCATCTCGCAGGTCTCTTTTATAAATTCGTCATCCCGTACCCCGTACCTACCTTATACGCGTACTGCAGCGGTAAGTCAGCTTCTCAAATTTCTTGTAGGCATTATATATTTATGCACACGCCGGTGTAATATATTTGACTATAGGTGGACGGACACCTCGATGCCTGGATGAGGATTCTCAACGCGATCTCATCGGATTCTGTGCGCAGAGCATAGGTATAGATTTATAAACGACCTCGAGCACGGCGGCCGATAACGATCTAAAATAAATACAAACGATATCTTATACCCACGATGATGTAGTAAACTTTTGAATGAAGTGAAATTTAATTAAACGATCTACCGATCTCGACTCTGCAGGTTTCGATACCCCTGATCTGCACTCTCCGCGCCGATGCCCTGTGCCTCGACGTTTCTTATTCTAATTTATCGCGATGACCGGACCCCACGTGTCTTTCTTCACGACTTCGGCTTGTCGAGGTATACGTTACTACCTTCGGGCTCCTCTGACAAACAGCCACGTGCTACGACCGTACCGCGACAAGAACAGCTCAAATTTTAATCACCGGTACCTAACGCGACGCACCGGAGAAAATCACCAGACTTCTCCGGTTACGGTGCTAAACAGAGTCGGATAATAAAAACGATTCCCATAGATTCGATGCAGGGTATTTCAGCCATCTTGCAGGGGCTGCCGATTCTTCGTCAAATTGGTGTGAAACACTCTTGACACGAGGAACGTAATTTCCCGGTGAACCCAGTGTAGATGATTACGCGATAGGGACCAGACACATTTGCAAAATCCAGCGGTAAAGCCGCTTTCAACTTTTGTTGCACGGTCAAAAATCGGCAGCGACCTAATACGAGTGAGAAGAAACACGGTTGGTCCCGAGTCTGTTAATAGCAAAGGAGATAAAAGGCGATTTGGATCTTTTACGTCAATCAGCAGGTGCATCGCTGACCAATGAAAGATGGAACGGACTCGGGCATTATAAACGAGCAAAGCGAGGGATGATAGTGAACAGCGTCAAGAACTCGCCCGCGCGTGGTTTAATCTCAATGAAATCGGCTCTGCGGGTACATTATACGTCGATCCGGAGCATTGCTGGACTCGAGTCGAAGGGACAAGTCTCCCGGCATGGGAGGTCTCCGGTTACGAATCGTGTTTTAATA
The DNA here is from genome assembly GCF_021901455.1 of Neodiprion lecontei. Taxonomy (NCBI): domain Eukaryota; kingdom Metazoa; phylum Arthropoda; class Insecta; order Hymenoptera; family Diprionidae; genus Neodiprion; species Neodiprion lecontei. The sequence goes on along the minus strand of NC_060261.1, from coordinate 4,783,164 downwards.
AGTCGCGAGTTGATAAGTATTAAGTAAGGCGATTAACCCGTCTTAGTGTACATCCGTGAAAATAACCGAGAAATATCTGCTTCCAACGCAACTGTTATTCGTCTTCCAAAACTGTGACCATATACATGCACTCTCGATTCCGATCTCTACAATTCGGAAATCGGCACCAGTGTTGATTTCACTGCCGATTCGGCTGTTGAAAATCAAATTACATGCCACTATATGATAGTTCCTGATCTCGACATACTACTGGATATCTTCCGATGAATGGTATGTTCAACCGTTACAGATGTTCGCCTCTAGAAATCGGTACGGAAATCAAGATCAGCCTAGAAAACGATCGTGAGTCACAGGATTGCAAATTTTTAAGGCGGTGATCACAACCAAAAAGAACTCCGAATAAAGAGGAGAAAGCGATTAGCGTGCGGCGCACATCGCGCCGATTGCCCAACGTCGAGACTCTTCTTCTCCTTCCACTTGTCCTTCGGTTCAGCCGCAAGGCTAATACCCGTGGTTCACGAGTTCACGCCGTAACTCTTGGAAAGGTATTGCGGAATAGGTGGAAACGACCTTCGCCGTTGAACGACGACGACGACGACGACGACGTGGAGGACGATGGGCCGATCGGTAGACTAGGAAGCGTCTAGATTATACATTCTACGAGAAAGTCAAGCCGTTTAAAAATTCAAAACGGTACGTCCTCAATCGGCCGATGGGATAGTGGCTCTCAAGCAGCGGGGCTTCGAACCTTGTTCAAAATGTCCGATTAATGGTGTTCCCTCGGTCGATTCAAACCTGGCGCCGGTTCGTCTATCGCCGACACTGCGTATCCAAGAAGGTTAAAAGTGAAGCGAACGACAAGCTTTGCTTACGATTTATACACAGGATAACCATTCTTAGCCAGGTTAATTATCGCACGCGACTTGCCTCATCGACTGTCGTACCTACTCTTTCCCTACCTAACATCGCTTCGTGATGTTCGAGATTTCCTCTTCGAAACCGGCCACGTTTAGGTAATTCTTTTTCAAAGATGTCTGCACTTCCAGTTTGAGATGATCAATCCAAAGCCGATGGACGCTCGCATCCAATACTCAAGATCCGACGTCACTCCAACCGAACATTTTTCGAAGGCAGGTGTGACGCGAGGTGATATTTGTGACGCAATGGAAGTGGGACTGACGCACAATGAGGATCGCATCGAGGGGTAAGTAAGAAGAAATTTCATTGGGGGATCTTCAAGGGGAAAGGATACCCAAAGACCGGATGGCGGAAGATGCGCGATGGGAGTTCACGCATTCCCACACTGGAATTAAATCTGGCCCAGCACAAAGTCTCGGGGAACGAAGAAGGGGGACTTGGCCCGCAGATGCACGTGACGTAAGAGTGCGGTACCATGGCTTTCCGATCGAGGGTGTGACGTAGGAGAGGCATATTTTTTGGCGGGAACAGGAGAACGCAAGGTGCACACAGCCTGCGCATTTCCCACAAACGGAACTCCTGTCGCTCGGGGGGGATTCGATCGACGACGTCAGGCTGAATCAAACCAGATTTCAGACCTCGCTGGTTCCACCTGGTCGTGGGAGCTCCGGTGCTCTCTTAATGTTCCCCGTCTCAACCGCCGCTCCGGGACTCGTCATAAACGAGAACACCCTCTCGATCGGGTTCCAGAATTTGCATACCAAGCAGGTTGCGCCGGTTATACTCCAGCACTCGAATTACTCGGGCGAAGAAAGCGCTTATTTCAAAGAATCCCGTATCACCCCACGTGCTCGAGCTGTGGGTACGTCCATGTGTTCACATCCGGGCAATTGGATTCGATTCGACGGTTAGCAACTGAAAGCCGCTTTACGTGCAATGTCGAAAGTCTGTCCAGAAAATTCTGCGTTTCGTATATCTTCCAGATCCGGGGCTTCCCCAATGACGAGAGGAGCGTAGAGCCTTGAAATCCACTGTTCCAATTTCTGGGAATAATTCTGAGGCTCGATTGCTATTCGAAAATCAGGTGCACGAGACGAGAGCAAGTTCGGCAATTTGTCTATGGATGTAAGTCACCGGCATCGGAGGTAATCTTGATTTTTGATCGGCTCCTTATCCGGGTGGATTTGTCTAGGTGAGGTACAGACGGTGGAAGGTGGTGGACAGTGGGAAGCCTGAAGGCTGGGTGGAAGGAATAAGTACGCAGTCGTTGCATCTCTTATACGATGACGATACCATCGATGTATAATAAATCGTTTCCCATCTGCATTTCTAATCTCACCTGCGAGTTATACGGGAGTATAATAATGTACATTCCGAGTGCTTGCATTCTACATACGTCACTCAATGTAGTGGCCAATGCATTACAGAGAAAAACTCGGTGCCAAGGCCCGCGGGTGTATACACGAAAATTTGCAAACTCGCTTGCCTCTTTATACCATTTACATAAATCCACGCGACTCGACATCCCGCCATCCCCACCACCGTCACGTGTCTCGACAATCTTTGATCATGCACTGAAATAATGCATAAAGCAGGGTCTCAGAAATTCGCTCGGTCAAATGCATGCCGTAACATGCATACATTCATACCTCTGAACTCGCGGAGAAACTGTTTCAGCAACGATCTTCCGAATGTTCGCGGTCGTTCCTGACTTAATTAAGATGTTCGCTGTTTCGAGTGAGACTAATTCCTCTTATCAATTACAGTCGTGGCTGATAACGATCTTTCGAAAAGATTATATAATTGTATAACCGTGCCTTCAGAAAATGGTCGGGATTATTTAAGAGACAACTGTTGGTACCTCGTACTGTCGCTGAAACGACCTTCGATCTCAGATGTTGGTGCCAAGACAGCGAAATGAAAAATGATCTACTGTTCCAAAGTTTCTCGCCTTGGCTCACGCCTCCCGTTCGAAAAAAATAAGGGAACACATGACCAGCTTCTTTGTGAAGAAAAGCCAACGAGTTAGTAGCCCTCGTAGTCGTTCAAGGCCTCCGGGCTAAGTGCGCATAGAGAGCCAGGGTGCCCCTGGGCGATTTAATTTGCATCGGAGAACGCGGGTCGCAGGGTTTGTCCGGCAGAATCGCGACGGGTGTTCGCATTAGTCGAGGGGTTGGCCATCGGCCGTCTTCTACCTGTAGTCAGCACACGTGCACCAGAGTCCGGCCCGGCTTGTACCAACCCCGGTCTATTTTCCTCCTCATCTGCGGCTCTGAGACCCTGCAGTGCAGGCTGTGACGCAATCGCGACTACCAGTCGAGGCGAGCCGATCGCGGGGCTCCGGAGTCTCTGCAGCTGCCCGCAAGTTCTCACGCGCTCGAAAGCCACCCCAAGGACAATTGGACTTGATTCTTGGTCGTGACGGCGGAGCCCCTTCACCGGGATAAGGAGGGCTGCTGGAGACCATTGGCCCTGCTCCCCCAGCTCGCATAGCCGCCAACCACATTGTTTCACTTCGCCATTGTCCCGAATGGGTTCTTCGGGAACGTTTAGCGTCGACCCGCGGCCACCGGATCATTCCGATAGGTAATGCGTGGGACAAATTCCTCCCCTGCAGGGAAAGAAACCTGAGAGGTCATGACTTTCGCCTAGCTCAAGAAGGGTGCAAGCAGCTGCCGAGACATTCCAGGGTGCAAGCTCTCCGTCGGGTCCTCATCGCGTGATCGTCTCGCGCTGCGCAACGTTGCGTCGATCCTGCGGTCCGGTGAATTTGATTTTCAAAACGAATGGCGCCGGGAACTCGTGGCCTCGGGGAATTCGTCATTTAGGAATAATTCGGGAAACGTACGTACAGCGGTCACCGCGTACTTGCGACAAAGCTCGACTTATCTCGTCTGACCAATCTCGAGACTCCTCTCTACGCATTCGATATTCGGCCTCGTATTCATGTACCGGCATCATACACAGCTGCAGCAACGACCGCTGCTCAGCCGATTCGATCCTTCGCTCCTGGGATGTAAGGATGTTATGCATTCGATATGTACGCGCATGAATTATGGAGAATGGCTCTTCTGTCTCCGCGCCCCCGATTCCTACTCCAGACCTCAAATCTGTTCACGACCTCACCGTGCCTCCTACTAATTGGTATAACCGTTCGTCCAACGTCAGAATGAATTAGCTCACGTCCTCCGATATAGTGTTAAGGAAAACGAAGGAGCGAATGAACGAGGAAAAGCAGCACTCAAGTGTAACCGTGTCCCGTGTGACGGAAGAAGGTTGCGTCCCAAGCTGAACCCACGAATGTCCGGTCATCGCAAAGCAGCCTTATTCCAATTATCCCGTGACAAGCCGGATGAAAATCCAGGAAAACAACGCGCGTCATGCAGTGAACCGAATTTTACGAGCTTTTTCCGACAGACGTCGAAGTCCAATCGGTGAATTCACGGCTGATGATGGGGCGCCGGTCAAAATGCACATGCTGGTATCGTTAAGAGCGTGACAATGACCATGGTTAAGGAATGGAGATACCGCAGAGGTAGGTTAGGCATAGATATTCCTGTACGATACGCGGCGAAGCCTGCTCAAGACTTAACATATAAGACCCCATTTCATTTCTGATTCCCCGACAAGATTTCTTCGCGATCCTGTGGGCGAAGTGGGAGGCAATTGTAAACGAGTTTAGGTATTTGCATTGCTTATAGAATCTAGACTGCGAAGTGTATACAGGGGGTACGTCGGATAGCCGGGTATAGGTCGGATGGAATACATGAATTTGGATCGGATTCAGCGAATGCAGTTTCCACGGGCCACTTTGGCATAGCAACAGATCCAAACTGCCATGCTTCGCGAAGGCGAATAAAGCACATTTGCGCTTTCTCGAATACCCCTGTCACTTCCCCATATTTCGATGGACAAGCTTCCAGCTGCACTTCGTCATATCATCTCGGGACTGCGACATGAAACTCGAGTGCAGAATGCATCATCCGGGTTCACGATCTCGTTCTGAGAGAGTAAAAAGAAGACAAGTCCTTCGATATGTATAAATAATATTGTGTAACGGTTATTGTGTCAAACATGTGACTTACACCAGCTTCGAGAACCTATATGCGAACGATTTTTATTCATTTTAATTTCGTATTACATTTACATTATAGCCTTGCGCAATTGCGCTCCACGCGGTGATTATAAATGTATGTGTAATGTGTAGAATAACGTTAGCCATGGGTGTTTTATTTCTTTTCTTTAATCTCTGCAGCTTAATTAACCACGTCACTCCCGCGACTATCGCCTAATCTCGGTTAATGAGGATCGCGGGCGGTTGAGGGAGGGAGATTTGCTGTTATGGAGTAGAGAGGAGAGGAACGAGGTAAAAAGGGAGAGGGTGAGCCTTGATAGCAATTAAATTAAACCGAGATTACGCCTTGTCGATAAGCGGTCAATTAATCAGCACTGTGACAATTAGAAAATTTCATTAACTATTTCAAAGAACGATAGATGTGTAGGTACACAGATGTATCGCAGCCAGCACAGAGCTGTTTGACATGCCGATCTGTATACCCTCAACTTTTTATCGCCTTCCAAGGACATCGATCAGTTACTAGTAAAACAAATTTTACATACCTTATTGCGTATCATAGACTCGATCGATCGACACCGGCAATTCAATCTTACTAACCAATGCGATCGAACAGTCTTTTCACCGTTAATTCAAATTTCAAGACTCAAATTCTCCGAATTTTTGCCCACAAAATTTACTCAGCTTCTTTTCTATCTCGGACTTGTCTCGCTTCACAATAAAATGTCGACGGTCCGTGCCTATCGGGTTTCGATTCAATACCGAACGTATCGATTTTTATAGCTAGACACAATTGGCACCGAGCTAATTTCTATCGTACCATCTAATTAATAATATAATTAAATTGTGCGAAAAATCGTCCGCCATTTAGTACGCCGAATTTGTCCGTCCCGGAAGAAGCCTACTTTTCACCGCCCGAATGTCAGGCATGTCTCTCATGAGCTGACCCCTATATTGAAATGTGAGCCTTGGCCATGTAGAAGTCGTCTAAAAATGGGCATGCACGCCCCGACATCGGGATGCAAAACGATTGCAATTTATTCGGCAACCGTTTCGCTCGTCTCACCGATTTACGAGTCAGATGTATAATCCTTGTCGAATTTATATTATTTTCCTGTCTGGGTCAGGCGAGTTTCGGCGTTTTTAAGGAGACCTTGAATTCGACCAACGATGCATTCGGCGATCACCGATTTCAGACCGCGTTCGTTTTTCAAAAAAAAAAAAAAAAAACTTACGCAGCGTGGGAAAATCGGTTTCGAGACATGCGAGAAAGCCTCGCATCACCTCCTCGTTATCGCCGCCTTCTCAAGCAGTCGATTAATAAGGAAAAGCTTCGCAGGAACGAGGCTCTCTTCTTCGATCACCGTTTTATCCGATATCAAACTGAGGACAACGTATCCCAACACTGCCAGAGATTAGACGGCGTGTTTAATACGCAGGTCACAAATTTCTTACCAATAAAATCCACCGGTGGTCAAAGCGTGTGAATTGTTCGAGAAGTCCGAGTGTTGATCAGCGTTTTCGACAATTATCCGTTGTCAACGTCTCTTCGATCGGTAAATTGATCACTAATTGGAAACCGAAATTCTTATCCGGATGTCGGCCACCCTGCACGGACACGACTTGTTAACCGTGGTCATATTCGGTTTCCAGTAGTGAGTCACACGGAGTGCTTTTCACTGTTGCATCACGTACCTCGAGTAACGATGCTCCAGCAGCTCCCGAGATTAGGAGCTCGGTTAACGACGTATGATTTTCATTTGAATACGTGTTATATCAACGTGGGTAAACCTCCGGGTATAACCAATAACCTCCAGCCAGCCATCAAACGCTCTCAACGATTTTACAACACCTCACGTTCACCGATCGACAAGGCACAAGCTTAAGAGATATCGTTTGTTGCCCGGAACCCGTCGCTCCGTGGGAAATACAAAATAACCAGATACTCGTCATCGACGATCGATGCTAGGAAGAAGAATAAGGCACCGAGAGTCCAGCGTTGACTCTCACAAGACTTCGGAATTGGATCCTGATCAACCCAAATTCGCAAATTATCATTTTGAGGTCCAGCTTGCAGACAGTCCTCCAGACAATGCCACCAGATGATTCTTCGCCAATTGGACGAGCACCAACGAAACGATGATACTGTACAAATTGAATTAAGGATGTACCGGCTGTACATTCTCAACCAAAAACTTGTCTCGTCGACGATATTGAATTTCTTAACGAGAAGATAAAAATCTGAAAAAAGTCAACCACAACAAAGGCTATGAGAAAATAAAATTTTAATAATAATAATAATGCCCGAAAGTTATTAAAACATTGTCTAAACAAATTTTTCGGGAACGTTTTCATTTTGTCGTCATGTGGAATGAATTCGTTGCTTTTTCTGCATTACTTTAAAATTTCTGTTTCCGAAAATTTGTGAAGGCTGTATTTACGAAAATATTCGTTCAATGCCCCAAAAAGATTCTCAATTTCAATGTACAAAGTTTTCACGTAAACGTATCCAAAATTCACGATTCTTCCTCCATTTTTCAAAATTTACGATTCATCGCGGTACATCCGCGCGGCAAGGAGTACGCACCTAAATATTATGCGAGGATGATGTTTCAACGGTGGATTCGAATCGAGGAGGGGGGAATCCGGGTAAGACTAATGCTTCTGCTTTCGTAAGTTTCACGCACGTCCGTATGGGCCTTGATACAAACCAACGTACACGCGCTACAGGCCGGGGTACAAGGTGTGCGCACCCGGAGTTTCCTCATCTGTCTCACCGCGTGTATTTCTATGACGAATGGCGACGTTTACTAAAACAATATTTCAATTAAGCCTACCGTTACCGGGACTCAGCCCCCTGCATACGGAACTCTTGACTTATAGGTATAAGTTATACCCTCCTCGAGGCTGATGATCGCGATGGGTGGAGTCATGAAAAATATCCAGCACTACGTGCTTTGGAATCATTTTTTTGGTCAATCCAAAAATACAGATTCAGATTATGGTGTTCGATAGTTTTGCGTCGACACTGAATTGTACATGTAGTCCGCACGGAGGGAAAACTTTTTGCTTTTTAATTTTAAAAATTTACAAAATCATGAGAGCTACCAATTGATTACCGCTATCGTGTAATATGTTACATCGTAAATCTAAAAATAATTTTTGTTCAAGTGGCAAAATACTCTCTGTGACGAGTCGAAAATCCTTTCTCGCAATAGAAGTAAGATGAACAGTTATTGGTGAGAGCTGCAGGTATCTGTCTAGTATAATAAGCAAAACTAAATCATTAGTGTTCTAAAACCATTGAATCAACTTGTCAATTTAGATCGGCACATTTCTTTGTCGGTGTTTGATGCGAGACTTGATTCGTGTAGCATAAATTACAATCACACGATAATTTTTTCAATTACAACAATTAAACAAACATTTTTCAAATCTAATTTCGCAATTGCAACAGAATCATATGAGATTATGGTGCCAAACTTTTTCTTAGACATGACTGAAAAATTGTGTGTTTTCCGCGCACCAAAAAATCAACTAAACTTTTTGGTTGAGTGAAAATAACAAAAAAATTTGGCCTACCAGAAGCAAATTTTTTTTCCAATCGTACACAATATCACCGTACTTTTCAGGTTTCAGCCAAGGTTCGAAAAAGTGTCGCCAGCAAAAATATTCGATATTCTTAACGACGTCGACTAAACGAGTAGCTTGTCCAATGTTCAAATCAGTCGAACTACCAACTTCGGGACCTTGTTCGTCATTTGAGTGAAGCGTTTTTCATCCCCGAGGAAAATTCGATAGAATAAATCGCAATCTTAGACCCTCCATTCTTTTGTCCGCCGATACGAAGCTCGCTCGGATCGAATGACCGGAATACCTCGGGAGCGTCCGCGGTTTTCGAGGTCGCGTGATCGCGGTCGTAATTAAGAGGTCGTAATTAAGATAGCCTTACCCGCGTAGCGTGTACCGAGTCGGTGATCAGGGCCCGACGGTCGAGGAATGCGATTCCGGGCGTCGATGGGCCCTGAGCCTCGGGCCCCGCAGGGCCGCGTGGGCGGGACACCGTCGGGCCCTTATATTCGACGATAATTGGCCCCGAGCTAAGAGGTTGCGGGCTGGGCCCGCGTCAGCCGTCGAAATCTTCGTCTTATTTTCTCTTTCGCGGCTGTGCGTGTTGCGCAGTAGGTAGAAGGTAGGTAGGTCGGTATACGTATAGGTGGGTACATACGCGATCGAAGAACGAAAGGATAACTCGAAACTCCATGTTATTTCCGCTGATCACATTCATTACCGGGCCTAAACACCGGCCCTTAGTTAGTCCCTGGGTCGAATGGGTCCAAGTATTTCCGAAGAGCCCCGCGCGTCCCTCGCCGCTTCCCTGTTCCCTCTGGGTCATCCCTCGGGCTCCGATTCTACGAAGAGGGCACCGAATATTCTGGCTCTTGGGCCAGACGGGCCCATTCGCCGATTGAGCCTCGGGCTAGCTGTCGTCTCGGGACCGATCAACAAACCGACGCGCTCGAACAGAGGATCTTTGCTTCCTTGACTTTGTCATGTTTTTTACCAACCTGTTGCGAGCCTTCGTCGAACTTCGTTCGGTTCAGCCGATGCTGAAATTTGCTTCTCTCTTTTCGCCACGCGTACAAAGCAAGATAAGTGTACCGGTTATTGACAAGCTCGGACCCAATTATTGAACCGTTTATTTTTCAAAATCACTAGTTTTGAATTTTTCGATGAATAAAACCAATTGCCAGAGGGTTAGAAACTAGGGATTTATTTTTTAGTAATTTTGGAAGTCAGGATCAAACAGGTACAACCAAGAAAGGTGAATAATTGGGACGAGATCAATACACTGAGAAAAATTTCATTTGTCGTAGTAACTAGAAAAATTGAGTAAAACAGGTATCGTTAAAAAAACTGTTTGAATATTGTTGGAATCACGAAAAACGAGCTTTTTTGGTTGTTGCAACGCGAAATCAGTTTCTGAGGTTTACTCTACTTTTTTAGTTAACCGAGGCTTTAACGTCAATTTATCGTTGCACGAGCGTTAAATTTTCGCAACAGTCGCAAGAAAATATAGCAACAGCGATCGTAATGAGAAAGAATAGCAACGGATACCAGACTTTCCGGTAACGGCTAGAAAACTAATTTTCATTTTCTACCTGGAACTATATTTTTCGGTTGTGGTAAAAAATGAAAATATTTAAGGACCGAGCGGTAACCGGAACTAAAAATTTCTCTCAATGTAACTGGTACACTTGCCTTAATCGAGAAAATATATATGCGATCCTCGTACGATGTTAACAGTTGACACTGACGCTCGCGATCCACCCACATTCGTATCTCGGCGATATTATTTATGTATCAGTGGTCCGATGGCATTGACGTCATTAGACCGCAACCTCCGTGACCCGCCTCCGAAAATCTATCTGTTGTTTCGAGGTGACGGAAGATTCGTGAGTATCAGGAGATAGATAGGAACCCTCCAAGGTCGGGACTTTCGTTCTCGATCGTTTTTCACTCTCTGCAATTCCGCGCCGATAGCGTCCTCGCAATTTTCACCTGCGCCGTAATCGTTGATCGGATCGATACGCGCCACCTCAATTGCAGATTCAATTGATTCTCGCACAATTTTAATCACGTTAAAGCGATTTCACCGTCTCACATATCCCACGTTCATCGAGATCTCGCTTAAACTGTACCGTTCGGAATTCAATTCGTCACGATTCGCGAGTCGCTAAACGATCAATTTGGCACCGTGACGTCGAATATGCGAAACACAGTCGGGGGTTGGAGCGATTTCGAATTAAAATTCTAAGAAGAAAAAGAAAATAAATAGGCAAGAACGGATCGCCAATTTTATCGTTTATCCGACTGCCTAGCTTTTCGACATTCGCGCGCGGTTCGACGAGCCGGAGCAGCTTTGCTGTCGTCATAATGACGCATGAATTGATACTTATACACGGACCGCGTAGCATTATATAAACATTATTAAACAGTCGCCTGATGCCTCGGCGTAGGCGTTAAAATATCCACGAGCCGATACCGCGCGTATGTTTATTTAAAAATATCGGTACCGACGTATCGCGCTAATGTTCCCGTAATATCCTCTATCTTCCTCAAAAACTGGAAACATTTTGTGCCATTCTTACAGCCAACAATAATACGAATAATTCTTTCGCTTGAATGTAAGATTATAAGTAAATTCTATTCCGCGGTAATTCAACTAAAAATCGAGAAATAAAATAAAGTTTGAAATTTTACGTACACGTTCCATCTTCCGAATGATCTTTACATTGTATTGATTACAAAATTGTATTCTTCAATTCATCCCGAGACAATTTGTATCGATTTTATACACGTCAAAAGTATACATATTATTTGCCAAAGCAAATTTTCAATGATATTTCGAGCTTCACGAACGTCGTAATTCTATTAACAATACAAGTACGTTTGAATCTTTTGAATTCAACTTCCTTCGTTCCTTTTCCCCGATTTTTACTGTATGACCGAATCAACAGGTGGTTGTGGCCCTTGCGTGTCCCTCCGGAGGAGCGTGCGGTCTGCGGAATCGAATCTGCCGGAGCATACTAATAATAATAATTATTATTTTAGGCAGATTTCGTCTTCCGGACCGTCAGCCGCGATCCATTTACTTTATTTAGCGTGGTTGCAAATTTTCGCGACCCAATAACCGTCTGTTTATTTTCGTAATAAGCGAGCCCAAAAACTTACAATTAATGAAATAACATTCTCGGAAATAAATTATTCCTTAAATTTTCACGATTATTTTCAATCAATTTGTTCCTCACAACAACAATTTACGTTATATCGCAATAATTACTCTCAATTATAGTAAAACCTATCGGTATACTATCAAAAATATCAAAAATCCGCAAAGAAATGTGTTGAAAAGTTCTCTAAATATAAAACAAACTAAAACACGGGATATAAAATAGGTAGTAAGAACACTTACCGCTATGACTCAAAAGTTTAATCGATCGCTCAACGAAAGCAAATTTCTATCGATACTCAGGCGAGTTCGAAGCGTCGCTATATATATTCACATGCGTGTAAAAGACGTCTAATTATTATCGAAGATATCGGCTAGCTACGAAGACTCAACCTGTACGTATATCGAGGGGAGGGATCCCCCTTCCGGCATCGATATATTAATTAAAACATTAACCGAGGCGGGACTGACAGCGCGCTCACGCCCAACGCTGATCGACTAAATCACTTTTTCTTTTATCAACGCCTCGTACGCTTACCATTTCATTTTGTCAGGCCAACTTACCGCACCGTCAAAGACGAGGTCTAAAAACACGAAGCGGGTCCCTCGTGCCCGGATTTTTTCAATTCGTTCTTTCCCGTCCCAGCTTTTTTTTTTTTTTTATTTTTATTTTCGTTGGTTTCTTTTTGTTTCCAACTTTTCCCAATCCTCCTGCGTTCGTTTCGTTTTATGTGTATTGAATTAACATCGAAATCTCGCCTACCCTTTTCATCTCAATTTATATTCATCCCGTGCAGGAGCTCTGATTAGACCCGGCGCGTATACAAATATATATATATACATATATATATTATATACATATTCCCTGTAAAACTCAGTTACTTTTATACCACTTTTTCAATCCCGTGATAATCCTTTTACTTTTGTTATTTCATTAGGCTGGCTCGGTTCCTTTATACATGTATTATATATTATACGCCAGGGCAAAATCGTTGTAACGGCTTGAGGAAGTTTTAACGGGCGTTACATTGCTAGTCAAAATTCGATCGCGTTGCGTGTCTGACTAGCGTATTAGATTTTTCGGAGTTTGGCAACGTCGCGTCATTTTATTGCGAAGGCTTTGTACATTCATTCTGTGTACTTCCAAAATCTGTCATGCATAAGATTCCATTTTTTTTTTTTAAATTCTTAACCGAAAAGTAACTCTAATACTGAAATTTCACGTTTTAGGCATGTGATGCGCTGTTGCCACGTCGCAATGTTTTGTGGACTGCATAGCTGGATAGAACTTCGGAAATGTGTACATTTTTTTAAAAATAATTTCTTTCCAATATCACGGGAGTGGTGAATAATTCTGAAATATCTTTATCGATTATTATTAGACTTGTTTCTACTGCGACAAAAAAATTTTAACGAAATTTCAATGTCAACAAATTTAATTGATAGCTTCAATTCTCGTTCATTCCTAACGAGCGAAGACTTGTTGGCTCATATCTCACAAACAATCCCGTGAATCTATGCAAGATTTTAATCCGGTGATTAAATCACGTAAATCTATTGAATTGAAAAATTATATAGAATATTGAATTTTAATTAAACCATCTCCCTTAATGAAAATCCTGATGGAGTCGTCTAATGGCGCCGTAAGCGTATAATCTACACTGAGAAAAATTTTTCATTTATTACAGTAACTAGAAAACTTGAGTAAAACAGGTGTCGTTGAAAATACTGTTTGAATATTGTTGGAATTACGAAAAACATTTTGCGCTATCGTCGATCCTTTTTTGGTTATTGGAACGCGAAATCAGTTTCTTCGGTTTACTCTGCTTTTTTAGTTAAACAAGGCTTTAACGTCAATTTATCGTTGCACGAGCGTTAAATTTTTGCAACAGTTGCAAGAAAATATATCAACAGTGATCGTAAAACTATATTTTTCGACTGTGGTAAAAAATGAAAATAGTTAAGGATTGAGCGGTAACCGGAACTAAAAATTTCTCCAAGTTTATCCCTACGTTTCGCGATACGCGTAACGTATGCACGGTAACTTTTTGCCAAGGCTCAAACCGCGCGCTGCTTCTTTCTACCCCCGGCTATTCAATTATCAGACGTATTTTTCAACCAACATTAATCACCGCAGGGTCATCGACGTTCACGTCGCCTAAACGCTTGATTAATATTTTTTCCATCCTCCTCAAGGCACGACGCCTGTCCATTTTTATACGCAGTTGTTACCTACAAGGTAGAGAGGTACGTGCAGCAGTTGTATTACATTTACCGTCGAGGAACCGTCGATCAGCTCCTTCGCCCGGGGGGGTATAATGTCCCACCTCGACCATTTTTCAATCAAAAATAAAATAGGAAATAATAATAACGCGAGTACAAGTACCTACGGTATTTATATTCATCTATACGAAGCGACAAGCGGTAGTCGATACGTATTTCTTTCTTCTTTCGTCTTTCTTCTTTCCTTATACACGTCATTATCGTCCGCAGCCGCGGCTTCGCCTCTGTGTGTGAGTGTGGGGGGGGGGGGGGGGGGGGGGGGTAAATTTAAATTGTTTCGAAATACATATTCTTATCCAATATTTTGGACAGTGATAAATTAATGACTCATAGTTGTGTTCTTTTTTTTTAAACAGCTCACACATTTTGTTTTTCCTCTCTCTTTCATACGCCGTCAAAAGATGCAATGTACAAAAAAAAAAATCACTTCGAAGATTTGTTTCTTCTATTTTTTATTTATTTATTTATTTTTTTCTGCTTACAATCAGCTTAATACGTGCTTCGGATACACGTTCGATTGATTCCGCACGAAGCGAGTGAAACATGACCTTTCAGTTTAAGGATCTGTCGAGCCTTAAGCCTTTTTTTCCCTAACTCCGAGAGGGAGAATTATTCCCTGGCAAAATGTAGTTGGATCGATAAACGAATAAGTTGAGAACGGTGAATTATGTCGGAGAATTATATACGCTGCGCAGAATTATTTATATTATTTCCTTCCCCGGGCGCATTCTCTCTCCTTTCACGGAATCGATTTGTTGTTAGAGGAGGTGAACTGTGTTAATTGATGACGACAAGGGGGAGATTCGGCGATGCTGAAAACAATGCGTCGAACTTTGCATAATGCTATGATTCGTCTGAACGAAGACTCGGAATGGACGATTTGAGAAGGTTATTTAATTGGCTGAAAATCGTTACGTTTTACTGATTCTATCACGAGACTTGAACTTTTCATCGAGTCTTTTTTGAAGTTCAGAAACGAAAAAAACTTAGATCACAAAAAAACAATTCTTAGAAATCGATGCTTCGTTTCAAAATTGTGAAAATTCTAGTAGATTCGTTTTCTTCGGAAAGATCGGTTTCTACAAATTCACGGAAACAATTTTCATCCGTTTTTGTCACGTTTGCACAGTTAAATATACAATTTCACAACGATTGCACCGACTATTGCGAAAAGAAGGTTTTTGGTTCAGTGGAAAATTAGTAATTGCAAAGTAAAATCGAACGATTCTACTATATCAAATAAAATAATTATAAATCGTCTTTGAAACGAAGCATCGTTATCGAAGCTTTTACCCATAATTCCAGCACCAATCGTTACGTATTTTCATATTTTTCTAGATATCTTCGTACCTACACCGAATCGTCATTTAGGAAAAGCAGCCGAAAACCAACGCTCACAAGACATATATATCCCAGATTTTCATGTCCGAGTATAATAATATTGTGGAATATCAGAGGATCGCTAATTCACCTTCCAGCCGCAGATCCTGGGAATCGAAGTAACGAATTGCGTCGCAGCTGCAGTCAAGACCTACAGTAGGTACCCACAGACGGATATTATTCCTGCCCCATTGCGTGTCGGAGAAAAAGGGAACAACGGAGAAATAAAGAGGGAGAGGGAGAGGAGCCCCAACCCCCTTAGATCGCGATCTTGCGAGGGGGTTCGAAGATCCGACCACCCCTGCATCCACCCCTCGAAATTACGCCGCAGTTGTCGCTGACCCTCCCCCCCCCCCCCCCCATCTTTTCTCCTGCGCAGTTCCCACGCGGACTCTCGGTGAAATCTTCGGGGGTCCTTCGGAGGGGTTCGCTTCTAACTGGGGGGACCCAACCTGCCCTTCTCGCTCGTCGTTTGTACCCAAAAATTTGCCCCCGGACTCACGCGTGGAATAATTGAACACCTTTTTCATTCGGAAGACTCAGAGGTGCGCATGAGCGCGATTCTGATTGGTCAGGATATCAAGGGTGGTTGACAATGAGTGAAGGCGAAGGGTCTGGGGAGGGGGAATTTTTATACCTGTGGTGGACACGTCGTTATATTTGTTTATTGCAACGTTCCCGAAATTTTACTTTCAATTTCTCAACCAGAAATCTTCGCGGCGCGATTTCTCAATGATTTTCGATTTTACATCATTTTTACTGAACATTCCCGAGCGTACTGTGTATAAGTGTTTTTGTTTGAAAAAAATAAAAGACAATAAAACAAATACTTGTACGATATCGAGTTGAAATTATATAGTAATGTATTCTTAAATTCTTAAATAACTATATATTACCACTGATTATTACACGCGAGGTTTATTTATTTTATCTTACGCCATGTTTCGTACTTACAACTAATTTCGTTTCGTCACAACGAACAGTTGAAAGTTAATTTTCTCTCATCGTTACAACATATCATTCAACTGTTGATAAACTACAGCGTTAATCTGTAGTGAAATAAGAATTTACTGACTCAAATTCACTTAGTTTTCCGGGACTTTTTACCGATAAGAACATTGAATGAAAGTAAAAGAAAAAAGTGTTTCTTCACGATTAAGACAAAAATCTGTGCAACAAAGAGATTATAAAAATTTCTAACGATTTTCGGCACAAACAATGAAAACATCGATCTGGATACTCGATCCAACAATACGATAAAATCCTTGCAAGAATGTAAAATATATCGAAACAAAATCCCGAACACCTGACAAATTAATCAAAATTCCCGACTCTGGAACAAAATGTCATACGCGAATTAAATATTGATCAAAAATATAACAAAGTGCGAAGGATCCGCGCGTCCCGGAGGACTTATACCTATAACGTAGGTTACATCCTACCAGAGTGTAGGATTCAAGGGGAAGATCGATCCCCACCTCGATCCTGTCGCGTGTCTCGTTCCCCACTCCCGATGATCCACTACTCGGAGGGATCGAGGAATCCCCCCGGCAAGGGAACACGAATGCAGGTAGGTAGGTAGGTAGGTAGGTAGGTAGGTATGTAATATAATACTATAGCATACGTGGAGGTGCAGCAAAGAGACGCGTACGCGCGGATGCACTCTCGGCTTTTCTCCTCTCCCTCCCACAGAAAGAGAGAGAGAGAGAGAGAGAGAGAGGGGGGGGGAGGGGGAGATTCACAGAGACGGAAAATGAAGACGAAGCTTCTCTCTCTCTCTCTCTCTCTCTCTCTCTCTCGGTACGCGCACACAAGGCTCCAGCAGGCCTCGCGGTCACCTGTTGCAAAGTTTAACGCGTTAGCGGCGAGGAGAGGAGAAGAGAGGAGAGGAGAGGAGAGGAGAGGAGCGGAGAGGAGAGGTGGGGGGAGAGGAGCGGCGGTGGCGCCGGGGGGGGAGGGGGGGGGGGGGGGGGTATACCCGAGGGCAATCGAGGACGGGGTGCATTTCAGACGCCGACGCCACCGACGCCGGACGTCCTCCAGTTGTACCCCGCGTCTCTCGACCCGCACATCGTCGTCGTCGAACTCGGGCGCCGCCGCATTTCGCTCGCATCGCGCTATATATTCGCCCGCCCACGAGTCTCTGCACGTTTCGCGCCTTTTTTTTTTTTTTTTTTTTCTTCTTCATTTTCTCATACTTCAAATCCCGGTAGAGAAGCTTTACGAACGACGCACGTCGTACGAGTATTCACCGCGTGCCTGACGGTTGATTGGAATTCGTACGAAAAGTTTGAATTATCATCACATTTCCGTGCATCGTTTGTTTCTTTATTTGGTTTTGTTTTTTTTTTTTTGTTTTTTATTTGATTTTTTTTCGAATCGATCGCGTCTTTTTTTTTCCTTTCTACGTTTGCTTTTTTTTTTAACATCGTTTGTGGTCGGACGTTTTACTCCGAGTTAATTAGATCGTTGTGGTGGTGATTTTTAGAAAAGAGAAGAAAAATGTTTCTTCACCCCCTTCAACTACCACTGCACGTATGAATTTTTATCCTGATACGTTGAATGACGCAAGTGTTGAAACGACGGTTAATGTTTTTATATGTGAAACGAGATCACGTATAACATTTTGCGAGACTCTTAACCACGTTGAACGGTCGCATTACTTACGTGTTGGATGATTGAAACGATGCGTCGTTGAATCGATCCATCGATCAATGTGAACGCATATGTAAATGACGGACAAATGTGGGATGCAGTGATACGTCAATTAAAATAAACAAGATATGATAATGGTTACGATTGAATTTTGAAAATTATCGACAAATGTCCGGTTGGATGCTGCGAACAATTATTACGTAACATGCGGATTATCACGTATCCGTTTCCGTTTCAAACTAATCTAGTGAAAGATAAAAAAGAAAATAACAACAAACGAACAAACAAGGAAACAACAAAATATGATAACGACGATCCAGTTTTGTGCCGCGATGAGCAACGGATAAATCAGTGATGCTCACAGTGTGATGTCGATTTATCCAATCGAATTCATCATCGTCGTCACCTCAGTGCCACGCGTCGTCCGTCATCATTGAATCGCAGTCGATAAGCCAATTCACGCTGCCGTCTGTACCAGAGGTGAGTTACACACGTCATTACGCAAGGATAAATTGCACGCTGCAGTTATCTGAGTTTCCACGCTGATTGTCAGAGAAATTTTTATTTCCGGTTACCGCTCCGTCCTTAACTGTTTTCAGTTTTTACCACAATCGAAAAATATAGTTCTAGGTAGAAAATGAAAATTAGTTTTCTAGTATCCGTTGCTGTTCTTTATCATTACGATCGCTGTTGCTATATTTTCTTGCGACTGTTGCGAAAATTTAACGCTCGTGCAACGATAAATTGACGTTAAAGCCTTGTTTGACTAAAAAAGTAGAGCAAACCTCAGAAACTGATTCAGCGTTGCAATAACCAAAAAAGGATCGACGATACCGCAAAATGCTTAGGCGTAGCTCGTTTTTCGTAATACCAACAATATTCAAACAGTTTTTTCTTACGATACCTGTTTTACTCAATTTTTCTAGTTACCGTAACAAATGAAATCCTTCTCAGCGTATACTCTGAATTAATAATTTTGTCACACACTTCATCATCGAACCGTTGAATAAATTGTTCTCACGCATCTCTGCGAAGGGTTGCAAAAATTAGAGAAAAACCGTATAACACGGGAGAAACAGCTTGAAAAACTTTCACACATCGACCTCCGATCGAATCGAGTGTAATTATTACCGTACCCACCGTAAGACTCATTTGCGAAAGAAAATCTACAATAAATGTCCAGGCATTGTACACGGGTTATATATAGATAATAGACCCTGCATTCTATGCATTGCACGCTGCGAGTGTGAACTTTCACGAAATTAAAGGGAAACTCGGATTGCGGAAGTTGAAGAGTGTGAGAGAGAGAGAGAGAGAGAGAGAGAGAGAGAGAGAGAGAGAGAGGACAAATTACCCGATTACACCTACCTACGTACCATTAAATTTCGCGGGGGTGGAAATTCCGCAGCGTCGATTCCGCCGTCTAGCTAATTGCTCGTTAGTTCATATGTTTCCGATTACCGTATCCTCCCATCTATTTGTATGCACATACCCGATGGCTAGAATTATATATATATATATATATACATATGCTCGTTTGGATGATATGGGATAATTAACCATTCCGATGTTTGAAAACTTGCCCACTTCACATTTTACGGGACACCGTGATAACGCGTGAAAATATTATACATCTTCCGCAGCTTGAACGCTTTTATTTATTTAATTATTTACTTATTTATTTATATATTTATTCCTAATTGTGCTTGTATATACAGAGATTGCACTCGTCCTTGTTACTTATTATTAACTCGAACGTTATTATAATTATCTTTCGTATAAGGTACGTGCATACACGGTACGTGATTATAGGTATACACGGTGAATATTATCGCCGACGCGATTCTCCGTAGAAAATCTGAATAATTGTCCATTTTCTTTCAAAGATAAAGCTCCGCTTCGAGAGGGGGGAGTGCAATTAACGCTGCAATTTTAATTGCGCCGAATCGATGTTTCACAAATATCTTATCGAAATTCATTCTTAACTTAAATTGTCTTTTATTCAAATTCGTGATATTACGATAAATTGTGAAGAAAAAAAGATGCTGTCCAAGATTCAGCTCTTAATATTAAATTCAGAAGTGCCTCACCTCGATTTTTTATTTCCCATCTAGAAACAACGTATTGGAAAAAAAAAAAAAATTTATTTTCACCTCACAAACCGTACAACCCGCCATCGCATCGGTGTACCGGATAAGAGTAGAACGTATTTATGCAGAGAATTAAACGATCTACGAAAAAAGGTCTCCCATCATTTTTCGACAAGTGAACTCTTTCAAAAGTTACTTAAAATCCTTGAAAAATTTGATATATTCCTGCAACTCGTGTTCCCTGTTTTCTCGATAATCGATCGCAGTTTAACACGGTATATATTCACAATATGCGACGGAATAGCCGGCTTTATTGTGAGTGAAATAACGGTACGGTAATAACGCAGTTCCGAGAGAGAAAGAGAAGGAAAGAATGAAAGAAGGAAAGAAGGAAAGAAAGAAAGAAAGAGAGAAGCTAGCCACTCACGCACGTGCCTCTCATTGTACGTACGCTACGTTCGTGTACGTACGTATTTACACATACGGTGAATCGCCGGGACAAAGTTCTCGACAAATATAGCAGCGAGCATGCTCGGCACACACGGTGCTCCATGGTATGCATACCACCTCATACCTCTCGCACGCACACCTACGTACTTACGTCTACGATATTATAGGCCATCCGAACCTACGTGTACCTACGTATGCTTGCATATTATAGACCAGCGTGCAGGTATATAACGGCCTTGAGCAATCATCCAATGGTGTGTACCTATGCATGTGACTTATGTGTACTTACGTACCCAAATAGGTGAAGGAGAATATCTGTTATACATATATATATATATATATATATAATGTTATATGTTGTGCAAACAAGAGAGAAATTACCGCGTTTTCGCCGGTTCGATTAACCACCCGTGTGACATTCCGTGAAAGCCAAACTTTTGTAATTTCGTACAATATTTTTGCTAGGTGAAGCGAATCGTCCAATCCCTCATAGAATATACTAAATTAGATCCACTGATCGGCAGGTATACGATATCGCTAATTTTTTTTATTTTCACATTTATATACTCAGAATTGTAAATATTGACTTGAACTCGAACGTTGTTGGAATAAGTGTTCGAGTTAAGATGAAATAAAGAAACAAAAATTTCCCCACTCTTGTTCGAAACGATTCTGTACGGTGTAACGGTAATATTTTCATACGCAACGTGCTTGCAGAAATATCACGTATACTCGATGTCGCGTAATCGGTGATGAAAAAAAAAAAAAAAAAAAAAACACTAAAAATAAAAAAACAAAAAAAAAAAAAAAACAAGAAATCGATTCGTTGAGTATATCTTTGAACCGATCGACGCGATCGTATTTTTTGCCTGGGTATATTTTCATCCCCCGCATCGAAGCCGGGATTTAATAAAATTGCTCTCGGAATCGAGAATCGAGGCCTGAGCGACGTTCCAGCTGCAGGGTAAAAACGGTCGTCCGGATGTCTGCCGGCTTGCGAGCCTTGCGAGTAAGGAGCGTCAAGGGTGGGGGGGTGGGGGTGAAATCGCTCGGTTGATCGTCTTGAACGGCGTCGGCGTCTTCGTCGGTCTCTGGACGACGAAGGGTGCGGAGGGTGGTGTCGGGGGTTGTGAATGGGGCACGTGCCGCCGCCGAGGTGCAATTCGAGCACGTGCTGAGGAGGGACGGAGGGGACATTAGGCATTCATAGCTGGGTGCATTTTTTGTCTCGCCTCGGCTCGACGGACTCTTTAAGGGTTCTCGTATGATCGGGGAGGGCTGCGCTCTGCTCGATGTGTGAGAACAGGGACTGGCTCTCGTACGATCAGCCAGACAGACATCCTGAGAAGAGGAAGAAGACGAAGACGAAGGAGGAGGAGGAGGAGGCCTTTGGGACTCACCGACACGCCGCCTTGGGGCAGCTGCTTTTGTTGTACCTCCGGGTCCGTTCGGATCGGATTTGCAATTCATTCGGCGCGGAGCGAGTCAGTTTGATGCATCGTAACCCAGATCTGTATAGTAATTCCCGAGTCGTCATCCGTCGAGTGCCTCTCTGCGTTTACAGTGTCGAGATCGTATCCGGATCGGAGGAAAAAGGAAGGCACGAATAACCTTATTCACCTGATAACAAGGGACCTAAGGGGTTAGCGTACACTGTTGGAAAAATTTATCACCCAACGTAACGCACCGGCAGGTCTAATTTTTGTTCGAGTTACTTGTTACGTTTCTCTTGGTAAATATCGTACGAATTTTCGTTATTTTGACGATTAAATATTATCTTCGTACTTGTTAATTTTATTTCAATCGGTGAATACGCCAGAAAACTGTTACATCGATCTAAAAATTTTAGCGAACCTGTCTGGCATATTCTTTTCTTTCTAGCCGTGTACGTGCAGTGAAAGTATGGAAAAACGGGAAAACTCCGAGTGATTTCTTATGCGGAAGGGAAAATACAGGAAACAGTTGGAGAATTTTGAAAATAAGACTGGGATTTAATTTGGATCCGTCGAAGAAATAAACTCGTTTTCATACAAATTGATACCGATCTTGACAAGAAAAAGAAATTGCACTTGAAGTCTTATTTTCATTGCGCAACTTGTGCATACATTCTATGTACATATTACTTAACACCAAATGATAACAGTGTACCAAATACTGAAGTGAGATCAAGAAGCTGCAGGAATCTAAACAACTCTCAACGTTTACTCGAACTCGATGTATATAATTATATAATTTTTTTTCAAGGGTTGATAATTCCTGACAAATCACTTTACTCATTATCTTTAATTAGTAATTTTTTTCTTCTTTCGCGCATTTAATTTCAAAACAAAGAATCGTTCGCTGTTAGTAACAGTTTATTTACTTTTTTTCTTCATTTTTAAAAATTGCAGCGAAACTTAAAGTCACACGACACATTTTATTCACACAACAGACGAAATTTCGACAAAACGAAGCCGGTTTTCTCCTCCGCAGCATCGTTTCTAAACTTCTGTTTTATGGTAGATACGTGCTACGTGATGTCACGACTCAGATCTTCGGGTGAAGAGGAGCTCAAAAGTTGGTACGGAATGTTTTTTTTTTTTTCTCTCTCTCTCTCTCTTCTTTTTCCTCGTTCATTCCAACCTGACCTAACTGTACACAACTAGCCTGCACGAGCAGCGCTATCGGCTCGTATACATACCGCATAACGTGTGTAAACCGTGGCAAGTTCGCGGGAGCGTGTAAAGTGTCTGGTAAGCGTTGTACTAGACTCGTGTTCGCGCGATTAATTCTTTCTTATCTATTACCGGTAGCTGCCGTGCAGTTTCTCGCCTGCAGCATCGCAAGCGTATAACAGACCAACGGTAAGCAGTTAGCGATTTGTCAGCAGCAAGCTTGGCTCATGCGGTTGCAGATTATTACACTGTACACGAGGTGCCGATTACTCGGGGAAACTTAGCGGTACGTGATACGAATTATTCCCCGGGATCTCTGAGCTTTTAAAAACGAGAAGTTGACGCGGGGTTGAAATTCCGAAATTGGAAAGCCTATGAAACATCAAAGTTTCGAATGATCTGAAATCCGGCGCTCAAAATTCCGAAAGGACTTAAATCCGACAAGTCAACGTTCCGAAAGTGCGAAGACTTAAAAATTCAAACAGTTTTTTTTTAACGATACCTGTTTTACTGAATTTTTCCTAGTTACTGTAACAAATGAAATTTTTCTCAGTGTGAATTTCCGGCTCGGCAAGATTTCACCACTTTGATCTTCCTTCGTTTTTTGGATTTTCCACGTTTCCACGTTTCTTCAAGTTTCTCCACCAAAATAATTCGGAATATGCCGCTTTCGGAGCTTCAACCCCGCCCGGTAGTGAATTACGTTACACTGGGCAGCTTACACGCCTACGACACAACCATCGGGAAAGTTACGGCGTATTATGAATCCGTGAAGATCAATGCGGGTGTTTCGCGGGACCGTTTAGCCCTCGAACCTGCCCCATAATGGCTCCGGACAGGCGTAAATCTCGGAATAGCCACGCCGCGAAGCGCTGTTACAATATCGGAGAAGCTCCGCGCTTTGTTCGCTCGGGGTTCGAGGCTGGTGAGAGTCCCGTGTAATGCCCGCAGTGGGCCCAGAAAATAGGAGAGCCAAGGAGCCGAGAACATCCTTCGGACAAATATACCCGCGATGTGGGTATAATATAATGCGGCCGAAACACGCGCGGCTTTATTCGCCTCCGCGTGCCCTCCTTCTTCCATATATTCGGGGACCGCATGCACACGGGGCAACACTTTGACCGTTTTGACCGCTCGACCGCATCGCCTTGAGGCGTGCGCCAGAGGGCTGGCGTCTCGTGGTCAACGCGTGCCTCTCGCCTATTTCATCTTCTTCTCCTCTCCTTCGCTCTGTTTCCTTTTTATCTTTTATCCTCTTCTCTCCTCCCAATTCGACTGCCGCCACCCTCCAGCCCGCTGCGCTGCCATCAGCTGTTGCGTGACCGAGCCTTCGAGAATAATGACATATCATTGTTGGTGCCCTTGCTGTTATAGGTGGTATACGTCGGCGCTCAAACTGGCTGTAATTTAGCCCCTCTCCATACTGCACGCGCGGCAACCCTGCGCTACAGCGTTTTCATCGCAAAACTCCCGACGACTGCGAATGACAGGTTTGAAAATCCTCTCGTTATCGGCGGGGAAATCAAATTCTACGTCGGCGGCATTCCGAAGTAACCGGATCTCGCAGACCGAATTCACGGTTTCCGAACTTCAGTCGGAGACTAACCAGCACTTGAACTACTCTTGCCATCGTCGTCTTTCGGGTGAAAAAAATTGCGCTCGGTTATCGGTCCTCAAAACGATGTTACAGTCGAAACAAAACTCGAAGCGAGCAACCGGCGGCCATATTGGAATCAGGCTTTTGCGCGCGATCTTATCTCATCGCCACCTAAGCCATGTTCTCGGCTTCGAAAAAGATCGGAAATTTATCGATACCCGAATTTGAATCTCGAGTAATTCGATCTTGAAACAAAATTCCACAAGACCACTCCCGGTCCTATAACGACGCGTCGTGCCGAGACCTCGAGTGCCCGAGGGATCTCCTCTTCACCTGTTGCGAGTTGTCGAGCCGCGGGGGGCCGCGTGTACGCGCCACCATTCGAAATTCCTACCACACCAGCCGCGGCAGCGATTCGACGTTGCCTCGTTTCGTCCGGTTCGTTGTTACTTTCGAGCACCTAAAGGTCACCGCGTTGTTGGTGCTTATTCGGTATACGCGACAGTCCCGCCTACGTCGACGACCCGAGAACTGTTCCCGACCGAAGAAAGACGTCGAGAATCAAAAAATATGTCGAAATCTCATCAACGATTTCAGGTCTGATAAAATCGCGTCCGAGTTTTGCCGATCGAATAAATTTCTTCCTTCGCGTTATCGTGCACCTCCTACAGTTGAATAAAATTTCGATCTCAATTTGCCGAAGAAGAGAAATAGAAAAAAAAAACAAAAAAACACAAAACCACCGTCGACCGATCATTCCTCCGTGCTACGTAACAACCTCAAGACAGAAATTTGACCCACGCCATAAATCATCGTTAAAAATTGGCAAGCTTGAATAACCGTACCCCATAAACCTCCACGCTACAGCCGTATTAATATTCGCACGACTGTAATACACCTTTTACGGGGGGACGGATGATTCAATCCTAAGGCGTGGGCGGAGCCCAGAGACACCTTCGTCTTCACCGGTTTTATAAAGGCAGAGCGGTTCGTTGCGAAAAAGCTTGGACCGTTAGTTATTAGTTCCCCGACTGGATTCGCGAACGTGTATTAGATTCTAATTTTGCAAGTAAGAGAGAGGGAGGCGTCTCGTTAGTTCCATGCCAGTCCCGCCTATCGTCAAGTTTTCCGAGCTCTATGAGCGAAGCTGTGTGTGTGTGTGTGTGTGCGAGTCGATATTAATGACGACTTGAGCGGCGATCCACGCTTAGATGAATAATTAATAACGATACGTAAGGTGATGATAAAAAGTGGGATCGCGACTCCCCCGCTAACGTAAATGTAAATTTCGCTAACGCGTTCAGCTTGTAGCGATTGGTTCTGCAAACCTCGAGAGGCTAGGACGGGTTCGCGTGTCAGCCATTAGCCTTCCGTCTCGAGGCGAAGCGGAGGCTTCTGTGTGGTTATACCTTGTATAATGCCTGCGAAGTTGGGCATGCTGTTCTCATTATCATTGTTATGATTATCATCTGCATATGTCGAACAACAGGTAATATCGCGATGTACATACGCTGCGGCGAATAGTAATCGCTTCGTGATCGTTCGACGTTTTTTTTTTTTTTTTTATTCATTCACACACACATACCCGCGCGCATCTCTCTTTTATTCATTTTTTTTATAAGATGCGTGATTGGATGCGCAATTGCGTATCGTCAGTATCATCGCGCGTGTCTTAGGTCTTACGACAATGTTTTTTTCAGGCTCTGACGCAAATTTTTTAACTGGCACCTTAAAAACAAAGGCAAAAAATTAACCACCCTACGTGCATGTATACTTGCTGTGATCCACACACGGACCCATTGTACGGTTGTTAAAATAACGACAAAATATATATATATATATATGCAGCGCGTTACATCTATTTTTCCCCTCCCTATGCAGGCCTGCAGCTAGTTCTTCATGCCTACACGTTTTGTGTCTAGGCACACAATTTACACACAGACACGTGTATATTTATTAATGTTTTTGTCGAGGAAGGAATATCGTAGAACGTATAACGCGCTACTCGTGTACACCTATCGGGCGTCTATGTACACCTTGTACGTACGCAAGCGAGCATTCCGTGCATCATGCTGCAGGAAATATCTTATCTTGATTGATTGTGTACACGGACAAATATCACCTATCCAAAAAAATACAAAAAGAAAAATCGACGTCGAAAGGAAAAAATAAATCACTCTCATATTTCATCGTTTAACAATTTTTCAACGATCGTATTGTACGGCGGTTGAAAAATTGTAATAATCAAACGGTTGAATCTACAATGAACAATGAAAATTATTTAACACATTAAAATTAACAACATATCCGTATAATTTGAACGGCAAACTCGAATGAATTATTATCGTTATATTTAAATACAATTGATGCGCGTAAAAAATTGATCCCGATATTTTTTCCCGTCAAAATTACCACGTTTCTGAATCTTTCGTTTTAATTCGAAGTACGTGTCTCGTGACGCGTAGGTATCCGTACACATGTATGTCCTTACGCCTTAACGGCATGCGCCGAGTGTTGAATCACTACTACAATTGTGTGCGAGAGGAAAAAACTTGGGAAATAAAAGTGAAAAAATATGATAATAAGGTCTGCGGGTATGTGTGACGGGCACGTGTGGAAGTTGTAAGCACCGCAGTAACGGTCGCGGGAAGTACGTTAGGGGACACGGAGTGGAGGATTCATACGTGTGTGTGTGTGTGTGTGTGTGTCGGGTGCAGAGGTGGGACATGTAAGGTACCTCAGGCATTATGACTCGACGGGATCTTTATGTGAGATCTACCCCCGAGGCTTTCGAGAACCCCGTGAACGGCGGTGAGGAGGGATAAAGAGAGAGGGAGAGAGAAAGAAAGAATACGTAAGTCGGGAGTTGTCGTTGCAGTTTTCCGCTCTCCGTCACGCCGCACTGAGAAAAATTTCATTTGTTACAGTAACTAGAAAAATTTGGTAAAAAATGAAAATAGTTAAGGACCGAGCGGTAACCGGAACTAAAAATTTCTCTCGGTGCGTCCCCTTAAAACCAACTTTGTTTCTCCGTCTTTCCCAACCACCAGGGATACTCCGGTTTAATTGTTGCGCATCCTGCGGGTTTCTCCTCTTTCTCCGTTAACCTTATTTTATCTTTTTATTATCGTTTCTCTTCGCACTACCTGCGGGTTTGAGGAAAAAGAGAGAGAGAGTGAGAGAGAGAGAGCAAGAGAGAGGGAGGGCAAAAGAGGTGGCGAAAGCATCGTAAATCTTTTGGATGTTGAAACTCCGAATCCGTATTGTCCGCTCTCAGCTTGAGGAAATCCTAATCTGTTTGTCACTTTGGGGAAAGAAAACCTTCGGCTGTGTGTATACGTAACACCTTTTTCTTCATACTTCGGGACTCGTTTCTTATACATTTCTATTTCTATACGTGTGTGTGTGTGACATCCTAATTGTGTCCGAAACTGTCCTATCTATACTAATTATCCAAAAACGTTCCCTGCTTCCTGAAGTCGTACGAAAACTAGCCAGTCATCTCCGATAAACCCTTTTTTACCATTCTCTATAAACGATCCTTTCTCTGTTCCGTTCTTTCAAGATTATATACCTGAATGAAGAAGAATCTCAACCAAAGAAACGATGCTAATGAAGCGATTTAAAGTCGGGCAGCTGCCACGTTTTTGTCTCATGTCATCCGGATTATTGTAATTATTGTAATTATTGTTGTTATTATTATTATTATTATACTACTTTGTAAAGGATACGAGATAAGAATTGGGCATAAAATAGTATATCTAATCGTATATCATTTACACGGACGGAATGAAAATTCGGTTTTGAATCGACTAAAGGTGTGTAAGATTTTTTTGATTCTCGCGTAAATTTTAAACGATGCGAAACTCTCGACCGAATTGGATTTAATTGTTAGAAATACGGAGTTAAATGTAACAACGAAAATATTACATAGAAGTCAACGCGGTATTTCGCGTGTTTGATTTTAAGACGACTTGGTGTCAAGAATCGGAACGATTTACACCGACGACGTTTAATTTTTGCCCTAATCGGTGCGGGTTAACGGTGTGAAATTGAACTCGGATAAAAATCGTGAATAAGATTTAAGGCAATTTGAAATCTGGGTGAACCCCGTGAATCCCCGTGAATCCAGCCAATCGATCATCCGTCATCCAAGGAAAAGAAAGCCGGATAACTTTCTTCAATCCCGTAACATCACTCTGCTGGATCGGAGATGTGGTCTCGGATCAGGGGTGGAGGGGTGCATTGTGAGGTGCGCGCGTGCCCGAAGATGCTGAAGGTTTATTCGAGGTCCACCTGGATACCGGAAATCCCCCCCCCCCCCCCCCGCCCCCAAAAACCGTCTCGTACAATACACGTAAGAAAACGCGGGATATCCTCGTCTCTTGTGCCACCTCCACGCATGGCTCGACTAAGCGTGCGATACGGAGATGATCCAGCTGTTTGATTTGATCGAACCACGTGCCGCGCTACTCGAGAGCTAGATCCAGCATCTGTGTTTACACAGGCTACTAATGCGGATTATCAGCTGCCTTGCACAATGCGTTTACGTATCACAGGATCGTATGATGTATGGTGAATGATCGCGGATCGATCTTTCGATCCGAAATTACGCTTTAATAGCCGCTGAGCTCATGGAAAGAAAAATATTGTTGATTTTGTACACTGAGAGAAAGTTTTTGTTTCGGTTACCGCTCGGTCCTTAACTATTTTCATTTTTTACCAGAATCGAAAAATATTGTTTTAGGTAGAGAATGAAAATTAGTTTTCTAGTATCCGTTACTATTCTTTCTCGTTGCTATATTTTCTTGCTACTGTTGCGAAAATTTAACGCTCGTGCAACGATAAATTGACGTTAAAGCCTTGTTTGACTAAAAAAGTAGAGCAAAGCGAAGAAACTGATTCAGCGTTGCAATAACCAAAAAAAGGTCGACGATAGCGCAAAATGGTTAGGCGTACCTCGTTTTTCGTAATCCCAACGATATTCGAACAGTTTTTTTAACGATACTCGTTTTACTCAATTTTTCTAGTTACTGTAACAAATGATATTTTTCTGAGTATATCTCTTGTGATGAATATACATAGACATCATTTTTTTTTAGGAGTATAATCTACAACAATTGTGGCAAGATTTACTAATCCGGTAATTATCAGAGTTACAACATCATTAGGTAGATCTATCAGAATTGATCTAGATTTAACTAAAAAAAAAGTGCTGTCCGTGTATTAATTTTTTTCCCTGAGATTTTTGCAATTTGGAATTTATTTTTTAAACCGGTGGAAGAATATTTCAAACAATCAAAGAAGAGGAGAATTGTCCAGGATTGGACGAGGTAATTATTCTTGATTCATAGCGCTGAAAATTCATCTTTGGCAAATCAAAATTAGACCCAATTGAATAGGTAAATTTTTCCAACGGTTATACAACTATATACTGGCTATAAAACATATATTTTGTTCAGAGAATGAATTTCGAAATCTGTTCAATTCTAGTATCACACTTTTTTTCTTGGAATTAGTAGTGAAACATTTTCTGTACGTAAGCTTAATAATTCGAGTATTCAAATAATAATTGACCCTAAAATTGACTTACGATACCCTCATTTTGATCATCAAAAGTGAAACACTTTTCCCGACCGAATAGCTAAATTTTTGGATATTTGAAGCACAGCTGTTATGTGACGGGTTAAATAATTCATGGTGATTCCTCGAAGGAGCGAAAAGTGCCCGACATATATTATAGTAGGTATAGGTATACCACGAACGTGGTTAGTTTCAGCGTTTTTTTTTTTCATCCACCACAAGTTTCGAACCTTACTTTAAAAAATTCTCCATGTGCGTGATGAGTTGCTGATCTTTTTCGACGGTATAAATAACAATATACATATACGTATAATATAACGACCAAAATTATTAGTTACAAAATTGAAGACTCTGTAATTTTCTTTTTCCCTCGTGAATTATAGGTGTAACACATGTATCTTAAAGCCGTATAATATTTTTAGCGGGTTGTATATTTAATACAGTCACTGCTGCGTCAAAATTCTCCTCATCTATCCGTAAATTTCGTTTCTCTTTTTTGTTACAGATTATCTTTTTCCGAATTCTTTCAATTTTATTCGATATTTTTTTTTTTTCTCTTGTTTTTTGTACAGTATTGTAAAAGTTGCAAAAAAGGCTCTTCTCAAATTTTCCACCGTATCAATATACCATAAAAAAAAAATAACCATGGTTACAACGACGTGATAAAGTCTTGATCACCGAAACTTTGGAGAATTTTTTTTACATATTATCTTGAGAAATTCGTCAATTTTGAGCTTTTTTCACCGTCGATTCCAATATCGTCTATTACGGTGACCCTAACGCATTTGCATGGGTGTGCGTACGCTGTTGGCGAGCAATATGCAAGCGTGCGGTACATCATACAATAACAGGTGTAAAAATGCATCTAGCAAGATATTATAAAGGACGGGCGCGATGCCGAGGCAGTAAAATTGTAACCTTTACGAGAGCCTAAATGTACCCACGTGTGCCCACCTGTACAATGGCGTACATACGGAATCGGCTACCGCTGGATCTTTTCGACCGCATCCAGGAGTCCGGCATTAGGGTTTTACCAGTTTCGTAAAAAGGTAAACAGAGGATGAAGGAGGTGAAAAAAATGAAAAGGGACTGACTGACTGCTGCTGCTGCTGCTGCTGCTGCTGCTACGAACACCCACTTCTCACTTAGCGACTACTCGTCAACCATCCGTAGAATAAGAAAGGGCTTCTGAGGGCCGAGGAGCCAGTCCGTGCACACCACGTGTCGAAAGCGTGCGCCGTCCGCCACGTGCACTCTTGCGTGTTCACTGAAAATTCCTCTTTCCTACATTCCATTTTCATCTCTTATTTTTCCTCGGACATTCTCGATGGTTCCCGAAATACGTGCGGCATATCGATGTGCGCGGGGTTGAGATTCCGAATTTTAAAAGTTCCGCAGGCGCCAGATCGCGGATCTTTTCGTCGCGAAACTTTGAGCGAAGGAAGAAAATTTTTACGAAACACCAATGTTTCGAACGGTTAGAAAACCGACGCTCAAAGTTCCGAAAGTGATAAATCCGTGAATTTCCGGCTTGGTGAAATTTCACCACTTTGATATTTCTTCGTTTTGGATTTTCGATGTTTTTCGGAAATTTTAATTTCCGGAATTTCACTACGTCGAAACTTTATTTTTCGGAAATTTGCGCCATCTTAACTTGAATTTTCGGAACTCTGAGCCCTCGGCTTTACGACCACTCGAAACTTCGTCGTTTCTTCAAAGTTTCATTTCTGTACTTCAAATTTCGTCACAAAATAATGCGGAATCGGGAATTTTTAAAACTGGTAACTCCAACCCCGCCCCATACCGACGTCAAAAAAAAAAAAGCACCGTCATCTGTCAGGATGCGGCTAATTGCGGTTCCATCGGTCTTTTTATTTATACAATGTCGGGCAATCAGCGGTTTTACCCACCTGCATATATAATAACGATAATAAGCCGCGTCTCTTGCCGCGAAGCGAACTCGTGAATTTATTTATAAGTGCACTTATAACGAGCCATTTCACGGAGACTCCGTCCCACCGCGCAATTTTTTTCATTCGCAATGTAATGATATTCGCCGCGAAGTATGCAACGTACATACAGTGTGTTTAAAAGCAACCGTAACTGTCACATGTTCGACGATTACAGACCTTCGGTGCATAGGATGTGATGCGATTGCATCCCTGCACCGCCACGCAGTCACGCGAAATAATTTGTAGACCTTCTACACCGAGGTTCCCTCGTTATATATTTATATATATACGTATATAGGTATATTCTATTGAATATTCTGAAAGAGAGAACAAATAATAAGAAGAGAAAAATTATCCTCGCAGGTGTAACAAAGTTGCGATGCAACGCGAGCTCCAGTTGCAATAATTCCGACACGAACGGCCGCCTCGGTATTTATCGACAAATTATTGGTTGTTTTCAAAAAATGACGGGCAAGAAGCGAGAAGACGAGAAAAAAAGAAAAAAAAACAAGAGAGAAAAAGAAACCATGTGACGCGGATTCGAAAATTATACACAGTCGGTCCCACACGCGACTTGCAGATTATATTCTTCCTCCGAAAGAAGAAATATAGTTATAGGTATATATATATATACATATATATATATAATGAAAATAAATCGATAAAACTGACCAATTTTTTAATTCGCCTCACCTCGTTCGGATAATTGTGTTATTACACGCATTTGTGCGTATAAATTATACGAAAAGCAAACCGATGCGAGGTTTTCGCACCTGCCGAGATTAACCGACCGTTGTATTACGTGTCCGGATATAAATCAACATTCTTACAGCTTTTTGCGACACGCGTGGTGCCCGATTTAATAATTAGCATACCTAATTACGATGTATGGGCGAATTCACGAACGTCTCTGCGTATTTCTTTTTTTTTTGTTCAATTTAAATTAATCAAATAAATGAAATAAATTTTTTGCATTTTTTTTTCCAAGTACGGGAACTGAATTGTTTAGGATACGAAGTAAATCATTGATACCGATAAATTTTCAATCCCATTCCTGAGATCATCGTTAATTATACTTATAGGTTTTAGATCATGCTGCAAAGGCGGAATGTTAGAAATCGATGACAAAAGGCTCTCAACTTTTTAAAAATTTTTATTCAAATTCAATTTTACTTGTTTTTCATTTCGAAAAACTCGTATTCATATAATTTCATTGTTGAGGGATTTTATACATCGACCTCAATTCAATTCAAATTTAACTCACGTAATAATAATAGTTTGTACCAGAAAGATAAAGCGTTGCGGTAGGAAAATTAATTTTCTTTACACGTGTATATCGCTGAACGTATCGAATGATATTTTTCACGGAAAAAACTTTCACGTCAATACTCGATTGAAAATTACTTACACCAACAAATTTCTCAACTTTACCTACTTATTGAAACAAACCGCACTTATAACGTATACAAAGTTCATGCAAGACAGATTTTCCAACACTTAAAATTGACAATAATTCACCTCGTTCATCTCGTCATAAACTTTGTCACAGTTGACGATTTTCGTGAAACATATTTCGTAACCTGAGAGGATGAAAACAGCCTCCACATTTACGAATACAAGTTTATATAATATAAAATAGATTTCCCAGGCAGGGGTAAAAAACTGGAATCACCGATCGATATAGAAGGACCAGAATATCGAATTTTCATTGACGCGAAAATCTCATTCGTAAGATATAAAAATGCATCAAGTCCAAGCACAGAAAATTCAAAATATTGAAAGACAAATTATAGAAAGGTCAAAACATAGAACGACAAAATCGACAATCTGTATACGCAATCTATATTATCAAGAGAAATTCCGACGATTCTAGAGTTTGGCGTTCTACGTTGTGACCTTTAAAGTCTTCTACCGCCCAGTGCCTTCTAAAATATCGAAATTAAATAAATCCAATCCGCTTTGTTAAAAAAATTCGACATCACCCCCTCCCTCCCCAGATTGACAACAATTTCGTTCACCCCGTGACTTCAATTCCGCGCCAATCGTCGATTCACCGCATCATATATCACCGTTCAAAACGGCGTAGAAACAGACCCTAAAATTGGTCGATCGACCGACTGCCTCATTCACGATCAGAGAGCGAGAGAGAGAGAGAGAAAAAAGAGACGCGCGCGTTCGCCGTGAGGCGAGACAGCCAGACTCCTCCTGGCCGTTCTGCGTGAGGAGTGAGTACTGTAGAATCGGCGGTGCGGTGGGGGTAAGGGGGCGGAGCCAACTAACCCGACGGTGCGTTAGTGTGACCGAGTCGCGCGAGCGTCGGCGTCGGGGGTGGGGGGGAGTCGCCGCCGGTAGGCCCCCCGTACCACCTCCCCCCCCCCATACACACCTCCAACGCCGGCCAACCTCCCCCCTCCTCGCTCCTCGTAGGACGGCTGGCTAGTCGA
This sequence comes from Neodiprion lecontei, assembly GCF_021901455.1. Taxonomy (NCBI): domain Eukaryota; kingdom Metazoa; phylum Arthropoda; class Insecta; order Hymenoptera; family Diprionidae; genus Neodiprion; species Neodiprion lecontei. Next base: position 4,748,350 of record NC_060261.1, on the reverse strand, counting down.
GTGTGTCCCGTAGCAGGACCGGCAGTGCGTGAAAGAGGGTTCCGAGACTCGAGACGATACTCGGTCGTCACAGTCAGCGCGGAACCGCGCTGCCGCTAAGAACGCGTCGAGGCACCGCGTGCGGTCTGTTTATCTTTAAAACGAGTAACAATATACATATATATATATATGTATATGCGTATATATACACACACACACACACACGATCACGTTGCGTGTGTTTTTGTCTCTCTTTCTCTCGCACTCTCTGTCGATGTACATATGTATATATATATATATATATATATAATATATAATATACATGTATATAACAACGTACGTACATACGATATATAATATACGCAGACAAGAGAAGGAGGAGGAGTAATAACATTGTTTATTTGAAAATTTTGATTACTCTTTTACCGAATTTTCATTACAGTTTCTCTTGACTTTTATTTGTTTATTTTTTTTTTTTTTTCGTTGCCGCCGAGATCGTCGTTAATCGTACGCCGAATGTAGAGAGATAGTGAATGGAACTCGTGTCGAATACTCGACGACAATTTTGGTCGTGTTTATTTGCTTGTTGAAATTTAATGTTTATCTGTGCGATGTAACAACCGTGTGTCGTTGTTAACACTGTCGTTGGTTGTTGTTGATGTTGGTTATTGTTTTTGTTGTTTTTATACTGTTAATTAAAACTGTCGGTGAGACCGATCGACGAGATTTTCACGGTGATTTTTGTGGTTTGAGATTAACGATATAACGAAGTGCAGCTGCGAAGTGAAATGATAATTTATAATGTATATGTATGTATTAATATTCGAGTTTTAAAACAATGCGAAAACAAAGTTCTTCGTTGTAGTGAGATTGAATTTGGGAAAATTTACAGTGTCGACGTGATATAGAAACACGCGTGATAGGAGGAGTGAGAGAGAAAGACTGAATATAATCGATGATGACATTGAAACGATTTGCGGATATGTGACGGAATTCAAGGGATACTCGCTGCAACGTTCCGAAGTTCGCTGTATGATGAGAAGTAAAAACTTGTGCGGAACATGTTCCTTTATATTATTCACGTACGTACGTATAATACGATAAAGGCATAAATTTGGATACGAGAAGAGAGTGATTTAAATGTTTGTTAAAACGATGAAAAGGATAAATACGATGCGAATAAACGTCCCGAGTTTTCGTCGAGTGCATCTTTTTTCATCCTCGTCTACCGACGGACCGAAGTTTGTATAACCGAAGCATAATTAATACGTCGTTATTACGGATATTTAAAAATAAGTGAAGAGATTGATTTTTCCCGTGGAGCAAACGATTCGTCGTATTATTATACGCATCGATTATCGAGTGGTGGTTTTATTTCAAACCGTTTTTTCGTTTCAATCTTTCGCTGCGGAGATAATAACAAATTTATGAATAATAAATGATTACAAGTGGCTGTGTAAACGACGATTTGTGAGCAATAAATATATATATATATACATATATATAATACAAATTCAAGAATAATCAACGACCAAATCATTTCGCCGGTTTTTTAAAAGAAGAAGATTACACGAAGGAGAAGAGGAAGAATTTAACGAGGAGACGATCAAACGGTGCGAATAACCAGCCGATGAATTTCTGCGAATTCGACAATTAGCACAAAAGTTTGGTAAGTTTGCAAAACTGAGTGTATTTAATTGTAAATATGATTCCGGTTTTAAACGCCTGCTTGATGTGTTTCATTATCAACGTCTCGGAAAACCTTTTCACGATATCAGTTCTCGACTCTCTTGTACCGAAACCAAAACTCTTGAAGCTTGCGGTTCTGCAAACCAGTATCGCGGTTAATTTAACGAGGATACGGAGACGGATGTTTGTTGCGTGTGTAATAAATTATTAACGTATGTAAAATGTACAATAATTATTATATCCATAATAATATTTATCGCGAAAATTCGAGACTATTTCTTACCACTTAACAAAAGTGCAAACTTTGGGGGAAAGAAAGATTGTCAGACTGAAGTTGTTTGTAACGTTGTTGTAACTATGCATCTTTAGAAAAAGTCGCTGTTTTTTCTGAGATTTGGAAAACCGTTAATCTAGCGTAAAAGAACTCGGATTTTTTTTCATTCAAATTCTAGAGTTGTTCTAACAAGGTGCGATGTGGTAATTTTTGTTTCAACGTATCGATACGGTAACGTCGCTAACTTCAGAGTAGCGAAAGATGAGGCTGAAAACTTAGTAACGTTATTGCAATAATAATTCGTGTTTCGAAAAAGCCGTTGTTATTCGTAACTTTAGATGTTTCTGAAATGCGGTAAATTGTAAAGATGCCGAAGTAATTCATGTTTTCGATACTTGACCACTTCAAAGTCACTGAGAAATTGAAAAGCAGTGATTTTTTTTTTCCCCCATTCAGCCTCATAAAGAGAAACAGCTGTTTCAGACAATTTCTTTCCCCTTTACAACTGCAATTCATCCTCCATTCGAATCGTGCGGCAAATTCTAAAACGAAACATTCACCGTCCGATTCCTGTATTAATTTTTTAGTAACCCGCGTACATTATAATGCTGTTTATAATAACGTCGCGTATTATTTCGCGGATAATTATCTGCTGTACGATTTGGAACTGAAAAATTTTGCAATCTTACTTGGATTTGCGTCGATTCTTTTCAAATTTGGATAAAATCTTGATACACTGATCGTTTTGCGTACGGCAGTTACGAACAACTCGTGTGCAAATTATTTATACACGTTTTGCGAGTAAAAATTTGCACAGATCTCCGCCACGGTTATTTGACAAAATTGTTCCTGGAAACACGGATAACAAATTCGTCAATGATTTTCGCACGATTTTTATCGAGTACGGTAAAATCATATGCGTATGAAATTTGATATTTAGATGAACCGTCAAAAAATTAACCAGCGAGAAAAATCGAACCCGATTGTTGCTGTTATTATATTTGTTAGGTATAACAAAGATGGCAAAGTAGCATCGCCATAGAATAAGCGAGGGTGGCACGCGTTGGTCGCGCGCTGCGTGACGTCAGGCGGCATCGAGGGGAAGAGAAGAACTCAGCGAAGCGTCGCGGCGCTAAGCGTCGGAATTGGAGCGCGGACGCGCACGCACAGAGAAACCCAGCTGAGCGTAATATCTCCATGAACGCTGTTTGACAGCCTGCCGAAGGCGAGCCGATTTTCACGCTTCGAGACCCTTTTTGTCCGTAGGAAAAATTCCACCCCTTCTAACCTGATCCGTGTCTTCTTTTATATCTTTTCTTTTCCTTCCTTCCTTCTTTCTTCATCTCAAAACGCGGATCGATCTGCGATTAGTTTCTTCGCTCTGCTTCTGTGGTATACAGTGCAGAGTTTTTAACTGGGATCAATGCGATGGTCTTTCGATTTTGCATCATCTTTTGCCGGATAAGGATCGTTGAGGAAGCCGCTCAATTTTACTTAGAATTAGTATGTAAATATTTTCACTTCATTCGAGATACGATGATTTTTACCAGATTGAACTTATGGTAACGTTAGTCTAACGAAATATCGAAAACTAAAATTATTACTTTGAAAATTTAGAAAGATTTTAAAGCAGTTTAATTATCAAAATCTGAATACACTTTGATGTGATTGAAAATACATTGCTTAATTTGAAACGATCCTACAGTTGGAAAAAAATAATCATTTTTACCAAAACTGAATTGTTACATTAACGTTACGAATTTCACTCTCTTTGATTTTTATATTTTGGTAGATCTTACTTCGTTTGAATCTTCGTTAATCGAAGTCTTCAGATACGTGTTTAATTACGGTATGACAGTAGGTTAAAAAATGTGTCGTAATCAAAATCGCGAATTAACTAATCAATTGTTGAAAAGTACACGGCATCAGAATATTTCATGATTCTACAATTATCAATGTATGTATATAATACATTACAATAACTTGCGGACGGAAGCCAAAAAGATTTATTATTAACATTTATCGCATTATTTCCTACATTGATATCGCAATCAATTCATAACCACAAAATTATCTTGTTAAAAACCTTAATTTAAACTTGAATAATCAATGTATATTTTTTTATCATTATCATCACATGATTTCAATTTTTCGATATATCTAATTTAGATCGTTTTTTCTTTAAGATCAATTCGATCGACGCCGATTCGGTTAACATTTTCATTACACCTACACCAAGTATATCATAAACATATAATACCGCAGGTCATTAATCGATAGTTTATTTTTTTTTCTTTTTATTTCCTTTTCGTTTACAGACAAATTCAGTCTTACTTTCTGCTCATATTGTTTATCCTTGACACAATTTTTACCATCGATTATGAAACTAATTTTACTCGTACACTTTTTACCAAGTCAATTGTAAATATCTCACATATATCGCTGAATACTATACACAACTTATCGTCACAGCGTGATATATGATCTATGATCCGATCTTGATAGGGGCTAAAAAAAAAAAAAATTAAAAAACGTACCACCGTGACATATTTCTTTTTCTTTTCCCCTTCGTTAATTCTTACTATATTATTTATTATCAACACCGTTCCCGGCTCTCTGGAATTACTTCGATTCACAGTCAGTTCTCTTTGTAATATCCGTCGCATAAAACGTATCGGCTATCCACCGCCCGGGTTCGGTTGAGTGTTTCTACATTTTCGTCGAAGAAGTAAAGGAAAAAAGGAAGTACGCGCTGCCGTGAATCGGAGAATAATGAAAATACGGCTTTGTCATCGGCGCCTTTGCATTCCGTCACGATCAATCACGCACACACATGTATAATCTACTTACGCTCGTACAGTTTCTCCGTCGGTACGCTTTTTCGGTAGAAACGTAGGCCTGTCAACACGTGTTTTGATTTTGTTCTATTTATTTCATTGTTGACGTATTTTTTTTTCTTTTTTTTTCTTTTTTTTTGTGACCATTTTTTCTAAACTCTTTCTCTTCTTCATCTTCGTTTTTTTTTTTTTTTTTTTCGTCGCCTTTCTTCTCAACTTCTTTCAGTTGTCGGATTAACGGAACGTTTGACAGGTTTTTCCGCGTCGATAAGAATCCGAAAAAATCGGCGTTTTTTGCGGTCTCACGACGAGATTGTCAAACCCGTTGGAATAAAAGGAAAAGAATAAACGAAAAACACAAAGCGAATAAATATTCGTTCCGCACGCTGTATTCAGATCACTATATATATATATATATATATATATATATATATTCAAGCTTCACGTAGTATAGAAGTGATTAAATCACGTTGCGTTCAGGCAAAAACAATCCTTCCAATATATGTATTATACATTACACGATATGCTTGCACTTCATTAGTCGGACAATTTGCATATCGATTTATTCGCAAATTGAGTTGCGGATTGTTATTTTCAATTGATTCAAGATCATTGATTGTTGCGTCGTTGCGAGAGTTTATTATAAATATTTCGAATTCGATATCGATCGTTTATTGTACATGTGTATAAAAATTACGTTCACTTTGTTGACGTTAAATATATGCACACACACACACACACTTGCATTACAGAATTTTTGACATTTCACTTTTATGCTTATATATAATTATTTCCTTAACACAATATGGTAAAATACGTACAACGAATGAAACGAATCCAACGACGTTGATAACGTCGTACAAAAGTTGAAACTGATTACATACCGCTGTGATGCATACGTTGGATGATGTTTTTTTTTTTTTTGTTTCAAAATTCAAGTCGAAAATATTGTTCTAAACGACGGGAAATAAAAGATGATTCAGCCGCTAATATTAATATTTATAGGTGCCTCATCTTTTCATCATTTTCTATTTCCCATTTAAACGACACGGAGATATTTTATATTTTTAAACTTTGAAATTTCATAACTCATCAACGAATTAGTTGTTTTCGTAAAAAATTGAAATATCTACAAAAAAGGTGTCTTGTCATTTTACGACAAATGTACTCTTTGAAAAGTTATTCGACATTTTACAAATTGATGAAAGGGAAAAAAAAAAAAAAAAAAATAAAAAATACACGAGGAGAAATTTACTCGTCAAATAACAACGCTTCTTCGCTATTCGTGCAATCTCTATCCTCTTCCAACACACGCGATCCATCGGCAGCTGCTACCGCCGTTCGCCTTATACGTAAATATACGTACAACGTACGTCTAACTCCCGATGCACCGCGGCAATATCGGACAGTGATTGCTCGGCAATTAGGAAATCCATTTGGCGTACAATAATTTGCCCCGTGAACGAACGTAACACCCGAGTGGCTGCCGAATGGATGCTGCCAGGCTGCAGCTGAGATCTCAGAGACGAGAGGACGGTATTCACGCGTCATTTCCGTAGCGATTAGAGCTGATTGTCAGTGAATTTATAATCAAACGATGCCGTTTCGATTATACTTTTATATACATCGTTGATTCTTACGTCGCCTTATTTATCTTACTAAATTACTATTTACACCGATGAAAATTTCGTTTGTCGTAGTAACTAGAAAAATTGAGTAAAACAAGTATCGTTAAAAAAAAAAAAAAAATATTGCAACGCTGAATCAGTTTCTGAGGTTTACTCTACTTTTTTAGTCAAACGAGGCTTCAACGTCAATTTATCGTTGCACGAGCGTTAAATTTTCGCAACAGTTGCGAGAAAATCTAGCAACAGCGATCGTGATGAGAAAGAATAGCAACGGATACTAGAAAACTAATTTTCATTTTCTACCTGGAACGATATTTTTCGATTGTGGTAAAAAAAGAAAATATTCAAGGACCGAGCGGCAACCGGAAATAAAAATTTCTCTCGGTGTATCCATTAAAACTATTCGATTCAGGGTAAAAATCGACAAAATTTCCGTGCAAAATTAATCTCACGTTGCATTTAATTTGAAAATTGATTGATAACAAAAGTCGACGCTCGTGGTAAAATATTAAAGAGAAACTCGAGGAACTTGAAATGAATTGGCACCTTGATATATATATATATATATAAATTTGCAGCCAAGCCACGTGCTGCACGTTTGCCTTTACGTATATAAGATATGTATATGTATATATACATATATATTGTATATTCTACTCGTACCGAACAGAGAGTAAGTAGTAAGCAGGCTAGTATATCGTACACACAGCCTTGACGTGCGTAGAACCTCAGGGATTAGCGACGTTGAGAAAAACACATCGTGTATCGGATATTCGTGCAATTCTTTGTCCTTTTGTACACACTGTCACTGTAATCCGACGTACGTGGCTCCTTTGATAAAAAAAAAAAAAACAAAAAAAAAGACACACACACACACACACGCACACAAATCGATGAACAGAAATTTATAATCGTTCGATCACATACTTACTACTCTTTAAAATATATGTATACATGGGATATAAAATTATGTATACGTATATATATTATATAGATTATACGATGTACTTTTTTCGATATTCATGCCAATGCAAAGAATTGCAGAATAAAATTGGTGGTAGAAATTTCAATGGTTGGATCACGGATCGGTTTTAATTTTGTATAAAAAAAAAAACAAAAAAAAAAAAACAAAAAAACACTCGAAATATTGTCAAATATATTTGTACGAAAACGTAAATCCGGGTGTTGAGAATTGGACGGACGATCTTTGTTTTAAATAATGATCGCGGGGCTCAGAATAAGGATGTATACCACTTAATACATAATATACAACGTTTTCGACTCTTGTCGACTCGATTGTAAACACAGCTGTTGTGTGTGCGTATGATAATATCCCGATAAGTATAGTATCGGGTAGATGTAATGTATGTAGGTACATCCGTAGGTGACAATGCGTATGATGAAATAATTTACCTGAGAGAGAATGAAATTATCTATTCGCAAATCGCGGTCTGTGAACCCCGACGACGATCGTCTACGTATTATCATAATTCTTGATCATTATTTCTCGGCTTCGAATGATCTGCATAATAATCGCGTTATATGGAAAGACGAGAATCAGAGAGAGAGATTTTAGATTTAGATTTCTCTTTTTAACCATTCACTGTTGATATACGGATAATTAAAGAAGCTAATAATTTGCACTGCTTATATATACATATATAGTACAACTGTTTTTATTAAATCGTTTCTTTTTTTTGTTTTTTTTTTGTTTTTTTTTCTTCCATCACTAGAAATTCGACAAAATTTTCTGAACAATTATTGTAGTATGTAAAAAATTTAACCTAGATAATACGTGAATAGATTTTGAGAAAGCTTTAAATCTGTACTGAGAGAAATTTTTACTTCCGGTTAATCCGGTAATTCCAACAATAATCAAACAGTTTTTTTTTCAACGATACCTGTTTTACTCAAATTTTCTAGTTACTGTAACAAATGAATTTTTTTTCAGTGTATGAATTAAATCGAAGTAAAAAAAAAACGAAGAAACTGAAAAATTTATGATAAAAAACTAAAAACCATAAGATGGAAAAAAAATTATAATTTAAGACGCGTGAATTTCAGAAAGCTTATAATTATGTATACCGGGCTCGCTCTTTCTCTCTCTCTCTCTCTCTCTCTCTCTCTCTCTCTCTTTCTCTATTACGCCCATCTCTTTTTTGAAGTTGGTTCTCGTAAATGGTCGTCGTCGTTGCGACCAGGTGTCTCAGGCAGTTTGGAGTGTTGACAAAGTGTATATATTCACCGTTTTTCGGAGATGAATAATTTAAATCTGACCTTGTAAGGTCGCCTCTCCATCTCCCGGGGACACATTTTAGTATCCCATACGCGTGTATAATGCGGAGAGAGAGAGAGAGAGAGACTTGTCCTTCTTCCTCATCATCTTCTTCTTCTTCTTCTTCTTCTTCTTCTTCGCCGTCGTCCTCTTCTCGCAGCGTGTGACCTCTTACCTGTTCAGTTTCTTTTCCATCGTACATAACGAAATCTCTCTCCCTTTTTCTCTTCACATCCTTCCGATACCGACAGTCGAAAAATTCTCTCCCGATACGACGATACGGTCCCGCATAACGCGTACACAACAATATCGTACGTACCAACACGGACGGATACGAGCTTTACTTACGATCAAGGATGAGACTGTGAAACTCGAAGAAACGAACGGCGCGATGCAGACCGTGTGAATTCTCTCTCTAATTAATTCTCCGGCAAGGCGGTAATGGCTCGAGACAAACTGCGCATAAATCAAGACGCGTAGGTGGCCGCGGCTCAGCGGCCATATCCGAACGCTTATAATACCTACAGCATAATTCTTAATTGCCTACAGGTGTATCGTTTAATGGCCGCTGGCCTATGCGGCACCTTTACACACGCGTGCTTCCACCTTTGCGCGTACGCGACGCACGCGTATACATATATATACACTCATATATATTGCACACATATACTCGATGTGCCCACAACTCGTGTCTGCATATATTATGTATATATATATATATTCCGTTATACCGATCATCACAGATTTCCCAACAATTTTCTTTCACTTTTTCTCGTTATATCATGTACTTTATATCTATATGTATTCGCTTGTACAAACACACACACACACACAGACAGGTATAATTTAACCACGATCGGCGATCAATCGCTTCGATCTTTCATATATTTACCCATATTATCTGGATTATCACATTACGTGTACATTATGTTTGACTGATCTCGAAAAGGAATGCGGTGGTGGTTTTTTTTTTTTTTTTTTTTTTTTTTGCACTAGTTTTGCAATTTATATTATACCTATGCATACATATTTGCAGATTTAACGCAATACCGCAACTTACGTGCGAGACATGCGTAATATAATAATATTGTAATTTATATGAGATTACAAGTGTCCGTCGATTACGTGCGGTCGTATTGTTTTTTTGTTTTTTTTGATCAAAATTGTTTAAATTTTTTTTCTCATTATTACTCATTTTTACGTGCTACCGAGTGTTTCACATTGAGGAAACAATTAGATGTAATATTCCGTGAGAAAAACCATAATTATTTAATCACACACACACACACACACACACACGCGCGCGCGCGTGTAAATATATCCGAAAATTAACATATACTCGTGCAGCGTAGTTTATTCAACGAGTGGGTGTGAAAAGTCAGGAAAACCGAAAATCAGAAGTGACCACGATTCCGAGTGTAAAAATATCGAAAATCAAAAACAAAGATTGATCGAAGGGGCGAAATATTTCACCAAGCCATAAATCCGCGCGACTAAAATTTTGACGTTTCAGATTTTCTGTATTTTCCCATTTTCCCACTTTCGGATCTTTGACTTGTGATTGACTGATTTCTCTACTTTAAGTTTCGCCACCAAAAATTCCGAAACGCTTGACGCTTTCTCAACTTTTTAATTTCGGAATTTCAACCCCGTCTTCGTAGTTGCAATAATATTGTTACCCTCGAGAATTTCTCACACTTTATTTACAATGTTGCAGACGTGTAAAAAATAATATTATACTTGTTATACATTATCCAGCTGTTCGCTTACAGGCTGCGGCTGCGGGAAAGAAATTAATTATAATCAGCGTATTCAGGGGTGGATACACATAATTATAAATGTATGTATATGTATGTATGTAAAACATGCACAGTGACTGCGTGTACATAAGAAAGACGAAAAAACGACCCTTCTACCCGTCGTCAACTTGGAATTACCTTAAATATTAGAAGCGCTGCAGGTGATGCGACGTCGCGACGTTGTTCCTAACTTTCTCTCACCCTGCAGCGTAGCGTAGCGTACATATATCGTCATGTAATAACACGGAGAGACACGTGAACCCGGAATAAGGTGAATGTATTCAGGTACATACATTCGTACCAAAAAATTTCATACAAGAGTCGGAAATAATTGAAATTTAAACAAAAATCAGCATCACCGTTTCGTCGGATTCGAAGATATGTTATTTTCAACATATTACCCAATGTCTGGAATTTTTTTGTGATGAAAAAATTTGCCATTACGAGTAACGCGTAAACGAGTTTGAAAATACGTTTACTTTTTTTTTTTTTCTTATACCATTTTACATCCCGTCAGTTTGATTTAGACAATTCTTTCGACGGAGTAACGAATTTTATTTTTTTTTTGTTTGATAAAATTTCTTTCTCACGTCTCACCGCGTTTCGTTTCGTTGTAACTTTTGACACGGCGTTCACGGGTATTGTAAAATAGAAAACAACGAGCAACGAACATGTGTAAAAATGAAAATGAAATCCTTTAAACGACGCTCTCGCTAGCTTTAATAAACCTCGTACACGTATAGATATATAAAACTCGAAGAGTTGCGCGGCAAATTGTTTGTTAGGAAATTCGTCACAGTGTTTTTACACGCTTGCATACATCAATAAATAATCCAAGATATTTACAGCCCGCTTTGTTTCATCGTATTATAAAAACCCCTTGGCTGTCATCTCTACCTCTATTACATTATATTTTAGAGACAGTAGACACGCCGCCCCGCTGACATTAAAAAAAAAAAAAAAAAAAAATAAAAAATCCTCCGAACTCCTCGCAGGTTTATAGCGTTAACCTGTACAATTATAATAATCGTCGTAATATTGAAAATAAAGAAAAGTTGGACGTGGGATGAATGAATGAAACTAATAAAAAGCAGAGACAATGGAGAGAAACGGAAAAAAAAACGAACAAAAATTTTGTCGAATAAAAGAAAACGATAAATAAAATAATAATCAACCGACTAACGACCCCGAACAACGCGAGTCAAGTTAAATTACAACTCTTACATTCATTTATACATATATACATGCGCGTGTCGTATTTGTACACCCTGCATTTTACTCGATGATAGGGGACAGAAACACGCATCTGTAATTATTACGCTTTGGTCGTTACGCCGAATGGTTGGTCCAGACTTCTTGTGCTGCTCCTGAGATGCTGCCGGTGGTAGTATTGCCTAGTATTTTTCCTTGTGCCGCACGCTATAGGTTAAAAACATTACATTACGATGTACAGGCGAGAAAAGAGAGGGAAAGTTGTTTGGTACTTGTGGAATTTTTACGGTGGAGGAAGAAATTATTGGAGATGTGTATTGCAATATCGGTTCTGATTATCCAAAATGGAATATGATTTGAGGAGCAAGGAGAGAGAAAGAGAGAGAGAGAGAGAAAATGAGAGAATAAAAATAAAAATGAGGAACGAAAGATTTGACGAACAAGACAAACGGAGCGATCTCGAGTAAAAATGAAAGAAAATATCACATGTACGTATCTCCGTGACTTTGCGGTGTTGATACGGGATGCGGGGAACCATATCCGACGGGTTTAACATCGCGAGGTGTGTACGATGTATGTACGTATTGTTTAAGAACTATGTGATAATCGCTAAATTGAACGGAATCGGGATTACAGAGAAGAACTGCGCGTGACTTGCCGGAAGGATCGATTTTTTGATTTAATCGCGTTTTCGCGCGATTTTATTATCTGCATTTTCATTCACTCGGGAGGGTTGATTGGTCGGATTGTATTGCAACGGAACCACCCCCGTTGTACGAGAATGTGTGAGAAAAAAAACGAGGAAAACTGAAAAATAACGGTCGAACAAGAGTTGTCAAAACTTGATGTAAAATGTATTGTTTAGAGACGAAGGAAGATCCTGTGCACAAATTCGACATTTTTGGCGACGAAACTTGAAGTAAAGAAATCGAACTTTGACGAAACATCAAAGTTTCGAATGGTCCGAAACCAGACCTTCAAAGTTCCAAAAGTGCAAAGTTTCGAAAGGAAGGAAGTGAAATTTCACCACTTTGATCTTTCTCTGTTTTGGATTTTCGATATTTTTATATTCTTATTTAATTTTCATTTTCTACCCAGAACTATATTTTTCTACAGTGCTAAAAATGAAAAAAGTTAAGGACCGAGCGGTAACCGGAACTAAAAATTTCTCTAGATGTGGTAACTCTAATTTTTTTTTGCACCGCAATGAGTATATTTTAATTTTCGGAATTTCACCCCGCCGAAACTTTACTTTTCGAAACTTTGCTCTATCGTGACTTGAATTTCGGACGAAACTTCGTCGTTTCTTCAAACTTTGACTCGTTTACCTCAAGTTTCCACCGTCCCTTCACATCTTCACCGCCACCTTCGCTCGGCGTGCGTCTCGACTCGACAAATTCGAAGCTCAGCGTCAAACCCGCGTCGCGTTTTCTTTGAGAACACCTGGTCGAAGTTCACCTGCCGTCCAGGCAACGCTCACTGACCGCAGTGGCCTGTTAATTACGTGGGCTGGGTGCTTGTTCGGATAGTTGGCGACCTATCGCATCTCCGACGTTTTAGTGTTTCAATGTTCCTCCTCCTCCTCTTCCTCCTTTTTTCCCTCGGCCGCTCTTACCTCGTCCTCCTTCTCCTTCTTCTTATTTTTCTTCCCAATTTCTCCGTTTCTCTCTTTGTCGCCTCCACCGTCCCTTCAGTTATCTGTCTTGTCCCAACAAAACGGTCGCTGATCGGTCCCGCCTTTGTTCTTAATTCTCCTTTTTTTCGCATCGCAGGACTTGGGACGGGACCTTATCTACCTCGAGACTTCCCTTTGCCGATCAGCTTCCCGCTTCATAATTCAAATTTTCATCAATCCCGATCTTCAACTCGATCAATTTAGAAATTTAGTATCGCGGCGGTGTAAAATAAATTCCAACAGATCGGTCTTGAAACTTTTTTCCTCAAAATTAACAACAGTTTCGAATTACTCAATGAAAAATTACAATTCACTAATTACCACGGTTAATTATAACGTCGTGTACTATAAATTTTCACGTTTTTTCTTTTATTCAAGTATCGAGAATTAAGAATCGGAGAAAAAAAAACTTACAATTTCAAAATCTATCCCGTGATTGAATGATCTCTTCATTATTCCATGGATATAACTTGATAACAAAAATGATAACGTACGCATTTAATTGTTTATACACTTCATCTGAAAACAATGTTACATCGTGTAAACAATGCAATTCGTCTATAAATCGTGCAGTGCTTTATTATACTCTCTGTGTTGACCCTTGACCTGCATCGCTGATAAGTTTTTATTACTGTACGATATTCCTATTTATTTTTATACAAACTTTGTACTCAATTCCGTGTGTGTGTGTGCGAAAAGACTCAGCCAATGAAAAATCTGTACATTCGTTGTGCATGTAAATTATTTTGGAAATTATGGGTGATATTATTGATCACATTATTATATTACGCAAGTAATGAAATATTGTTGTCCATTGAAAGGTAAAAATAACGACGCATATTTTTTTGCAAATAGATTATGAATAATAAAGAGCAACGAAGATCATCGAGTAGATGTATATATATATATATATATATTTTATTAATTTTCACTATTGCAGAAATTGATTGATTGATTAATTGATGGAACGATTGATTGATTGATCGATCGATCGATTGATTGGCTGAGCTTTCATTTATTTATTCAACGATATTATAATTCGTACGAGATAATTAATTCACATCCAGACTTGAACGTCAATTAACGAGAAGAGGAAAAAAAAAACCAATATTAAACGCATAAACAAAAAATCACAACCGTACAAACTATACGACAAAGGAAAAATATAATATAAAATGAGAATTGGCAAGTCTGGAGACCGCGAGTTACCTTCTCACAAGTTTCATTTCTTTATTTTAATCGTATCTGAGATCTCGAAGCTGCCGGAAGAAAGGCTGCAGTTACGATGGGACGCAGTGCGCGTTATCGGAGAACCTTGGTCAACTTTTATATCCTGAGAATGGCGATAGAATTCTTTTCTCTCTGCAAGTTTTGACCGCGGGCAAGGCGTTTTATATCAGTGGGTTGTTTGTTGCGATGCTGTTATCCTGTCAACGAAAAGAGGAAAGAAAAAAAAAAAAAAAAAAACGCTTACCCGCATAACGACCTTACTAACGAACTAATTACGAGAAAAATGGAACGAGAGAGAAAATAAGGAGAAGGAAGGAGCTAAGAATTTGACGTTAATATCTTAACCTTTTTTTCGCTGTGCAACTTCCGCGGCCGATGCTTTTAACATATCACATCGAGAGATTTTACTCGCTCTTCGGTGGAGAATAAATATAACATCGAATAATCGGTTTATGTTTCGCGCTGGATCAAGTAATTGATGTAGGTAGGTATAAAAAACAAAAAATAAAAATAAAATACCGCCGGAGGTTCAATTTAAAATCACTTGAACGAGGCGACGTTGGTTCAAAAATTGTCCAAATGTGATTTTCATTGAACGGAGGCGAGAAGCTAACGCGATTTCAACCATCGGTTATCCAATGAATAGTAATAATAACAACGATGATTATAAGAATGATCTTAGTATTAGAAGAATTCGAAAAGGCTTTACATTTCTTTTTCTCATGCGTTGCTTCTTCTTCTTCTTCTTCTTGTTTTTCTTTTTCTTCTCACTTTGCGTCACGTGACACTTTAACACAACAGGCATGCGTGTATAATATTCCAAACGGCGTGTATTATACGAAACTCCGAAAATAGAATTCCTTTTTAAATCTATGTAACCATTAAAAAGGGATAACAGGAGATAGGAGATAATTGTAAAATAAAAATCCCGCTGTCGCAAGTGGACAGCGTCAAGGAAACTGTCGTATAAAGTATACAATTATGCAATATATAAATTGTAGTTTTTATATTCGAGAGAAGACAACGACGCGTTACAGGTATAATATATATTTAATTATACACATGCGCGTATTTCAAAAACACAAAGTCTGATCGAAGACAGAATGAAAAATTAAATTGGCACGTTTCTTGCAGTCGTCTTTCTTTTTTTTCTCTCTCTCTCTCTTTCTCTCTCTCTCTTTCTCTCGAAACGGTGATTTTATTTCGTTTAAAATTTTCTCCTCTTTTTCTGTTTTTTTATATTTAATTTCAATTTTTATAACAACACAGCGTCGTCGAGTGATGAAATTCGCCGTTGAAAAATGACACACACAGACACAACGTAACCGAAATTATTTGATTGGTGTAAAAAACGGAGAATTTATTAACCTCGATCTCTCTCCTTCACCGCGATGGTCCTTCTTTATAATACGTGTCACAGTCTTTATTGTATCGTATACATATATACAGACACCTGTCCTGCATCTCGTGTATATCACACACACACACGCACGCACACTTCTTGGTGTTTGAAATACGTACATGTATAGGTATAAATTACCCGCACATAAAATCAATCGAGAAACGTCGAGAGGATTACTTATACTCTCCCATGCTTGTCGATGTTTTATAACGCAGACATTGATTTATAACATTTTTATACAATTTTATTACCGCGTTATATGTTTTCTCTGCATAGGTATAGAGTACATACCGTAAAAATAATACAGGCATGTAACAGCGTACATGCAGAGTGCCACGCGCCACGATGTCTGTACCCACCTATTCACCCTTCTTGGATTCGTTTGCATTTTCGTCGTTGCCGTAATGAGATAGACTGAGATAAATTTTTAGTCCTTAACTATTTTCATTTTTTACCACAATCGAAAAGTATAGTTCCGGGTAGAAAATGAAAATTAGTTTTCTAGCTGTTACCGGAAAGTCTGGTATCCGTTAGTATTCTTTTACTCCTTTGAGGAAATGGTTTCTAAAGATAATTTTAAAAATTTTGTTTCGAATGTTTGTAAAATATGGTACGTAGTGTTGTTCAGTTTATTTCCAGTGCATGCGTGATTTTCAAAGAATGTAGTCAAAGTATTGAGGAAAAGTTGAATTTTTAAATAAGTTTGGGTACAATACTGTGATACTTGTTGCACGCGGAGAGAGAAAGATGATGTAAATTTCCAAAAGTTGAAATATACTCGCACAGAGTAGTTTACTGAACAAGGGGTTGGTGTACAGAATCAGAAAAATCGAAAGTCTGACTGACCGACCAGAATTTCGAACGTAAAAGTATCGAAAATTCAAAGCAAAGTAAGATCAAAGTTGTAAAATTTCAGCAAGCCAGAAATTCACGAAACTGAAAATCTTCGATAATATAATTCGCAATTTCGACGCTTCAGATTATTAAATTTTCTCATTTTCGTACTCACGGAACTTTGAGCATCGGGTTTCGGATCATTCGAAACTTTGATGTATCTTGAAAGTTTCTTTTCTTCATTTCAAAAAAAAAATTCCGAATTCGTCGCTTTCGGACCTTTTCAAATTCGGGATATCAACCCTGTCCCGTCATCTTCACACGCGTTCGTCAAGAGATAAATCGAAATGTGGTCGAGACGAGAGAGACGAGACGAAAGGAGGAGAGTAGAGCACGGTATCGCGTGTGTAGAAGGGGACGACGACGATCGGGACAGGGCGAGGCGATTCGCTGGAAGGAGAGGAGAGAGGAAAGGAGAGAAAGAGAGAGAGAGGAGAAGCGGCGTGGTGCTCCTCTTGGCTGAAGGATTACTTAGCGATAATGACGATCGGTCGGCAGATGGCGGCTGAGATAAAAACTTGCCTTACCGCCGCCTCTCTTGCTGCCAGCCTGCCTGCCTGCCTTAACAGTGCCGCCATATAATGCCATCCGTCCATTCCTTCCACTGTACAGCAAGTATACAGCTACGTCGAGTCTGCCTCACGCGTATTGCTTCCTATTCGTTCCTATGCGACTGGATCCGCACTGTGCAGTCCAGGATCGTTTGTCAGTCGGATAAACGAGAATTTAAAAGGGCTGCAAAAGTCTCCGGAAACCGAGAATTTTTTTAAAACCGAGAAAAACAGTTCATTTTTTATTTCCTGTATAATCATTTGTAGATTGAATTCGTATTCGGATTTTGTTTTTTTTCTCCTCCTCTCTTTGAAAACGAAACGGTGTTTAATTTACAACATTTTTTTTCATTCTCCCCTTTACTTACGAGACACTTTCTTCTTTCACTCAACCCAGAATTCGAGATTCGAAACATCGAAATTCGTTGAAAATGTAACAATCGTCGAGTTACTTGTATTCGTGAGCTATGCGAAGATCAATTTAGATAAAAACAAAAAAAAATCGTAAAATTGAAAATATCCACTTGAAATATCGACAAAAATTTCGACATCGATGCTTCGTTTCGAGGAGCTTTTGAAATTGTTGATAATTTGTTGCGATCGGTCGTTTTCAGTGATTGTTTTTTTTTTTTTTTTTTTTTTTAATTTTTATTTTTTATTTGTCAATCGGAATCAGATTACAAAAATTCGTCCAAACTTGCATCGCAGTACACCTGATACATTCGAGTATAACGTGTGCTCTTTATCACGCGTGCGTTTAAAATTTTTCGCAAACATCATACTCGTCTATACACATGTATATGTATATTTATATGCGCAAATCTCTGAGTCGCGCTCGCGGCTCACGAAATGTCCCAAACACACACTTGTGCGTGTAATTAATAGCCTGTCCGGTACGAGATACATACTAAACAGGGGTTGGCGTTTCGCATTGCACATTACATTGCATCGCGGCGCAATTCTCGAGGCACGCGACGTTGTAACGCGCGGATGAAAAGAAAAAAAAAAAAAAAACTGAAAAACAAAAGAAAAAACAAATCAAAAACGACAGAATCCGACAGACAGAATGAACAGTGAAAGGTAAATCAATTTATCGTCGCACAAGCGTTAAATTTTCGCAAAAGTTGCAAGAAAATATAGCAACGGATACTAGAAAACTAATTTTCATTTTCTACCTAGAACTATATTTTTCTATAGTGGTAAAAAATGAACATAGTTAAGGACCGAGCGGTAACCGGAAATAAAAATTTCTCTGAGTGTAACTTCCCGTTTCTTTTCACTGTAAGGCACAGTTTGCGCGCGTCTGGTTAAATACGATGTACCAAGGCATAACTCGGAGGTGGATACAACGTGGCTTACAGGTGCCAGTGTGCTCGAGGTATAGTTAATTATTATCGTACAGCGAGGGCGGTTAATTTATGCTTGTAGATAATTTATGCCAGGTACAAGTCATGCTGCTGGACCTGTAGCTAGACGCCGCGGTATCTGCTCGTATATATACATGTGTGTGTGTGTGTGTGTGTATAGATTTTGATTTCGTATGGGAAAATACCGACGACGGGATGCTGGGAGCAAGGACTTTGGTACAGGGGGATGTATAGGGAAGATCGCGTTTACCTTCCTTTCGAGGTTCTCGCGAGCTGCAACCATGCAGATGACGATGATGAAGAAGAAGACGAAGGAGAAGAAGAAGAACAAGAAGAAGGAGAAGGAGAAGGAGAAGGAGCATGTTATACCTACTACAAACCGATGTTTACGAGCGGGGAGGATAACCTACCGCGTGTTTGTATAAGCGGAAGGATAATTAACGAAGCTCTCACTCTCACTCTCACTCTCACTCTCTCTATCTCTTTTTCCTCCCGGTCTCATCCGTCGTTTACGCCATGTTTAATAATCCTTACTTCTCATTTTAAACCAACCGATGGTGCATCGGGCAGTGCACGTGCTATTTATACGCATGCGTGACATTTTTGTAACCAACCAGTTACAGGATTGTATAATATGCGAGGGAATAGATTAATCGATAATCGATTTTCGTCAAACTGCGTGCGAACGCGAGGACGTGGAAGGGAAGTCAGTAACGTTACTCTGACAATGAACGATTGGGAGAAGTCGTTACCTCGCACTTTCGGGTCGTCTGAAATTTCGTAAACCTTGTTAAAGAAATCAAAGTTGTATTTTTAAAAGCAAAATCTTTGAAAGTCATTCTAAATTGTACGGTAACGATTTGATCCCTGATACTTCGTTACGTTAACTTTACCAACTTCAGCCTTGTTCGATTTCGAATTTTGTATATTTTTCATCAGACCTTATCATTCATTATTTTTTTTTTATATTGATTACGGATTTTATTGTGATTATTATTACACGCTTCTTTAATAAAATTTGTATTGCGGGTATAAATTTACACAATTGTGTCATTATACGTAATATTTCTTATTACAATTATACAGTTATTATATACATTTGTACCGGTATAACCTTGCAGGCTATTTGAAAAAGATATTTTTTACCTTTTTTTTTTTTTTTTTTTGACCTCGACCGCCGTCGATGCAGATCGCGCAGCGAATCCAAGCATCTGCTGCTGTTGCTGCTGTCGAGTTCGCCGATAATGTAAAAGTACGATATTAATGGGCGTTGGTGCTGCGTGTACGTGTATGTTTATACACACACACACACGCACGCCTATACGGTCCGTTCATGCTGTAAACTCTGACCACTTTGGAAGATGGCGTGCACGCGTGCGATCTCCTTGGATATATATATATATATTTGCATACACATGTGAGACCCGATAGCGATAGATCGAAAGAATAATTCAACGAGAGGAAACAAAGCAAGACATTTAATGCAAGAAAAACAAGAATGAAGAAGAAATTGTCACTGTAACAAATGAAATTTTTCTCCGTGCTTGTACACTTCCTATACGACGTACTTTCTTTTATAAATTTTTCACGCTCGCAGGATATCCAGAGGGAGTGAAAAAAGATGCGAAAGTGGCTTTGCAGGCGTACACCGATGTAGGTGTAGATCAATCGTGAATTCGCGTTCCTTGACCGTACCGTTAACTTTCCTATAGGTATGTATGCAGTTGCACATATAGGTACAACAACATACTGTAACTGCAGACGACTTTCTGGAGCGACGGAATGTCGACGTCCACCTTGTATACTCGGAAGTCGGGATACTTGGAAGACCGTTTTGTCTCGGTTCGTCGTTTTACGGATGCTGCTGCTGCTGTTGCATCTTTCCTCGACTGAAATTCTCAACCTCGAAACTCTCAACCTTAATAACGACACACGAGCCGAATCGTTGCGAAAATTTTATCAATTGCAATTTGCGAGAAAATAATTTTTCCGAAATGTTTACGCACTGAATTTTCGGCCGTTCAAGCATTAGCTAACGCTAAAACAGGGCCAGGCCATTCGGAGAAACGTTGTCAAAAGTTGAAAAATTTATTTAAAAAGAGGTGTTAATAATACATAAATTTGTCAATGATAATATCTTGGCAAATATAATGTTTATCGCCTGCGTTTAAGAAGAAAGACAATATCTAACGTATTGAATACACAATGAACAATGAATTTATGTTATACTTAACTTGTTAATGTTCAGTTGCTTGTCGATAATTAGTAGTAGGAATAAATCGATCAGGATGTGTCTACAAATGGCATTTCTGACATTCTCAGATATAACCAATCGATATTAAAAATGCGTTAGCTAATGTTAAAAAACGATAGTGGAAAAAACGAGTCAATGTTACGAATCGCTAGGAGGTGGGATGCAAAAATTTGCAAAAAATACGTTAACTAATGGCTTTTTTTTTTTTTTTGAACTACTGACCGCCATTTTGCGGCAATTGTTTCATTTTATTTTCTTTCAACTTTTGCAACGTACGGAGGTTCGCTTACACCTCCGAAGCTCCGAGCTACTAGGCACAGAATTATGGCGTAAGGCGAGTTTGCGCGCGCTGCTCGCGCGAGAGACGTTATCGCGTAATTGTCGGTTAATTTGCTACTAACAGGCGAAGAGAGCTCATACCCTCGGCTGTACAACAACCGAGCCGCATGCTTAACAGCTCTCTATGTATCAAAAGGCCGTTTCGCGAGACACGCGATCGTCGACTTGCTCTGTCTGTAAAAGCAACTTTCAGCCTGCGGGAAATTTTATACCTCGAATAGGGAATTTTTTCCGAACGTCAAAAATAGAAAAATATACCACTCTCGCTTACGTGTACGAAGATAAAACAGAATAGAAGAAAAAAATTTTCACCGCGATTTGTGCGTGTAGAGTAAATAGTTGTAATCAAATTTGCAAAAATTTTATTTTTCTTCATTATATTAACACTGAAATTTTTGATTGTTCAGCTAATTATATTCTTCCTTGCAGGAAAATACAAACTCAAGGGTTATAGTTGGAACTTGTAATATTTAACCGAAATCGGTTAAAAGAGATCGCTTTCTATTTACGTGAATAAAAAAAAAAAGAAGTAAATGTATAGTTTTTATTCCGATGTGGCTTTTTTTTTCTACAGTAGGTATTGAAGTTAGTAACGTTAACGTAATAAACGTATCTAAACAAAACTCGTTGATTTACGATTTCGAGAAAGTTTAATCTGTACAACATCCGTACGTTTTCCTTTAATTATGAAAAATTCCTGAATTTCAATCAATCCTGAAGTTGCACGAGGCTGAAGTTAGTAAACGTTAACTTAACGATAAATCTTGCGAAAAAATCATTACTCTGCAATTGCAGGATGACTTTAAAAGAGTTGGTTTTTCAAAATTAGTGTATATTTCGTTTACAAACTGCACTAATAAATTACAAAAATTTCGCTAATTTTTCCCAAACGCGCATCGTTACCGTAACGTTACTGTCTTCGACCTCGTTGTTGTTGTTGTTTTTTTTTTTTTTTTCTTGTCTCTACTAGAAAAACTTGCTCGTACAATAGAAACCGTGAATCGTGGATGCGGAATGCATATAGATTTTGAATCCATTTCATATCTATGCACGTGGATCGGTATCGCGCGGTGTCGTATTATAGGAAGCTGCCGGCGGCTGCACGGTTCGATGGATGCAAGTCGACGGACTCTCGCCGAGATAGAAAAAGAGAGCAAGAAGAGAAAGAGAGAAGGAAGAGAGTCCGTGATCTTATTCCCCTCTCGCAGGAGCTCCAGGTCTTCCTCATCTCTTCCACGGGTCTTCGGTAGCGAGGCGGCGGGTTTTTTGGTAGCAGCATCGCTGGTTCCGCTGCAGCAGCAGCAGCAGCAACAGCAGCCGATCTCGTCTGCCCCGAGGCTCTCGCATCATCGGGATCTCGGAGAGTTACCAGCGACGGGTTTAAACCGGACTCGGGTATCCAGTGTCAGAAATTTGCAAAAACGCCCCGGAAATTATTCCGACAATCCAAAGGCGCGGAGTCATCGCCGCCAAAAGTCGCCCGAAATTATCCGTGATATTTATTTGGACCCGGTTTCCGGCTTTTCCAACACGGTTTTAAACCGATTTGAACGCTCTCTTTCGAACCTCGAACCCTTCGCTGAACGCGGTCGGGAGTCCGGATCGTACGGGAGAAAAGATCAGCCCCACCCACGCGTGCATCTCAACCTGTTCCGTTCCTCTTCGTCCGGCGGTCGCGAGTCGCTGTTACAGGTGCCTCTGACGGGCGTTACGTTGAACCCGATTCCAGGAAGACCTGGACAAGGGTTTTCGGCGTTGCTTTAGAATCGCGGATCACCCCGATTTCCGTCTTTGGATTACCGGACATCAACGTTCAAGTCGATTCGGTTATTGAGGAAAAAATTAACCATCGTTAGTCGAATTTCGAATTGTCCAAAATTTAGCAAACCGATGTTCGTCGTATTTTGAAATCGTCGTCGTGTTATAAAATTGATAAAGTGTATATTTTTTTATATCAATCTTTCGTCAGGATAAACGTTGCTGTTGGAAATTGTCGTTGTTGATAAAAATTAAAAATATTTACGCGAGATTAGTGATGATTGTTGTAGTTGAGATTCGAAAGTCAGGAATTTGAACGTAGGATTGATTGCGGAATGATTTTTTTTTTTTTTTTAAGGATCGTATTTTGAAAACAATTTTTTCATCGACATATTTGGACAATGCGTTCACCACGACCTCTTTTTACCTCTTTTTCAAGAGGTTGAAGTTGGCAACGTTCAACGTCACGAAACATCGGGAAGAAATTCGTTATTTTGCCATTGAAAAATATGCGTATGTTTGGTTCGGTATGATTTAAAGAAATGTCGGACAATTTTAATTGTGCAAAACAAAGATTTTTCTTCTCGAACATGCATTGTTACAGTAACGTCAAGCACTAACTTCACATCCGTTGCGTGACTGAAACATACCGCGAGTAAAAAACTCCGGATCGCCAATAAATAACTGCAGTTTATTGCACAATGAAAATAATTTGTACTCGTGATCGAACGATCCATGAGACTCGAATTTATCTCCCATATATAAAATGAAACTCATCGTTTTTGACGACCAAAAGAATTGAGTTTAGATATTTTCAAAATTTATATGAATTATCTCGGAAAATTGTTCAGAGATCACATTTTATGATAATCGAACAATAATAACAATAATAGGTTTAACGCAATTATTTGGAGTAAAAAAATTTTGTTTTTTTTTCTAAATCAGTCAATCACCGTTCGCGGCAAAAACGTGTTGAGTGTATTCATTTAAAAAGCTGCAAAATAAAAGAAAATGCGAAGCAATCGATGTATTTGATTTATCTCCGCGTGTTGTGCAGTTCGGTAAGCACAACATCAACAACAACAACAACAACAACAACAACGATGCACGTTTGCACATGTAATTTCTTTTCCTTTCCTATTACCTATAACCTATTATATACATACGTGTATGTACGGGTAATATATAGGTATAGGTATTGTTAATAAGCCGCCGCCACTCTGCTGCTGTTGCTGCTGCTGTGCAATTGCCGGTAAGAACGGTAAATATAAATATCGTCATAAGTGGCGCTTCGGGTGCGATCGATCAGTAAGGCAGGCAGTCGCCTAACTGCAACTTATCATTGAAACGGTACGGCGTGATTAAGTTTTCCGCGTTCGTAGTGCGGTTTGCACGCGGCTGCATCATTCTACCATTCAGGTTCCGTGAAAGTGTTTTTTTTTTTTTTTTTTCTTTTTTTTTTTTTTTTTATTCGCAATTTTTCATCAAAGTTAGGCACGTATCGAGATTTTTGCACGCCGCAGCGGCGGATCGAATCTCGGTTTATCAAACGACTTGGGGAAGATATTCTGCGAATTTATTCTCTCAGTGTTCCGCTTGCTGAACAGTTTGAGGCGAATTAACGTACCCGCGAGATCCTTTTCTGAAAATACTGCTTGCAGTTGGAGTTTGCAGAAACTGCGAAGGCGTTGCGTTGCGTTGCGTTGCGTTGCGTTCCAGCATGGAGCGCAGAATTGCTTAAGAGAAAATCACATTCCGTCGCACCTGTCGCGACTGTCTATATAAATTGAGGCAAGTTTTTCCCTCTGTCCAACGATAGATATACCTGTTGCTGCACCAGCCTGTCCGCACTTGCAATGTGCAACCTGCAGCAGCAGTCTGCAGGTTCCAGAGCTTAGCGATATAAACATAGCTGGTATACATACGAGAAGAAAACTCTCATACCCATCGTAATTCCGTAATACTGGATTCGTACCACGTGTGGATATACGTACACATACGTGTACCTGTGTCCTAAGCGCTGTTCGCATATCGCATTATTTACCTCGGTGCTATGCAGCGTCCGTCACCTGCGGTAAGCCGTGCGAAATGAGGAACGGATGCAGAATTCATTTATACTGCATTTAACCCGACGTTCAAGTTCCAGTTCTTCTTAGTTTCCATTGCGTAGTTTTTCTTCCCTTTATTTTTTTCATTTATTTTATTTATTTGTTTTTTTCTCGCGCGCGTTTCCCTTTCCAGCAACGTTGTTCTCTCTTATCCAGGCTTGCGACTTGTCGTCTTGTTATCTTCTTTCCCAACCGACACGTGTGTCGTTGTAACGCGTAAAAGTATCCGTTTCCCTCCCCCCGCATGGATGCGCAACCTTACGACGATAATAACCACTTGGCCTGTACGAATCCCGCGAACGTGTAATAAGGATATTCGTATAACGTTGTAACACGTTGTACGGGAGAAGCGAAGAAGCGAAATAAAATTTTTACGCCTATGGAGAGAAAATAATGGGACGGTATTAGTTACGATGCGTCAAATATTATACGAGTGATTTACTACCAAACGTTTATTATTGTACGCGCATGCGGATAGTTGCGTAGACACCGCTTATAGTCCAGGATCGTATTCAAATTTCAAAATATTGTACCTGCCTATTCATCTTTATACAGTGTATACCTGTATATTCTCTTATTTGATACAGCTACCTTCTCAGTTTACTCAAACTTATGATTAATTGCCGTTCTATGCACGGATATGGTGGGCACCTACCTTCGGTATCATTTAACACTCACGAATTTTTACCGAGAGGAAGAAAAATAGGAAGATGGAAAAACCGACGTTGTGTCATCGAACACGCACCTAGGGTCAACACTTTCTTGGTGAATCCGAATCGCCTCCCGGTGGGTCATAATCAATCAAATTGTACACGAAGAAGAACGGGGAAGAAATAATATAGTCAATGAAAAACAAAAATAAACAACGAACGTTGGAATAAAATAACATTAATTCAATACGAGCATGTTATTATGAGCTGCCGAACTGTATGTAAGAAACCAAAAGAAAAAAAAAAAAAGAAAATAAAAAGAAAATGATAAAAGAAAAACACCCCATGGAAAACAGTTTGTACAGTATTGCCAAGTCTTTCGAAAAACTTTCCCCCGAGTTCAATATCGCAACTCTTGTATAACTAATCGTCGTTGCCCGGTCGTTGAAGCGTGAACTAATCGTAAAGTCGGTCGTCATTTCCTAATATTTCAAGGTTATAATTGACTGACCATTTCCATTGGATCCTTGAACCATTGAACAGGTGTATTTTGATCTCTGATCGGTGTTCGTGATTTCTTCTTCTTCTTCTTCTTCTTTCCTTGCCACGTCTTTCCGTAAGAATTCGACGTATCGCCATAATTTTCTTTGGGATCTCTATCCCATCTACCGACTAGCGATTAACGTTGACCTTGGTTTCCCACAACCTCTCATCCTCGAGTCTGGCGATTCCGTTTGATGATCGGTGAATCCGCGACTCGACATCGCGATGCGATCGACGCAGCGCCCGGACGCTGATCGAGACGATCGCGCGACGATCATCGATCCCCGATCGGTATGGCCAAAGAAACTGTGTTATACCTCCGAGCCTCCGCAATTATACCTACCACGATTACGGTCTGGTATTCGATACGCGGGACGAGGGGGTCACAGCCTAGGGACAGGAAAAAACCGGGCACCGAACGATTGGATCGGCCGATCGGAGTCAGGGAGAATGTTTTTTTTTTTTTTCTTTCACACACACATACACGTTTATATTTTTATAACTAATATTGTCCCGCAACTCTGCGACGTTGAAACGATTTATACGTGTACTAATGTATAGGTAGAAGTTGGAAGATCGGAAGTTAAAAGACTTCCGTCGAACGATCACACCGATCTTTGACAATCAATCTGTTCGAAGGAAGCGTTGATCGATCGCTTTTCCGTCACGATTTTAGTGATTTTAACACTTGTTTTAAAGTGGTATATATTTTATGTATGTGTATATCGAGAGGAATGCATGTGAGCAACTTGGTGAATCATTTTTCACTAATTGGGTTTTTACATAATTATCTTCGGATATCAAACTTTCACAGACATATGTACGAATTTGATGAAACTTTTCAAACCTGACGAAAGAAGAAAAAAAAAAAAAAAAATACGTTTTTCCTATCTGTAAAAATAATCGAAGATTGTAGCCTGTATTGTTTATTAGATTATTCTGTGAAAAATAAGAGAATATATAAAATATAGGAATTGAAAATTCAGGCTGTTTCTAATCATGATTTGACGTTTTTCAAACCTCGCTAAAACCGATGGACGTAAATTTGTACCCTGAAACAAACAATAATAACAATAATAATAACAATAAAAACAGCAACAACAATAATTAAAAACAGTCGGAAAAACACTAGCTATGCAATATCGTTCTATTTTTTTTTGCTTTCCGTAACTCAACACGCAACGCCTATCGTCGTTTCGTTGTAAAGAAAAAGAAAGAAAAAAAAAAATAGAGGACTAATCGTTGTGTGAAAAAACTTGCTGTTCCAGGACGAGGTGGGAGGCAGTACGGTGGTAGCCTCGGAGGGTGTAGCGGTAGAAATAAGGAAGGGCCTTGGCGGCGGGTGCCGCGCGTCGCCGATGACGATGGCCGAGAGCGCCGTGGAGGACGCCGCAGCGCCCCCCGGACCGGCGAAGCCGCCACCCTGTACGAACAACAACACCCTGTCAGCGACGGCGAACCGGAACCACCGTCATCGCAAGCGAAAGCGGTTGTCACAGGTCCTCGACATACTTCAGGCTCATCGGAGCTCGCCGAACGAGGGCGAGGTTTTCAGGTTCGAGGGTTCGACCACCGTCTCCGAGGAGGACGAGGAGGTCTTCGGATCGTCGAGGTCACCCTTGGCCGACTGCAGTCCCGGACGTCTAAACTTCTCCCCGCTCCGTCTGAAGGACGAGGCTGGAACCGGGGTCGAGGAGGATCATCCGCCGGGTTCCGTTCAGGGTTTGGGAACGGCCGTTGGAGCTCATCGTCGGAACCTGACTTTATCAAGCTACCATCCGGCTCTGAGGTACGCCGGTTGCGCCTGCGTTCATTGCGCGACGCCACCTTCGTTGCTTCTTCCTTCCCCCGCCTCGCCGTTGACGCCTCTGACACCGGCGTCGTTGACTCCTCTTACGCCGGTATCACCGTCGTCCTACAGCTTCGAGCACTACCTCCACACGAAGTACCTGCCGGACATGTTCAGACGACGGAGTCATTCCGATTCCGACGTTCCGGGGTGGGAACGACCCTCGCCGATTCCACCCCCGCTATCGAGGAGTGGATCCTTGGAGAACGAGGCGACGACGTCGCCGGCACCGACGACGACAACGACGACGAAGACTACGACGACGACGTCGACGTCGTCGAGCGGACCGGCTCAGGACTCGCCGCTCGATCTGTCGATGAAGAAGGGGATCGGAGGACGACCGCATCCCATTCATATCCTACCACCCGGTATCGTAACTCGAGGATCGGTAAGCGTTCCGGTCGTAAGAGGCGACGTTGCCTCACCAACTACCAAGGAGAGCGTTGCCGTAAGGTACAACTTGGAGGTGTCACCCGTTGTCGAGGAGATGCCGCCCGGTGCCGACGTCGCTTACGTGTGTCCGGTTTGCGGTCAGATGTTCAGCCTTCACGATCGTCTCGCAAAGCACATGGCTTCGCGTCATCGTCGTCAGGGTCCCCAGGACGCTTCGGCAAAGGCTTACCTCTGCGATGTTTGCAAACGTAGTTTCGCCAGGTCGGACATGCTAACCAGACACATGCGGCTTCATACAGGTGTAAAACCGTACACTTGCCGCGTATGCGGACAGGTATTCAGCAGGTCCGATCACCTCAGCACTCATCAGCGTACCCATACAGGCGAGAAACCTTACAAGTGTCCTCAGTGTCCTTACGCCGCTTGTCGAAGGGACATGATAACACGGCATATGCGGACCCACGCCAGGTATCCTGACGGACAGCCGTTGAAGAGTGAAATTGGCACACCCGAGGGCAGTCCTCCTTCACCGTCGCAGAATCATGGCGCACCCTCGCCATCGGCCGGATCAGCGAACGTCAAGATGGAGTGGAAAATGGAATGACGTTTGTCGAGGGTTCGGTGGTCGATGCTGACGATTATTATTATTATTATTATTATTATTATTATTATTATTATTATTATTATTATTATTATTATTATTTTCTATTATTACTATTATTATCCATATTGCTGATGATTTTAACGACGACGTTCATTACCGTTATCGTTATACCGATATTATACTGTTACTTCTTTCTACTCACTACAATCTTTATACTTCACTCTGTGTTGTGAATATTATTATCATTATTATCATTATTATTATTATAAATTTTTGTACGATCGTTGCACGTTTGCGGTGGTGATGACTAACGATCTTGATCGAGACGAGATCATCGAATTTATTCGTGTCTGTTGCTTTTCATTAATGGACACACAACCGAACGATTACGTATACGATATACATATTTCTGATAAACATACTTCGTATTTCTTATACATGTGTATAATATATACACGTGTATATTGCAACATCGTTACAGTATTATATGTGCGTGTATGTATATATATATATATATATATACATATATATGTGTATATAATATATTCATATATATATATATAAATATGAATATATGTGTGTTTAATAACCCCTTATCGCGGTTTTAACTATTATTATTATTATTATTATTGTTGTTATTGTTATTATTGTTATCATCATATTTCCAAGGGCTGAGTATGGGGGTACCCAATATAACGAAACGTAGAATTTATTACACACGGTGTAATAAAGCTGTTGAGAAATGTAGGATTCTTATTTGTGTTATTCGAATTTTTCATAATCGGAAATAATCGAACGGAAGGAGGATAACGAAAAGAAATGAAAATAGGTTATGAAAATCGATGTTTTTAACCTCTTATCCGGTGTCACCTACACCTCTGTCTGCATATCATTTTACAATACACGCTTTACCGCTGGTTACAATTGAGTCGGTTCCATAACATAAGCTTTCAAAAATCACGCAGCGTTTTGACGTCGTAGATTATGAAATTTTCATGTTTGAACAACTCTTGGTACTCTTGTGCTGTGTCAGCATCGCATGGAGAAGATAAAAAAAAAATTCAAAGTCATTATTGAAACATTTCGTGGTAAAGTTTCGAGTTTGTATTTTTTTTTTTTTTTTTATTTCTACTAATAAAATGATTTCGTGACCTCTTTCAGCCAGCAAATACGCCGTGACGATAGGCAATGAGAATGGCGGCCGATAATGGCCGCCATTACGGCTAGTTTTATCCACTTCGCGACTTTGACCAGCCAGTTTTATTCGCCATTCGATAGATGGATGAAAATTTAAACACTCGCGATTTCCGTACTGTGTGCTCGATTGAGAAATGACAAGATTTTTGGTCAACGACTCGTCGTGCGAGCTTAATTTTCACGTTGAAAAAGTTCATTATAGTCTGTGACGTCGGAATTCCAGGTGTTCGCGTATGCTTTGGAATCTGCTAAGTAATAAATAAAAAAAAAAAAAACGCAAAAAAAAATGAAAGAAAACAAACACTGCAGTTGAATTCACTCGGTAACTTTAATCGACGATACGTTGCATAGAAGAGTATTAAAACAATTTTATTCGTCGGTACATTGATTAATCATTTTCAAAAATTAACGCAATTTTTAATAATTATATAACAATGCACATGCGCAGAGGGATAGGATGTGAGATAAAGGTAAAGTTGGAGAAAAATTTCCCCCACCTGAACAAGAAATCAGCGAAACAGAAACATGGAAACAAATAAAAATGAAAACAAAACAAAAAACGCAAGCATTCCGCTAAAACTACATACGTAAAACGTAACGCGTAAGAAACGTGACACGACGCTGTGTGAGGAATTTAATTAGATGACCTTTTCTGGTCGTATTTCTATTTCTATTATTATTATTATTATTATTATTATTATTATTATTATTATTATTATTATCACTGTCATAAACACGATGTAGGAATTAAGTATGAATTAATTTCTATAATAAGCTCTCCGAGGTTAACATATTAAAGTAAACAGCTGTAAATATTCTATCTTATGTTCATAATAATGCTCCGACGTTGTGATCCTTAATATATTAATATCCGTATAATAATTTATTGAACTTCGTTCTTTTTTTTTTTTGTAATTCTTTTCTTTTCGTTAATTTTTTATTACATAGCTAAACTTGTTCGAGAAATTTCCATCGCGCAAGTCTGCAGTGCCAAATCTTGCTACCAGGACACTTGTAGTAAATTTCACGCAAGTTCAATCGATCCTGCATAATCGCGATTGATCGCGGATGTTTTTCTTTCTTCTTTTTTTTCTTTTTTTTTTTTTTTTTACCTACTAACTTTCGTGCACCATTATTTTATCTTATTATATTATCTGTGTTTTTTTTTTTTTTTTTTTTTTTTTTTATTTTTACCTAAGTCTAATTTGTTTCATCTCAAACTCGATTAATACACGTATTTTGTAATCGACCCGTGACGGCTCCTTTACACTTTTCTATCGACGAATCGAATTTTTTTTTAGTAACCTAAATGCGGCGTAAAACAAAATATATAAAATGAAATCGGACATAATTATCTCGCGTTCAATTGCGAATGAAATTTTTATACCAATTAGAAAAATATTTTGTTTTTATTCAACGAAATTTGAGTGTATATTGTACAAGGTACGTAAGTAAATATGTACGATTAAAAGAAATTAAAAAATAAAAATTAAAAATACCGAAAAATTTGACCGTAACACGAAGCTGTTCGCAAAATTATTCCATTGACTAGTTGTTTAATTGTAATCTATCAAAATCATATCTGCGCTCATGTTTAACATACGTTAAAATACGCGCTACGCAAATATGAAGAAAAAAAGAAAGAAAAAAAACATCTCCCGCGATGTTTGACTGACTAATTAGCTGACCCGCGAAAACAAAAATACAAGTTGTGGTCCATTACTGTGATGATAAACGAGATGAAATATTTTTTGATACAAGACTATATAAATACATATATACATGCATATATACATATATACATTGACAGAAAACGTATATTAATGTGAAAAAATTTTGCGAAAAGCTTCGAAACTTTTTTAAAAACAACATCTCGAGGTTTGATAAATAAAGTTAGTCATTATTGTGCACGTATTCTGCAAATTTATACGTCATGTTATTAAATTTTACTCCGCATAATGTGCACAATATTATAATAACATATCGTAGATGTATATAAAAAAGAAAAGAAATGAAAAAAAAAAGAAACATACTGTGTAACGTATTACAATGGTTACGCAAAATTGGGGACAGTTTTTACTACTGTTGTACTTGACTGTTTATCGAAATACTGCATAAACATTATACAATAAATTTCTGCGCGAGCCGTTAAAAAAAAGTTTATAAAAAAGCAGAGGGCGATGACAAATACTTTCGATCTGGTTATCGATGTGGATACGGTTCCGAGATTATTTATTTTTCTTCTAATAATTGACCGAGGACCTCCTGGTAGAAGGTCTCTCGAAGAAACAAAAAAAAAAACAAAAAAAAAAACTAAAATACAAAAAAAAAAAAAATGTGTAAGCAAAAATGTACTTTCCCGAGGAAAATCCTTGATTAATTACACATCGTTTGAAAAGCCAATTTATAACGAATAACACGAAATGTTAAACTATGTATGTGCGTTTGTCAATTTATTTAAGTTTCGTCGATGCAAAAAGAAAATCAAAAAAAACAAAAAAAAAAAACAAAAAAAACTGCCAGCGTTGTCAACAATTTTTCTTAATAATAACGTTAAAAGTTACGATAATGATACTATTATTAATAATGGTAGTAATAACGTTAGTTATAAAATCAACTGTATATCAGGGCATTACGGTGCACGATAGGCTAGTAAATTATTTAAAGGTGTGAAAACGCGTACACAGGTATTATAATGATATATATACATATACAAGCATTACAATATTCGGGCCATTTCTCGTCTCGTTAGCAAAAATTATATTATTATACACTTGTATGTAACATATTAGAACACATCGGATCACAAAGATTGTGTATATTTTTGAACGTCGAATTGTATCTCATTTACTTTAAATTTGTTTCTTCTTTTTATCCCGTTTAATAGCCGAGCATTATTAAGACATTAATTAGTGATTAAGTTTCTTGGTTTTTTTTCTTATTTTCAACTTTTGTTTTTTTTATTAAGTTTGTACGAACTTACTTGCTCTCTCGTTTGCCATTTTACTTGCCCGTAAATAACAGGCTTGACAATTTATTATCTCTCTTTTAAATGTTACGGACCCGTGAAAATTTTCAACGGAAGGAATGAAAATTCGAACTTGCATTAAACCAGTTTTCCATTCCGATCAACGCCGCAAATAGTAATGGAAATCCTTTATTGCTAATTGAACGGTTCGGATAGGGTGAATGTAGTGAAACAAAAAACAAAAGACGACAAAAAAAATTTGCAAAGATTTAAAGAAAAACTAAATTACGTTTAAACCATTTTTTTTTTCTCTCACCCCTTCCGAAAGTTTGCCAATTATTGTAGTTGCGTGTTGTACTTGCAAATATTGAAAATCAGAGCCATTCGAAGAAGAAATCTCTGCAGTTGAGAGCTGAAAAATATTGTATTTATATATACATATATAACGACAAGGAGAAAAAACACACATAACGATAATATCGTGCACGGAAATTTTTTTTTTTTTTCCCCGTTCTCTGCGAACAATCGTGCCAGAAAAATTTACCTGTGTTTGTAATTATTCATACATTTACTTATCACGTATACATACGAATACGTTCATACATACGTAGACACTTGGCTATAATTATTATTATTATTATTATTATTATTATTATTATACATTAGTTATTTTGTTAAGTGATTAATAATGTTTAATGCTTCTATTATTTATTTTGTTACCCCGTTTCCACTTCCCTTAATCCCGCCGCGTCCTGTTATTATACATAATAAATCCCTTTTATTCACGATTAGTATGTCATAAGGTTTTCACGAGTTATTGCATTGAGATGAGGAAAGGAAAGGAAAGAAAAAAGAATAGAAAAAAAAAAAAAACAGTAGGGAAAAAAGAAGTTTTTTTTTTTTTTTTCCCTCTCTTCGGATAGTCCTGTGTGCATGCATTTACTATTGTTATAAAAATGTTGAGCGCGCTTGAGGGATATGAGAAATTGTTATACCTGTACGTTGTAAATGATCAAAGGTCGAATGAAACGCTTAATAGTTCTCCCTCAGTTTTTTTGAAATAATTTTTAACTTTTAATAATTTTCCTTCCTTTTTTTTTTTTTTTTGTTTCTTTTGACATCGTTTTTGTTTTTTAATTCACGGAATCTCCAGAAAATATTGCCTATTTTTGTAACGGTAGTAGATGAGGTATAAAAATCTTATTAATGGTAATATGTATAAATTATTGAAGATTGTGTACGTTAATTTATAAATTATGTTGTGTTTACAAAATCGTGCCAGAATGATGAAAATATAATTTTTGAACGAATTTTTCATTCTCCTTTTTTTATGATTTAACCCTGTTGTTTGTTTAACCCGATTAACGACCCGCATCCCTCTTATGTTATTCGTCTCCAATGGTTTCAATTTTGTTTTTTTTCTTCCAATTTTTTTTTTTTTTTTATCCGAAGACACACGTTAGCTGATATTATTTCGGTTCTACTTGACCACCGAAATATTGTGCCTTGATAAATGACGGACGTTTTTACGACTGTAGAATCTCGGAACATTTCAATTGATTATTTAAAAATTATAGGTTGTGAATTGAATTTAAATAAATGCCAAACGAATTTAAAATTATCGATCAATTTGCTATTTGGAAAATTTTCAAATTTCGATCGTTAGATTATTAATTTCTATCACTCGATATAGACATTCGTATTATAGAAATATTATATTCCCAAATTTATCGGAGAAAATGAATTCGATTTATAAACCATGTTAAAAAATTCGCGCGATGAAATGCGTGCGTTAGAATATCGTTAAAAAGGCTGAAATTAGTTACAACTTAAATGAGAGTTATTGTATAGATAATAAGACATACGTATAATACGTTGATATTTTTCATCGCAAACCCATAAATTCGGTGCTACAGGTAGATGTGAAAATTACCCATATTATATGTTTATGGGATGACGTAATGGGACTGAACGCGTGGCGATTTATTTAAATAAAGGGGTGAATATATTGAATAAGCTGTAACCTGTAGATATACAATTTATTGTACGATTCGCTTATATATAATATGTTCTATACAACCCACGCTGAATCTGAAACGTCCGTTATTATACATATTACATTATATTATATTATATTATACATTAAACATCAGTAAGTCAATATAAATTATTTCCAAATTATATAAATATAGACATCAGATTAATATATACATATATAAATGTGTACAACGTAGATCTTAAGTCGTAAATATTTGTAAATCTGTATTTAACTTATACACACCTATAACGGTTATTTT
The DNA here is from genome assembly GCF_021901455.1 of Neodiprion lecontei. NCBI lineage: Eukaryota > Metazoa > Arthropoda > Insecta > Hymenoptera > Diprionidae > Neodiprion > Neodiprion lecontei. The sequence continues at coordinate 4,712,578 of NC_060261.1, read as the reverse complement.
GCTACACATCCGATATACGTTGAACGTTGAATTTGTTATTATTAATGTGAACAGTAAAAAGAAGACGATATTTCCAATCTTGAATGTAGTGCACTTTTTTATGTACTATATACATATATATATATATATATATAAATACACGCGCGCACATACGAATTACACGCATATCAAAATTAAACTCGCGCAGTTTTTCTCCTATTTTTATTTTCTTCAAAATTTTTATAACGATTGTTTTTCCTCCGAACCTGACGTTTTCAATTTTTCACGCACTGTTACCGTTTCACAGTAATAAATTCAAGTTAGGTAATGCAGAATGCGTCAAGATTCGGGCCGTAACTGAAATCCTTGCGTGTCGATCGGCGATCAGGATCGGGAATGAAAATGAAGATTAAAAGAACAAAAAAAAAAAAAAATTAATAAAATTAGTGCCGCAGTACCGAAAACAGACACGTTGTATCGCTTAATGGTAATTGAGCTACGTGTAATTTTGACGTGAACCGTGAGTCGTTCCAACGTAGAAGAAACGAGCAGTCAAGACTTAAGCTTTTGTCAGGGAAAGAATTAGGCATATATTTTTTTTTTCAGGCAACTGCGTTGCGTTGCCGCGCTGCCGTGATTATGTAAGGAAGGTGCATGAGGAAGAGAAATAAGAAAAAAAAAAAAAAAAAAATGGGCGCTTATCTCTTCTCATGAATCAACGCAGCCGCGGCGTCTGAGGTTCTTGGTTTTTTTTTTTTTTTTTTTTTTCATTCAAACCTCAGTTTTTTTTCCCTCCCTGTGAGCTTTCTCTCGGATCTTTATAATTCATTCATGGTATAATACGATGCGTGTTTATTTGTACAGGGAATTTGAAGCGTAGAAGAGAAAGAAAAAAAAAAAAATAAAAAACGAATAAAATGAAAATTATTGTGGAGAAATATGACAAAATAAATCCTAGTATTATAACATAAGCGGTCCAACATTTGTCGCGTTCATTTTTACGATTAATTGGCGATTACCTTCGGGATTACAAGTTTAACGAAAGGTGCGGCGCATTATTGTACGCACCGAATTCGAGGTTTTGAAGCTGGCGAGCTTTTGTAAAAGCTCAGACGAAAAACGAGTAGAATAAATACTTTCGGCAGGATGATGGCCTCGAGTTGAGGGAAGACGGGTTTTTGTGTGGGCGGGTGTTCCAATAACCCAAACCACAATTCCCTCTAAGTATACGTAACCAATCCGATGTCTATTATCCATTCTATGCGCTTTTTCATACCTGGGGCCCAAAGCCGCAGCTCTCTTACGGCGTTCTTCTTTCATCGAGCCACTTATTTTCATTCTTATACATTTATTTTTTCACTCCGCTTCGTGTGAAAGAACCGACTACAAAAACTGTTAACCGAACGCGGGAAAGTGAATCTCAAGAAATTTTACGTTTCACGAATTTTTCTCGTAACTCTTTCTAAGGAGAACCATTTAGTTTCAGAAAAATTTTCACATCCAAGTTGAAAATTAAATTTCTGGGATTTATATTAGACTGCGGAAATAGAGTAAAATTCGTTTTCCCAACCGCGTGCGCAAAATATCACGTTCCTGCACCGGTGCGGGAATCGCCTGTTTTCCGTACTGGTAGCGCAATCTACCATTTCATCGGTATAAAATTGACGATATTATTCGTGATTGAAAAGAATTTGAATATTGTATAAATTCTGATAATTGTCCGTGACGGTGTCTTCATGCGATCGTTTATATCTATTTTTCAATTTATCCGGTTCTTTATCCCTCAGCTGCTCCGCAATGAACGAGGGTAGTAAAAAGCACGGGAGTTGAAGCGAGATGAGTAGAAGAGGAGGAGGAAGAAGAGGAACAGCAGAGAGAGATCGATCGAACGGCGAACCGGAGCCACGCGTTGATCGGTATTATAAAAAGTAAATTGTAAACCCGATGCGTCGGGCCCGGGGGCCTTGTATGCGTGTACCCCCTTATCCCGCCCGCCTCCAGTTCATGGTTTATTCACAAAGAGCGATAAAAACTGATCCCCCTTTTTGGCTCATCGTCAGCTTACTTATTCCTCGAGGAGTCGAAGGAGCGGGAAAAACGGACCCCGAGCTCCGCGTGGCCGAGGCTGCGTGTTACGTAAGGCCCCGAGTCCTGGGCCCGTCTCTTACACTCATCGTCAGGGGTGGGTGACCTGCGTGGTCAGCATCTCATGCACACGCCTGCGTTTATATGCATCCATCCTAGGATATCATGGCCACATCACGTTTCCCTCGGAGTGATAACCGCGCCGCTAGATCATATCTCCGACTCGGCGTCTGGCAACAATACACCCGACATTCCCCCCCCGTCCTCCCTTGGTCGTATTTTTTTTTTTTTTTTTTTTGTACTCTCCGAATGACACGGAAAACGACGTTGAGTCCCATTTTTACGCCAATCGTATTCCCGGTATTTTACTTTGGTATGGAAAGCGCCGGGAATTTTTGGGAATAGAACCCCAAAAATAGGGACAGGGGAAGAGAGAAAGGAAAAAATGCACAGAGTAAGTCTTGTAGAGTAGAAAGTAACCTTTGCTCGGGGATCGTCGAAACGATGAAAGGTATCGAGAAAAATGTTGCCTTGAATCTAAAACTACTTTAGCTGCACAAGCTTGAACAAAAACTCAAGTTTTTAATTTATATTCCAACACTGAGAGAAATTTTTAGTTCCGGTTACCGCTCGGTTCTTAAATATTTTCATTTTTTACCAGAATCGAAAAATATAGTTCTAGGTAGAAAATGAAAATTAGTTTTCTAGTATCCGTTACTATTCTTTCTCATTACGATCGCTGTTGCTATATTTACTTGCAACCGTTGCGAAAATTTAACGCTCGTGCAACGGTAAATTGACGTTAAAGCCTTGTTTAACTACGAAAGTCGAGTAAACCTCAGAAACTGATTTCGCGTTGCAATAACCAAAAAAGGATCGAGGATATCGCAAAATGTTTGGGCTTACCTCGTTTTTCGTAATTCCAACAATATTTAAACGGTTTTTTCAACGATACCTGTTTTACTCAATTCTTCTAGTTACTGTAACAAATGTAATTTTTCTCAGTGAAGATCTAATTACAAACAACCGAACCATATCTGGCTTTTCGTCAGCTTGCCGAGTTTCATTTGTTACACTCTCCAATTAGACCTTAGGCAGGTATATCGTGATTACAGTTTTCAATCAATTATCATCGATCCAATTTTCAGTTAACTACATCGTGGTTACATCCGCCTCTGTTTATCGGATTCGGGAAACCAAGGTATATAATTAATTCTGTTAAATCCTGAATCAATAATATCCTATTATCGAACGAATTTTAAGATTTTCATTATAAATTGTACGCGCACAAACTCACGTACACTTTTTTTCCGATCGGCATTCACAAGCAGCCGAAGCCGACGTTGCGACCCAACCGGTGCCTGCCGATCCACCCACAACTTTATCGCGCTTTCTATTCCAGGCGCCAGGCTTGTTTTCTATACCATGTACCCGAACGTCTGTACGTATGAGGTCCACGTTACTTGATCCTCATAACCGTATTACGTTTACTCCAGGAATGAGCGAGGCTGGGACGTGACGTGATTGTTTTTAATAACTTGGCAGATTCTCACTCGTTTTTGGCGAAAATATTCAAGAGAAAGACGGGCAATTGGAATCGAAATTCAAGAACCGCGGTTCACTTTATCGAGGTCGACAAATGTGATATTCGTTGTTAAGATGGCTGCCGTAATTATTTTTCCGCAACGCGACAGCTGTGCAATTATATTGCAACTATTAATATTCAGAGTCAGATATGTGAATAATAACTGCGCTGTACGTTATTAGCATATAGTAATTACTATTACGCTAGTCGATTGGACGATTGAATTTCATTAAGCTCTCCCACTTCTCTCGATATCAATTATACAGATATTCTCCCCTCTCTAGAGATTTTACTTGTTACTTCATTCATCAGTTTACTCGACGTCTTCAACTTTCTCTCTATCCAAGTCGTTGAATTGAGCAAAAAGCAAATTAGATCGATTTCAAAATCATTAGATTTGAAGGAAAAAACAAAAAAAAAATATGTATAAACCAAGAGTGAATGAAGATAGTAATTAAAGATTCTGATTTTTTCCTCACGAAAAAATTTAGAATTCTTCTTGTTTACACAGTTTTTCCGTCTTCCACCTTCCGCAAGTCTTTCGCCTTTCATCTCTTACAAATTAATCTTGAAAGCTGTAACCCAACGTTCTCGGAGAAGCGGATGATCGGGAGTTTCGCTTTGAAGTATAATAGAGCAGCTAATCGGTTACGAGATATACAAGCACAGCACATGTCTATCACCGCATTCAAATTTTATTCCGGCTAGGACAGTTAATTGGTACAGTCCGGATAGACAGACAAGTCGGTTCGGTTCGATTCGGTTCTCCTCTCGGTCTGCTGTTTAACACACGCAACAACGTATTCACACCCACGAACACACAGTGGCACGCGATGGTTGAAAGTTTGGTATGTCATTCTGATTTATCGCGTTATAGATGCGGTTTGACGCTTGGAATTTATTCGTAGGAGGCAATTAGAGCGTTTCTACAATAGTTTTCGTTACCGTTACCGTATCTCGGCGTGATAAGGTACGGTACACCTATTCGTAATACATGCTGCGAAAAATAATAAACGAAAATAAAAAGTGTGAAAAAATAAGCCACAACGGATATGTAACGAACGTGATGAATTTCACCGGCTCATTGAACCGTGATTGTCTCGAGTTTAGCCGAGATGTTATTAATTGTAAGACTATACAAACGGTATCGACAAGATAAATTATTTCTAATGAATCAAAGCTTGGAACTCGGTAACGAACTAGCATTTATTGATTTATCGAAACAAATGTTTCGTTATTATTGTCAAATTTTAGCTGAGTCAAATGCGATTCGTTAACAATTAACAAATTTCTATCGATCATTATTTGTGGCTCGGTTAAAGTTTGATAATAATAACGAAACGTTTATTTCGTCGTGTCAATGGTAAATAAATCCTTTTCTCTGTCTTTTTTTTTTTTTTTTTTTCTCTCAACCTCCATATTATCGAAATGCTTGATTGATGTGGGAGAGTATTCAGTAACCGCATCGTACCTACTGCGAAAGTGCATCGTTGCAGAAAATAAGGTGTTCGAGTCGCTTTGCAGGCGCCAAGGATTTGCCCCGATATATGCCATTATAGTAATAATATTGACACAGGAGAACCGTCGCGGTGCAGAGACACGTACACGTACGTACCTGATTGCATACATTCAGGGATATAATTAGACGATAATTAACTCGCTAAAAGTGCCGCGTAAACTGCGGCAGGGCAACTGGGATGTGTAAATTGCAGGTTTTCCGTATATCCGAAGCGACGCTGCACGACAAGAAACAAGCCGGGGAATATCGCGTGTCCGCGAGACGTTGCCCGGTGAAATGTTGCGTTGCGATGATCTGGATGCCCGATAGATAAGCCGGCTGCAACCGCGTGCAGCGTCTTGTACGCGAAATCTACGAAGGTGGGATGAATTTCAAGGCGAAGAAGATTCCCGTACCCCATGCAGCTGGCGATGGTAGCTCAGCCAAGAATGATCGATGCGTCGATTAATCGAGTCCGGCAAAATAATCGAACGCGACTCGATTGAATCGGTTAAAATTAATCGATCAATAAATTGTTTCGTATTGTTTTTTTTTTAAACGGTGCATGTGAAACCAAAATTTCGCAAATTTTAGTACGTAGTCTTAATAGCGTGAAAGTGTTTCGATAATTTATAGTTTGATTAAAAATATTTTTTAATTTCAGGTGAAAATATTGAAACAGGTACTCGGTAAGTGAGACAATGATAACAATTGATAACTTGATCAAATAAATTGATATTGTATCGCGTTGTTCGTGGGAGTAGAAGAGAAAAACCGATCGTGAGGAAAAATAATCGGGGAGAAATAATCGATTTAATCGAAAGTTGATTAATTTTTGGTAGTTTTTAGTACCTACCGATTGCAGCTTGTTGTTAGCTGCGATGCACGGAACTCGAAGCAGTGTCTCTGTGAATACGACACCATCGCAGAAACGTAGGTATATTTTTTTCGTAATTCATCCGGAAAGCGAAACGACGCGTAAAGTGATTTGCGATCGTATCTGGCAGCCGCCCACATCAGCAATCCGTGCGACGCCCTCGCCGTTTTTCAGGCAATCTGTTTTTCATCTCGTTTTTTCCTCTTCTCATCTCCACGCATTACAAGCCACACGAAATGATTTACTCCGAGATTTCATTCACTAATATACAAATTTATGTAACGCGAGCGCGTTTTACGCGTCTTTCCACGCGTGTTTTTCGTACACAAGTTATCGGTTTCTACCACGGTAGAGCGAGTCTGCGGATGCGCGTGCGCGGAGTGCAGAAAATACCACTTTTCAGTACTCGGAGTTGAAAGTGGTATATTCCGTACCGCACGCATGCGCTGTTGCGAACAAATCTGACATTACGCGACCCTAACCTCAATTTCGTGCTTCGTGAAAAACGAGTGACGTACTCTTGTTGTATAAAGAATCGCGTGCAACAAGGTAGTGACGATCTTTTCGATTCACCTACGACTCATATTTCAGACTTACGTTCGGTACGAGAAGACTGAGTTTGTCTCCTTGTTACGCGGTACAGAAATAAAATATTTATTTGAATTACGCGTGTGAAAATTATTTCCAACTATCGAAAACCAGTCTCAAAAAACTTGCTATTACAATAGTTTATACCAGTCGACATTCCTCACTTCGTACATACTTAAGCCTAATTGGTACAAAAAGTTTCTCGTCACCTTTAAGGAAGCCTTCCGATATTACTTGGAAAGTAAACTTGAATAATTTATCACTCAATTTAGATTTATTGGAACATAATGTTTGCTTTTTACATGTACATTTTTTCTTCAATATTTTTTCGATATTATTTTCAGTTCAGATATTATTTTTTTTTTTTTTTACAATATTTTTATTCCAATGACAAGTTATTACTCGAGTCGTTACATTACAGTTTGGTGTGTGTGTTTTTGTGTTTACATTATACTTATTCTCAATTTCACCTAATTACTTATTTAATAATTTCTTTTTGTCGTTTATTTTATCAATAGTAGTTTCTTCTGGTTGTTGTTCAGATCATCAAAGTTATTTCTCCGCCGTTGTAAAATTCATCTTGTAATGCTTTTTTGCGAAACACTCAAGACATTACCGCTGATTTCCTCTAGTTCGTATTACATTTACGGTAAAACGCGTGATTTCGTGAAGTTATCTCACTCGCATATTCAGATAATAACCAAATAACGTCTCATCCAGCTTCACAATTTCTAATGAAAATATACCGAGATTATCTGCTTACGAGTAATGGGCAAGATTTACAGGTAGCGTGAAGGGATTGAATTTCCAGCATCGAATGTGCGTACCTAATCCCGAACCTCGGTGTATTAAAGAAACGCGATGTAAACTCGAGTTTCGACACATTAAAAGGGATGGGGGGTGGCAGCGGTCTCCGGATCGTAAAAAACCGTAAAATGCCCTTAGAAGGTGACGGTTAATCAGTGCTCGCGGAAGGCTAATGACAAGAGATAAACTGTTCCTGGAGGCGTGGGTGGCTGAGGTGAACCCGAGAGCCTTAAATACGGCGCCAAAGGGGAGTGGAAGGGGGAAGGAAAAGGGGCCGCGAGTTATTGATCGTTATTGCTCGAAACACGTTCCTCGTTTTCGATCGCGGAACAAGCCGATCGCGGACCACACCGAAAGAGTCAATTCCACGGTTAATTAGCCGCTGTCAATGGCTGTAAGTCCCAGAATCACGGCCCGCTTCATCTTCTGCGGAAGAGCACCTTCCCGCGAGAGAGACAGAGAGAGAGAGAGAGAGAGAGAGAGAAGCGTCGAATTATTTCTCCTCTCCGAATCCTGCGATCGGTACAAAAATTTACCGTATTTGGTTAAACCGGCGTCTCTTTCTACGTTTGGTGTTCATTACGTGGGACCTCCTGCACTCACGTGGGTGAATAAGTCCTGCATGGTATTTTCATTTTTACACTGTTATTATACCTGCCCATATCGGCGTTTTATTAACAGGTATAATACGTTGAAACTGAACGGCGACGGATAATTAGACGGTGTAAACCGCGGGACGTCCGAGTGTCTCTTTTCTTATTATCGTTTACACAATCGATCGTAGTGCGAGGAACAAACTTCGTTTATTCACGACGCTGATATATATACGTATATGGGGTGGTGAAAGTTCTCTGAAGAAAAAATTCCGGGCACAATCAAAATACGTTGCCAGGTATTACGACGGTAAACTTTAACGAGAAATCATCCTTGTACCAAGTATTGCAAACTTTATTGAAAATTAACTTTTCTTTCAAACACTCCATTTCGGCAACAATACCAAAAACCAAATTATCCTGTTCGCAAAAAGCAGCACGAGTATAAGTTGACGTGAGTTTATACCAGTCCATTTGACCCGATTCTATTCCGTATAGCTATACAACGACTCGAACTTGCAATTGAACAAATTGAATTTGAAGTTGAAATTGAGGTCATGGAAAGTAACCGTATACACATAAATAGTTAAAAATCATTGATACGAGTAATACATTTTGTCGGCTGTATGCGATCGTTTTTATTGCGGAATTATCGACTCAGAGAATTGGCGATCAAGTCGCTCCGAATTCGATTTTCGCTAAATTTTACACAGTTTCGGGTGTCGTGTGCCGTTTTCGTAACATCGAACTAGGAACAAAAACAAAATTTAAAAAAAAAAACAAAAAAAAACAACAACTGACGGACAAAAATTATGAGAACCTTTTTCGCGATTAGTCGGATGAACCTTCGCGAGTCGAACCGCCTTTTTCCCCTGTAATCGGTGAATCGATCAACTCACCGCTGAGAAAAGATCGAGGCGGTTCGAGCGAGAGGCAAACGCTGACCATTCGGCGAGGTAAAAGAGGATGTACTTAAGGCCGAGCCGTACCTTCGCGCTAATTGACACCTCCTTACGACCGAGCAGGACTGGGACGGTCGCAATTTGTAAAAAGAAGTAGGTACCTACCCAACCGGCGCGGGTCATTCGGCGACTTCGAAACTGCCGAGTGCAGAGCGCATCTCTTTCCGCACGATCTGAACGGCGACGCGACGCGACGCGACGACTGCGACCGGCGCACAAATACCATAATAATTGGGCCCGAACGAACGCCCACGCCGGCATAAATACGGCTTAACTTTTATTATTCCTTCATTTCAAGTCTTATTTTTTTGTTTTACGGATTTCTTTTTCTCAACTTGCCGCCCGCGTATACATATATATATATATACATATATATCCGAACGAAGACGACGATCGCGGTTATGACAGCGATATCTTGTTGCGATCGTTTTTGATATTTAGTTCACCGAGGAACGAGAGATTACGTTCACCCTGCAGGAGATGAAAGAAAAAAAAAAGTAAGAAAAACAAATAAACAAACGAAACACCATTCGACCCGATCTCATTTCCTCGATCCTGTTACTTATAATTGCGCCAAGGAGCAGCTCGAATACTTTGAAGCAGTCTGATGAAACAAGCCGGAGGTTTTTGCCACCGCATGACGACCCTCTTCTCTGCTCGTAAGATCTCCTCGGTCTTTCTTCGTAACGTGTGTCCGCGCGCGTTTCTGTGTGTGTGCGCGTGTGTGCGTGAGTTTGAAAGGAGACGACGATTCGCAACTTATCGCGTGGGTTGCCCACGACATTCCGGATCATCAGCGTCGGTCTAGTCGGCATCATCTTTGTCGTCGTTTCACTACGGCTGAATGTGACAGATAGGCAAGGTTTTCTTTAGGAATGGTAAAAATTTTACAAACGAGGATCGAATACTCGATAATAAAACCTTGCGCTCCACCACGCCTCCTGTGTGTAACATCTCCCGAGTGTCGATTCGAATAACTTGAATAAAATTATGAGATACTATTTAACTGTTATATTTAAAGGCAAATTAGTTGTCTTTGGCGTGAAAAGAAATTGGTGAAACAAGAAATTACTGGAAAATCGATCCATCTGTTCGAGAAATCATAACTCACTGAATTTTTTATATTTTGAGCTGAAAATTGACTGAGCAACTCTCAAAACGCAGGTATTTAATTAAAAAAAAAAAAATATTGAGCGAAGTTGAATATTTGTAAAAAGAATGAATTAACCATTTTTACGATATTTCGTTATTTGTCTTGCATCAAATTAGATTATTTTGGATGTTGTTCATTTGGAAATTAACGGGAAAGATGCCGCGGGGTCATTTTGACCCCGCTGTGCAGCGTAAGAATTAATATTGTACGATCATTATTGAATTAGTTACGCTAAATTTACTGCAGCCGTACGATCTAAATATCAGATAACGATCTTACTTCACTTTTCAGACAGGAAATTAACGCCGTTGTATCCTGCATTTTGTATGAACTGGTTGAATACTCTGTGAAAGTATTCGACATCAGGGCGATGGACGCCGTGACCCGGTGTAATAAAGACAATCACGCCGAATTCAATTAAACCGACAGTCGGCACGACATGTTTTTATGTGTATTGGCTGATGCATAAGCTATGCTCTGTCAGACTGAATTACCCTTTCACAGACGTTCGTAAAAGTTTAAAAATGAAATGTGGGACACCGTCGGGTCGGTCGTTTCGTCGAGTCCGGAAAGAATTGACTTTCCGTACACTAGGTTTGTCCTTACTCGGGGCATTGAAGAATTTTTTCTTCTCCACCCCGAAAAACAACTTCGAATGATTCAAAAACAATTGCCTAATTTTTTCACATTTTTATTTCAACTCTTAAGATAGTCCGCTTTGTGATCGAAGTTTCTTATGGAAATAACATGGGAAAAACTTGTGTTCTCGGTATATATTTCATTGTAAGAGTAACAATGTTCCAACAAATCTGTAACAGCGAGGTTTTAGTGAGAAACAAAATGCACATCATCCTACCATGCAATCTTAACGAATTGCACACCCTCGAAATCCGACTTCTTCTCATATTTCCCCGTTTTTTCCCCTTAATACACATCAGCTGCAGTTTGAGAGGAATCACAAGTCGAGATAGGAACTTCCGGGCCTCGGGCGAGTTTCGGGACTAGTCAGGGAGTAGCGCCGACTCCTGGATCCTGCACGCGACTCTCCGTCCCTTGTAATCATCCTCAAGCAGCTCTTTAGCGGCCCTGAAGCAGAGCGTTTGGGATGTAAATTTGAGAATGGGGAGTTCGGGGATAAAAACGATCTCTTCCGTTCGAAAGCGATTTCAGTTTTCACTTTCACGAGGTTCCTTTGGCATTCGGCTCCGCTGAATGAGAGTTGAATGACGCAATGATGAGATAATGAAAACCGAGTTGAATCGGAATAATTTCAAGGAGAAATGGAGAAGGGCCGATCGCCTGTAGGAGACAGATTAATGGGGGCCAGATGGTTCAATGAAACAATGAAGCGTATTTGGGGGCTGGGCGATTAAGCGTGGCTTCGGTGTTTTCAATGATGATTGAATCCTTTCGGGAACCGATTGTGCATCGTTAACAAGAGAGACTCGAGTTGCGCGTGGGAGGCGTATTTTCGATTGAATGGACAATACCGGCTCGCACAAATAACCGTACGCAGATGATAATGATCGATTTATTGGCCGGCTGTACGCCGCTCCGTAACAATACGCCTCTTTATTCGATGACGTTATTATTTATTCGGCGTTCAGCCGCGGCTCGATTGTCTCACCGAACAAATTATCATCTTGTTACGATATCGTTGCGCAACCCCGAAGCTACGCGTAAGCCGGTACCAAAATCAAAGCCGAGGGTATATTCAAAGGCTCGGTCAATGCTCGTAGGTATTTCGTTATTGCGTAAAACTCGTATTATAACATACAGGTGCACATTGAAGACGGGATCATTGTGTGCCGTAAGTTGATTCTACACCGGCTGGCGGGAAAATGAGAAACGGGACTTCCAAGGCCTTCCAATCGAATGACATTATTCCTACGGTGGATTCGATTACGCGGTACAAAAGAAAATCTGATCAAGACGCGAAAGGAAAGCATACAATGGCGCGAGACACTTTCCAAAACTGCGTCGTGGATTTTCAGCAAACCTATGACATAACCTGGGACGAAAAGGGCGTCTGGAGGCTCACGCGTTCGCTCGTAAACCGGATATTCATGCCTCAACGCCCGCCTGCGCGTCTATGGAAGTTTTTCAATTTTTACAGTAGGTACCGATGGGTTCCTCGAGCCGGAGATCATATATCGAATTATAAATTTACCGGTAGTAAAACAATCCCTTCACCTTTAACAGCTACCGCCATTATTCTTACTGGCCAGCTGATTGGATAGCCGATACGGCGGCCCGCACCGGCTTGTAAATTGTACCGAGCTCCATCGATCCTCACCTCAACCGATCGCTTCACGCGGATCGACGAGTGTAGGTATTAGAACTCCACGTGGTCTCGCGAATCCGGAATTAGTTGCCGTCGGTTATTTTCCTCGATTCCACCGCAGCCACTTTCCTCGGTCGATCGGTCGCTGACCCACAACGTGCAGCAGTGAAATTGTGTTTTTAGAATATCGGCTCGAGGCGCGCCCGTCGCTTTTTGCCTCCTAAAAAAGGTATCGAAGAAAAGCGTCTCTCGGTGGCCGCGAGTTCTCGGGTTAAAAGACCGCCTACGTCGCGACGACTTCTGTATTAGGGTAAAACTGCCCCCAGCTGTACGGTTCGATTAGGTTTACTTACGATCGATCCGGTTGCGTCTAAGGGCATGCCAACTTCCATCGCGTGTCTGGTCTCCATGCCGTATAATCCTCCCTCCTGGTCCTCGAGTCCAGCTATCCCGGCCGCATCCCGTACCTATTAGGCGTGTGTCAAACGTCGGACATTTATTGAGCCGGATCAGCTCCCCTTCCTCCGGAATGTCGGGCCGCAAGTTTGCTGATTTTACCAGATGAGGACAGCCTCCGCAGGCTCGATATATCGCCGCTCGCGCCGGCTTGTAAAGGTACCAGAGGAGTCGACCGGCGTACTACGCTTGAGAAATTCATTCTCGTTCGCGTTGGTGGTCGCAAGGCATTCCATATTACACGTACACTCGCTCGTCGACTTTGCGACCAGCTCTCTTAAATCCACCGCGAAGCGTCACTTCGCCTCGAATTCGAATCACCAGCTGGTGAAGGAGCTCGAAAAGGAGAAGAAATTCGGTCCAACAACCCGGCGTTCAACTCCAAGGAAAGTTTGGATAGTAGGCAAAGCGAGCGTTGTGTTGTGGGTGGAACGCGGCATATATGGGCACACCTACGTACACCCGTAATACATTTATTCATGTTAGCCACGGGTTTAAGTATTGTATTCGGCGACCCGTTAGACAATGGGCTAGGGGCGTCGCCGCGCCGCCGGCTTTCGAACGCCACCCAGAGGCGACATTGCCCGCGGTGAAGAGACTCGAGAAGAGCGATTCTTACTCGTACCATTACACTCCGCTTCTCGTCTACACGCGGTGTGTGTCGACTTTAATTTATTTTCAATTCTCATACCAGGCGCCTGTTCCGCTAGTCGTTCTTCGTCCTCTCGGTCTCCGCTCTAGACGGTTGCACTCGTTCTCAAAGCGCGCCGGATGGATCGTTGTCTTCAAGATGTTGACACCAATTAGAAATGATCCCATGTTTTTACTCCAACTCTCTTAAATTCATACCAGTTTATTTGGGCTAAACACTTCTTCAGAGAATTCTAATTCCTAATCGTATCTTATTCCAAGTTTAACGGTCAAAATCTACTTCTTCGTTGGGTCGCCTAGTCTGAGCCGCGCCCTGGTATAAATGATTTCAACGCGTTTTGCGAATGTGGGTTACTTATTTCCATCGCGTCACCCTCAGACATTCCGATATAGATAATTCATTCCGTGCTCAGCTTCCAGTCGGCCGTTGCTTTCTCGTTATCTGGCTTCAAATTATCACCCGCATAAAATGTTAAAGAAGAAGTCTGTTTCTAGATACCTAGTCATTGGAATTGAGTGGAAGAAGTTGTCGTACACGAGCATAGCACCCTACCAAAACCAAATCTCTATTGATTCTGAGGAATAATTGTGACCCGCATGTTTTTGACCACCACCTGAACTTGCTTCAGTCCGGAATCGGTGAAACAGTCCATTCTTCCTCACCTGTGAGATCAAGCACCATACCGCACTTTACAGAGTTGGCTGAATTTTGGAGAACTGATCACGTGACGTGGGGCGCAGGCATGGATGATGAACGGGACCACCGCAGCGAGGACACCGCATACACCAAGGAAACACTTCATCTGAAACAGAATACGTCGTTTCCGAGATGAGCCTGGCCCCGGGACCTCTGGCTCGCGGGAGGGCCCGAGGCCCAGGATCCGTGGGTTGCCCGGTCCCTTGATAGGCGCGGCACGTACGCGGGGCAATCAAAAGATGGTGCTCCTTTTTGACCCCAGCGTCGTGTCAGTTTCGTCTTCGACTTTGGAGCCACGTTTCAGGCGGGATCAAGGCGCGGGGAATTTCGGCTTTGCGTTTCGTTATATACGCTCCGGGGATTTGTTTACAGCTCTCATCGTCACGGGCTTACACGAGGATCCGGTGACTAGTCCATCCCGGTAACGACCGTGTTAACTCTTCGGTCTCTCGTATCGAGGCGCGGGTCGATTGATTCGTTTATTTATTTCATTCGCCACCTTATAGGGCAGCCGCATTCTCGCGATTGATTTAGGCCCGTTCGTCGAACGTTGACTGGCTGTCCGCGTCTCAATCCGCTCTCGGTGCTGTGAAATTGTTTAGTTTGGCTTTTTAATGAACACCAACGATTCCTGATCCTCGATTTCCCGGTTCTCTTTCCAGCCCGTGTCACCTGTGATCGCACTCCAACTGCGGGGACGTTGAGTCGATGGTAGGTATTTACATCCACGCTTAGCCGTGCGTGTAATCCAGGCACACACGGCGTTCGTCAGCCTATGAAACCGAAGCCGTTAAGTCGGAGACGCTAAAAAGCTCGCTCCGGCTTCAAGGTGGCGTGTTGAATAAGTATTTCTCACGTCTCGAGGGGCCGGAAAGAGAGTCCTAAAACGGGGACCAGGTTTTCTGGTGCTCACCCTCACCTCACTGCGCGTCATTAAATGTCTCCATTTATTTTCACACTCATCGGAATCCCACGCGAATTCATCCGCACGTGGATCCAGGTGATCAGGATGCGCGTACACACGGTATACCATATACAATATAACCGCGTGTCCATTCAGGAAATCGTGTCGCTTTCTCGCACGATGAATCACGTTCGCGTTTTACGTAAGGCGACGTTCGCAGTGCAGTCCGGTCGCTGGTACACGCCGAGATCGACTCCTGGCCCGGTATCACTCCGGGGTAAAAAATCCGTGCAGTATGTTCATCAAGCCCGGAGAGTGGATGTTCATCTCCTCTTCGCTCGACTCGGCCGGGCAAAGCATGCATGCAATGTGTAACGGGAACATCAGGACTCGGGCCACTCGAGTTCCTTGATTGAAGCAGTGGGTGGCCTCTGGTAATGGACCTCTAATCACGGTCAGCCATTGATTACACTGTCCTACACGGATTTTGCATCACGAACCAGCCAACGACTGGCCGCCCTACCGACTGGCTAGTACGGCTATTTCGATGCCGAATACGAATGAGTTAATAGAAACTTTTCGTCGAGTCACGGTTTCGAGAAAATTCGTTCTAATGCAGGCAAAAAATCCCCTCGAGCCCCGTTTCGGGAACACGATCGGCACCAGGTGCGATGGAAATTACATCCTAACTTTGGTAGATGAACAATTGCCGAAAACGTTGAGAAAGAGGAACACAGTATCTCTTTCTGGACAATTTGGCCTGAATGTCGATTTTGCTCTTTCGATATTCGCCCCTCGACCCTCGACTAGATTCTCGAGTCCGAAGGGTTTACGACGTGGGGTCATTTTTCCCTCCATCGGTATCCTTCCACGTTGAGCAAGTGCTTCGAATGGAATGCAAATATTCTGCAACGATCTTTATGATTATTGCCAGCTGAATATGAGCTCTGGCTCTACATTCCGGTTAACGCCAGGTACGACTACCTACGTATCCCAAGCCGCCCGTCGTGGGCTCGCCCAGGAGTCCCTGGATCCCCGATCGAGACATGCAGGGTGGTAATTTCTCCTCACACCTTTGCGGACAACGCCTGTAGTGCGATTTGACCTGACCTTAAAATAACATCGTTTCGCGTGCACCGGTTGGACAAGAACAGGGTCTGATATTTTCGAGTTAGTATAATACAGGAGGAAGAATGAATGAGAAGTGGACGAAAGGAGAGGGTCGAAAAACGGTTTACTGTCTTTTTCAGAGATGATATTTCTCGGTGGCGGGGAACGAAGCGCTGAGAGGTATGGAGTCGTAAAGATAACAGCATAAAGCGGGAATAAAAGTGTTGACCGGCTCGTTTTGTGGTCGGATAGGTATCGTATCGAGGTGCGACGGCATGGTGTGGACGAATCAGCCGGAATGAGCGACATCGAAATCTAATCACGCCGGCGGGGGACAACCCGGGTTGAATATAATCGTTTCGCCCGTACCGATAGCGTTCGAATCGAACATGCGCCAGTCGCATACCGACGCACTCCACCTGCCTGGGTGTATTACGTGTACCTGGGAGTCGGTGGCCAGTCCGCATGTGGGCACGGCTTAGCCGTAGGTAAATACTGCGTTAGACGAGCGGAGTAAGGAGGATGGAAAACGGAGAGCGAGAGAGAGGCGAGAGCGTGAGCGTGTCCACATGGAAAGGCAGTGGCCTTACAAGGACGGGGGCGACGTGCTTTACAGACAGATCGGCTTTCCGCGTTGTTCGCCTTCGCGTCACGGTTTGTACATTTGCCGCACGCCTTGCCTCGCCTCGCCTCGACTATCCTCCGGTGGGTACCTTTTCCACCGTAGTCCAGTTCCAGCTCCAGGAATCCACCGAGCTGCGGACTGCATGCGCAAACTTATGCCGACTTCCACCAGCCGGGCTGCTCCCCTTCTTGGATCTTCTCGTTACCGTCTCTTTACTTGAAGCCAATATTTCCTCAGTGATCTCGGACGAGTCGCAGGTGGCTCTTTGCCACCTGTTGCGTGGCTCCGACATTTTCCAGGTCCAAATCACTCGGCTTGATTTTCTCCGTTTATTGGGCTCTGCGTGTTTCGTCTAGTCGGATTTTGCTGGAGACGTGATCGAAGGATCGAGTCGCACGGCGCGATGGTCTTTCTAGGTTTTGACTAACGATGGAAAGACACCTGCAGGAGCCGGTCCTGCTGTTTTCCTTCTCCCAAGTTCCTGGACCCTGAGGAGTCGACGTCACTCGGTACCCGCATACAACAACAAAGGAATTTAATCGACCGTTTCCTCGAAGCTGTGAAGATGCCGCATTATCAAGTTTCAACCAATTTCGAATGCAAATGCCTTTATATCTCGTTCACTCCGATCAAAATCCGACACGGAAGGCTTCGGGCTATGGCGCGGCAATTTTCCCCCAAATCAAACATACTTCGAGATCGAGATTAAAAGCCTTTCTTCGAAAATCGACACTGCTGCACGCATGCTTGCAACACAATTTTAACACCGTTTCTACTCTTACGGAAATGTTTTTACTCGCATGGTGTTGCAGCGCGTAGGTTTCAAACTCTTCTCGATTCTCTGAAGCTTCTCCTGAGTAGAATTTTAATATTCTGGATCTGTGAGAACCCACTCGCAAACGGGTCGCCGCTAATGGTCCCTATTTATCCTATGACGTAGGTACGTATATCCGAGTGGTAAGATGGCATCGTTTGAGAAACTTTCAGTGCCTCTGCTTGGGGGCAATCACGAGGGCCGGCAAAAGTGAAAGGAAATGAGTTTCGAGAATTCTGAATCGATGATCAGGATGGGACAGCAAATCAGCGGTCAATGATCGGCGACCGTCGCGGCTTCGATCACGTCACGAAACCACAATTGGAACCACGAAAACTCATCCGACAAATCTGGAACATGTTCAAGAGGGATTGGAGGAGACAGAGGGGGTGGCTTACAGGTGAATCCGAACTACAAATACGTGATACTCGAAACTGTCGAAGGTTTGGAAACCATATTCCTGGACGAGAAAAAATGGCAGGGCAAAGATAAGAAGGAGGTTTGAAACGCGAGGGAACGTCGAGCCTGGAATTTCGAAACGGACATCGGCTAAACCCTGCGAGGCAAGTTCCGCGCTATGAAGAATTGCGAAATGGTCGCGAAAAGCGCGTCGAGTGACCTTATTCGCACAGTCGCAGTTCTAGTTCACGTGGTCCGGGGCGCAGGGCGTGGAGTTCCCGTACCAGGAAGTAATAAAAGGAGTTTTATTTGACTCGCTAATGACGTAATAAGATGCCTCATGCCCGAGATGTCTCAGGGCGACGCAGGCGTAGGTATAAGGTGCAAGGCTTCGCCTGTATGCAACCACACGCACGTAACCACCAACGATTTCAACTACAAACAGTTCCGGTTCTGGGGCACAACCGCAGCACCGTCGTTTCTGCTCCGAATTATAATAATTGTGAATTACGTTCCGCAGTTCACTCTGTCGTAAAATTTGAATATACGTATTTCGGCCAAATTATCGCCAGGAGACACGTCCACCGCCCTTTACTTAGTCGCCGCTGTACCACTTCGAGGTATTGCGCATTTTACCATTGATGATTCGCGACCACCGCGAGGTCCTCTTGTATACGTCGACCTCTCCCTCCAGTTACGGATTTTCGCCGTAAGATGTTGCTCAGACTTTGAACGAAGACGACGAGGAAGTCATTAGAGAAGAGGTACCAGTCACAGTGTTTTCGAATCGATGAGCATCTTTCGCACGACGAGAAGAAGGCCGTCGTGGAGGAAGAAGAGAACAAGAATGAGGGCACAAAAAAATCATCTGGTCAAAGAGTATTGTTAAATTTTATTTCAGAACTCCCGGCGGAGCTGATTCGATCGGGTACAAAGTTGGTGATCCGGAGGCACGCGAGGAACAATAACCATAAATTTTGACGAAACTGATTATCAGAGGCTACTCGGTCCGCCATTGGCCGAGGTAATGATAGTGCCCGGTTCATTCAAGTGTTACTAATACCAGAACGCGACCGCCGATCGCGGTTCACAGCTACTTTGGGATCATGGGAGTTGGTCATGTCGAGGTGTAGCCACAACGGCAGCCAGCATGCGCTACGTACCACAGTTTCCACGCAGCTTACGCAGCTCTCGAAGCCCCCCGCGGTCCGGCTCGTCGGTGCGCCGTCGAAACCGGTATTTTACTCCTCTCGGCCTCCGTCTCCGCCTCCGCCGCCTCCGCTGGGCAACCACCTCCGGGTCCTCGTCGTCCTCCGCGTCGAGAAGACTGCGATCAGCGGTCCGAGACCCGTAATTATCGCTTGATTTCGGGGCAATGAGTGCCCGGCTACCGTCGGCCCCTGGGGCATCATCCTCGGAGGCGGCAGCACCCCGCGAGGAGGCCGGAGGATCGATCGATCGATCCGCTCGCGAAAGAAGCGGCGGCGTTTCGATTCGATTCGATCCGAGCCGAAACGCGTCTGGTGAAAATTAAAGCGACGATGTTGCGCTTAGATCTGCGGCCGCCCAACGCGTCGCGTTGCGTTGCGTCTTATCGCTGGTGCTGCTGGTGCTGCGCGGTGTTTTACCGGTGATTAGTAGCTGGATATCAGGAGCCGAGATCACGGGCTGAATCGAGTGTCAGTTATTAGCTGTAATTAATGAATAAAATACAGTTAGCCTCGTTACTGCCGCCGCGCCGCGCGCTGCTCGAAGACCGTTCGAGTTCGCCCGGCCAGATTTAGCTCTGGGCTGTTTAAGGCTAAATTCTAACCTCTCTAAGCACCGCGGTTCTATACGACACACCTGTGCGCCCGGCTCGACCCGCGTTGCACGTTACTTGAGAGACTCGGAATTAGGCCTGCGGTCGGTACACCCAACAGTCGTTCTAACGACGTTGCGTATAGTGACAAACTCCCCGCAGTCAAGACACCGCTTGCGATTTCTGTAATAGACGTACGCCGCGGCCGCTGGAAGTCAAATAAGTATACATAGTGTCCAGTGGTCCTGGAAATGTCCTTGAATTTTGCTTCTCCTTCAAAGGTTCTGGAAACAATCTTCGAATTTTTCTCGTGTCCTGGAAATATTATATTTTCAATGTCCTTGAATAACCTGAAAATGTCCTGGAAATGGCCTTGAATTTGTGACAGATTTTTTAGTGAATACCAAGGAATATACCTCCCTACGCAGAACCAGTACAGACTCCCTTCTCTTCGTCTTTACTCCTCACTTTTTCTCTTTCTCTTATCTACTTATTCGAGAATCTTCCGAGGGACAAAGATCTCTAAGATATCGATTTCACGTGATTCCCCCTTTGTTTTCGCAGGACTCTGCAAGTTAGTATCCTACCCGAAATGAATTCGCACCCGATAACTTCCTGACCGGATGGTCTTTCATTATCCTTGTTGGTTTTTGTCCCGATGCATTTGGTAAGGCCCGCGCGCCGAGCCAACTTGCTGGACAATTGTTGTCCGTCCTTCTCTGCTACTCTCGGCTCCGCAACATCGTCCATTCTTTTACTGCCCGCGGACGCGCGCGGGGTCTCGCGTGCTGTTGACCCTTTTTCACTACAGGTGAGCTGGGAGGGGCCCCTGGACAGGTAGATACACCTAACCTGTGCTCGTGCACCTTACGCAGGTAGATAGGTACCGTACCGATGCGCGGACTCGCGTGAGAATCCGATATCCGGAGAACTTAGAGCTCGAAATTCGGCCTCGTGTGGATTTCGGTTCTTCTGTTTTTGTTTTTTTTTTGGGTATTCCGTTCATAAAGAGGCTTCACCATTGACGGAAGAACTGAAGAACGTAGTTGAACAACACTTTAACTTAATGAAAGTTTGGTCTCTATTCAAATTTTTTCAATTTTCAACTCCAGTATGGCGTTTACCCGAAATCTTGAAGAACCGATAACTTCGGAAATTGTTAATCAATCTTGATGAAATTTGGTCAGTAAATTTGTGCCAACTGTTTTTATGTGCGTGATTTTTTTCATATTTCAACGTTCATGAGACTCGGTGCAGCAGTATTTCGAATTTTCGAGGTGGGATACTCTGGATATTTTCAGTAATTTGGACACGATGAAACTGATAATTCCAATACCCGTAAACTCGCACCACAACCATGTCTCTTTGTGCGACAGCATCACCGCGTACGCCGTATGCGCGAAAGACTTACTATCTAATTCGGAGTGACGAGTTTGTACACAGAGGTTGGTCTGCGTACCGGAGGCATCAACCTCTTGGCGTTGGTGGGGAGGTGAGGTTACACACCGCGGAGTAAAGGAGACTGTGTAAAGGTATCTATGGAGGCATTTATTGGTTGCCCGGCGTAGACGGGTGTAAGAGGCTGGCGGCGGCTCGATCAACGTCGAGCGACGAGGTGTACTTAGCCTCGACAAGGACGCTCTTGAAAATGTCGGCTAAGCGAGTGACGACGACCACCGCCGGGCCGCCGGTGTCCACTTCGACTTCTTCGCCTTCGCCTTCTTCTCGGTTCATTCTGCCCACGCCGTTCCTCGGCGAACGTCACTTATTTGATTATTAATTAACGCTTCATTAGTCCGGCGCATTCCACGGCCTGGCCACACCGTAACCAAAACAAACTACTAATTGTCCTTGGTCTCGGACCTATGTCCTATGCTCACCGTACAGTCGGTAAGGTTCGACACTTCCAATACTGATTTTACACCTGGCCGTTAGTCACGATTAGGTATTACAAAATAATGGATACGCGGGTACGGTTCTATCGGTTTCTCATCTGTTTTTGCCCAATTCTCTTACAGCCAGGTACCCACAATCTGCTTACCACGGTCAAAGAACCGAACGGTGAGTCTCTTGTCCGACAATGATCCACTGCCAATGTATTCCGGCCCGGCTGTTTGACAAGTGGAAACGGTAATCGTACACGCTTGGAATATGGAAAAACGAGGAAATCGGAGAAAGAATATTTGAAGATTTAGTGTGAATATGAATTTTTTTACATCGGTGTGAAATCCTGTGGGGTACGGAGTCTCGTTTCATTGGACATAATTATACCGTACCGTGAGCAAACGTCGGATAGTTACGGATTAACTAATTTTACCACGCGGCGGTGGAGGAGGACGGGATCGGATGGGATTTCAGTAAATGACTAGAGTTACAGCTCAACTTGTGTATAATGGCGTGCGCACACGAAGAGAGCTGGATGAGATGGATCGAGGATGCGAGTATAGGGGCCGAAGAATGCTTGGAGCACGGCTATGCAGCTAGAGCGGGTGTTCCGTGATTACGTTTTCTCGAAAGGCAAACCCGCCGATTCTTAATATCACGAACACCTGTTTGTTCATTAAATTCAATTTTGTAACGTACACTCACCGTTTCCAGGAAGATACGCTTGGTAACTTAATCTTGGGAATAAATTGATGAAAACGAAGAGGACAGAGAGAAAGGCTCTTCGCGCATGCACACCTATGTATTGCGTATACAACACCGAGTAAGGGAAAAGTGAAGAGGCTCGGCTTTGATTTAGAATGCGTCGCTGATGCGTGTATACACGCATTATACAGAGTCTCTAATTTGGTATAAAACTATAATATGTGTGTTTCTCTTTTTCCATCTACGTTTCTTCGTTTTTCTTTCAACATTTTTATCCACCGCTCACGGGTCTGAAGAAATTCAATCGATAACCTCTCGGCCGCACACAAAATTAACACTTTATTCACAGCTGATCAGGCTGGGACTTCGCTTATCAGTGTACGATCGCCGGAGGAGGTATTAAATCAGTGATTTCTTAAAACTAAAATCAGATATAACGAAAATGGTGGAAAAAAAGGAATCGAACGTGAGGGAAAAAGAAAAAGAAACGGATAGACAAATAATCGAGGACCTAAACATCGAGCTACGAATCATAGGGGCCTCATTAACGACTCGAGGAGTATCGTACGAGAATTATTTATTTCTCATGATCTCCCTCTTTCTGTTTTCATTTCCATCTCTTTCCACCGCCTCAACACACCTTCCCGTCACGATTTGCTCACCGACTTCCTGGAACCCGGGCAGTCACGTCTCACTGTTCGACTGATTATCCACCTGAGTAAATAGGTGTACCTACCTACCTACCTACCTCACCGTCTTACAATTAGCATCGTCGCTCTTTCGTTCGCTCTCCGAGGCTCCGAAGGCCTTACCGTAAAACGGTACAACAGCTAGTCTGGATTTGTATTTGATAACAGGCAATTTGATCTCGTGGTTATCTGCATCGTAGTTGTTCCGAAAAACCGGAGAGACGGGTTTGAGATTTAGGGAATTACCGAAGGTGGCTGGCCTCTCTTTTTCCCATCATTCTCTTCTTCCTCTTCTTCTTCTTCTTCCTTCTGGGCTCAACAAACGACCTTGACTATTTCGAGCCGAAAGACGCGGGTGTTTCCGAGATCGACGAGTGTCCATAATTTTCACCGGTCGATCCGTTGGACAGGCTCCCACGGTATTTAGCCGCTACTATCTGCCACGAATAATGTGCCTCGGGAGATGCGGACGATCATGGGACACTCGACATGACTGAGAAGCACGCGGCTTCTTCGTCGTCCGTACCGATCGCGCGGGTCCATTTGCGCTGGTATAATACATACGAAAGGCCGCCGAACTGCAAGCACGTAAGTTTCACCTCTACGAGGAGAAGGTTTGTATCACGTATATGCCGTCGCTCTCACGTATGAACGGGCACGGTTAAATTATCATCCGCCATTTGTAATTAAAAAGTGATTTAAATGCTAATGGTCACGTGTAATTAACGTGCGTTACACACAAGGTCGCTACGTGCCCGCGCCAGTGGGATTTTTCGGCTTGAGAGAAGCGTTCCTTATTCTCCTTCTCCCGCATATCTCTCTCTTTCTCTCTTTTTCATTTCTCATTTTTTGTTTTATTCTTCTTCTTCTTTATTCTTAATTTTAATGCTGTTTCACTTTTCGTTTTTTCGTTTTTGGGCGGCGACCGACCGAGTGTGTGTTGATTTAATATGACTGGCTTAAGCGATTGGCCGATTCCGTAACCTGTCCCACGGTTTATTAATCTCTTATATCGCGATTCTCTTGTCCTCACAGTCGCCGCGATTTTTCTAATATGTTAATTCGATTATTGATTCAGTGCGTGTCTTACGAATTTGGACGACTAACACTGTTCGCTTTTATTACCAATCATTAAACCCTATTATTAACCGATCGCAGATCTTGGAAAATAAAAATAAAGAAGAAAAATTTCCGACGTTCGATTTTCGGGTCTCCTCGAAAGTTGATACTCGGCTTATAATTTAATTGTTTCCCTATTTCATACATGCCCGCGGCAATTACTACAACCGGTGCCGATACGTTAATCTCTGCATGGTGGAACAGACGCTGGTTTGTTCTATCCGGAATAAAATGCCTATCGAACCGGACCGAAAATAGAAACAGGTGGAGAAAAGGATAACCTAAATCAATACACAACTAATTGAAATTAAAGTTGGATCACTTTCGGACATAGAAAGACACAATGATCAGCTGTTCGGATATAATGACCCGGTGTTGGGCATAAAACCTGATGCGTGACCGCCGATCTCTTGGCTATCATTATGTCAGCTCCTTTTATCATTTCAAAACACTTACGGTTTATAGACACGGCCAACCGGCCGAATCACTTTCACTCCTTCACGCGCCAGGCTATCTCTGTCTATTATACTTGATACGAGTTTTCTGTGCGCGTGAAACGGATCCTGCATGTACTTGTGAGCAGAAAATTTCAATGAGTTTCGAAACATGTTGCACTTTTTGGAACCTTGGGCCTAAATAAAGACCACGACGAAGAGGTTGGATAGAGCGTAGCGTGTGGTTCGATCTATATATCTGGCAGTTGAGTTTAATCTATGAGCGTCACGTACGCTCCGGGTTTCTGAATCGAAACGATGGTCGGTCAGCGGGCGGTTGTGAAGTCGGCAGCACCACCGGCAGCACCAGCAGCAGCAGAAACAGCGGCGGCGGCGGCGGCGGCGGCGGCGGCACCCAGTGGTGTGAAATCGTAATAACGTTTATCGGTAGTGTCAATCAGAATCGATTAGGAATTAATTAAATAATACAGCCGAACAGAAGATCATGTGGAAGGATCGAGCGAGCGAGTGCATGGCAGCGTAACGAGCCGGGACTTTGGTGGGCCTAAAAAGAGAGACAGAGAGAGAGAGAGAGAGAGAGAGAGCGAGAGGAGAGTGTGGGAGAGAAAGGCTCGTTCGATTGAGCCGTCCCTGGAACACACAGGCATATCCCCGCGGGAGGAAATAAACGACCCACCGAAAGTCTATCGATTATTATTTGATGTATTTCGACAATGCGGCCGATTCGACACGTCGATCAAGGATCTACAACGATGCCGACCGCGAGGCCGATTTGTGGTCGTTATTCCACCATCGTCGACGGACGCTGCCTCGTGTACCTTGTAACCCACCTTCGGTACAAACTTATATTTATGTGGGGCGATGATCGTCCGCTCCCAGCTTCGTCGCCGAAGATCTCGATGAAGAAATCAATTATTTTTTTCTCTACCGATCGCACCGCCTCTTTGATCCGATCCTAAGCCCTCGATTGTTTTTGCTCCGAATCACGATTCCACGCCGCGCTGTGAAATCGGCAATTTTATATTCATTAGCGTCCTACGATTTTACAGTTTCGTTTGGGAAAAAGTACCGACTCCGTCACGGTAACAGTCGCACTAATTTATACGCTGAATCGTGACGTGACAATTGGTGACAGCTCGGTGGGACGATCGGAACGAGCTAGATTCTTACGTACTCTGGATCGAAGATGATCCTCGAGTACTCGTGCCTCGAGGTTGAAGTTTAAATATTGGCGATTAATGATCGGTAATTGGGACTCGTACCACGCGATGATCGTATCGGACGAAATTCTCATCAATCAATTGATCGCGGGGTAGAGATGACGGGAGCGCTAAAATAGCCATCCAATTAGGCCCGATTGATAGGCCAAAGGGATTTTTCGCCTCGTTTCCACACGATTCTTTCATCGCAATAGGCAAAAAATGATATTAATCGAGCCTGGTCTAGAACATCGACTCGTTTCCTCGTTAATTCACTCCCGGACCGAGCCGAACGTGCTCGATCAATATCGATCGACGAGTGATCGAGAGATTAAGACGTGGATCCCGCACGGTTTTCGAGCCGCGGTCGCGGGGCTAAGAAAATTAATTTATTTGTCCCGAGTCCTGTTTGACTCGTGTTCACGCTTGTCACCTATGGGATATATCGATTCCCAGAACCACTTGCGGAGAGCCGATTATCGATCCGGCGCTTTTCATCTCCGCAGCGTTGACTAGGTAATTAGCGTGAAGACGTTTTTATTCGTCGAATATTTATACAAGCACGGCCGTGCCGTGCGAAAGAGAGCCGGAAGATCACGAGCCGGCTTCGCACGATCCCCGAGCTCTCAAGAGCCACATGTGGGCACAACGTGTAAGCGCTGCGGGCTTTCCTCCGGGTTCCTTTCGACCTCTGACCTCTGACATCGGCTCTAAAGTGTTCTCTGACATCGTGGGTATACCTCGAGCCGCAAACGAGCCGTGCCACCGCCGCACTCGTCACTCGTCACCCTCGTAATTCTCGGCCCAACGCCCGTTTCTTCACTTTTCAGATAAGAGAGTCGTGAGCCTTTATTCGGCGGAAAAGACGCGGACACCGGTCCTCGCGACATGATTCAACCAGGTGGTTACCGTCGTTCGAACAGCAAGAGGAACGAGATGAGAGCCATCCGCACTCGTCACCTCTTCGGATAGGTACACTTCGTCCACTGTGGTATTATCGCATTACTATGCACACTCTTCGAAACAACCTTGCAACGCTTGCGTACAACTTCTTCCTTCTTCCTTCTTGGAATTAGATGACGAAAAAAGTCTCGGGGTCGCGGAAGAGGCGTTTGGCCGGTTTGTTTCTCTGGCCTGAAACTTCCTAACAAGACATCTTCCTACGCTCCCTAACCTGACCGAGGTCTCCGGGTCGGCCCAGTGACCCTGAATGCACTCATCTAGAGTCCGGACAACTCCAAGAAGCGAGTACAGAAAGTGCAAGAGCGTGAAACAACGCGGTCATCAATGGTCAATCAACGGAGCGTGGACACTGATGGTGAGTGACTTTCGTGATGTTTCGTAGTTGAGGCAGGCTCGATGACATCGATTTCAGTGCACTTCCGGATGATAAGATTCCGCGGAAGCTGCTTTTCCTCCAAAGAAAGTGCTCTACCGGTTTCGCTGACTTCTTGGTGCGTGTGAAGCGAGTTCAGTTTCGACGTTCGCCACCTCGTGGCGTCGTTGGTACTACGAACGACGGATGAAAAACGTGGTGAATTTCGTGATGGATGACAGTCGACCTTTCTACAAGGAGGTGCGACCGCCTCCGTGCAGAATGCCGATCCCGTAACTCACGGAGTATAATATTGTCCATCGATTTATCAGTTGACCAACGGTAATACCTGCATACAGATATCAGCGTTAACCTAGTAGGACGTGAATAAATCCTCCGCAGTATAAGCGAGTGTATAAAGGTTTACATAATATAAACCAAGCGTGAATCGAGAGTGTCGGCTATTAATTTTCGAAAAGACAATGCGGCGGGGCAGGAGAGAAATAGAGTGAGAGAAAGAGAGAGAGTAAGATAGAGATATCATTTGCGCAAGATATTGTCGCCCCATAATTTTCACCCGGCATCCCACGTGATATCCTGCGCTCTCCAATATCTCGAAATTCGCCCACGCAGCAGCGCTACCACCGCGGCAAGGAGCGTGCATAATGTCCCAGGACACTCGGCCAGCAGTCATTTAACGACGCGATTTACTGTCCGGTAGTTTACAACCGAGCTACCACGCGTAATCCATCATCGAGTATCGCTCGCATGTATCGCCCGCCAAGACAAAGTACACTCTGTTCGTTTTTTCCCAACCCCGTTGCTGCTTCTCTTCTCCAACAGCCCAACCCTCCTCGAATGTGCTGCAACGCTTCCTGGCGTACGTGGGACGACGGATCCGCGCCGTTTGCCCCGCTTCATCCGCACTCGAAAGCCGCGCCCGTTCGCCGCATTTCGCGCTTATCGCCTCGACTGTCGCGAGTTTCTTTCCTCGTTATTTGCCGGTGAAATTTTGCACCGTGTCTTTAGATCTCAAGACTTTTTTCTTCACCTCTCTATCTCATCCCCTCGTATTTTCGTTCTATTCGACGTTAATGTACGGATTCATTTTTCCTCGTACTCGTGACGCGTGCAATTATCGCCTCCGGCAATTCTGCGCACTGATATTCATAGGCTGACTGATTTCTCACGATTTATCGAATCGACGCTCGTTGCTCCCGGTGTATCGCCTTCGCACGTATAATACGTCTCCAAATTCATCAACGACGACCGTATTTCATCGCACGTCCAATTCCGTGCGTTGTTTTCTTCCTTACCACGAAATATCGGTTTCACCTTCTCTCCCGGGGCATTCGTTTAGCTTTCGGTTCGCCGCGGTGGTACAAAAAATTGCATCTTTCAGTGGTTTGCTACAATTTTTATTGTTTAGAAAGAAAGGAAAATAAGTTTCACCAAATCTCGAGATATTTATTCACCGCGTCGACGATTCTCGCGTTCGCTGATAGCTGACCGGAGAAGCGAGAGATAGAGAGAGAGAGAGAGAGAGATAGAGACTGCGAGAGATCGAGATCGAAAAGGGAGAGGAGGAGATAAATCACCCGGGTATTTTGCGACGCCGTCTTACCCGTGTATATAGCTCCTAACGGTGGTCATTAGCTATTATGGCCACACAATCCTTGAATTAATTATACAAATAGGTACAGTGGTCGGTGGTATAAGCCAGAGCTGAGACATGTATGTGTTCTAGGAAATAGCCGTCGCGGCGCTGCTGAAACGCATTGTGGAACTTGGCTATTAAAGTAACAACTAGTTGCCCGAGATATTTCATACAATATACATATGCATATTATATATACACATAATATATCTTTTAGTTTCACCGTAACTAACGGTGTAAATGTAATTCCCGTATTGATTTATCGCTTTACCTAAATACACCTCGCGCGATCGATTCTCATGAAACAGCCCTGTTTGCAAATAAATAATTGCAATACTAATCGCGCTACACCTCTTGCAGGTGTTGCGAAATTTCGCGGTTTCTCATTTACCGGTGCCTGATATTTACCGCAGAAAATAAACCGGCAGAAATTTGCGAAAAGTAAATTCGCGTCGATAAATACTTCACGAACGAATTGCTCCTGATCTTATAAATTCGTCGAATGCAAAACGGACGTATATTGCAATTAACGAAAGAGTTCATCTTGTCGATTTTTCTCGCCAGTGATGAATTATTTTTAACCTCATCCGTAGACAAATGGATTTCCAAATATCGAGTACAACACATCACCCACACCTACACAGATTCGTGGCTGAAATCTCAGGCGTGTACGATACCTTTAAATTGTTGTTTAAAGTGTATCGGTACGGGGATATAATGTAGGATAAAATCGGGGAGGACAGCTGTTCGGTGCGTAAATTGAAAGGGGAATACATAAATAATGGGGTGTTATTTTGAACGTGCATTATATGGGTTTGAGAGAGCGGTAAATCGTTCTAGCCGCAGTATAATTATTACTTAGACCGGGAGTCTGCATCAGGGCCGTCGAAGGGTGGGAGGGAGGGCGGCGGCGTAAGATATTCAGCGAGCGAGTGATTCCGTTTGTTCGCGGGCGAATCGCGCCCGTCTTCCTCTTCCTCTTCCTCCTCTTCTCTCTCCTAGCCGAGGTCCAGCGCAGCTCGCGCATCTCGCCGCTACAACTGCGCGTATTTCGCGTTCCGATGACAGCTCCGCCGTGTCAGAGTGAGCGTAGAAGCGTAAGAACCCTCTCGGACTTGCTGCCAAGCCACGGTGCAGCGAGTCTATTGCTTTCCGCCCCGCCGCCCCCCGCAACCCCCTTGAAACCCGCAACGTTTATTTATACCGCGACTGAAAACCCGGAGAGTCACTTCTCTGTTTCCACATCACGCACACCAGCGGCACTTACCTCTTTGCTGATCTCGGCGCGGGATCACTTATCCCCATTTTTTCGAGAACAAACCTGCATCATCTGCTGTCACTCCCAAAGCTGTTGCACTGTGATAAATTTCATTTTCCACAGTAACTGGAAGAATTTAGTGAAACAGGTATCGTTAAAAAAAAGCTGTTTTAATATTGTTGGGATTACGAAAAACGAGGTACGCCTAACCATTTTGCGCTATCGTCGATCCTTTTCTGGTTATCGCAACGCTGAATCAGTTTCTGAGGTTTACTCCACTTTTTTAGTTAAACAAGGCTTTAACGTCAATTTATCGTCGTACGAGCGTTAAATTTTCGCAACAGTTGCAAGAAAATATAGCAACAGTGATCGTAATGAGAAAGAATAGTAACGGATACTAGAAAACTAATTTTCAATTTCTACCTAGAACTATATTTTTCGATTTTGATAAAAAATGAAAATAGTCTAGGACTGAGCGGTAACCGGAACTAAAAATTTGCTGGAAATGGAGAGGTTGAAAATGCTAATGGTTTCAATCAGTTTGACATGTGTTTTTCAGGACAAAGGGACTCGCAGTCGAATTTACCAGCGATTCGGGTGACAGAATAAATTATATTATTTTACTTTGATTTACCGCTGGTCAGTTCTTCAAAATTTGCCAGAATATTAACCCTAGAACGTTAACGCTGTTTTATTTTATTTCGATTCCGGTAACAGGGGGTGAAAAAACTCCCCGATTCCATCTCTCGGATACATCGTATCATCAAGATTCCTACAGGGTTTTATTTTCTTCGTTTTTTAATAAATAATCACTTAGGCTAAAAAACATTTTGCTCAAGTTCCAAACAAGTGGTCAAAAATTAGTGTGTCCAGAGTAGAAAACGTGAGTCGTTATCTTACGGCGGGAAATTTGAATTCCCGTGGGGTATTTTTCTCATCCTTCCGTCACCGTTCCTCCGGAGTTAAGTTCGTATTAAAACCAGAACGATTCACCGATGTTCCAAACGACTTAAGCCACTCGCATCCCCAACCCCTCGATCATTCGCCTTTCCTTCACTTACAATTCCCCGGCAGACTTTCTCCCCTTTTAGTTCATTCGTTTTTTAATAATTCTTGTTTTCGCCATTCGTATACTTCATTGTTACAATACTCGTCGCGACGACGCGGAGAGACGTTTTATGAATAAACGCGGAACGTCCGTAACGATTCGCTAAGAGAAACGGAGAACAGGAGACGGCGTTGTCCCGCTAATGGGCCGCGCGTTGCGCCGTCTGCGACTTCTGCCAGCTGATTATGACATGTCGGACCGACCGTCTGCGTTTTCCCGAGGAACAGCTCATTAAGTCGTTCGTGAATTAACCCGATCGATCACCTAACGCGACAATTACGCCGCGTTATCCCGAAATGCCAATGCGAAGATGTCGAGAGGTTTGAAAGAAAAGAGAGGACGCGTTTTGTCGGAAAACTATTAAGCGACAACCGTCCGAGACGACTTCGTGAATTTACTTGGATTTGTACGATTTGTTTCGGGAAAAAAAATAACGAAAATAAAAAAAAAAAAAAAAAAAAAACATCAGACCTCCACGCCCAATTCGATGCGGACGAAGCGTGGATAATGCCTGTGCACCGTCTAAATTTGCGCGAATTTCGCCGCGAGACGGGATCCTAGACGCGATTTCAGAGTGAATAAAGGCAGAAGGGAGAAGAGAGCGTGGGCGTCGTCGCATTCGGCAGGCCAAGCTTAGCCCGTGCAGCGATGCACTTTGCGAGATTCATACGTTATTGCGCACATACCTAGTCAACTCTTGCGCAATGTTCATGGGACGGGACGAGCCGAGCCGAGGCTCAGGTTTGTCACTTGTCCGGCAATTTGTTACACGAACGAGAAGAGAGACGAGTCTTGCGGAAAATAAGCCGCCTCCGCCGCCGCGGTGCAGCGTTTGCTCGACGTTCGCATTATGCCTGAATTTTCGCCCCATTAATCACATCGCGCCCGGTTCCTCTTCTTCTTCTTTTTTCTTTTTTCTTTTTTTTCTCTTTGTCAAAGTTGTCACGAAAAATAAAACCCAATTCCACGATCTCTGTCTCTCGGTACCTTTTGTACTTTGTGCTTTTTTTTTTGTTTTTTTTTCTATAAATATTTATCAAAAATTTTTGATATCCGAGAGTGGTCCGGATTATACGCGGCTTGTGACGCGGGTGATAACTCACGGTGGAAATAAAAACTGGCGATCATGAAAGGAGAGCGTCTGGAGCGTTGATAATTCGGATCTGATATTTGAAAGGCGACGGGTCGGTTAAGCGTGCTAAAATATACATACATATATATATATATATATATATATATATATATATATATATAATCCGGAGGAGCATTAATTAACGGTGTAGTCATAATAACTGTCCCGATAGCGCAGAGGCTGCAAATGCAACCGCGTGGTCTTCATAGGCCATTGTGCTGTGACGAATTAGCGGGCCGAGCGCTAAGTACGTATGAAATTTCAAGGCGAGACTCGGAAAGCTCGCGAGCAAAGCCCGAGCCAAAGACTAAACAATAAGCTTGCGGGAGATCAGCCGGGGTGCATTAAGCTATGATTTTTGAAGCTGCCGACGCGTTATTGCGACGAGGCAGCGGCTTCGGGGAATGAATGAAAAATTGAAACGAAGAGCGGAAAGAGAATAGGGAAAAAGAGACGAAAGGCGCGAAAGGTCTTTACAGCGAAATTCGCAAATCCGGTGTAAGATAGATAGAGAGAGGGAGAAGGGAGAGAGAGAGAGAAAGAGACGCGCCCGATTCTTGAAGCTCGTGCCAAATTCTTGTCACGTCGAGTTAGCAATCGCACTCCAGACCTCCGAAAATAGTCTATGATATATAACGGGCCGTCCGGATTACGTAAATAATCGGAATCCACCCCATGCTCGCGATTAACGGGAGTGACGCCGAGTTTCGTGTGGAAAAATCGGCGGCTTGTACCCTTCGGCTCGTCTTAGAAGGAGGATAACTCGACTACGACGAGGAAGGAGGAGGGAGAAAGAAGGAGAAAGCGCAGCGGGTAGGTACGTCCGGTAATTGCATCGCTAACGACGAGCTGTACGCCCGTTTTACTGCCTCATAATTACCCGCTCCCGCAATTAACACGTTCGAATTAGCGCGCGCGCGAGCCTCGCTCGTGCAGTGACAATGCGTTTTTCCCCCTCGATATACATACGCACATGCATATACGAGGGAGAGGAGCTAATTGACCAAAAAACGTAAATAATCGAAACCGAATTAACGATCGGCTCGTTACTCTTTGGGGAACCACTCGAGGAGGGCAGCGAGCTTTTTGCAACGCCTCTGAAACATCGATCAAGCGCAGCTTTAGTCCTCCACTTTACGTGCGAACCAATTTTTCGGATCTTGGTCAGCGTTGTGACGTCATCGAAACATCGGCGCTCGCTCCTAGCAGCGATTAACGATCGAGTCACAAGTGTAAGCTTTGTTTTTATCCGGAGCTTTCCCGATCTTGTTTGCTGCTTTATCTACACCGTTATTCGCGGCAACTGAAAGGCTGTTTCAACGTGCACAAAATCTGCATCGATTTTTACACAAACTTGAAAGCGGTTGTTCAAAATGATTCAGAGTCATTTCCATGTTTGAAATTAGACAAGTAACGCAGGGCTCGTTTAAGAAATCATCCTAATCTAACGGTTTGACAAATAAATGATTTTCGCGATTTTTTCTTCGATGGTTTTAAAATACGCTAATCAGTCTGATTTTTTTTTTATGTCGAATCGAAGCACCCGTTAAGAACAGAGAATAAATTTTCAAATGTATATTTACATTTTGTTAACATTTTGTTTTTTTCACGGTTGAAAATGTCTTTCAAAAAAGTCCTCACGGCGTACGCGCTTGTGGCCGTAAATATTGTCTGAAACCAATTCGTAAATAACTTATTAATCGGTATGAAAGCCGCTATCTTGCTATGTTTAGGTTTTTTTCCATCAAAGTTGACAAAACGACAGTTTATCGTCCAAAAAAAGTTACGAAGATTTCAAAAAGAACGCTTAGGTAGTACGGTAAAAAATAACGTAAAGAATGTTGTATCCAAATTTGAGACGAATAGCTTGAAAACTCTTCTTTTGAAAGTGTCCAGCGTTTTGAGAAACCCCGTTTGGAGAGAAACGCGTTTAAATAGTTTCGTGTGTGGAATTTTCAAATAAATTATCTACTCACGATAAATCAGCGATGCGAGATCCGTACAATACCTCGTCCATACTAACGAATCAAGCAATACGAAAATAAATATACATACATTTTTTGAAAATTTTACACCAGGATGATCCCTTAACTGGCAATTCATTAACCACGTCATAAAATAAAAAAATTCGCCCACAGAGCAATGATCAGTGAAACTTGGTCTATGCCAAAAATATCGAGGGGTGTAAAGAAAAGAGATTAATACCGATGCCAGCCGTATTATCTTCTTTTCCGCATCGATCTCCCTTCGCGTTAATTTACAAGATCGTAATACGATACGATCGAATACGTGTGAACCCGAGCCGCCGAGTTATGATTGATAAAAAATCATCCTCTCGCATACGCGTAGCCTACGAAACGTATCGCAGACGGTATCGACATAAAGAAAGCGTCGGTTTCGTAGAACGATTTTCGAACCGGAATCTCGCAATTAAAATGGGAGCGGTTAATTGCAGAGCGAAGATGTAGGCACAGTGGCCGGTGTCGATCGGTACGGAATCGCGCCTTCGGGCATTTCGTTCCTTTTACTACTACACGGGTATTATCTCACCTGCGACGGTCAATGTGCCGATGATCGTCGGGGCGATTAGTGAATCTGGAAGCGATGCCTCTTGGGAGCTTTGAAAAGCCGATTTTTTTCTATTTTCTTTTTTTTTTTTCTTTTTTTTTCTTTTTTACTCCTTCTTACCGTAGATCGGTTTTTATCTTTCAGCGATTATAATAAGACGTCCCGCGAGGTTCGTTCTTCGAAGCCGATCGGAAACTCGGGCAATTATTACACCGAGTCTTTCTACCGCTTATAAATATCCATTATACGCGGGTCGATTGCGAAGCGGCGTTTGCTGGAGTCCTCGGTAATTCGAGTTGTTCTTGCGACGTTCGCAGCAGCTTCTCCTTTTTCACTTTCTTCCTTTTTTCCCTCTCGCGGCGCACAGAGCCGTCTCTCTTCTCTCCTCTCGTCTCCTTTCCTTTCCCTTTCTTTCCTCTCCTCTCTTTTTACCCCCGTAAAACCGGGAGGGAATCTCGACTACTCGGTCCGCACCCTACGCCGCCAACTCAAATAATTCACATTGTCTGTCGCGATTATTCCAAGCCTTTCTTTTGCCCGCAATTATTTCGGTACCGTGGCTACTCTATTCGGGGAAAGAAAGCCGCCGGTCGCAGGCGGCTCGCCGAATAGATCCCACGATTTTCTCCCTCCTCTTTTTTTTTTTTTTTTAAGCCCCATTTTCTTCTGCCCACCTTTATTTTTCTACACTTTTATTTCACCGAGGCCAAAACGCATTTAGCGCGCGCTTACGAGTCGCCGGAGAATTCGATCAAACATGCCCAACAAGAACTTCGTCGGTATTTTCTCCGATTCTGGAGGAGAAAAAAAAAAAGCGTCGACTCTAAAATCGATTAACCACCAACGCGAAAATTATCGCCCGACTTTTATTACCGCGTCCGATCAAATGCGCGATGGAAAATTAATTCCGAGTTATTGAAAACACTCCCGCGTCTATGCCTTGTCGGTCGTTATTTCAGCCGGTTTACACTTTGCACTGGTTCAATCGGACAGCGTGGCAAACTTTTCCGAGTAAATAACGACGTTTGCTTTCCCGCTAATTGAAGGAGCATTTTATTATACACGCGGTTAGACATCAGACTGTACATAAATTTCATCGCGAGTAGTGCCGTAGCAACTATACGTGTACATGCAAGCATATGAACGAGGTATACGCGTTCATACTTTCACTATCACGTGCGATGTGTTAAACCGATCGAATTCCGATTTCAGCTAAGAGATGAAATCGCAATTTCCGCCGCGTCTTAAATCCCACGTTAGCGTTGATATCTTCGTAACAATCGTTCTGCGGGAAGTCTAATTGTCGCCGAGTGAAATTTACCATTCAAAAATAACGAATTCCGTCAAATGCTCGGGGTAAACGATCATACGCATTCAGCTGATATTGAAAACGGACAAATACAGTTTTATTTATTTGTTGTATTTTGTTTTTGTGGCTATTAAATTTCCTGACACGAATGACTGGAAAATCTTGTGACTTTGTCATTGGTCAGCATGCATCGATTATTCAAGTTTATTTTCTTTTGTGCAGTCTTAACGACGTTTTATTCGACTTTGAACAACGCACGTTTCGTAAGGATCAGACAGTCGTTTTTTATCGCATTTTATTATCGGGAGTAGAGACTGAAAGAGTTAGCGAAACGAAAAACTAATTTCCTTGATTTGAAAAATCATTTTTCCTCTGCTTGCTGTTAAAATTAATTGTCACATACTCATAGCCAAAACGTTGGAAATAATCACCGCGTTTTATTCGTGATCCACATATCCGCGATTTTTCTTCAAAATTAAAGTTCGAGGTCAAGATATTTTTGTCCTCGTTGAAAGAGTTGGCTGCAAAGCTTGCGATTTTTTTCTCATTCGAGGATCCTGCATTATACAGTTGCGGAAGAAAATTCTCAATCTTTTTCTACAACGTATGAATTTCTAATCTTACCGAGGAGCAAAGGGCAAGATGGATTCGATGCGGCAGTCTTCTCGAGACGATCGGTCTACCCATTACCGTACGATATTCCGAGATAATTATTTACGGAATTGAATACACCGAGATTCGTCGATTCCGAGTCCCGAGGTACGTGCGCAGCTGATATCCGTAGCAGGTTGAAACGCGGCTTGTTACGCAAGCCCGAGTCGGTGTGGTTCCTGTGAATGTGGTAAAACGGCGCGATATCCGTCCCCGGATCTGGTCGCGGCGTCTTGGGACGTTTGTTTTAATGGGACCGGGAAAAAGAATACGAGGCCCAATTATATAACCTTTTAAAAAATGTTCACGTTTTATTGTGAACCGGCAGAGCGTGGCTGGAGAGGAAAGATCGGGTCTGGTATTGAAATACGGTGTCGTTGAAATTCTTATATTAGATAATGAACCCGGCCGACACGCTAATGCTTTATTGTCAGGGACCGTCGACGACGCCCGTTTATCGCCCTCGACACCTCGCGATCGTTTCAAATCCCCACAGCTACGATATTCGTTGGACAAAAATGCTCGCGCGCGTATAATAACGCTTTTAATAAATTCCGTAAGCGCGTGCAGGCTTGTCCTTATTTTATTTTCACTCTACGCAGCGGCGATAAGCCGTTTCATTAAATCGTTAAAAATCAAACGACCGGACCATCAAACTCACCCCTAATTCACCGTCGCGACTCGATATTAAAAACTTTACGAACTCGAGTCGGACGCTTTTGAATCCGGAGGCGAAACGAAGCAATCCGGATGTTTCGAGGATTCTACGCGTACGTCTGATTGGGCTAATATAAGACTCCGCGAGTGTGAACACCACCTCCCGAGGATTAACATCGCGGGGTGATAATTAAGGGCAATTAATCTCCCGACGTTATTGCGCCAGGCGAGGATGTCGCACCCCGATGTAGTCGGAGTAAACTCCCTTCGTTTCGCGATCGAGGACGAGGAGTAGCTCCTCTCCTCTCTCCGCTTGCATGTAGCCGTCGACACTGAGCGATTATTCGCGACTGGCTGCGATTGTCTTTTCGCGAATTTTCAAACGAAGAGATACGAGACGCAGACAAGACGAGGGAAATATTGCTCCGAAATTAGAATACCTTAGTGACTGTCAACCGCGACGACGGTCGCCCGCTTAATTGTCCCGCCCCCCCCCCCCCCCTTTTTTCTCTCTTTCTCTCTCTCTTTTCCTCCCCACGAGTGCGGTTCCGCAATTCTTCCCGCGTCGTCGAAGAAATCAGGATAAAATGCGGTCGAACACAGTGACACGGTGTATAATACGCAAGTTAAAAGAATTCCCGTTATTCTCCCCCGTCTAATTAATTTAGAGGGAGTCAAGAGGGAGAAAGAGAGTAGAAAGACTGTTCGTATGGAAGGGAGATTGAAATTGGAAGTAAATCTCGAGGCGGAGCCGGAATTCAGGACTATCGAGTCCTGGATTCCGTTGGTAAAGGGGAGTGTGGGAAGGTGCCCACGCGACCGAGCCTGTTTCTTAATCCACTAATTAATCGGGGGGCAAATAGTCTAAACGCCATAACGATAAACCTATCCCGTTTTCCAAAGCGGGATGCTGCCGGTTGCAGCTATTTACTTACACTCGTACCAGCTTCTCCTCTTCACCGATCGCACTCTGTTACATCGGCGGTAATACAACGTGTTGTTTGTATATACATATATGTGTATGTGCTACCGAAATTTATCGTGGTACCCGGTGGCTAACGAGGGACTTGAGCGATCTCAGATAAATGCCGAACGAGAAATCGAGATATCAATATCAAACCGAAAATATCTAAGGTACAATTCTTCTTCCTTGTCTTATTCCTATTTTCCCACCGGATTTCACACACTTCTCGAAGTCAGAACTTAACGAATAATTGAAAATTAGAGGGGATGCAAATCAGCTAAGAGTGCACTGATTTTGAGAGAAATTTTTAGTTCCGGTTACCGCTCGGTTCTTAACTATATTCATTTTTTACCACAGTCGATAAATATAGTTCTAGGTAGAAAATGAAAATTAGTTTTCTAGCATCCGTTACTATTCTTTCTCGTTACGATCGCCGTTGCTATATTTTCTTGCAACTGTTGCAAAAATTTAACGCTTGTGCGACGATAAATTTCATTTTGCGGTGCAATAACCAAAAAAGGATCGACGATAGCGCAAAATGGTGATACGTACCTCGTTTTCGGTAATTCCAACAATATTCAAACAGTTTTTTTAATGATACCTGTTTTACGCAATTTTTCTACTTACTGTAACAAATGAAATTTTTCTCAGTGTGATGCATCAAAACGGTGTACAGATGTACGGTTTGTTTGGTTACTTTATTGATTTCTCTTTATAAGTACCGTTCTGTATATAATATTGTATAAGAAGAATTGTTGGCAGATGTATCGAGAGCCGGAATTTTATCTTGGAATCTTTGAATATACCGCGGCGTTCTCTTAATCGTCGAACCGAGTAGCGCGGCTTTTATGTGCCTTTATATACACCAGCGGCTTGCACGGGTAGAAATATTCGTTTGAAACTCTTCTCACTGTTTTCTTTTCCCCGACCAACAAGCCTGAAGTACGTGAAAAATTCAATTACAATTAACCGAAGATACGGGAAAGAATGCGAACGGCGGTCCTTTTCTGCTTCACAGAATTTATTTCGTTAATTCGTTGAGGGCAAGGCGGATTGTTTGCACAAGATCCCTCCATTATATTAACCGAAATAACCCAATTGACCCACAATTTTTGAATACAGCTTCGAAGGGGTGGGGTTAAAGTTTTGAATTTTGAAAGTTCTGAAAGCGCCTAATTCCGAATTATTTGGTGACAAAACTTGAAGTAAAGAAATTAAACTTTGAAGAATCAACAAAGTTTCGAATGGTTCCGAAATGCAGGATTCCGAAGAAAATGAGAAGAACCGAAAATCAGAATTACCAGGATTCCGAACGTAAAAATATCAAAAATCCAAAACAAAG
Organism: Neodiprion lecontei; assembly: GCF_021901455.1. NCBI lineage: Eukaryota > Metazoa > Arthropoda > Insecta > Hymenoptera > Diprionidae > Neodiprion > Neodiprion lecontei. The sequence continues at coordinate 4,672,698 of NC_060261.1, read as the reverse complement.
AAAAATCAAAGTGATGAAATTTCACCGAGTCAGAAGTTGACGGAACTGAAAATCTTCGATGTTTCTTGAAAGTTTGGTTTCTTCACTTCGAGTTTCGCCGTCAAAAAATTCGGAGCTTGGCGCTTTCGAAACTTTTCAAATTCCGAATTTAAACCCCGCCCCCGTTGAATTCATCGAATTACGCTTATAATTCCTGCAGGTATTCGCGATTCCTCGGAACAGCTGGAAATTGCGAGGTGAAATTGATTCCCGTATTTTCGAGAAATCGCTTAACCGACGTCATTGTATATCGAGGTAATGAAGTTGATGGCAGAAACACGGTGGTCTCCGGTCCGCGGGTCGATTATATTGATTCCCGAGGTAGTACCAGGTCCCATTATGCCCATTACCGAGGGCCCGACTCCGATATGCATAAGTAAGGGAGCGCGTGGGTTCGGTCCAATCGGAGCCGAGTCGCCGCAATATCTCGGAGATAATTCGTTGGATCTGATTGGAAAGTATAAATAGAAGGCGATTTAGACCGGAGGTAAAACAAGACGAATAAGGAGGGAGCAGGGCGTAATGAAGCGGCTGAAAACTGTCGATCCGTACAGATCGTTCGTTTAATGGATCGATCCGTCTGGTATATCTTGCCGGTGCGAAACGCAGCGCGTATTATACGCCGCATTAACGCACGGTGTAAAACAATTACGGAACCAGCTCACGATCGCTTATCGGATTTATTCCATCTCGGTTAGAAAACCGGCAGAGTCTCGTTTAAACCGACTGGAATTTCTAGCCCCGTCAACTTTAAGATATCAAGCACGGCCACTCCGAGGAGAAAAAAAAAACGGAGAAAAAGAAAAAGAAAGAAAAATCTTAGACGGTTGGAGAATTTTATCAAGAGATCTTCGACTTCGCCTAGCGGTAGCAATTCGGAATCATTTTTTGCCCTAGGAGTGAACTTCCTTACGGAGTTTGGACGCCGTTCGAAAGAAGAAAGCATCTCGATCGTATCCGATCAACGATCTTGATCAATCTTGTCTCTCAGTTTTCGGTCGCCCGGAGAAATATGATGGAAAACCTTCGGTGCTGGTATAAAAGCGGGCAAAAAATCCGAGAGTCGATCACCCCAACGGCTTTTTGAATTGTCGAAAGAGATGCAGCTGAGATGATCCGGTCCGTGAATCACGGTGGATCTTTCAAGGTGTGGGCTAACGGTTCTCGCCAACGGCAGCCAGCAAGGATCTTCCTATTCCCTTTCTTTTCACCCTGCCTGACGCTTCCGAACCACGGCTCAGAATCATTCGGCCTCCTCGCATAACGCCCCATTATTTATGGTTCGGTTAGACGACCTCAGCCATGGTTAAGGTTAAGTTGGTACATCGACTGTTCGCGTTTTAACCATTTCGTTGCGTGAACTCCTACGAAACTAATCAAAGATTGACCAGTGTTTGGGTCTTAAATATACGTTCATAGTGATTAAAAATTTACCAAGTCGGCAGTGTAAGGGATTGACTTTCTACACAAAGTTCGGATTGCCGAGTGTCATGTTCTTTTTTTTACCGTATACTCTTCTTCGATTCGCACGGGATTAAGCTTCCAACTTCCAGTATCGATCTGCCTTCGACACATTCGGCCTTTTCAAATTCCGGACTTCCGACCATCAGGCTCTGACCTACCGAGTACCCTCAAAGAAGCAAGAAGAAGCAAGAAGAAGAAGAAAAATAAGAGGAAGAAAAAGTGGGAAGCGGGGCACGCGCCGTTACTCGTCTCCCACCCCGACCTCGTCCACCACATCTGCCTTTTCGCTCCGCAGGATTTGGGGTCCGTTGCATTGACGGGACTCGTGCCCATCCTGCAGGGTGAAGATGCAACGCGGAGGATCTTCGGGCCTTGTTCCTCAGACCCGGTGATACTTGTCGCATTGAATGATCACCGACGAGCACGCGCCTCTCGCCTAGTAAAGGGACCGAGAATCGCACCCCGACCCATTGTCGGTCGGCCTCTAAAAGGCCCCACCACGATTGCCGTTTAATCCCCGAGTGAAAAATAGAGTTTAACCCACGCGTCGGGCCCAAGAGTCAACGAGAACGGCCATTAGTCGTATTTAGTTTGTTTCTCCCAGTACGTTGTTAACCGTGATTACTAATGCGTCGAGTCTTCGCCACAGTTCTGGACATTTCTCTCTCTCTCTCTCTCTCTCTCTCTCTCTCTCTGAGTCTATTCTTCAAGATTTTTATCACCGTCATGGCTTCTGGTTCCAAAAACCACGAGTTCGTCTCTCCGATGTTGTAACACTTTTTCACGCGTGTGCGTGAAAAATACCTTCTTACGTCCAAACCAGCTGCGCTCACCCACACCTTTGAAGTAAACTCTCGCACACGTATCAAGGAAAGAAAAATAACCAGGTATATATTAAGTGTCTTGTAGACCCGGCGTGTATGCCGTGTTTTCGTGTAGTTAGCACAAAGAAGGACATTTTGCTACAAAGGCGTTACAAACGACCCCCGATGTCCCGTTGTCGTTTCTGACCGTTGTCCGAGCTCCTACGTCAGGTTAAAAATGACCGTGTCCAAATATTGGGAGATGGCAGCACGAGGAGAGAAAGAGAAACGGAAAGAGACGCTCCGAATGGTCAGCACGGATCCGACCAACCGCTTGGAGACACTTTTACGTCGCTTCTTTTCGCCCGGAATTGCGTCCACCGGGTTTACGTCCGGCACATGCAACTCGGCGCGCACGTTCACCAGGTGGGAATTTTTCCTAGGCGTCAATCAAAGATTAAAGAAACGTCAAACGCCGCCTGCAACTGCCGCTGAGCCTGCTATTGCTCCAGTTTATGTACCGGCCTGCCTTATTTTTACCTGACTGCCTGCTCGCACTTACCCGTATACCTACACCAGCTGCACAGCAGCACCACTCTTGACAATTTTTTTTTTTCATCCACATACGCGCGACGGTTGTTTGTGCCTGTGATATGATAGCGGTTAATTAAAATAGCGGCTGGTCAAGCCGAGTTTATTGCGCCGCCCGACACTCGTAGAAACGACGCACTCGGCGCCACACGAACGCAATTATCTCCCTCCCCCCGTGGTTGGGTACCTGGTCTATGATGTACCGACATCAGCCTGGTCTCTACGTGGAGAATTTTTCACGGGTGACCGAATTGAAACGCGCGGTTCGAAGCTTTTTTAAAAAAAAAATTAAAAAGTATTGATTGGTATTTGTGTTGGGAATTGGATTTTATAATCACGGTTCACCGCGCGATTTTCCAGAGAGGTTAAACCAACGCCATAGAAGTTGATAGATGAGCAATATTGATTCTTAAGCAAACAACGTGTACTTGGTTATTATGATAGGTTGCGTTATATCTCTTCGTGGTAATCTTATAAAGTTATAATTACGGCTAATAACGTTGAGTGGATTTCGCAATTTTCCTTATGCACGTACAGAAGCCTCTCGCCAATACACGCGACAGACGCACAAACGATCGCCAACTATTAATTAAATCCAGTCTCATGATCTCGATTCGATGCGGTAAGAAATGATCGTTATATTTTCTTCTGTTAACGCGGCTTGGTTTTAATGTTTTCATTAGACGTATTAACTTCCTCAGCGACCGAATGCCTCGTGCTTGTCGTATACCCCGCAGCAACGGCAGCATGTTCGATTTGTTGTCGATTCCCGGATAGTCTCCTATACCCAGCGTAATGTCGGTGCATTTAAAGGTAGTGAGGTAATTTTTTACAACCTTTTTCCACATCCTTTCGCAAACGTCGAGAGTGCGGTAACAGCAGCTCTCACTTTTCCGCCGATTCTTCCACAGGGCGCTGACGTAGATGGAAAACAGGGAACAGCCAGGGAACTTCGTCTATCTAGATGAGTCAGGGAGTCATAATAAATAACGTGTTCTTTTTATAAATCCTTTTCAAACTTCAGCCATGCTTCGTAAATTCAGCCAAGCCAACTCTCGGTAATGGTTTTCTTCGATTTCAAATTATTTCTGTGAAACGAGACAATACTGCGTGTTTTTCAGATCCAAGTTTATTTATCAAAGGGGCGCGACTTTTGGAGCTTTTGATCACAAAAGTTGCCGAAGTTTCGTGGAAAAACGTCGGAGAATTTTATTTGAGTAAAATTGTCGTCACCCTCTTCGACCATTATACGGGGTTTCTTTCAATCCGGCAACTCGACGCGACGCGAAAAATTCTGGGTGCATCGTCCGCGGGACAGGCCAAGAGACGTCGAACTAAAAGCAGTAGCCTTTGGAGTAGAACCGTTTATGTTGTCGGGAGATTTTATCATCCCATAATATATGGGTCAGGGCGCGAGGCCGTAATTAGGCAATTGACCAGATCTGATACTAGTGATGGAAATTGTCTATTACTCTGTAATCGTACACATTTTTTAAACTCGTAACGTGAGAACGCCGGAACTCCGAACGCTCGCGTGGCTGAAAGCCTTTTTTCCTTTCGTTCTTCCTCCCCCCCCCTGTTCTTTATCACGTCACACAGATACACACGAGAAACGACAGAATGTTAATTGTTACGAAAATATTTCCACCCTGCGACAGCTGGTCCTTTCGATTCAGCGTCTTCGCGGTCCCGTTTTTCGTATTTCAACCCAAAAAACGAGCCTCGCAATTTTTCGCTAAATACCAGATCGCTGGCTCGTGCTTTCCGTTTGTTCGGATCCTCGCTACCGGTCCAGGATTAATGTCCGGCTGCCTCCACGTGCACGGCAATTCATCACCACGCCCAGCGAGATCTTAATTCGAATCACCGGCGACTAGTTCCTCCCGGCTAGCAGAAGACTTTCTGCAAAGGTTACTCTCGCCGGCGTATCCTGAGCGTGGTCTAATTACCCAGCAAAGTGATTAACGGGGTGTTGATCCCCCCATTCGTACACCGTGCGGAATATCTCGTCTATTTTTCAAAATCCCCCCTTTCACGTTCCTAGGATCATTTATATACCGCCTGCAGGACGCGTTATGAAGCTTCTCTATTTTTCTCGACACGGAGTCAAGTTCGTTGCTCCGGAACGGTTTTATTCGCGCCCCTTAAACGCCGGCTAGAATCGATGGTTTATGTTCCATCGCGTATTAAGGCCTCGGGTCCTGCTACCAGTTTTCAACGACTCCGTATCTCTCTCTCTCTCTCTCTCTCTCCGAACTTTGATTTTTCGTTGAGAATAGGATCAGCAGCGCGATCCTGGGGCATTTCGAACGCCAAGTTTATAATCGTGAGACTGGCTTCCGTATCGGGGTGATTCTGAAGGTAATTATATCCGCTCCCGGGTCTCGCGGCGTCGTTAATAATCCAGAGCCGACGCGACCGGGAGAATATCGAATCTTACATCTCGAATTTATAACGATCTTCGATCACTGCTCGGATACGACGTGTAGTACCTATAACCCGGCTGCGTGGTGCGGTGTGCCATTTAAATTGAGAGCGTCGCTGCCCTGAGCAATCCACCGACCGGCCGACCAACCCTCCCCCGGATAGTGCAATAAATATCTCAATAACTCCGCCCAAAATATAAATTGACCGCTACCGGTGTGTGGTCTTTGGTTTTTCATTCTTCGCGCAGCGCAAACCAATCCACAATGTTCCTAAATTACGCCGTTGGACCCCGCTTTGCTCATTCAACTCTCAAAGTTTCATCTTCGGCTTTTAATGTGACTTTTACTTTATTTCGACCAGTCAATTCGATGGGAGTAATTTTCAACGAGTATTTTTTTCAAGAGAGATAAAAAAAACTTACTTCGAATCAAAAGTAACGGATGCTACCTAATAATTGTCGGTGAAACAGCTTTTTACTTTTATCAAACTTTGAGTACGTTATTTCAATAATTATTATTCACCGATGATGAAAATATTGAAAACTTTTCGTACTGCGCAAAGGCACAAAAGATAGTTTCTTCGAACCGTCGTCGAATTTGATTAGCATTGAGCAAAGATTTGTAAATTTGACGAAATCTCGAATCATCGTTGAAGTAAAGAAGTTTTCCGAAAATCAAAGGACGATGGTCTTTTCTGTTTATTTGACGATCACCGTTCAGCCTGAACGATTATTACATTCGCCTGCAAATCTTCATAGTGTAACAAACGTCTGAAGCTTGTATAAAGCGAGAGATTTGAAATCGTGTGTAACGTGGCGTAAATAAGGAGGAGATGTGGCGTGTATAGAAATGAAACTAGAGAACCGTTGCGACACGAAAGAGACGTTTTCGATGCAGCTCAAGGCAGCTGCGCAGCCGTCTCGTAATGCACCGAAGCTGGATACACACATGCACAGTGTCGGGGCGAAGGTACACTGAGAAAAATTTCATTTGTTACAGTAACTTGAAAAATTGAGTAAAACAGGTATCGCTAAAAAAAACTGTTTGAATATTGTTGGAATTGCGAAAAACGAGGTACGCCTAACCATTTTGCGCTATCGTCGATCCTTTTGTGATTATTGCAACGCCAAATCAGTTTCTGAGGTTTACTCTACTTTTTTAGTCAAACAAGGCTTTAACGTCAATTTATCGTTGCACGAGCGTTAAATTTTCGCAACAGTTGCAAGAAAATATAGCAACAGCGATCGTAACGAGAAAGAATAGTAACGGATACTAGACTTTCGGGTACCAGCTAGAAAACTAATTTTCATTTTCTACCTGGAACAATATTTTTCGATTGTGGTAAAAAATGAAAATAGTTAAGGACCGAGCGGTAACCGGAAATAATAATTTCTCTCAGTATATCCTGGCTGACTGTGCAACGCCCGTAACGCATAAGCCGCAGTTGCAAGGATCGTGGCAAATGCCGGAGCGACGCATGATTTGTGATAATGATCGCATAGTTTATTTACGGGCCATTTGTTTCATTCCAATCACCTCTCGGTCTCTTTCTCTTTCAGCTATTATAACAATCTACACGCGTGCAGGAATTGTCGAAGACGCAGGCACGAAGCGGACGCTTGTATTGAGAGGACGATGATGATGATGATGATGATGGTGATGATGATGATGATGATGATGATGACGATGATGTACAAGGCGCCGGAGACGCTAAGTAGATTCTACGATGTTAATCACGTGTCATGACCGACGCTTGTGTATCGATCAGCAAAAAGTGCAATTTCATCCCGTGCTGTCTTCTGAGATGCGCATGAAACTTCGTTGGACTGTAATAGTCGAAGAAATCTCGCAGGACGATGCGTTAATCCGTGAAAAGTGAGCAATAACCGTGAGTCCTGAAAAATCAACCCCGCCAGATTGCTTTGCTGATATATGCCTGGCCGTTGAATGCACGTACATTATGTATATGCAAATGTTTGAAGAAGAGTCGGAAGGAGTCGGCAAAATGAAACGATCGAGCATTGCGATATTTGTGTGTACATAAATGTGTTTTATACATACATGTATAGATAAATGTTTATACGCAAATGAAATCGATTAATACTTCAATTAACTGTAGGCTCAGTGTCGCTATCGCCTGTGCAATGGTAGAATCTTGATAATTGCGATTCAAGTGTTGTGCACTTACGCAAATTGATGACAGAAATAAGAATAATGACGGTGCGCTAGGTGTAATAAATGTTATGTAACAAAGCGGATTGAGTATTACTGCACAGTCGAAGAGAAAGAATTAGAGAAATGAAGGAAAAAAAGAGAAAGAAAAAACGATCCTGACGACAAAAAGCGAAGAAGAAGCACCGCAACGAGAAAGAGACTGACAAACGGATAATTGTGATAATCTTAAACTGCCGTGACAATTTTGTTGCCTTAAATAGACTCGTGTCACTCGTGTAGCCGCTCGTAATCCCTCTAAATTATTCCATATCTACCGTTCATACGTTCTGTGTGTGCGCGCGTGTATGTGTGTTTTATTTGACTTATTTTTAATTTCTATTTCTCTTTATTTTTTTCTTCACCTCGAACAGCACCAGTCTACCGCATGGATCTATATCTCGGCATCTTCACGCGTCGACTCGTTTGAAATACGAAAATCATCCGAAGCGTCTAAAGATCTCAAAGGATACAGGTGCTCCTATCTACTCCGGAGACACGCGCTGGGTTATATAGGAGGCATGAATTGTCCGCCACTCACCGGCCCGTAAACTGTACAAAATATGAAAATAACCACCCAGAGGCGTAGACACCCGAAAATCTTGTCAACCGTTTCATTCCTACCCCAAAAGTAAAAGAAAAAGTAGAAATAGTACATTACGTACCAAGGGAATAAAGTCGAGAAAAGTTACGAGGGAATAATAGTCCACTTTTCTCCTCCTTTTCGGGGATAAAGTTTTGTATTTCATTTCTCTCTCTCTCTCTCTCGTTTTTTGTACATCTCGATAAGTCTTTGCGGAATTCTTCAAGTCGTATAATAATATACTTTTTGATTTGTACGATCGATCGAGACGGTTCGTTATTCTTCTTTCCTTAGTTGCTTCTCGGCACGGTTTCGTCCTTCTTTCTCCGACTGTTTGCGAATTCAGAGAGCGGTGTGGGTATGCGATAAGTCGTTTGCTCGGCTGAAATGACCGGCCATGATCTCCGCTCCACCTTGTCTCCCGATCTGACATCCGGAGAGTCACGATCAGGCCTAAAGTGCACCTGCTCTGAAAGTATAACACGTCATGTTCACCTACTAGCGAGTGTGACGTCAAAGTGTGCGGTGCGTCGATGTGTCGCCACTGGCTAATAGGATGTGAGCTAGTCGTGTAAATAAGGAAGTAATATGTCTGATATTCTAATCTCCGAAAAGAAAATATTACGCATAGGTTATAGCGTATAAGCGTATTATCGTTGTCAAGTAGGGGAGAAGAAGGGAAAGAGTTATGGGGTAAAAGGGATACGGTATAATGAGAATTACATGCGAGAGTTTTCGAGTTGTAATCGGGTATTAGGTATTCGAGACATTAATTTCTCCGATCTATCCGCTTTGTGTCTACAAATGTAATAATCATTCATGGATTATGAATTTCACGCCATTATTCACCGTCGATATTTCCACCGTGCGTATTTCGGACACGCCCAGAACCGTTTTGCTCTGTACCTTTCTTAGCCGCAGCAACGATTCATTATTCATAATATTCACCTGCCCAAAAACTCTGCGAGGCTGCTGCTTCTATACACGCGTATGGAGCGTGCAACGCGATCGGTCCGAAGAGATCCTCGTCTTCGCGAGCTCGGAGAGGAGAGAATTAAGAATAAGTCCTCCCGCTGCAGGTAATAATACGCCTGCATTACGTAATTGCCACCGTTCCCCATCGCGTATCGTGTATAGGTGAATGTATAAACGTATCGAACACCTACGGGGTGAGCGGAGAATGTTATAATTGAGTAGCCTGTTCGGCCATTGTGTGATGCTGGAATCGAGATAAAGCGGCTCGGAGGAACTATGCGCTATTTTTATGATATTCCAAGTCTCACAGGACGCCAGCGCTAATCGATCGCTGATGAACTTAACGAGAGAAAAATGAATCGATCCAAGGCGACGATAAGCGAAGGATAAATTACATAAATCAGACTTCGTTGTATAATCGCTTGACCCACAATTTGTTTAAATTAGATCCAATGTATGCGCCCCGTGATCGTTGCAATAATTTTCTCAACCGATTGATTAATGTCCCAATTTTCAACCGTTCACTTTAATTCGTCTCTATGCCGCGCAACGCTGGCTTGAGCAACAGAAGGTTCTTTTACACTCCTCATTTTCTTGACTCGCGATCGCTCGTAATATTATGCACCTGAAAAACTTTGTACTCGTTCGAAAATTACGACTTATTCTTAAAATTACCGTATCCATCGAAACGGAAAAAGACGAAAGGTCGGGCAATAATTTTACCGCTCAGTCTGTCATGCGATGTAACTGCAAAACGAATGTCGTGATTTCATATTTTTCAGAAATCGATCAAAAACGAGGATAAAAATATCTATTCCGTCAACTGAAAGCAATGAAGATTATAACAATTCGTTCCCATCAGTTTCGACAGACATTCAGAGTGATTTCTGTACGAATTGAAATTCGAGAAGAGAAGTAGTCCTAATGTTTAACTTTTTTTTCTCCGTCATTTACACTGCGTGTTCGGTGCATCTTTACCGAAATTTTTTTACCCAAGCCAGTAATTGTTGGACACGTGACGATGCGCAGCTCGACGACAGATGGTGTATAAACGGCATATCCACGGGGCCGACGGACTGGTTAAGACGAGGAAAAGGATCGTCCAAATATTGTGAGATTATAATCAGGCGCGGAGGATGAAACGAGGAGAAGTTGGGACGGGGTTTGAGTCGGTTAGGGTATCCTGGGTATCCCGGGAGTGGAATAAATGACATATCGTTGAGATCGTTAGCGTCAAAGTTCGTCAAATATTTTGATTCCCAGCGTGATACCGAGTCCCTAGAGATTTCCGGTGTCCAGGGATTCGGCTCGTAAACTTTGGACTTACTCCGGAGCGATCCTACCGCAGCGCGTTAACGGCCCGCCGAGACTTATTGCAGTTGTAAGGCAGCGGCCGCGTACCGACTTTATACGTCCGCATGCGTGCGTGCCTGCTGGATATGCTCCGCGACTACGAGGACGCGTTTAAACACCTGTAGCGCCGTTTACGAGCCGAAGAACCGTTCAAAGGGTTGCCGATATTCCCTCCACCTCGCGACACATATTATGTATCAACTCATTTACCTCAATGCTCGTCGACGTCGAGAAGAAGAATGTCCATTGGTACTTACGTATCCAATGTTTATTCATGCGCCGGGGGTCAAATTACACCGTCATCGCCAAGCCTGAACCTTCTTGACCCTCGAACGCACCTTGCATTTTTCTAACTCATTATCCGTTTATCGTCGCCGCAGGTTTACGGGTGGTATACCAGATCGCTATCGTCAGCTGTAAGCGGCCTCTTTTTGTCGAGCGATGAGCAATGATCGCTCCCGAGTTCACGGAGTCTTTGTTCTACCATACCAAAGGATCAACCAGCAGTATTCTTACCCTGTTCGTTGTACTGGAAATAATCGCATTCTCGAGACGAAGCAATCATTGAAACACTTTGGCATAACGTTGTAACAGAAACGGGATCATGAAGTAAGGTAGTTATTACGATTATATTGTAACTGCGGTAGTGCTCTTCTACCCCTGACCGATTTCCATAAGCGATCGTTTACGATCGCCTCTCCAAGACTGAGATCGAGAGAGAGGATGAGAGAAAGACGCAGGTTGAGTACGTCTTTATATGGTTGGAAGAAGCGATGTTATCGACAGCATCCGCGGCACAGCAGTGGGCCATTCTTGACCACGGGTCAGAATACGGGAGTCCGTGGAAGTAAGGAGTAAATAAGGAGAATATACCCTATGGTGAACGCGAGGTGGGTAACTCCCGCGGTACCGAACTGCACGCCCACTTTTTTCTCCTCTCCAAAGGATCATCATACCCGGTCAGCCACGACGGAGAGAACGATTTATGCCGGGGCGTCGGGCGTAAATAATAATCAGCTCGGTCCTTTGAGGACGATACGTCATTTCGGTAATGAGTCGGGGTAGGTACTCAGCCTCCGTGTGCTCTTCGTGCCGTCCCCATCCACCACCACTCCCCGACTCGTCGGTTTCACCTTCGAATTCATTTAGGCGGGCAGTCCACTTCGCGAGAATAGAAAGACCACCTTGACCACGGGAACATGTTCGTCTGTTTCAGGCCGATGCTTTCGTTGCTCGGCAGAGTAAGTACCCCGTGCTATAACATCGTAAGGAACTGGTTCTCGTTCAAGGATAAAGCATATCGGAGGGTCTGTGATTCGCTAGAGTCGCGTGACGTCGACCTCCAGTTGTCCAGTAAAAAACCCGTAACAAACCCAAGGACTTTTGAAGGACAAGCAATGTTCAAAGACATTTCCGGGACCACAGGACACCATGTAGCTACTTGATGAGGTGAGTACGACGTTTCGGAAATTATTACCTCAACAACGGTCTTCCCGGAATAAAGTTCTCTTGGGTATTGTGGACTTGTGTGACCGACCGCTACAGTACATAAATTGCAAAAGGCGTCCACAGCGCACTGCGGTGCCACGAAGTGGGCGGAATATTCGGTCGAGTACCCCAGAGGTTGGTTGGTGCATGCCATGGCTACGTGTAGCGGCGGGACCGAAGCAGCAGTCTGCATCGCGCGTAGCTAAGATCGTATCGCGATGAGACACGCGTTGCACCTGATACTGGATTGTGCGTGCGTCGACCGCGTACTTGCATCGCGGTTCGCAGCTCGCCTCTTCTAGGGGTTATTTTAAGTCCGCATCCTCCCTCCGCCCCTCAATCCCCTCGCTTCTTCCGTCTGCCAGCTAAGAAATCCGCACTGTGCTTCGGACCCGCGCCAACCCCCCATTGCAGTACCTTTTATTGTTCCATTTTATGCTTTTAAAATTCACTCACTGATGATGCACTTAACGCCCGACTTCTTATGTACCTTGCTACGAAATGTACAAACGTCTGCTACCGTCTTCGTCACTTTCACCGGAGTATCACTATTCATCAACGAGTCCAGCATCGCCCGGATGGCTCGATCACTTTTTGCACCGAGGTTGGTAAACGTTTAACAATTATTGAGTCTTTACAAGTGGTTTCCTTCAATCATTTAATCACATTCCTGGTGCACTGAAACGAACCGAAATGATCTATATTCCTACGGTCTGAACGATTCGACCGAAACGAAACCTCGGTGGAAATTCAATTCAACGTTTTGTTACAGTTTGGTAGGTTCCTCGGTAAAATGGAATAATTGACAAACGGGCGACACTTTTTACAGTTATAGAATAGTTGTTTGTACACTGAACGAAGTTTTTTCAGCCTCTATTTCATGCAGAAGAGAGATTTCAATCGACACTGTAGCTATTTTTTGGACTCTTCGTTCTTTGCCGTAGGCACTTTGATTCTTTTCGATACACCTTTGTTGACGGTAAGTCGGATCGAGTAGGATGTAAGGGAAGTAGAGATGAAGGGAGGAGGGGGAGATGCATGTTGGTGGTATAATTTATACGCGAGCAAGTCGTCCGCCTCCTACGCCGCGTCGAGGATCGAGTGATGGACGACGAGGAGGACTTCGGTCGGGGCCACCTCGGCTCTCTGTCCTGAATCTCTGCCAGAACGGAGCCTGGTTGCGAACGCATGGTTGAATCTATTGAAGCAATCTTTACGGCTGACTCTACATCGCCAATATCCAATCGGCCATCGACTACCGCGACGACGTCTTCGATGAAAGATTCATAGTTCCAGAACGGGTTAAAGACGAGGACAACCGAGACCAGGACCTCGACTCTAGTCCCCTTTACTCAACTACCGAGCTCGCTGTCGCATCACTGCAGCTATTGCAAATCCTTTTTTCAACTATACACAGGGTAACATACGCCTGTGACGAACGGACACGCAGATAAACCTTTTCCGAGTTGCGAAAATCGTTAAGTGTTTTCATTTTCTTAAAATAAAAAGAAACTTCTAATAATACTCCTCATGTCCAGTCGGCGGAGTTTTGTTTGGTACCTACAGAAACATTTTGACGCAAAAGATTTTTCACTTCTGTGTAGTCTTGTGGAAAAATTGATCAAGATTTGTGAGATGAATGTCGGTCACAAACGTATACTGACGATGAGAATCGGGCTCGTTTACCATTTCCGTGTCTGGCTAATGGTCGCATTTGGACTACCTCGCCCGACATCTGATAAGCTAATACACTTGAGCGACTTCCACGAGAGTGTATGGGTATGTATCCTGTAAGGTGCTTCTCGCGATCGTCAAGTCGCCGAAGCAATCAAGAATTACAAAGTAGTCTGTGGAAGATGTCGAACCACCTGCGCGCTCCCGCATACCACCTAGACCGTTCCTCGTGCTTGATCAATTGTTCGTCCAGCTTAGACGCGTGTTCTTCGCTATTTTATTTCCGGAGTCAGAGGAGAATATCCAACCTCTCGTGACGATCGTTTTGTATCTTCTTCTAAATCGCGATTTTTGCTAAAACAAAGTTAGCTGATGAGCATAGATTTTTGCGAGAAATCCCACAGGGAGAGAGAATCGAAGACAGGGACAAAAAAACTAGAGTTTCAGAAGCAGAGATTGGTTCACTACCGGGTGAAGTGATTGGCAAATAGAAGAATATCGTAGCGTATAATACGGGATAATATAATAACTTTTAAAAGTCGGGAGTCGAACCCGAGGGCAATTAGTATTGGATGAGGTTAGGTTGGCACAAGATAGTGGGCACGTTATTGAGCGACGTGGCGTTCCGCTCGCAAGCGCAATAAATGAGCCGATCTAAAACTAATCGATCTACCGATTAAGATCGGACCACGGCCAGCAATCGATCACCACAACAACGTGTCACGTATCGGCCCCCTGAGGCCAAGCCAATCCGGTGTAATCCACGCCTTCAGAGGTACGAAAAATACAAATTCGTACCCGTGACGATCATACGCCCAAATATCCTGGTACTTCCCCAATCTTCGTTCAGGCAGAGAATCAAATCCGCACCCACGCGAAAACGTAACGAATGACGTCATGACGCGGGGGCGAGACACGATGATGTTACGAGACATTCGATATTGGTGCCAGGTGAAACGGACTCTACGTACATTCGGACACTCGCTTGGTACACTTTCGAAAATGGTGGTGTTAGGGTTAACAAAACTTGGTCCAACGTTGTAAGTCCAACATCAGACGGTGATAGATCGATCCGAATTGTCGTGGTACATAGAAGTCGGTAAGAGTATTTCTCTTACGTATCGAAACGAGTCCGACCCCGCCCCCGCCCCTTTAGCGCTGATCCCGAACCATTTGGTACTGGTTAAAGTTATACTAAACGATACAAGCTCCCACGCTAAAAGAATCTAATTAATACGTGAAAGTCACACGCAAAGCAGGTTTCTTCGGCGGCGGAGGCTGCGTGGTAACCGATCCCGAGATAACCCCTTGGTACGGAGGTAGTGTAAGTATATTGTATATAAGCTGGGCCCGCCGTGTGAGAGGACGATTAAGACGTTCGTTGGGGCGCGATGCCCCGATCATGTATCGAGCGACGCCGACCTGGAATATTCCCGGATTAAATATGGGTTCATTTGAATACCTGACGAAGTTTGTTCCGACTAATGAGAGCCCGCGCCTCGATGCCGCGGTCCTATGCTCGACAAAAAGCAGCAGGTACGTTGGACTGGTAGTGCGCAGGATGGGTCGTACGGTTGAGCAGGCAGCGGGCTGCACTTGTCGGCTTGGAATGAAGAAGTTAGAGAGAAGTTATATAGGTGGGTCCCCGCTTGGCCCCCCCCCCCTCCCCTTCGCAGCTCCATCGGCGATAGTTTTGTCGGCAAGCGGCGCATTTGTTTTTAGGGAGCGCAACCAAGTTTCGTAATTGATTTCAAGTGTGTCAGCGTTTAACGAGATGCGCTGCGCGGTCTCTCCTCATACACACACACGCACACACACGCACTCAGCCCAATGCTGATCACTGACCATTTCTCGAGCCGGTCCACCGCAACTCTCGCCGGGCATGATAATTCAGGACCACTCGTTAATCATCAAATAATTAACTTTTCCGTTCACGCCCGCTTCCGCAAACACTGATATTCCTTTCGCTCGAGCTGCATGGAGGTATAAGGTATGAGTGACGATGATTGGAGAATCTCGCGTCAGCTGTTGGCCTCCTCATTCCTGTCGAGAAATCGGTCACCTTGACGCGAAATGGGAAATGAAGCGACGGTGTTGGATATCGCGAAGGATGGTCGCGTTTTTTACGCTACTGCTCTTGATTCACCTCACCGAAAACATGACCACTGCACAGACCAATGGTTCGATCTTGTTGTTGGTATAACCCAGCGCTCGTGATCCGCGTTACTTCGATCCTTCACCTCCTCCTCGTGCCTTTTAGAGATGCGCTGGTCGTAATATACCACGAACCTGCGGTTCGCCACAGCCGCGGTCCGTCGAATGGGTTTCCATACAGACGTCATTATGCGTACCCCGATCGATATCGAAAGTTTGATCGAGGCGTGGGCTCGAGGAGACGCGTCATTATCTACCCTCGGCGTTACACATCTCGAACTCGCGAGGTTTATAACACCGGATATTGGTTTTGGATCTGATAGCCGGTCTCTTTTACCCAACAACAGCTTTTATCCCTCCTCCCAAACGTGGCATATTACGCTCTTCGCGATCTTCAACGATTAACAAGTGGCGGAGCAGTTTTGACTTGAAGATCGGTGTTTTCAATATCGAGTTCGACGAGCCTTACAGGTGCTTGGATTGGCAGGCAACGGGACTAATTACGCTTCTGGCAGATGTAGCTGCTCAAGATTTATCCGAAAAGCCGAGCTTTCCCCGAAGCGGATGGTTCTTAATGCCTCGAGACCGCCCTTAATTACAATCCACTCGTCGAACGGGCGCAGGCACCTATCAGTTATATTCTTTCATTCTCTCAGCCTCCGTATGCATATATGCAAATAACTTCTCCGTGCCCAACTAACCGCCCTCCCCCTCTTCCGCCGCATACCGCTCCAGCTCCGATATGCCATTGACGTCGAAGGAACAGAAGAAGAAGAATAAGAAGAAGATAGAAAGGAGCAAGGAGAAGCTGAAGGGACAGACCGTCCGATACACACTCAACCGTGCAATCATCGTCGTAGGTATCGTTTGCATTAAATAAGTACGTGATTGCTCCGAGCTTCGAGGATTTAAGTCTCACAATCAGCGAAGAGGGGCGAAGCAACGGAATTTCAAACCCACTACTCGGCGGCAGCAGTAGTAGTTGAAGTGGTGTTCGTGTGTCCGTCTCGATCACTGATCTCTATACCAACACTGGATTAGAAGCCCTAAAAAACCGATACCAGTGCTGCAATACCCAAAGTTAAACTAACGGGTCACGTGAGTGACAGCCTATCGCAAACAAATTCAGTCACATGGTTCCGTCACTTTAACCAATGACGTACGCAGTCAACCACGTGACTCGTTAGTTCCATTGAGGCTATTGAAGCGCTGGCGTTGATTTCGTCTGCTTCTAATCGACATCCAGTCAGTGTAGAGACCAGTGGTCTCGATCATACGCCGACTATTTTGTCCTGTAGTCCGTATTACAGTAGGTACAGTGAAAGCCAACGTGTCCTCCTCGCACTTTCGTTGGATCTTCAGTTTTCCTTCATTCCTCCTTTGGCGTCTTCTATCACGAGGGCATGTTCCCTCGGCTACGGTAAGTCGATCCACTCTACGGGTACCAAGGCGAGGTGCATGTGGCTTGGTGAATCGGCCATATGCTAGTCCGCGCATCATCTGTCCCGTCCAGCAGTGCTACAGCATATGTCAGTGTATGTGAGCTCCACCTTACGTATATTTATAAACGCAGAAGTCACGCATGTCCCGCGCGGTCATCTTCTTCCATGGACTGAACGCCGTCTCTTCGGGGTACGATTACATGTAACACACGCCGCGATCATCCTTATACACCCATATCCAGTCGTCTTTCTCCTTTTCTCTCATGCGTGGGGAGCCTGTCCTCCTGCACCCGTAATTTAACCCCATCAATAATCAATCTCTCGGGACCCTCGGATATCAATCAGGAACTTTCATGGAAATAACAGCTGCAGCATGTTATTCTCCACGCGTTGCGTACCCTCAAGACTTTTCAACTAACTTCCGGCGAACATACGTATATCGCTAACCGCAGTCAACACTCGGTCACGAAATTCTTTTTCACTCTGGTTCTACATGCTCTTGCCGAAATTTTTTGGTCTCACATCGTTCCATCTGTACATACGTAACACTGTGAATCTATAAGTTAATCGTACCTCCTTATTTTCCTCGTACAAAGTTCCGGTAACGGTGACGTTGTCAGATGGAAGGAAATAGCTACGGGGCTAATGGCGTGCGGTATAAGAAGCAGAATGCCAGGGTATCGGCTCAAATGCAGGTTATACGACTTATAATATAAAATCCTGAGGCCAGCATAAGAGTTCGCGTGCGTTTGATCGCATGCCCTCGAGGCTCTTTTGATCAGGTGCAAATTGTTCGGGCTCCGTCGATACTTGCATACGCATACATACTGTATACATGCACGCGCATCTGCAGTTTGTGTACACTTCGAATTTTAATGTTGTTGGATCGTAATTCTTCGGACACTGATGTACCGCTACCAGCACCCAGTTCGCAAACCATACTTGATATAAAAATTCCCGGGGGTAGGTTGTAATAGTTTTGGCAATGTAGGCCCATCAGTTTACTGATTTCGTAGTCGGTGTCTTTGGCTGAATTAGATACTAAAAGAGAAAAAAAAAAACCAATATGTATGTATAAATCCGTAAGGTGTACACATAAAAGTAAGTAACAACTGTTAAAATAATTGGTAGCAGTCTCTGAATATTATCCTATCTCCTCCAGGTTTTAGGACTTTTTTTTTGGAATATTTGTCGCAAATATTTGGAGTGGTACCATAAAAAAAAAAAAAAAAAAATTAGCTAAAACAGGAACTACTCTAACATGTAGGAACGGCGATGCATGGCAGCCACCTGCATCCATCCATCCATCCGTCGGTTCGCTGCTTGTCGGTTCGACCTTTGCCCCGTGGAGAGAGAAGTGAGAAGAAGAAGGATCTAGGGATAATATATTCGCGCTTTTTGCAAGTAATTTTCGCTGGGCGGTGTTGCGTTGATTACGGTCGTTCATCGCGTTCGCCTCCGTTCCGTTCCGCTCCGAGTCTCGGCTCTTCGCGGTCCCACCTGGACCCTGGGCCCCGGATCCTGCGGGGCCTGTTAGACGTACTCCTGCAGGTTTGATCCTCGTCCTGCCGCAGGAGGACGAAGGACCCGCAGTGGCCCTCGCCTTGTGCTTGCAGCGCGTCCTCCGCCGAGTCTAATTTGCGCCCAGCAGGGGCGACGCGAACTAATGTCTCGCTATATACCTCGGATGTATTCACCAGATCCAACCTAACCTTTGTCTTCACGCACGCCCGCGCTAACGCGCATTCATCATCCGGCTCTGCGCGATAGGCCCGATTTGATAAGGATTTCCCGCGGTTTCACCTCTCGTCTTTCAGTCCGCGTAACGCGAAAAAATCGTTCCGTCATTTTTTCCTTATGGCGAGATGCAAAATAAAAACGAACCCCATGTGCCAAATGAAAATTTAATTGGCGCTCCCGAATTTTTGTCAGGTTTTTAACTTCGCTGACAGTCAATGTCGAATAAAAATTGAGACGACCAAAGCAACAGATATGCGAAAACCCCATAATTCCTTAATTCTTTTCCTAGTCATTATTTCGATTCACCATTTTGCATTAAGAAATTTTTAAGTGGCATAGAAAATACCAAAAAAACAAAAAAAAGAAAAGAAAAGAATATGGTAAAGTAAAAGTTACGGACGTACGATAATTTGAAATCTATGTGGACATTCTACTCCCAGAGTTTTCACCACACATTTCACGACACCTTTCTAATTTCTAAAATTATTACCAAAGACGCGGGCCGATGAATGTTACCCTGGGATCCCTGATGAAGTGAGTAACGACGGGTAACCGATCAGCGGCTAAGTATTTCGGAGACATAAATCTCGCCGGTAGTAGCTTGTAGCTTCTCAAGGGGGGCCGAGAGCGAACCCGTAAGGCCGAGCAGATTTGCTCCCTTTAAAATAATCCCCGGTATTGGTTTTGACGCTGCCCTCCGGACACCCGGTGTAAATCATTCCCGCGTTCGCGGCCCACGTACCTACATACCTGCGTTATATGGTAGGTACTACACGCTGCATATACCACCGTAAGGGCGCTCCCAGAACGGCTCGTCGAGAGCGTGAAAAAAGACGAGGCCCCCTCATTATACCGACGCACAGCAGCAAACCTTCTGAAAATCGAACCGAAAAGATTTTTGCGCTTTTTTTTTCGTTGCACGCGGATGGTTAGTCCCAAATTTACGAGAAATTGTTTCACACGTGGTTCGAGTTTAACGTTTAATGTGAACCCGATGACGAGAAACCATGTAATTAGAAATGAATTTCAGGGTTTATTATCGTTTAATAACTAGCTTCAAATTGTTTCATAATTTCACTATCTAGTGTAACAGATACGTTTTCATAGTTTGACTTACATGGAAGGTATCCCAGGTCGATATAATCGATTTGATTTCTTTTGTAATACGTTATAGTAGACCTAAAACTAAGCGGCGTGTATTTTGTTCTTTTTGCCTGACATTAAACACTGTAAGGGGGTAAAACCACCATCCAAAGTGAGGCATGTCAAAGGGTGATTTGGCAGTTGGTTTTTTTTTTTTTTTTTTTTTTTCAACAGAGAAAATTACGTTTTTCATTTCTCGTTACGAGAACTTTTTCAGTTGAATTGGTTGAAAAATATTATGCTCTTGTGGGTGAAATTGCAAAATCGCCCCTTGAAGGGTGGTTTCACCCGTTTGAACTACAACATATTACAAAAAATATTAAATCGGAGAGATCGAAAATTCTGTTGTATTTCAAAGGAAATAATTTAAATAATTACTGTGTGCTTGATGCATGATTCCGTGTTTGTGCCTGTCAAGTCGCAATTGATCCTTCATAAATCGACAACGGTGTTGATTTTTATTTTCATTTCTCATGCGTCGTTTCTCCATTTTATCTCTCGACTGCACTGCACGGTGCATCGCGTCGGGGGTTCAAGCGAGTATATAACACGTGAGGAATAAAACCTTTATTTCGTGAGGACTATATAGCAGCGGGTGCTTGAGGTTGCATTACTGCATCCTGGTGCAATAATGAAGCCATCGAGAAGACGCGCAGCAAGAATTGTAGAGACGTTCAAGAATATCCGAGGCTCACCCGATGCGCAAGTACAATTAGAGATCGGGTAAAAAGGTATCCGGATAAACAACGATCGTCTTGTAAAGGAGCTTCCACAACTTTTCACCGCAATGAAAAAGGAATCGCGTCTGCGGTGATTGTTGGCAACAAGTTACTTTCTGCGCTTTTTGGTTCCAGGTTGGACAGTTGATCCGTAGCTGAATTTTTGATTGTAGGGGTTCTCGATCCTCAGGAACCTAAATCTGAGGTCACTTTTGAGCTACATAGCCGGCGTTTTGAGAAGACAGCAAAATGCCATCGTCATACGTTGAATAACGTACGCCATTGTGATTTTTGTTGAATACGCGTGTAACTGAACAACTTTAACCTCAGATTTGAGTTTCCGAGGATCGAGAAGCGCCAAAAACGATAATGCAGCCATATCCCGAATAACTTTAATTCAGACCTATTTTCACCCGATCAAATCCACGTTTTCAGAATTCGCATTAGAGTGAACAAGTGTGTTCGTATATTAATTATCTGCATGACGCAATTTGAGACGGTAATTGCGTTACATTGGTTACAAAGTGTGAGTTGATTGATACAAGTGATCGGGTTCCAAGGTACGGATAGTGCATAAATTGACACCAAGATAGACGGTGGCAACAGCTGCCGGAATAAATTCAGCCGAGCGATAAGCTTCGATCATTCTTGTATTGCAAACTTGCTGCCCACCAGGCAGGAATGTTCAACACTGTGATTTAATTTAACGACCGTATCGATCACGATCGGCGAGGAAAGTTGCAAAGTTTTTACCCCGCCTGCGTGGCGGGTGAGAAATAGAAATCGAAAGCCACCAGCTTGTACCGGATTTCATCGATTGTAACCGATATCGCAACGTGCAAGGTCGGCAGCTTTTCGCAAGGCTGCACCGGTTCGTACAGATTTCATGATAACCCTTGACGCGATCATCGATCAACACTCGGCTTCTCATTCTCCCGCGGGCATCCAACACACGTGGAATTATCAACGCGAAACTTGTAAATATGAAAAGATTAATCACGCCTCAGATATACAAGTTAGAACTAACGCGTCGCGTTCCTTCGCAAAGTTGTGACTTACACGTTTGTACCAGTCGCCAATCCGTGGCTCCAAGTGTGACATGGAATTCTGATCAAAGCCGCACTGTGTGAGAGATAAAATAATTATCAACAATGGCGTCGAACGTCTCGTGTACGGTATTTTCTTGGGAGGGATAAGGGAAAATGGAGCTCACGGAGATAATAAAACACAAACTTTTACTCGAAATTACAAGAAAAGAGGAACACATTAGGCTTAATAGTAAAATATAACTCGTAAAATGCGATATTAACTCTAGAAACCGTAAAAATCACTGCGTGCAGAGTAAAATCTGCTACATTTATACGAAAAAATATACTATACATTGGTTTTTGTTTCACCAAAAACAGTTTCGAGTAAAATCTGCTCTCTTTCCTTTCTCCTCGAGGCGGCCAAGACCATCGAAGAGGGTAATAACAACAACAAAAACAACAACAACAATAATAATAATAATAATAATGATTATAATGATTATAATACGGGACTGAAATAGGCCAAGAGTGTTGTCTGTAAATCGGTTATCTTACACTTCGAATCTGTAACAATCCTCGAAGATCATCTTATTACCGCAGTATACGGGACGAGAAGAAAAGATCGGGATCGAGTCACCTTAGGCGGAGCTGTTATAAGAATAATGCCCAGTTTAATGGAGGCGCGGGTTCTCAAAGTGATCGAGATAACGCCCGAAGCGTTGAACACCCACGCCGTACGGTCGTATTATTGAATTCCTTTTCTTTCGGCGAGGAATTCTTTTACCGTAAGGTATATAATGTGTCGCATACCTTCTGCACGCTGGACGATATAAATTTCACAAAAGATTTTCGTGAGATTTGAAAGAACTTCGTTTTCAGTTAGTGGGCGGGGTTGGAATTCCCGAATTTTAAAAGTTACGAAAGCGCCGAATTCCGAGATTTTTGGTGGCGAAACTTAAAGTAAAGATGTCAAAATTTTTGAGAAACATCAAAGTTTTGAATGCTTCGAAACCCGATGCTCAAAGTTCCGAAAGGGCAAAAATGAAAGACTTAAAAATTCTGAAACATCGGGATTCCGAATGGACGAAGATTTTCACTGCCTGAATTTCTGGCTTGGTGAAATTTCACCACTTTGATCTTTCTGTGTGTTGGATTTTTGATATTTTTATGTTCGAAATCCTCGTCGTTCTGATTTTCGGGTTATCTGATTTTCTACACCAACTCGTCGGGTACACTACGCTCTTCTACACTATCCAAACTTGATTTTTCGGAATCTTGCATTCCGGAACTTTGAGCCATCATTGTTTCCGACCGTTCAAAACTTCGTTGTTTCCTAAAAGTTAGATTTCTTTACTTCAAGCTTCGCCACGAAATAGTTTAGAATTAGGCGGTTTGGAAATTCTTCAGATTCGAAACTTTAACCGCGCCCCAGAGCCAGTGGTCCACAATGACGTGGAACTTAATGGATAGGAAAGATGAAAAAATAATTGTTATTCCGTCCGCGCAATGCGTCCCCGTGTAGCGCTTGTTGCTTCGAGATATGCAGGTACCTTATACCTTGTATACCTACATACGTCGAGCGATAAACCTCTCAATTAAAATTAAATGGCGTGCTACGAAATAAATATATTCATAGAACATTTGCATATGAAACGAGGCAAGCTGCTATATAGGTGTACCCGTTTCGTGTGGGGGGATCGAAATTTCTTCCCTGTTTAATGAGAGATTAAATTAGCATGATTTCTCGATATGTATTAGGCAGGAACACATCACTCGATTCTTTTCCGAAAAGGCTTTTCAAATCGATTCATCGTCAGCTAATTTCTTCACCTTCTTGAGAGATTATTTTTCCTGGATAATAATCAAGACCTGGTCTAATATTTTCTAACTATAAATTTTGAGAGGTCAAAATTACGGGGGAAGTGAAGCGATGTTTTATCGAGGAACAAAAAAAAAAAAAAAAAACGAACGTGATCGGTGAAAATAATGGAGAATATAAAAATCAACAATTTTTGATTACATGATATATAGTAATGATTAGCCGTATTGAGTAAAATCACAACTAGTACGCAATAAGAATATTTATTAAACAATTGTTAATTTTTCTACAGGTACAAACTCACACGATATTCCGTGGTTATATATTGAATAAAAATAAAACCCTGATATCTAGCACGTGAAATAAAAATTTCACCCTGAAATTCTGCCTTGGAAACCGAGAATCTTGAAACACAAAGCGGTGTTCCTGAAGCGATCAAAGATGGAAACATTGTCCGGTCCTATTAGCAAGCTGATTAGCTGTCGACCCTGATGCCGCTTGTACATTATACGCTTTGCTCGAGCCTTGCCTTCTTTCGATCCACCCGGCGATAGATATCTCGTACACCGATCCCGGTGCACAAAACACGAACTCGTTGTGCATGTTGAAATTCAACCTGCGAGAATTTCGAGATATCAAAATTACCGAGTGGTTATTACGATTGAAGATCGACAAACACTGTTGTTCGTTTTTTTCCATCACCTCCATGAATCGCTTCGGTGGTCGCAATAAAATGTTGCAACAATGACGAATAATGAATGTTTTTCGCCATTATAATCAAAAAGTGCAAAACTGCAGAGAGATCTTGATGTTTTTTCTCAACTGTTGATTCTACGATGTTCTGCACGTCTTTTTGAGTCCTTCGGGCTGTAAATCAATGGGGAGAGGCTCCTGTATGAACGATACTATTTTGAAATGAAAAGTTTCATCCTCCAAAAAGCCGTCCACACCAAGAAAAAAAAAAAAAAAAAATCACAGCTAGCTCTTTTTAATTCTTGCCAAAATTCACGTCGGTAAATAAAGTATTATAATTTCTTTTTCTTGGAATCTCAGAGCAATTATTTGGCTAATTTTGGTATTTGCAACTAAGCGCTTGAGTCACCTCGAAAAATGAAACGTGTTTATGAATTAATTTTTACTAAAAATAAAAAAAAGAACGCTTTCCTCGACGATTGAAACAACCGACACGTATTTTTAGTACGAGTTCCACATTTCAAATTTTGATTGCATCCACGTAACTAATAAAAACAAAAGAAAAATAAAACAGTTTTGTTGGATAAAATTTGCTTTCTTAGAAACCAGAACGATATTTCGGATTTTAAGAAAAATTGCCTACTTCCTCAAACATTTACCGTAAATGACAATAAAACAAATTTCAGTATCGCATTTAAATCTCTTTTATTCAAAAAATAATGATCAACAATAAATTACAAACGTAAAAGGATTGATAAACAAAGCTTAAACATTAATATTTCTCGTACTTCTTCCATGTTCGTACGGACTTTTCCGTATCAAACCTCAAACGTAATCTCCCATCATGCTCTCATCAGACTGCCCCTGATAACGTTAATAACGATAAGGTCCATCGCATCTTGATGAAAACGTTCTCCTCGTTCTTCTGAATGAGGCGCTCATATTAGCCATAAATAAAAAACTTGAGTACTCATTTGTCAACGTAAATAAGAAAAAATCAATCTTTACAAGCAATAAATGAAGATTTTCGTTAATATTCGATGCATAAGATCAAAGTTTGTTTATAAACAAAAAAAAAAAAAAAAAATAGGTACAAGAAGGCTAGAAACGGCGCCTCGAATTCAAGACGTCGCTTCCCAGGCAGCACGCAGCTCTCGGAAAGACGCTCTCGACAAGGTACAGCAGGGCTATAAGCTGCGAGGCTGCAGCCAGGCAGGGCAAGGCAAGGCAGCTGGTTTCGTGTGGCCTGGCGGCAGGTGAGCGTCCGGCTACCGACTTGCCGCTGTCTTGTTGGACGGCGAAGGTGGCCTAATCACCATCGCGCCCCTAATGACGCACACACTCCTTCCCCTCCGCACCGCCGCCGACGCTCCGGCCTACGCGTCCGAAATTAATTTAATTGGTAATCCATTATTTATCGTGAAGGGAGCAGAAGCAAAAGACGAAGAAGAATAAGAAGAAGAAGAAGGAGAAGAGGGAGAAGAAATAGTGTAGTAGGTACCTCGGTCAAGATTGGTCAGATTTTCGTTCGATAATGGTTCGTTAATTCCGAGATTATCGACAGCTTAGTCCGCACCCCGAGGGTTGTATAAAAAAGTCGATCGTTTCGCGTGCATTTTTGATCAGGTATATCGATTACCGATTATACCGATGTCTCGTAATTTACTGAAAAAAAAGACCTCGTCCTTTCTACAAAGTGTACGAAGGTGCGCCTGAACCTCGCGGACTACAAACTGAAACAAAAATTCATTTCATTCGATATCGCGATCGAATTTGATCAAATGTTTATCACGAATTTCTGATTCACAGGTATCACGATCGTTATGAAAGCAAAAATAAAACAGAATTATCGCAAAGTAAATAATTTCAAGTATTCGAGATTTGTAAATCTTTAAAAATACAAATATTGCGTTAATTACCGGAGATAATCAACGACTTCGCGATGCAGATAATTTTATACAAGAAATGGATCAAGAGGAATTCGTGGACGGATAATAGGAGAGAATAATCACCTTGCTCGGCGAGTATAAATCGAGTGTTGCTAACCGTGTTCGAATGTAGGAAAACGGCATTGCCGAGATGAAGTCATTAAACGAGAGGGTGAAACGCGGAGGCTAAAAACAAGGCGAGGTGAGTAAATCGATCGAAGAAACTAAAAGACAAGTAAAAAAAAGGTAAAAAGAAAAGAAAATACCCAGTCGAAACGGCTTCCTCTCTCGAATCGCACGCCGAAGCAAAACTGGCAAGAGAAGCGCCATACGTGCAACGTGTTGGTATTTCTTTATCTTCGGAATATTTCCAATCGCTGAGGCTCGAAGGGTTTGAGGAAATGATACCGCGATCCTTGGTCCGCAGAACGCGAGGTGAATCGGTTTCGCCTTCAAGTTCTGCAGAGTTGCGAGTGCGTTCAAAGAGCGCCGCCGATAATTACAGAAATATGTGCGACCGAGGCGATTCCGCGAGACGCTCTTTTGCCGCCCTCCTCCATCTTCCGTCTCATTCCCCTTCCTCTTTGGGTCCGTGCAAAAATAAGGGGGTGTGATGATGTCGGATTCTTATCGGAGGAACGAAAACGCACTCCTCTGTCGGAATACACGGTTATTTATTCACCCCGCTGCTTATCGCCACGGTGTAATCTATAAACGCCTTGTTCTCCGTCTCCCTTTTATCCCCTCATCCCCCCCCCCTCCGAGTAAGTCGCATCCACTGCAAGTCTTATCACCGATCTAGCGGATTACAAGGACGGTTCTGATCGGTGGCTGTGCAGTGAGAACGGTTGCAGAAGTAATCAATCCCCTCTTCGATTAACGATCTTTCAAACTCTTCCACTTTAATTTTACTCGCACCTCGTTATTGTTTTTTCGTAAAGGAAAGACCGGAACGAACCACTTGTACAATTCGTGACCAGGTATAAGTATAATACACAAAGCTAACAAGCCTTACCGTATTTCTATTGCATAATATATGAGGCTGACTTTAATGACGTGCGATAATTGGAGTATGGATTGCAGAGATATAAGATCGTCGTTGTAATTGGGTCACGTGACGTGAAGTCGAGGGTATAATAAATGATTTGACCCCCCCTTTCGTATACTAAATTGGTAATAAACGCAAATTGAACCGAGAAAACGTGCTCCGAACGTTTACTTGAGCAATTTATCGAGCGTCTAGTACTCCTCCGACTATCTTCCTACCATTCGCCTTGGCACATCGGTGCCGCGGTACTCGGGGCGTTCAAAGCGTCATATAAATATGTATTACGTGCGTATCTAGGTGCTCTCTACTTGCGGCCAGAGGCCGAAGAGCCTCGCGGCCTTTCCTTCTATCTTACGTAGCTACCTAACCTGCATGTGTGCACCGCAGTTGCGGGCTGCCTGAAAACTCGTAAATTAGGTTTCACTGCGTTGTTAAACGTTGTTTGTGGTTAATTTAGATTCTTAGGTGCTCTTACCCACCCCGTATCCTATGGCGTGGCCCGCGAACTGAGTTATTCAAATAACCGATGTCGGGACCGCGTGTAATTAGCCGCCGGCTCGTCCTGCGTCTGCGGAAATTAACCGAAGACTACGAAAATTCGAGCTTAGTTCCTGTCGTTTGTCGATCCTGCTGAAGCTAATCGATTCCACTTCGGAATCAACACACCTTGAAATACAGAATGTTCAATTAAATTCGTCGCTAAAGTGTCACCTGAAATCCGATCAAAATTACGATAATTTGCAAATTATCTTTTTCTCGTCTATTTTTCTTCAAGTAAACATTATACATTCGCCAGAAATAAGCTCGGCAGAACGGAGGCTAAATTTGATCTCTGCGTGCGGATAAATGAAGTGGAATATCTGAAGAAGAAGAAAAAAAAAACGCGCTCCTATAGAGAAGATGGATCTCCATTAGGCTGTAATTGCATGTTATTACCTGGAGGCCCATATGGCACATTATGCTAGGTTGAAAAATAGATTGTTTCTGATTTCCTCCGTCACTCCGTAACACCTGTTGGTTCGGCTGCGCCCTGAATTCGGTCAGTTTACGTACTTCGTGTTCTTGGAGAGGAAACTGATCGACGCGGTTACGGGTCGGGAGATGCAGGGATAATCGAGGGTTCAACCAGAACTCAAAAATCGTCGAATGAATGAAAAATGTTTGGTACACGAATGAAACATAATCAATATGCTCGTGTGCGGCGAGCATGAAATATCGCGAGTTGCAACGTGCGGCATATTATTTCACGATTATTTGCGCTAGTGCGCATGTGAGAATCGTATAATATACTCAAGTTACAGATTTATATGGATTCCGCGACGTGTAGACTGTGTGTATGCACCCAAGATATATAATTGCTGCTTATATCCTTTCGAAAATTAATTCAGAGGTCGTCGAAACTTCCTTTAGATTCATACGCACACAACTTTCTCTTATACCGCAATCAAGCGAATATACATATATATACGGGTATATAATCGTACCTACGGAAATTGAAATTTCTAGCTGTTTACTTGGCTGTAATAAATTTTCACTTAGCTTCATATTTCTACATGCATGTATAACTATTTTTAAATCCGCGTGTAGTACATGTTCGACGAACAAAAATAGACGCGAAAAAGAAAATCCAATCCTTGGATCGCCGATTAAGCTTTAATCCACAGGCGAAAAATCTTTCGCTTAAGGTAGTCTGATGAGGTAGGAAATGGCTTCGGGTATAAGGTGGGTGCGTTTTATCTTTAATGCATTCTCCTGCGGTCTGCCGAGAAAGCACCCCCAGCGTAAATCTCCACCCACCATTACACACACATGCCATGGCAAAACGAAGCCATGCCGCGTCGCTTTGCGTGCAGGAGAGTCGTGTTTATGTATATCAGACTAGCCCACGTTGCGTTATAATTCTATGGGACGCGGATATCGCTCCATTTCACTCAGTCGCGCCCAGAATAGTCACTGCTATTGGTTCGTCCAGACTCTGAAATGATCGATTAATCTCACTTCTCAAGTTCGAATCCATTGCAAAGATAACGAAGAAAAAGAATCGGGTTCCTTCGGAATCGCACAGAGGACATCGAAGATGGAAGCTGAGGGTAAAGAAATCGGTAGGGAATTAAACTGTCTGCTGAAACAGAATACCAGAAGAGAATAGAAAAATTGTTACACCTCAAACAATGCGTTCTATGAGTTTATTGCAGTTCTTAATGCAACCGCGGCGACGGGCAGATCGATGAAATACGACGTAAGGATCTCGTGTCGCCAAGACTTTAGTAGTATCGTAAATATTTCGCTCCCTCCTTTACAACCGTTTCATAACTCCACTCTGAAACTGTCCGCCCACGATATCTGCCGGCGGTCGAAAGTCGGCGCAGGGCTTCTTATTGTTACCCGCAGCTTGAGAGGCCCGTAGGTAATGGGTAATATACGTGTAGGTATACCCGATGCCTGCATATGTACATATCCACACGCAATGCACACTCCTCGACTCCAACAACTTGTACCCCCCTCTGCACACATGCTTGTCAAAAGAGGGGAAGAAAATTAACGGGCTTCTGTCAGTTCACCTTCTATCGTTTCGAAGAACAACCTCAACAACCGACGGCAGTTGCTAATTGTCAGCCAGCAATCGGAGCAACCGGCATTGGCGAGATGATCAACCTTCTTCAACGATGTTTTGGAGAACTCTAGTCCGCGTCAACCCTGCTACGAGAACTTGATCATGGTTTCAGGAGTCCAAGAACACTTCAGATGTTTGAAAAACGCAGACACACCAAAGGACATTTAAAGTCCTAAGTACCCGAAAATGATTGTCGATACGAAGTGACTTGAAAGGTGGGGAAGAGACTCTAAATCGCAAAAGACTTCGTAGTTTCACAGTTTTAGTTAATTAACTTTGGATTCGATGAGTGAATGGGATTTTCGTCCATATCGTATCGATTTCTGGGCAAAAAGAGTTTTCGCGGTAAGCGGGACGGCAGACCGGGTGAACTTGGGTGACCCTGCGACTGGGTGGGGAACGGGATGTGGGCCTCCGGCATAAGGTAGGCATCTTTAGTCAGGTGTATAACCGCGTTGATACCCAACAGACGTAACTCCACGTGCGGTCAGGTGAGTCGACCACGGCAGGCAAGCAGGCAGGCAGGTAGGTAAGTTCGTTCTCATGCTGGACGGCCTAGTCGTAACCTCCGACCTCGACTGCCACAACTTATTACCCCGCACCCGCTATACTTTCTACAATCTGACTGCATTCTCAACTAGATAGATACGCGTGTTTAACTACGAGTCTTGTATGTGTGCGCCCGGTTAATGGATATGTGTATTTAATTCACCGCTGGAATACCTGATCCTGACGTATGAGACGGATCCACGAGTCCGATACACCGATTTCTCGATCCGATTCTCTGCACACCGCTTCTTGAGTTCTTTGAAAATTATTCCGCGGAATTGTATTCGACAATTTTTCGACCTCCGGCATAAAACCCAACGTGTTCCGTTGAATTTCGAACGAATTTTTTTTCTTAAATATGCTGTTTTATTATACTTCCTTTTTCAATTTATACTGCTATATCTGTTTCTTCTTACGTGATTTCACGTTATTCACAGAAGCATGCGTGGAATGGAGAGAACTGTAAAGGAGCGCCGACCTACACTCGGAATTTCTGCAACAATGCCGCTATGAATTCTGCCAGGGATAAATTGGTAAGTGAGTCAACAGTGAGAATATTTTATACTACCAAACAGACTTTACATCACGTCGTCTTAAAGCATCTCATCTCTTGGAAAGATCATTGAATTATAGTGAAATCAACAGGCCACGCATTGAACAAAAAAAAAAAAATGAATGATAATAACGTGTAAGAGTGAAGAACCATCACGCAATTAACAGCCTGAAGTAAATTCTCGAATTTCGTGATTGGATTGCCGCCGGTTTACGGTGGGCTGAAGAATCTCTGGATACCCTCGTCGTCTCGGGAGGTCGAGGATCGCGGTGACACCGGGACCGCCGGTTCGTCTTCTCGGCGAAGGTCTGGGGAGGTGAAGGAAGATGCTGGAACCCCAGGAGCGGCGGTACCTTGGCTCAAGGAAGGCTTCCGCGTATCGCGTTGCGCGATCTTGTCACAGGTAGTGATCGTAGGCTACGCGCCCTGGCGAGACGAGGCGAGGCGAGCCGCGATACGATCTCCTCGACTTCGTCCACAATGCCAAACATATTAATTAATATATACGAGGGGACAATGGTGACCCTCCCCTCGGATCTCTTGTTCACCTCGTACTTGATTGCAGTTCATGCAACGCACCGGCAACTGGTATCCATCTGCCTACGGGCCGCGAACACTATCCTAACGGGACACGCGTCGTTCGACGAGTCATTGTGTCTACTCACGTCTCGTCTCTTACTCGGTATCTGGAAATTGCGAAATTTCGTGATACACTTCTGGCATGCGAATCAAACTCGAGTCGCGTCGCGGCGGTGAGAGTAGGCACGCTGTAAAGTAAATTGTACCATAGTGTTGAAATTGACAAGAAGAACAATTTCGTGCTCAATTCGGACACTGAACATCGGACAGTGTTGGATCAATTGATACCAAACCAAAGTCTAGGTAAAGAAGTCCAACATTTCAAATATCATTTTGAAGTGTTGGAAATTCAATTTCAGATAGTGTTGGATTAAGTGATACCAAGTCAAAGTCTAGGTACAGAAGTCCGCAGCGCATTTTTCTGACAGTGTAACTCGAGACCGACTCAACGTGTCACATTGGCTTGGAAGCAACTTTGACAATGTTCGTATCAAGTCTGACTGAAGGATTGACGAATTTTCAATACTCCAGTCTTGTATTTTGGGAAAATTAAGAACCGTTGCAGTGAATGATGCATGTGGGACAACATCTCGGAACGATGAAGTGACGTGAGACTTGGCAGGAGACGGCGTGAAGATATATATCCTGATCAGGCGTCGAACACGCGAATGTATATCACACTTCCGTAAATCGAACCGTGATCTCGATCATATGGCGCGCGGATTATTATTGTAAAATTCAGCATCCCGCGGTACGTGACCATAAATCACGACGATCGATGCCGCGGATCGTCTGTATTACTGCAGGCGGTAAGCTCGATTTCAGATTGCAAACTACAGATTAGGCTAGAAATATGTCCGCCCGTCTCCCCGTCAAGTCGCTTTCGTACCTCGCGGCCTCAGGATTCATACCGCTGGCGAAGAGGATCAGAAGCATCACGCGATGACCAATGATTTTGTAAAAAAAAAAAAACAAGAATTTCTTACGTACAGTTTCACCGAGACGAGTCGGAGCTTTGTTGAACCGACGGGAATCGGACTACCTTGGGTACTGTTTGGGTCTTTATCATCGTTTAATCATCTTCGTTGTGTCCCCACAGCTTGGAGCAAAGACGTGCGTCATTTGGCTCTTTGGGTTTCTGCCCGTTCATTGTCCTGCGCTCTCTCAAGTCCCAGACCAAGCCCTACAAGCTCGCTCTCCCACGAGTGTCATGCACCCTACCGGGTGACAAGTCGGCAGATAGCTGCACAGTTCTCTCCGTGTCTGCATTCTGCTGCTACTGCTGTGCGTGTGTAACGTATCTACCGACACGGTCACTGCAATTGCATCGTGAACGCGGACATCGACCAAGAATTCGCCGCGAATGAAACTCGGATGAGGACCGTTCCTGGTTTAATTTGACAGGTGTTGATCGTGCCGATTCATTGTCTCCAACGTGTAAGTGCGGCTGGTTTCGGACTTTGAGAAATGACTGGTTGACTTTGGTTTCTGTTTTACAAGCTGATGACAGAAGCTGATACAAAAGAGCGAGGGGGAGAACAAAGTGGAGCAAGGGTCACGGCTGGAAGGATTCTCTTGAACCTTTTATGGGGTGGTTTAGGCGTACCGCTGTTGAAGTCGGGGTAGTTGAGGTGGTATTCTGAACTGTGCCTGTCCGTTTGCGCCTCTCTTCCTTAGTGCCCGTAGCCTCTGGCCTCACCTCGAGGTGGCGCGCCGGTATGTACTGCATAAATCTTGCTTAATGATATCAAGGTATGTCGAGTGACGCTATCTCTGCTAGGCGACTTGTACACGTGAGAAAACCTCCGAGCCGCGACGCGACGCGAGGCGACGCCTCGAACCCATGAGATGATCATCTTCCATTCTCTGTTATAACCTCCCCTGCATCACGCTCGCGTTCAACTCACCTATCCGCAGGATCATATCTTACACCGAGCTAATCGCTTCTTGTCCCCAACTAGCCTCGGCCTCGCGCGCTCCGTACACCTTATCGCGATTTTATCCAGCAGCTTTTGTGTATAAACGTGTTGCAAGCTTGTCGTAATTGCGCGCACGTCGATATAACGAAGATGACGAAGAATAATGTGCGGCCCACTGTCAATCCGGTTCTTGCATTATACGAAAAATAATACCATTTATCCCGTACAATGTGAATTCCATCGCAGTCTTCTCTTTTCAACATACTTCCCAGACCGTTCCAGGCAAATTGTTGTCGGCTTGAAGCGTTCAAAAAAAAAAAAAGGAGGGAGTGGGGGGGGAGGGAAAATTTACGAGCCTCGTGATTACAGTCTAAAAGTATGTAAGCAACAATGTGAACCGGACTCGTTGCCTTAACTGCCACCTTTGACATCGGTTATTTTACCGGAAGAACCGAGAGAACATGCTTGTAAAGACTCCAGATAAAAGTCGTCTACGTGTCTTATGCGGTCATATATGTGCGTATAAACTTTATGCGACACATCGCTACCGAAATGTGTATCTCATTTATCCTTGCTTACAAATTTCGTACACATGGTATACATAATGTTTCTTTCGGGAGCTTCACCGTGCCCGTGAAAAAAAGATAAAAGAATTCCCCGTCTCTCGACGGGATTGAATGCATAAATTTAAAATATTTTTTTTTTCACACCTGCTTTGAAGATGAAGATAATTTTTCGTAAAATAGTCCGACGTAATGCCGATTGAAAAACAAAAAAATTATTTTTGTTACACATTGCATAGATACTGTAACAGATAATATCTTGCATAAATCGCAGATTGCATTTCGCCTATTCTCGATCATTTGTAAACGCTCGGTGTAAGCCGTACACGACGACGTTGTATAAGTTTGAGGAGGCAAAAAGGAAGAAGAAAAAAATACAGCGAAGAAATGAAAATAAAAAGAAGAAAGTTGGACGTGCCAATTTGACCCGGTAAAACTGCAACATACTACCTACTGGATATAATGATGTGCGAAAGCGCTATTCATCATACCCACAGGATCTTGACGCGATGCTCCGGAGTCTGAAGAGCAGAACAGCTGATTGTAAGCGTCGGGGATCCGGCGGCTGACAAGAGTTAACGAACGTTGCTACATTGTATGTATCATCGCTCTTGCTCAACCATTGCAATTGGCGTTTTTTCTTCAAGGAACGTATGGCTTCGACCGTATGAAATCGCACGCAGCTTTTTTGCAAAATCGATTTCAACATTTCCTCGCACCACGTAACCGATGACGTTGCAAGATTTTTTCCTTCCCCATCACACCTGCGATTCGCGATTACACCCATCTGTACAAACCCAGGCACCGGTTACACATCTTTTCTACACATGTTAGAAAAATTCTGCCTCCGATATACGGGCTGCGCAGCTGATGGCGCATTTTCACTCTGTAATACGGGTGATCTTCGTTGCGCACGAGGTGCGTACAACGTTTGAATTTTCGCAGTACCTACGTGACATCGGCAATAAGTCATGAAGGTTACAAGTAACTCGGGTCTGCGATATTTCGATGTAATATAATTGTGACGTGCCCGAAGGATCGGCGCGCAAAGTGCCTTGGAAGAGGGGTGGCTGTATCATCAAGGACTTCGCATCCACCTGCGCTCCTCGTGTTGATCTACAAAACGAGGTGTGGGCGTTGTTGCGTGCTGCGCTGCACGCGTGCGGATCGAGAGATCGCACCTTGGCGAATTTCATTTGCATCGTTAATTAATTAACGATTACCGCGCGTCAGGAGTGAAGGATTCGACCGATTACTCCGGCTCCTTCGATCCCTCCCTGCAGCATCCGTGATCGATATTCGCGTAGTTTTTTTTTTTTTTTTTTGATCGCCGCGCATAGATCATAGACGGTGCGATCGATCCATCGACGGACGATGCCGATCGCGGAAGGATGGAGTCATTATATTCGAGCAGCCCCGAAAACGCGGCTTCGAGCTTCCTGCGCGCGGCTAATCGAGACGATCCACGTTGGAAAGAATTTGATCGATGTCGAGAGTAGGACTCGCTGCTCTTCCCGGTCCGGTAATCGAGCGCGTCTATTATAGTCATCCCGGGGAATGCGTACGCTGTTTGCCTCAACAAAAGGTTACCCATTAAACCTCGCGCAGAGGCCTGCCGACCTTGTTCCTGACGGGCTTGTTGTTGTTACACCATCGATTAAAAGAAACGAGATTTCACAACAACGACGGAAAGAATGAAAAGGAAAAAAAAAATAAATAAATAATGCTCACCAAAGATACCGATAGAAATTATTATTTCTCGCGGTGCAGGGTTTACCAAAGATTTGTTTTCGCTCAAATTTCGAAATCATGTGAAAATTTTTTTATCTCTCGCCCACGTATTGTGCATATACGTACGCTATTTGCTTAGGATGAAGCGTGTTGCAATCGGTGCAAGATCATCGGGCTTCGTTGTTAGGACGTCCGGGCGCGTTCTCCAAGATGGCTTCTCCGAACGGCGTGATTTGAGATTTGAGACAGAACTTAGAGAGCCTGCCGAGGGCCAGCCGAGTCATTTCTATACGTACGATAAGTGATTTTTAATGGCTCGCCCTCGCGCTCTTCGGTGCTGCCGGTAACTCTAAGGCCGTCCGACTTTCGGTTATTTAAATATTAAATTAAGCCGGGACTTATCGATTATAACATATCGATAGAACGCCGGTGCTTCCAACTTCCATGCGCGCGTTCAGGTACCCGTGTGCATGCGAGTCTTTTCGTTGTATGAGATACCTACGTAGCTGCCAGCGAATAGCGCTGAGTTGTGATTACATTGTTGACCGTGAATAGAGCTGTCTGCAAGAGGCATTGTACGCTCGGAGAAACGCCTGTGTAGACTTTATTAGTTCACATAATACGGTGTGTGTGTGATCTTGTCCTCGTGCAGCATAATGCAATCGCCCATTGTGATCGCTCCGGACCGCTCGCAACATCGCGTTTATAACTTACCCGTGCAATCCCACAGCCGAGTCGCAAGCTTGTCGCGGTGTTCACCTGTGTTTCAGAAATTTGCCAATCCCTCCGTCGACCGCGAATTTTTCATCGTTATTTTACCAAAATTTTAAACGGGATAAAAAAGAAAAAAAAAGTAAACCCACTGTTCCCGCGGGAACTGATCGATCAATTCTGTCTCTGTTTCAATTGCTGCAAAAAGTGAATAAACAATTGCGAAAATACTGGCTTACGCGCGCAGATTGTGAGAAAAATTTCAACGAGTTCCGCGTGATTCTCGATGTAGAGGTTTTGAAAATTAATGCGCGGAGAGAATCGGTATTACACCTGTAATACATGGATTTCGTGCACGGTAGCGGTGTAATTTTTTTTTTTTTATTCTTCTTCTTCTTCTTCTTTACTTTTCCTCTTTTTCTTCGTTTTCGTATCTCTTCTTTTTTTCTTAATATTACCTTCAGGTGCGCGTCCGTCATGCCAGATGAACACGAGGAACAAACACAAGCGGCAGCACGTGCTCAGGGAAGCCTTTCAGCTTAAAATCTCTTAACGCGGCTTTTACCACGAGCGTTTCTTGTACAAATATAAGGGTACGCGCACAAGTACGCGTTTTATGGAAATATCAACGCGTGCACCTCCTCTCCTCTTCTCTCCTATCCTCTCGCGTTACAACATCTATATACGGCTTATACATACATATATATATTGGCGGAATGTTAATTCTGTCACGTGAAATCGTCGCATAGGTACGTCGTACCTCTTAATTTTGGAGAAAAGAAGCAGTCGTGGTCTGACTAAATTTTAAACACAGGTATAATAAGGAACATTAACCTGTCTCTATACATACTGGTACAAAATGTAGGTATAGGCACGTTTGTTGAGCATATAACTACAGTTTTCACGTTTTTTTTTTTTCCTCCCCGACATTCTTTTGTAATGCGATACTTCACCGCTCTATAAACAATTACTTGCATTATTTACACCTCGCGTGAACTTGAAGTTCCCCGATTAATTAATATGCCTATAAAATCACCAACGAGGTTATTATTATCCTTCGATTAGTTTGAAAAAGAAGCAAAAACATATATCTAGTCTTGCCTAATATGTACGGCGCGATATTCCTCGAAACATATAATTCCAACGTTTGTGTTATAACGAAAAAAAGTCCATCCGGTTTCTTGATCCATGCTGCGATTGGGTTACTGAATAAATATTGTAGTAATATTTGTTCAATATTTACAGAGACGTGGGCGTTTCGGTTCACGGACCGCCTCGTATTTAAGTGTTTCTCCGCGTTGAATCTTTTCGTCTCTCTCTTTTTTTTTCCACGTTTTCTTCACTCCTATCCAATTTCCAAGTCCCTCTTTCTTCTGTCGAAAATCAGGTTGTGTCAATTTTCTTTTCCTCGTCTTACTTTTCTCTTGTTATTTTATATTTTATTTTTTTTTCCCCCTCTTTATTCGTCTCTCTTCGTCACTCAGGTGGCACACGATAAAACATTTCACTTACCGTGAAGTGTGTTGTTTTTTTAACCCGTTCTTCATCGTTCACCGGTCTCGATGACATTTGTCTTCGACAAGAGCGAGAGAGATAGATTCGCAGCGAATTTCATATGCATACCGTATAGGTGTAAAGAACGATTATGTTCTCCGTTTATAAAATCGGTATCCGCAACTACGACATCACAGGTAGAATCGTTACTCATGCTTCTTGCTTGACACGCAACTTATAGTAGGTGCGCGACTGATTTACAGGAGGATATGCACTCCGGGACGTGCGTGATTCTGTATTGTGTTCGTACCTCGTGGACCTTATAATACTCGGAAATCTAACGTCTCAGGTACTTCTCGCTTTCCTATTTACTTCTACAAACGTACGGACGGTGTGAATTACTCGGCAATTATTTACCTCGACTCAATTTTACTTGCAAATTTATCAGGAATCTATTTTTTACTACATGCACAGTGAAACATGTTAATTATTCAATTGAAATTTGGTCTCGTTCACGACGAATGAAATACTTGGCTCGATTTTATACGAAAATTTATTTACACCTGCTTAGGTGGGTACGGTTGAGCGGATCGTTATATTCACGTTGCGATTCAAAGTATTTATAATGTATTATAACTTTTATTCACACGCGAATATAAAATTTATATCAGTCAGATGATAAATCTTTCCGACAGTTCTTGCTGCACACGCATATATGTATTACTTTTGTATACAAATGAATCATGCATATATTTTCATGCACAATAGAAACTGACGCAGACGTTATGTAGACTCGAGAGTACTTGGGGCCGTTTTAATCCAGACAGCGTTAATGCTATATTCCT
This sequence comes from Neodiprion lecontei, assembly GCF_021901455.1. Taxonomy (NCBI): domain Eukaryota; kingdom Metazoa; phylum Arthropoda; class Insecta; order Hymenoptera; family Diprionidae; genus Neodiprion; species Neodiprion lecontei. The sequence continues at coordinate 4,633,819 of NC_060261.1, read as the reverse complement.
GGAGCAAAACCTCGTTCACCAGTGTTATACGCTCAGCGCTGCACAGGCGAGACATTTAAATCACCAAACACCCACGATCTGGCACGTGCAATTGAACGCGAACACGCAGAGTGCAGAATAAGCATATCGAGAGACGCACCAACGCAAAAGGCGTACAGCCCTGTTAGACTCTTATTTAAAAACCGATCTACAAACTCGATCCAACGACCGGCGCCAAGCGGAGCCATGGCATTGGAAGCGATCAAAACCGAGACAAATTCAACGCTAGGTCGAAAGTATCCGTCCACGAGGTAATCAAGACACTAGCTAACGACGGCCACGAAGATTTGGGATAGTAGTTGCGAATGAGAAGTGGAAAATATGCGAGGTGTGTGCAATTGACTTGACTGGCACTTGACATGACTCGATCATCCGTGACGAGTGTTTTCTTCCCGAAGTAAGAGACAGGAACCGAGGCGAAATATGAATGTCTCGAATCGGCAACCGGGTCGAAGATGATCGGAGGACCCCCAAGGATCTTTAGTTACGGAGTAACCTGGTCCTCCTACTCCGACCTGGTCCTGGGTGAATGGCGCGTGGGTGAGGGTGCGGTTCGTGTCTCAACGAAATAAACAAACAATGCCCGCTTGTCGTACGATCGGCCCACACGTGCTAAACCCTGGACTACGACTGCTAGCCCTACACAACTTGAGGTTATACCAAGGTGTACACCTCTGGCTCTAACTCGAGGACGGAGGCCGGCTAGCAGTCGGCGAGCGATCGAGGAACGCCGCATGACAACTACTACAGGGACCACTGGAACCACCCGCGGTTCCAGACCTCATAAATCCATATGTAGAAATTGTTGCGGCTTATGCCAGTGATTTGTAGTCATTAACGTATGACTAGCCTTCTCAATGCGACAACCCTATACCTGTCCACGGTACGGCTTTCTGTTGTATCTGTTATCGAACCTGTACCGCACTCCCGCAACTTATTTCAATCAGATGAACAACTATATTATTTACCGTGCCCACTGCCCTCTACCGTATTTGCACCATTCCTCGCGGTTTGTTCGATCGGAGACACTTGGTCCGCGCCTTACACACCTCAAGGACGTTCCAGTGATCAGCTAATTGGAAAATAGTGAAGGGCTTATGCTCGATTAATCTTGCGATACGTGGAAAGAATCATACATTCTATGGGCCAGTGATCAACGCAGGGTCTAATCGGGAATGAAAAATTACATGGTCAAAGTGTTTTTCGCAATCATGATAAAGCATGTACCATGAAAAGCTTCTGGTGAAGCTTCCTGCAGTTACTCTTGAAGTAAAAGAAGTCAAACAAACACGGATTACATACACCAGTGTTGTGTAAAGAAAAGAAGAACGAACTATCGACTATGTTTTATATTTTATCTCCAGTGATCATTCGTTTGATCCGTCCATCAGGCCAGCCGATTCCTTGTATAATCGGTACACCTTTGACCCTTGATGGATGGTAGTAAAGTCGCCAAGGGGCAGGTGTGAAGATGGTGAGACGGACATGGCGTGAGTTCAAAAGGCAGCACCAAGGTATGTTTCGCAATGAAACAGAAGACAAGATTCGTTGCTCGACTTGCACATCACCTTGGTTCACGTGGCTCTGGTTGGTGATAAAAAAAGCCCTCAATCATCCGAGCATAAAACAGTTACAAAACGGACCGACGGGTGCGCATAACACGGACGTATTACATCTGTCAAATAAAGAATCATATCGGGATGAATTTCAGTCCAAACACGGCGCCGCTCGCTAACGAAACGACGCAGACCTATTATACTTTCTTTTGATTTCAAATCGCGTCCAGGAGTGGATCGTGTCCGTGTGTGAACGAAGGATGGTAGCATCGCCCACGCCCTCGCTGCCAGCGCTTCGGCTTCTCTCCCTTTCTCTCTCTCTCTCTCCTTCTCTCGACTGGGACCGAAGCCACGCGGGCTGTACCTACCATCGCTTGTAATGGATGGGATCGTATCTGTATTTGTCTCTCGACTGGATATCGCTGAGATTAGAGGTGACCGGAGACGCTCGGATGATTACAGTTAGCCTTTGTGAAACAACCGGCTGCGCGCCGGCCAAGAGCTACCAACCAATACCCTGCACTACTACTTCCTCCTGCACCGTCACCACTACTCCGGCTACTTTGGAATCGGTACAAACCTCGCGCGGATCACGCCCCGGTATCATTGTGACATGCTAGATTATCGCAGCGATGGGAGGTCCGGGTCTACACCGCCGAAGCCATCCTCGCGGTATACGTTCTACTGTCAGTACCACCGGTTCCATCGGATTCTCGGCTATCTTCAGACCGATTTTCACGCCTCACATGCGAGTAATGCTTGTCAGAATATATGCTATGCGGAAAAGCCAGACCAGAAGTGACAGTCGTCATAGTTGATTATCTACTGCGGTACGTTGCGTCAAACTCATTTCCTTCACTCTTTCCCAACCACCTTTTCTACAGTTTCCATGTAATTGCATGCAAACGTCACGACACTTGGATATTCCGCGTATCAAACTTCTCGAATCAAATACCAACCTGACAAATACCGACCTTCGAAGGCGTCTCGACTGTACGTGAACAGATTCTTTGGAACTCTATGATTGATTCCATCAACATCAAAGTCGTAATGGATACGGCATAAAATTTGTAAGTGTCTTAAGACACTTTCTTATTATATGGGACGTTGAAAAACGAGTGATAACTTTACTCCAAAGTAGCCTAGCAGCATGATTTATCTATACTTTTTCCCAGTACTCTTTATAGGGAATATCTTTCAGTCAATCTAATTACCTCTTATTTTTTTTTTATCGCGCCTCTTTCGCTCCTGCTTTACGAGGACTGTTTGTATGTACACAGATTTCCAAGGGACCGATGTACCTGAAGCGATGTTTTATTGCCGTAGTTTATCAGTCTTTCAAACCATAATCGGCTAACGGTCTAAATCGTTCTGATGTGACCTTTCCACGCTAGATTCAGTCCAAGTAGAAGCGCGGTTGTCACAAGGGCGATGTAGGAAGCTAAAATTTAACAGAAGGTAGCCAAAGACATTACTGAATCAAGGAATCATGGATCTAGTATTCGTGAGTTCACGAACTACCTTTCAGTTAATGAGCATCAGCGAGATATTGATGATCAGAACCCGCTGAATGATTAGCAAACGACGAGTGGTCACATTGCGCAAACGTTTTGACATATACTTTTACTAAACTTATGCAAAGCCAGTCTGGTCAGTAAGCCCATACATACGACAGGATCGCGTCGTGAACAAGAACGTGACAAAAAAAGTCCACTCCCGGTTATTCGAGAGACCGAAATGGCCTTAGTTGCGGCCGTGTAAAGCTCGTGTGCAGGTTTTTACCGTTTGAAATTGTAATAAATTTGTATGCTAACGAAGAAAAATTGTAAAGCGTGTCGATGCGGTTGAAATTAAAATTCTACCGTGTGTTTACGTGTCCGTATATATATATAATATCTTTCAGCCGCGCAGATCAACATCATCATCATCATCGCCGGTCATGCGATACGTATAAAACTGTGCGCTCCTGCAGGCATTCGACTGCAATGGTGCACTGTGGCATGTGGGAAGAGAAGAGACGTTGGCGAAGTGAACCGGTCGGTTTTCGGTCCAAATTCAAGGGTCGCATGTCAGTCGATGATTATTCACTCGAGTACGCGATCGGCACGTAGGTATAATCCACTGCACGTACTTTGTATCCCGTGCGTGTGCCAAGAGGTTCCAAGGTGTGTTACAAGGACCTGAAGCATCGGCAACCCATACGTCGCTCCTGATCACAGCACGGCACGGCACGCTTTTTGAATCGTCGTGAATTTCACCCGTTGTAAAATATCGTTCACCTCATTGCCGCGGTAACTTCCACTTAATCTCCGTTAATTACGTACGTACCCCAGAGTCCCCTATATTCTTACCCGCAGCCAATAATTAATGAGTAATTGATTTCGCACACGCTATACGTGTACCGGTATGTCTATCGGGCAAGAAGAGCAAAAAAAAAGACACAAATCAAGAAGCTATCCGACAAAAAAAGAATAATCAATTCCACCAAAGAGACACGTATTTGATACACGCGTTATTTCAACTGTAACATTTCAACGGGAGGAACAGGTGTGCAAATTACAAATGAATCCTCGTCGTTCATTATGTGTCATTAATCACATTGTTCTTTATTCGCCGTATCGTACATTGTACACATACACACACACACACACACATATACATATATGTGTACATATAATTGCCAACTACATTAATTTTTTTTTTTCATACCTTACGACAAAAAGCTTACACGTTAATTAATGCACATCGTAAAGAACTGTCACTATCAACGTATCGCGTCAGAGAGACTTTTTCATTCGCCTTTGTGAAGATCGCATACGTACCTACTCTCTAAAAACATTATTGAAACAATCAATGATGCAACGAGATAAAAGACTGTTCAATCGTCGTTGTGCAACTTGATTTCTGATTCTAGACCATTGATCAATCCGGATTGACCGGCCTTGGGCAGACGTCGGCGTTTCGTGATCGAATCTTCATCGAAATCCGTAGCCATCGCTTGTGCAAAGCTGGGGTCACGGCTGAGGGTCAATTCAATGTCCTGGTTGGGCTGGTTGAGCACAAAGTGCGAACAACTTGGTTAACGATGATTGTGCGTCAGTTGGTTTTGATGGAAGTTCAGGCTGCAGGTCGGTCGGGTCGAGCGATGGATAGGCGTCGAGTCAGGGGCCGAGATAGCACCTGAAATCATCAGACACCATCGGAGGTTGATCGACGCGGTGCCCTTTGTGCGTGAGCTGTGTGAGAACCGTATCCACATATTTAGTTTGAAGGTCGGATGTGGGCGGCGTAATTCGAGCACCATAACAGCAGCGACGATTGCGGTCGCCGATCGCGATCATTACCCGGAGATAGGCGGGCAGGTAAGCAGCATCGTTGGCGGTTGGTAAGCAGTAACGAAAACTCTAGCCTAGCGATATTGCCGCGTAGAAAATCCAGCCTTGTAAAAAGTTAATAGACACCAGCTGCGGTCGAAGGCGCACAAGAACGCCAAGTCGTATTTTACAGTAACCAAGCACACAAGTGGCGAAGATGAGATGAGGTGCCCATTATAAGCCCCGATGCAATACCCACCACCGCTCCTTATCTCTCTCCTGCTGCTCGATAACAAGCTACGCCAGATGAATTGATGCTTCTTCTCGTTAGCCTGTCTCTGTTATTCATTACCCTTCCATTAGACACTCGTAGATTTCATTACACCACATTGCCAGGTGCGGGTACCCCAAAGATGCGAATGGAATCCCTATATTATCTCAGCTCATGAAGTGTGGACTCGATCATTCTTCCGAACTTACCGCACTTCGTCTGCGATAACAGTGATTGGTCATTGATGTTCCGAAGAGTGACATTTTCGAGGAGTTCCTTTTCGGGACGGTTCGAATACCCGGAACCTGGATGAATACCCATTGATACACCGTCGCTTGTATAGAAGCGACGGAGCTGGACGAGGTTGGTACAGGCGCCAGTGAGCATTATCACGACACTGGAATTATACGGCTGTAGTGAAAGTTTTCTGGTGACTTGGCAGCGCGTCGACGTTAACGCTGTCGCGATTGTAGTTTGCCGCGTCAGGTGCTTCGAGGAGATAGATCGATGAACAGATACACGGCAAAGAAGAGAGACAGAGCGATTGTATGAGGAGGGGTCGTAATAACTCGTAGAAACGAAATCATCCTATTCATCATACCGAGAGCTGATCTGTTTAATTTAGCGCGAAAGATCGAAGCGAATGAGAAGTAATGAGACACTCGGTGAGACGCGCATTTTCGACTTCTCTTCGAAGGTATGACACACGCACCCATATACACGTTCTTTTCCTCTCTCTCTCTCTCTCCCTCTCGCTTGCTTCTTTTTCTATCATTTCACGTTTCACGGCAGGACGTAGGTAAAGTCCCGAGTTTGACCTACGAGGCCCCGTGGACGTCGTGCCGCTGCACACACGCGGAGTTGAGATAAGCATATACGCGAGAGATGGCATCGCGTACGTCAAAGATAGATACGGATCTACAAAGAGTACTGAATTAATAATGATCCCGGCTGAATTTGTCAACCGTATAATTAGGATAAGATCAGAATTCTTCCTTGCAGCGTTGGCGACATGCTCCCCGCGTCTTTGGGGATCGTGTCCATCCTCTGTCCATTCCTTCCTCGAGCTCCGTCCTCTTCGATCCGCCCGCCTCCTAGCTGCGGCCTGATCACAATGGAACAGAAATAGAGGACATTCGGTTCCTGGTGCCATTTCTCGGTAATACGTCCTCAGGTGTCATCCCGGCACAATCGGCTCGTGGTGGTAACAGTGATCGGTGATCACTTGGTTTGATGATTTCGAGAAAGTTGAACGATCAAGTTCGCGTCCCGGTCGGAGCACTACTATTGATGACAAGTCAGTGCAGTCCAGTACTGTGGTTCCGGGTCCGATTCCTCAGCGATGGCTTTCGGCTAAAGGATCTCCAAAATCGCATCTCCGGAACAAAATGCGGAGTAGATTCGGAATCGACAAAGTGACGGTAGTTTTGAAGCCACCAGGGTACAAACCGGGAGCCAGAAGCCGAAAGCCGGAGTGGTCAGCCATTTGTAAAAGCTAGATTCCCGTGTCTCGAATTTACCAAGATAAATATCACCTTTCTCGGAACATCGGCGACACGGGGAACTCTCGTCTCTTGTCTTCTCTTCTCTTCCCATGCCTGCGGTGTACCGGTGCCGTGGTGGTGGCGGGGTTTGATACAACCGCATTGCGTAGTTCGGGAACTCAGCGTGCGCCCCATTGTGTTCGGTAACGAGTACCTAGCAGCCCGTGCCCTCCTCCGCCACTGGCTTTTCCATTAAGTTTGTATTCGTAATGTGTTATTATTTCAACAATGTGGAACATGGTCCGACGTTCCGGGGGGCTGACCGACCGGCGAACTCGACTCTCGCCTTTGACGCGCCTCCTCCTCTCTAATCGCTTACTGTCCGTTGCCCATTTTCATTCCACCTATTCGTTTTTCCACAGCTGCACCTTCTTACCCACATTCTCGGTACGCCAGATCGATCTTTCGTGAGTAAATTTTCTGAGATATGAGATACAAAAACGAAAAACCTTAAGCTTTTAAAATACTAGCAATTTTAATGAGACACCTCCTGCAGGTGCAGCGCAAGTTTACAACGGTTTCTTCATCTTCTCATTCACTGACCATCATCACTGCTTAACTTTGGATCTATTTTATTCGTGAGTGCGGACTAAAAGCGCGTGTTTCGTAACGAGGTTAATTTTTACTTGGAACAGTTTTAAGTCAAGAGTGTATTACAGAGGGTATGTGTACTGTATATACAATGAATCCTCTCATACAAACGTTCGTTTCACTTTAGCCCTACCAAATATCTTCCATATGCACCGGTTCTAATATTATTTCTTTAAAATTGTCTTGCTCAATCCATATATAATGCCAGCGATGGATGCTCGATCTTATCTAGTCGTTCACCTTCATTCTCCCATACGCGTACGTCGCCTAATTTTGTTCCATTTTAAATTTTCTGCCGCCTACAGTACGTACCCTGGCTTGCTTAAGGCGACCAACTATACACCTGAAAGACACCAACCACACTCTTATCGTTTTTCACTCGTAGCTAGATTTAGTTCGATATTGCCTGACGGCATCCTAATCGTGAATTCTACACTTTTTCACACTCCAGACTCCATGACTAGAATTTGATTGACAGGATGAAGATGGCTATCGATAGTTTCAAACGCGCGTAACTTGACGAATTGACATGCGCCAGAAGAAAGCCAACCTTGATATTGAATTTCGAGTATATCGAGTTCATTCCGTGCCTCCTCAGATCCACCTCCTGTGTATGTAACAAACTAAACGTGCAATGTGCCGAGGATCGGTAATTGTGCCACCTGTTTTATGAGTAATGGTCTTTCTCACGGTGAGCAGTGCACGGTTAGCCGCTCGCAAGGTTGACTCTTGGGCATTGTTAAAGTCCCAGTTTAATAATTGCAGCGATAACTTACCTGTCAAACCTGCACAACCATTCGGTTTCAATGAAATTAACCGTATATCATTCAGCGTAGTATACACTCTCACTTGCCCCGCAGTCTCATTGTCAGTAAATGCCTCACGTCCACTCGTGGTGTGTTATTTTAACATCTCGCACCATCGTTCTGTGCGTGACCTTATCAGAATTTCAGGCATGTTTTTCCGCTGCAGGCGTCTATATACCACGCAGATTGGCGGACTACCGAATTGAGAGAACTGATTACTCGGTATTAGGCTTGGAAAAAAAAAAAACGTTACGAAATAATTGCGGAATCCATCATCAGCGGCGCAAGCCATTTGCGACTTTGGTCCTCTATTATCCGCTGGTGTATGACAACTTTTGATCCGAACAGAGGAGCTCATTAGAACTGCGTATTTTCTCCGTGCGTTCTCGCAGAGACGTCGAGGTGCCGCTATGCGGCGTCGCTTTGATTTGTTGTCTAATTAAACGGCACTCGACAGGCAAGGAGACATCGCCACCGCAAACAATTATTCCATCCGCAACGCGCCCTGCATCCAGCTTCCAGCCCCCTCGCAATTCTCCTATTACCGACCATTGTTGTTTTACGCCTTCAACTACACCCTGCAGCACAATCACTCTGCGGTCTCTTCTGATTATGATCAACGCCACTCTCTGTAATCTCTTCACCGCGCTTCATGGATACTCGGGTATTTCATCTTGGCTACAGAGTCGGGAAGAAGAGAATTGTAAACGATGCTGTTCAACCCGTTTCATCGAATTAGCCGAGGCTTTGAAAAGGGTTCGAATTGGACGCTTTTCCATTTCATACAACACCATAGATTTCCTGAAGAGAGTTCGTACGATCAGGTTATAGAAATAGGAAACTTCTTTCTTGATTCCGGAATCGTTTCGTCCTCTTCCACGGATGACCGGGACGCCAGTAACGGGCATGTATCTTGCCCCGAAGAGGAATGCGTGGGTGGACACGAGAGGCACGGTGCGCCATAATCAGTGGAACGGGCACAACGGTTGATTCGGTTGTTCCTCTTCCTTGACACCTTGTTCGCTACCAGACCGTCGACCAATTACGTCGACGTGACGCCGGTGGAACGGGTATAACGAAACGCCCCGGGTCATCCGGAGGCGAGGGAGGAGCGGCGCCTCCGGCAGTGCAGCCGTGTGTCCCGGGCGAAGATGATGAAGAAGAAGAAGAAAAAGAGGACGAGGACGAGGACGAGGAAAGGCGGGGTAATAAATGCCGTGCGTCATAATAATTACCCAGAGGAATGCCATGCGCTGGTGAATAAAAATTCCTGGACCAATGGGGGACCTTCGGGAATACCGGGATGCGCGGGAGTCATCATCGTGCGCCGCGTGGCGTCCCTTGGCACAATGGTCCCGCGCAGTTGCGCTGATTGCGCGATCTGGGTGCTCGGAACGGGCCCATGGGACCCGGCGTCGAAAACGGGCCCAACTCCTTCGCTTCGGTTTCATCATTCCCGCGGCTGCACGCGTGTGCACGCGGACTTTCACACCCGCGGGACGACGACAAAGGACGCGTTTCGTCATCGAGCGGTGCACCGGAGATTAGACAAAATAATTATGTCGGGTCCCGGAAGCTCGCCCGGGCCTTATCGGGGAAGGTTGGAGAGCCAACAAACTTCGCGTCTATTGATCGGCTGTCAATCCGATTCGGCAGAAGGCCGAATTGTGCGAGGTGACGGTGTTGAGTAACGGGGACCGTTAATTATAACCGAAGATGAGGGCAGCACCGATGCATCGGTCAACGAATCGCTTCGAGTAATCGAGAACGGACTCGGGCCGTGATTCCTCTTCAAGAAATTTGACACTTCTTCTCATACGCTTGCGGGATGGTCAAAGACCAGAAGCGACGCACAACCGAGACACAAGACTGACGAGGCGTGCCGGTTGGCTCGCGGCCCACGCTTCGACTCCTTTTGCGTCGTTTTTTCTTAGCCTTTTTATCCTCTCCTCGACTTACCCTTTTCCGTGCAGTAATTTAAAACCTCCGTTGCAGTCGGTGATTGTTCCACCTCTCCGCGTATTTACGGTTCAAAAGACGTATTCCTTGTCGGTGAGAAAATAAACAAAAAATCAGAAAAGAAAACACGAAACCGAAATTAAGTCGGATGAATTATTACATTCGAAGCCAAATAATCCGTGAAGAATTATCGTGGTCGTTTGATTGTGCGGGATAAGTGATGGGGGTGAATGGGATATGGGATATAAAGTGAGGTGCCGTGGATGTTGACGCGTACTCTTCAAAGGGCCATATGAATGTTCCAAATCTACGGTGCAGTTAATAAAGCTTGCCAACTGGACTTATTAAATTATTATATTAACGCTCGGCTGATGCTCCCGAGGGAACGGAAGATTGATACAGTTACGCTCACGTCTTTCTCCCGGGCTGTGAAGCTACGAGAAAGCAATGCCGTCAAGAAATATGATGTACACGGATCGGCCGACCGCCGCACGATGCACTCTTGGATCATTATGCGATCAACCCGGCTGACGATGCTCTTCGGGCTCATCAACGAGTACGACTCCATTCCAGGATCAAGAAGGGTCTTCGACGATGATATCCGGCTTCGAAACGATAACGGTAAGTCCTTCTCAGGGTACTATATCACGATGCCTCTTACGAAAAGTAGCATGTTTCAGATTTCTTACACTGTGAAAAATTTCAATTGTTACAGTAACTAGAAAAATTGAGTAAAACAGGTATCGTTAAAAAAAACTGTTTTAATATTGTTGGAATTACGAGAAACGAGGTATGCCTAACCATTTTGCGCTATCGTCGACACTTTTTTGGTTATTGCAGCGCAAAATCAGTTTCTGAGGTTTGTCTCTACTTTTTTAGTTAAACAAGGCTTTAACGTCAATTCATTCTTGCACAAGCATTAAATTTTCTCAGTGTACGAAAACTAGCACGTATCAGTTATCGCTGCGAAAACTATCATGTCTCGATTAGTGTAATGAAGATTTCTTGAAAATTTGTGCCTTCATTCGCGTCAAAATAAATTTATAAATATCCTCGCTGTCGTCTTGTCGATGCAGAACTTAGAGAAATGAATACTATTTTTTACAGATGTTCTTTACATTTATCAACATAAATATCAATCCGTCTTATCATATTTATGTCAAGTAGTCTCTACCTGAACTGTGCGTAATCTTTCTACAGGAGTGTAACAACTATTGTATCTTATGGGTGTTTGCGCTCGGCATCGATGGCGGTAAGAGAGTTTTTACCAACGAGGGTTGTAAATCTTCGTCAAACCAATCGGGAAAGATTTTCGATGCACTGGCGTCCTTGAGACAATTGGGTTTGCCTCAAAGATGATTCAATGTTAGAAGGTTTTAAATCAACAAATATATTTATTAAAAAACTTGAAATAAATCGAATACACTGTTGATATAATGTTGTACGAGATTCACGCGGGATAAAGGTAGTGAAAAGAAATTGTGGAAGTTAGAATAAGTTGGTCTTCTCTTCGCGTTGGTCGAAACGAATCTGATCGTAGAAGTAGTTCTTAAAAATTAACTGAGTTCCGATGGCCAAAAACCACTGAAAGGGGTAGGGGTGTCCCTTGAGAGAAGGGATGAGTTTTGCTTGGGAGTGGGAGAGATGGTCACTCATAGGAAAATTTTGCACCGAAAAAAAGATTGTAGTGGGTAGGTACGAAGGAATGAGAGGGAGTGAGCAATGTGAGATGCACGTGCGGGCGTTTTATGATACACGTCATAAAAAACAAGGAAAGAAAAGTACGGATTAGACGATTGGTAGGTAGGCAAAGGTGTTTACTAGTAAAAGTAGAGAAATTGTCGAGATTGCAAGACTGGCTGCCAGATGTGGCAGATAGGCGTAAGGATTATCTTTTTTTGCAAATCAGTCGAAGAAATTCGTCAATAAAGAATGGGAACTTCCAGCAGTTGAGTATTTTATGAACCTTAAAACGGGACTAAAATGTCCACGCAGAGATTTAGGATTAAAGAATGTAAAATAAAGATTAAGAATGTTGAACGTGAAAAAGAATGCCGCTAATTTACAGAGCGGATTCAACAATGGGAGATGACTAAATCAGTAGTTTTGAATTTTTATACCCAGGAATACTATACTCTTGCTAATCTGTATCGAAACGTTTCGATTTTCGCAAGAAATGTGAAACGTACTACTTTTGGTAAGAGGCGTCGATCATACGCCGCGAAGGAAATACCGCAAGTTTAAGTTTCACATCTCTAGGCGTTCGGAATGCGGAGTAGCAGATTATCCCTAAGTCTTGCCAAATTCTTCGCCTGGTATATAACGAAGTGGACCGGTTAGCGATTGGCCGTTCAATCACAAGCAGGTAGAAACGGCGCAGCTTCTTTGAAGACGCCGCGTTCCACATGCACGCTATGCGAATACGGCCAGCGTCGCGGCGCAGGGCGTCGGTGGCAGCCAAGCTTCGCCTTCCGCACCCACGCAACTCTTGTCCCCCGATTTATAAATAGTATGTCAACGTAACGCAGTCTCTGCTTTATTCCGAGGGAGATTAACCGGGTCTGTGTAATCGGTAAGACGTCTACAACTTGCAAGAACCAAGAGTGCACGGTACGGATAATGAGAAGACGCAGCTGGAGACCCAACCGCTAGTGCACATACTCGCTGGTGAAAAATTACGGAAGATACTTCCGTACGGGGAAAACACGGGTTCGGTCACTTCGCCAAGTGTTTCGACAGACGCGGGCTTGAAGTTTCAAATTTGAAAAGTCGCGAAAGCGTCTAATTTCGAATTATTTTGCGGCGAAACTTAAAGTAGAGAAATTAAACTTTTACGAAACAACACAGTTTTTAATGGTTGCAAACCCGACGGCTCAAACTTCCAAAATACAATATCGTGAAAATTCAAGTTACGATAGACTAAAATTCCGATAAATAAAGTTTCGATAGAGTGAAATTCCGAAAGTTAAAATATACTCGCACAGCGTGGTTTACTCGAAGTGTGGGTGTAAAAAAAAAAAAAAAACAGAAATCCGAAAATCAGAATGACCCGGCTTCCAAACGTAAAAATATCGAAAATCCAAAGCAAAGGAAGATCAAAGTGGTGAAATTTCATCCAGCCAGAAATTTACGGAACTTTGAGCATTAGGTTTCGGACAATTTGAAACCTTGATGTTTCGTCAAAGTTTGATTTCTTTACTTCAAGTTTTCCCACCGAAAAATTTGGAATATGGCTTTTGCGGAACTTTTCGCTTTCGGAATTTCAACCGCGCCCTCTTTTTTGTCCTTCCCTCCACTCCTTGACTACGTTTGATAATCTTTTGATTATTCATCGACAATTCGAAGTACATTGGATAATTTTTCGACCACTCTATTACAAACTTACACAATTAGAAGAAATAAAATTTGAATCTGAGAATCTCAGATAAAAGTCTTTCAATTCAACTTGGAAGATCGTAAAGATAACTTTCGTAACATGATTCGAACTTGATTGAATTCGGTAAATTGGTTGTGTGCACACAGGTTGAACGTTGTAATCCAAGTTTGCGTGGAGCACAGGCGTTCAATTCTAGGGTAAAAATCACCCCCGCGTGTAAATTCGTATACGTCATCCTCCCGAAACGTCGCACCATCTTAAGTCTGACTGATTACTCCAGCATCCTGACCTGCCCGCAAGGTAATTATTTAAGTACCGTGCCGCGGCGGCGGGAGCGCCTGAGTATATTTGTTAGAATTCAAAAAGGTCGTATAGGAAAATTCACGGGCGCCAGAAGCCAAATGCGCGTACGCCTCTGTGCGTATATGCATCCGTGTTATTAATTAAAGCGTATTAATTATCCACTTAAAATATCAGGGATTAGTACCGCTTCGAGACCACGAATTGCTTGGCAAAGGATCCGAACGTCGTCGTTCAGGACGGAAAATTAAGACCAGAAATCGCTGTTTCCTCTATTTTTCTTTTCAGAAAGATGGGGGGTTGCACTAAGAGAAATTTTTAGTTCCGGTAATTCCAACGATATTCAAACAGTTTTTTTAACGATACATCTTTCACTGAATTTGTCTATTTACTCTAACAAATGAAATTTTTCTCAGTGTAGGACAAAAATGATTAAAACAAATAAAGGAAAAAAAAAAAAAAAATGCTTGAAATACATACATAAAACAAACAAACTTTCGGCTTCGGAATAATGGATGGTATTATAGACCAAAGAGCTGAGACCTTCTTTGTTTCGACTTCTTATACCGGTCTCGGTTTAGTTGACGTGAAGCTGTAACTTATGCATACCTATACATATCCGTATATACACCTGCTTATACACACGGCGCTGATATTTGCGTGGGCGAAAATTTATTTCATGCACACGTGTCTCGCTGTTTTATATTATACGTATAGGAATCCGAATTCTGATTTCGCCCGAATCTTATTGGTATATTATACACTGAAATCTTCGGCTAGTCGACACTATTCGTCTTTCAGCGAAGGCGGACGTCTGACAAGATCGAGCGAGTGCTGCTGCTGCATGGGGATTATTTTCTTTTAAACTGCTGCAGTAAGGCCTACGCCAACTTGCCAAGCACTTTCGGAAGCGTCAGATTAGCAATATTACACACACACCGTGTCAAGATGATCGGTTCAATTCGCACCAACTGTTTCGTTATTTTTTTATTTCCTATTTTATTTATTGTTATTTTTTTTTTTTTTTTTTATTTAATTTTTTTTTTTTATATTCGTCATTCATCTCGCCCACGATTATTCCGACGATAATTGACTATTTAAAAAATCGTAAAAACCACGTCTCGACATTAATCTTCTTTTTTTTTTATATTTTGTGACGCTCTGCGCTCTCTGGTTTCACTCTCGTTAACTTTTAATACCTCTTTTTATCACACTCTGAGACAATTCTCGACATGTGTTTTCACTCGGTTGTAATAGAAAAGTAAAAATTGATTTATCGTGTCGTTCAGGCCACAGAAAATCGAATCAAAATCTGTATATTCAATTTTTGGTGATACGGCGTGCAGGATCAAAGTTTCTTATTACGTACAATGATTCAAATTATTTCACCTAATTTTCACAATCAAGTTTCCTAAGCTTTGGAGAAAATTCTTTGCAACGACTTAAACACAGAACCGTCAACGATTTTAAACAAATTCGATAACGCAAACTGCAATTTAATAAATAAACAGTCGATTCTTGTGAAAAGCATTAGGTGCCTGCTTTTTTATTTTCCCTTGTTTCAAAATCATCCGCACGGACAATCGTATAGCCCTTGGCTAAAAAAAATTCTCTAAAATAATCGAAAAAAAAAAAACACAAATTGGCGATTTAGGCGGTGATGCAGAAAAAAAAAAAAAAAAAAATGCAGCAGGCGTGAGAACTGCGTACGTACAGAGAAACGAAATTCACGCGTGCTGATTCCTCATGTTCGCTTCCACCTAAATACACACACACACATGTGTATTCTCCAATACGCCTACTCGAAAGATGCAACTCCTGGATGTAGACGCAGCTATTTCTGTTCAATCTCGGTGCGCTTTCGACCCAGAACCACGCCGAGTCACGCGTGCACGGATGCTCGTGACGCGTGTCCAGCCTCAGCCTCGGCGTGAATGCGTGACCGAGGCCGAGGTCTTCACTTGGGCTTCGCCACTCTACCTGCCTTATATGCCTGCATGTGTAACGGGCGTCGCGACGCCCCGCGACTCCGCCGACGCTTCTGCATCATCCGGCTATCCAGACGTTTCGCGTGACTAATCGCCAGCCCCTGCGGTGCACCCGACCTCCACTAATCATACCTCCTAATTCCACCGCTCCGGCAAAAACGAATGTCGCGCTTGTCTTCCGTAGGGAGAAAGGCGGTGGCTAGTTGTAGCACTTTTTACTCTCTCTGATTTTGAGGATTTTTTTCTTTTTCTTTTTTTTATAAGATTTTATTTCATTTGGATATGGGGCAATGTAGAGTGTAGATGCATCCTTTGCAGACCTGGAGAAAATTCGTGCACTGAGAAAGATTTCATTTGTTACAGTAAGTAGAAAAATTCAGTAAAACAGGTATCGTTGAAAAAACTGTTTGCATATTGTTGGAATTACGAAAAACGAAGTAAGCCTAAACATTTTGCGCTATCGTCGATCCTTTTTTAGTTCAACAAGGCTTTAACGTCAATTTATCGTTGCACAAGCGTTAAATTTTCGCAACAGTTGCAAGAAAATATAGCAACAGTGATCGTAATGAGAAAGAATAGTAACGGATACCAGACTTTCCGGTAACAGCTAGAAAACTAATTTTCATTTTCTACCTGGAACTATATTTTTCGATTGTGGTAAAAAATGAAAATAGTTAAGGACTGAGCGGTAACCGGAACTAAAAATTTCTCTCAGTGTGGTTGTTTCGAAACAAGTCTGAATAGGATTTTTCGAATTTTGAAAAGAAAAAAAAAAAAAAATTGCGTATTGTAACTTGTCCCAAAAGTATTTTAAATAACGGATACGGGTCTAAAATGATGGATAATTTGTTTTTGCACGTTTGTTTTTTTGTTTTGTTCTGATGTGAGAAACTCGAGTTTTTAACGTACGTTTTCAAGCGATAATTCTTTTCTTCGTTCTATTTTTTTTTTCTGGAAACTATTGAACAGTCGACCTAGACTCCGTAAGCCCCGATAACCATGAAAAATTAGACTCAGATTCCGAAGAACCCGAAAAACTAGATCCGGAATCAGAAAAGCACGGAAAGTCGAAACGGGGCAAGTTGTCGGGAAATCGGTATCACCGCGATTTTGTTTAAAAATTTGAACGTCCCTTTGACCCACTATTCAAATATCAAAAACATATATATATAATATGAAAGCAACGAGAATCACATTTTCGGTTATCTTATTGAAAAATATCTCAATGCAGCCGAGAAAATGAGAAAAACCATGTTTAGAAGATGGAAAATAATTACTTTCCAGGTCCAATTTCAGTATTTATGATGCGATATTCTGTTTAACGAAATTCGTTTGTTTCAAACATTGAACTACAACTTCCATGCGTCGGGTTGGTGTAAAAATATAGAAAGTAAAAAAATAAAAGAGCCATTATATCGGATTTTTAAAGTGGCGAGAAATTTATTTACTGAATTGAAAAATGGAGAAAGTCGAAGTGTGAAGAAGTTAAAAATAATAAAAACGTGATTGAACATAAAGATCAGAATAAAGAATAAAAAAAATGTAGAATCGTTCGAATTTGTCTCGATAATATAGAATCATGTGCGGATTCTAAATTTTGCCGTTTCTAAAACAGACCCTTCTGTATTTTCAATTTTCAACACTTGAACTTTCTACATTTTGATAATTCCACGAATGACATTTTCGTGTCTTTTAAAATTCGATATTTTTGCACTCCCATCAATCCCCATTACAGTTTTCTACCACCACATCGTAACGTGCGAATATCACGACGAAATTTTGACCCCATTTTTAAAAATAATTTAAACGAAACGAAAAGTAGGCTCTTTTCGTTCGAATTTCGCTCAACGAATCAATTCATTCGCGAATCTTATAAGCGTATCCGACACACGTTACACAATCAAAGCGCTCTTCTCAGGCTATTCTTCACGCAGATGTCGAACGCGCCAAAAATTCAGCGCGTGTCGAAGGGCAATTCGCTAGCTAGTGGGTGCAGCTGCGCTGCACGTTCGGTACGAGTACAAAAACACACACGCGCGCAAATTTCTTATCTCACGAAATCAATCACGCGAGTATAAAGGCAGAAGGTGCAATGCGTACAGTGCATAATTCCACTACGTGACAGGGATGCTGGATGTATATTTGCCGCGCTTCGTTTTGCAGCGTGAGAGGAACGTTATTACAACGCGTATCGCTGCGTGTGTGTGCGTGTGAGGAGGTATAATGGCGTCGCTGCAATGCGCGGGTATAATCGACGTCGCGTAAGATGCAATCGGGATATCATCGTGTCTGCGGCTCTGTCGCAATTTTCCTTACTCGCTATCCTCCGCTCGGCTGCCACCTCCAATAAAATTGATTATCATACATCGCGTTGAACATAATTATTCTTCCATTGGCTGCGCGACCTGCGTGATTATTTTAAACGTTAATTGCACGGCTGTGCAACGCTGTAACTTTTTCTTTTCCTCTTCATACGCCATACGTAATAGACAGGTTTGAATTAATGTAGAAAACAAGAGAGAAAAAAAAAAAAACCGTAAAGATTATTTTTCACAGCAAAATATATAATATCGTAAAAATTATGCTTTCTTGACCACGTTGTTTTTTATTTTTTTTTTTTTTTGTATGATTTATTTCTGCTTACCGCGAAAAAATCCTCAAATTTATAGAGTCAAAATTGGGTGTAGAGAAATTTTATATTCGATACGAGGACCAGGGACGGAAGAGAAACGATGCGTGAAATGGCGTTTTGTACGTTTTTCCGTTACAAGCAGTGTGAGTGGTTGGATGTGTACAAATAATGTTTAAATATACGCGTAGACGGTTTAAAGTTACCCTATGTATGTTGCCGCGAGGATTACGTGAGCTCGCGTTTGTTAGCCTAATGAAATCCGACAGCTGTGTCATACCGGGTGCGAAATTAATAAGAAACAATTCGCCGACTGCACTCTGGGCTCGAAGCTTCTTACAACCCTAATAAGTCTTTCACATCACAACAAACATCGCGACGGTTTTACTTTTGTATTTTTTACCCGGATAATTGCAGCGTTCAAAGAAAGAAATACTTTGGTGGCGACGTACCGAAATACATGAATTATCTAAGCAATAAACAAATAAAATGACAATTTTTTTCATCGACGTAAAGATGTTTTTAATTTTTGTTGCGACTGGAATTTGAAGAAGCTTAGGAATCATTTTTCACTTTTAATACCGTCAAAAACGATCTCAG
This sequence comes from Neodiprion lecontei, assembly GCF_021901455.1. Taxonomy (NCBI): domain Eukaryota; kingdom Metazoa; phylum Arthropoda; class Insecta; order Hymenoptera; family Diprionidae; genus Neodiprion; species Neodiprion lecontei. The sequence continues at coordinate 4,614,846 of NC_060261.1, read as the reverse complement.
ATTAGACTGGAAAATTAGGCTTACTTAAGATTTACAGAATTAGGTATATCGTTAATTGCCCTGCAGGAAATTTTTACCAGATCGTACGAATGGCTTGAATTCAAGTTTGAAAATATGAAGAGATCGCTTCGGTTGCATTTGATCTTGCATGGTAAACGTTTCAGAAGCTGGTGAATAAACTTGGTCTGAACGGCGGTTCGGACGAAGTTTTTTTCTTAAAAAATTTCCTCATGCACACACCTACCTACCTACCTACCGATTTTCATAAATCTTCGAAAAACAGTATAAGACGATCGTTTATACCGAAACGGTCCCTCTACGCTCAATCACGAGTATTAAGGTACCCTACCATATTTGTCACGCGGTAGTTTCACGCGGTATAATTCACTCCCGGTTTAAAATGTTATATTCTCGATTGGAAATAAGAAGCAAAGCGACCCTGCAGCTGTTTCAAGACCGTATAATATAGCCGTTTACACATTGATAGTGAAAAATTAATTGATTAATTCCATTTCTGGCCCGATATACCCGGAGATCTTTACTGCATATTGGAACCTAAACGCGCCTATTCGTTTACGTATTCTTTTTCCGCATTTTCGTCGACTATATTCACGGTGACTGTATTCTATCATAACCATTTACCTGTATCATAACTTCGAACGAATTGCTGTTGCGCAATTTCAACATCTTCGCTCGACCATGCAGAGGAAAAAGAATTCTCTCGAAAACACATCTCGTTTTGAGTAATTTTACAGTGACCTCGTAAGTTAACGGGTCTTAATCCTGTATATATTAAAAATTCTGGTGGAAAAAAAAAAAAAAAAAAAAAAAAATTAGTGTCAAATTCGACTTTCGGTAACAATAAAATTCTCATTTTTATTCCATTTTCAAACCACTTCGAGTCGAAATAACCGAATAACAATCGAGAGGTGGGCGTTTTAACCTGCGGCTATTCCGGAGGCGTGTAAATTTGCGAATATTGTGAATCTGCAGCGAATTTCTGGGGCATTTGCCGCAGCCGTTGTGCCGTCGGTCAGTCATTCGACGGGACGATTCATATAATACAATTTCATTAACGAGTAGCTCGGCTTCAACAGTCCGTTGTTATTACAGCAATTCATAATAGTTATATCGGGTCTGGCAAGCATGTCGGTTAGGGCAGAAGGCGCCCACCTTGTCTCTCAGAACTACGAAGCATTGAGTCTATTTAAAACGAAATCCCAAACTGTACAGACGCGCACTGTAACCGCGATATAATACACCGAGATTTTAGAAAACAAATGAGTTTATAGCGTGGAAATAACTTGGAGTGCATTCGTATAACTTATACGCCTGCACCGTCATTGCCAGGTGCAAAATCATAACGGAGACAGAAAACCGTCGAGTTTCGTAATTCTATCCTTTAAGATTTTCGAGGATATGAGAAATATTTGGATATCGGGTTGAGCAGAGGGGTTCAAATTTCAGGAACGTTTTTTTCGCGTGTTCTTTATTTCTATATCACTCGTTTTATATTATACGGTTTTAACCTACACACGCTGGATCGTATTTTTCTGTATGATTATTTTTGAACGGTAAATTATTTAAAAAATTGATTGAAATCCTTCGTTTCCTCGTCTCATATTAATCGGGTATGAAATCGTACGATCGTTTAGGGAATCTGTCCTTATAAACCGGATAGAAATGAATAAACGATCAAGAAACAAAATGAATTAATCAGATCCGAATGAAAATAACTGTGCGAGGTCGAGGTCTGCAAAATTTATCACCTTCTTAGAAGTGGCGTAAAAAAATTTATCGCAGTTCGCGGCCCGAGTGAGTGTAAACGCTATTAAGCTCAGAGATTCATTGCGGATAGATAGCATTTTGCAGAAGTGTAAAAAGATTTCTTTTTTAATTTTAATCGTTCCATTTTTTTCCCTCGTTTCTCTTTGCCGCTGGTCGGTCGTCGCGTTCTTTTTCTTCTTACATCCGTCGCGGTTGATTCTTGGCTTTCGTATTTTGGACATAAGGCTAGACTCCGGTAATATGCGAAATCCACGTCCATGCCGCGCTGTCTGGAACCACGCCGTCTGATCCTACTGCACGTTACAACGTACAGCTAAACGGAGTTTCTAGTTCAATGCCCCCGCTCGTAAATTATACGCGCTAAGAATTTAAACGAAATTATTTATGCAAACGAATCGACGACGTTGGCGGGAAAGATGCAAATAAATAAAGAGTATTATGACGAAGAGTGAAGGAACGTTCGCAAAAAGTTGAAATCAAACAAATATTTGCCGAGGAGAAAGATGGGCGGAATAAAAGTATAAACAAATTTAAAAAACGGTTCATTTAACGTTGAGTAAACAGTAACGTATATCCACGCCCACTCGCTTTGTTGTACGTATATACGATATGTTTATGTATGCATGAATATTTTAACAAAACTGGCACACATTTATACGAGACGATCACCGAGTTGAAGGATGTAAAAAATTTATGCAATCGCGTCTTATTCGCGTAAATTTACTCAGTTCGATCAATCAGAGCCAGGCCGTAACCATTCAGCCTCTACAGTTTGGCGGGCGTATAAAAAGTTGTTTGAAATAAATTCACTTCAATTTCCCTTTTCGTTTTCTTTTTTTTTCTTTTTTTTACACCCAACTCGCGCAATACAGGGTTCAGAGAAAAATATGGGTATCCGAACGCTTTTGGACGGATACATTTTTTTAAAATATCCAAACATTGAATATGATAATGAGATATTTTTCTATCTGACAATAGAAAGCCCTGCGATGAAGTTCTACGGATAAATTATGACGGTCCGTGTCTGGAATCTCGCGATATAGTTACCGATCAAGCGATAAGTGTATTAAGCATACGTTTAGAAAACAATCATTTGAATTGTATTCTTTTTTTCATTGCTACTCGCTCATTTATTTAGCTGTGAATTGTCACTTTCAAAAACACTACGAATATCCTTCGAATAAATCGAATAAACCAGATTCGAATTCAGTTTCGTTAACAACGATAATATAACATAACGTGTATAAAAGATTTACCGAGTCAAATGAGAATCAATTTTCAATAATCACCCTACGTACAGTTGTATATATTGTCATTAAATTGGCAAGGAATCAAAACGCACAGTTGCGATGCTTTGCAAGTATATACCCAATAGAATGAACGAGCGTGGGTGTGTTTCGGTAGAATCACCCAGTCCAACGTTATAATGTAAACAGCGCTCCAGTCTTCGCGGATATTCATGCGAATCAGTCGTCTCGGGATAATCTTAGAGATATTGACTCGCGTCAGTCAAGAATCGGACGGCGTCTAAGCGAGCAGAAACATCGCTCGGTTCTAATCGAGAGAAATTTTTTCGGGTAAAGTTGAAGGCGGTGAATAACGATAAGGTTTCCACGAACCTTTCGACGTCATCGGGTGCCGTGGAAACTAGTCAGTCAGACACTGTGCGACGATTTTAACACGTCATTAGCCAACGTTCGCGGTTTTCGATACCCACTTCTGGTTCACGAAGAGAGCGTCCGTCGTCATCTCGGCAATAATAATAATAAATAATAATAACGTGCCCGGTGAAGCTTTTCTCGATGTGGGTGGATAGGTGCGGGCGGACGTGTTGACAAGAGACTCTATGACGCTGAGTGGTCCGAAAATAAATCGGCACTTTGGCACACGGGTGGCGTTCTCTGGCGCAGTCGGGCATTTAGCCGGTGTTTACATCGATAAACCTCATCGCCGCATGCGAAGCCGCCATTACGAAACCACCAACTCGCCCCCGAACCGTCTTCCGCGTTTACCTATTCCACAAGAAATTCACAACTCATCCCTAACCAGTTTCTTGGAACGACGTCAAAAGCGCGTTTGCACATCGCTGCTACAACGACGATTCGCTCTAGGATCGATAGGCAGCTGTTTCGGGGTGAATTTTGACTTTACGGTTTTTTCAAACCAAAGTTATGACAGCTTCCGATCCTGTTATTGCCGTTTAGCCTTCTTCGCTAGCGATAAAATCTTAGACTTCGTCTCCGTGATCTGGTGACACCGAAATCGGAGGCCAGAGGGTGTGCTCCGGGTTATTTAACATAAGGAACGCGTTAACCGGGACAAAATTACGCCTTCCTCTGTGTGGAAGATACCGAGATTCGAAGGAAAGGTGGACGATATTATGCAAATCACCGGCGTTTGCCTCGCAGCATCGGTTTTAATTGAAGGGATACTTCAGCCCAGGGTCAATACCTCCGGGGCACTCTGGTTTGAAATTATATCATACACTTTTACTAATCAACGAAACATTTAAAAGAAAATTTGGGAGGGTTGAAAGGGGACTGGAGATCATCACAGTCTCTCTTGAATTATTCTTCTACCTTAATCTTTGCGGGTATAGAAGGTACAGAGGGACTGAATACTCGGGTCTTTTGTGTAACGAAAATTTGGAAGTGTCATGTCTTGGAAAATGGTGTTCGACGTAGTTTCATGAAATCATTTCGAAGCTGCGAAATAAAACTGAATCGATTCACGACTGAAACAGCTTTTCTCAGTTTCACAATCAATCACGGTTCCAACTGTTCTTCTCATCCCAGACTACAAGATTTTTGTAATGAATTTTTAAAACGTCGAGTTTGCCAATAGATTCTGATATTCCTGTCAAGCGTTCGCAGATTCCATCTTCACAAACGAAGGGAAAAAAGAACGGGGCGCTCACTGATTGAAGAATCGTCCGGCGCATACGTCGGGACAAGTTATGCCTCTGCTAATGGACTCCTAGTCGAGCATTCTGGTCGTGGCTGTGGCTGCGACGGCGGTGAGCCGTGTCACGGGCGATGCTTGTCGTTGAAGTATCGTTGCTTACCCGTCACCAAGAGACACGCTAGATCAGCGTGAGTGAGCAGCGTGTCAGAGAGTTGCGTTCTAGAAATATCCCTAATCAACCTGACTAGTCACTCGAGAGTTCACGAGGCGCTGCACGAGGCTGATTTGACCAGCGCTTGGAGTCCTCCAAGAGCGCCATAAATCCGGTAATCAGCGCAGAGCGACGAAGGTGATGGGTAAATATTCACTTCTTTAATTGTCGCGGACTGTTTCGGTTCCAGAAAAACCTCTCACCAGGGTGGCTAAGCCACGAGGCCTACGGTGATGCTTCGACAATCACTCCGAGGCACTTCTCTGTCGGAAGGGAAGTTGATGGAAGTCTTTGGGAAGGAGGTAAGATGGACGACTCAATCAAGTGCACCGCCACACTTCACCGTGCATTTCGAGTTCCTTGTTCCAAACGCAGTTTACTCTCCGACAGACTTTGAATTCGTCGATATGTTATCCCACAGGCAAGAGCCCAAGAAAATCGGTCCCCGTAGTGTCACCTAGGCGAATATTGGAACCGACCCGACGTGGGTGTTACAAGGTCGTTAAGTCACGGATGGTTAAGCGAACGCTCGACGTCCGTTGTAGCTGTTGCTTGTGGGCTTCGCGGACCAAGCAGAAAAGTTTGCGCAACCATTATACACGCGAAACCAATAGATCAAAGTGTAACACTTTGTGAAAATCTTGGCCGACCCACGCTCCGAGTACGATATATCAAATCACGAACCGAAATAACTCCCCGCGAAATTCTGTCCCCGAAGACGCGTGGTGTATGGTGTAACGGCACGTGGGTGCCTTGGCTGTCCGTTCGACGGATTGAAAAATCGATCTCTCCCCCTTTGGGAAACGGCCTCCGAGCGTAGAAAACTCCCCAGAATCCAAGGAACGATCCTCGCCACTCTTGCGGATCAGGGAGCTTAACTTTCCACCGAATTCAGGATCAGCACCCGTTACTTTAGACTAAACATTTTAGCAGCGGCTGAGAGATGGTGAACGGCAAATAGAGGGAAAAAATTCTATAAGAAACATTGAGAGAACCAAGAAAGACGTTTTGTCTGGCGTGCATGTAGTATATAATAGTAGATATGTATGTATGTACGTAATGTGTTTTCGTGGGGACATGCGAACAATATGAGAATGCAGTGCAGCATTTCGCACATCCGACCGCGGGGAAGAGAACGGTTAAATTACAAGACATTCGGCAGCGAAACCATATGGTTGTTATTTTTTCCAACCGTGTCTACGTATTCGGCGGAAAAAGGTTTCGCGTCAAAAATCTCCAACGTTTCGTGTTATTTATCGCGTCTCGAACGTTTTTTCCCCCCCCCCTTTCGTTGTTCGCGCAACGAAAGATGCTGGAATTGCTAACGTGGACCAAAATCGCAGACCGACTTTTGTTTCGCCGAGTGGTTTTTACTTGCCCGAAATTTGGAATATCTGGGTAAAGCTCGAGCCTCGTTACGAGTTCCGTATTTCGACCGGCACAAGACTCGTTGGCCCGAAGAGATCGCGCGTTAATTCAATCTCGTGAACAATGTTTGTCACATCGTTGTCAGCTGGATGTAGAAACAGCGTCGGTCCAGGAAACGCGGAGCGCGTATGGGGCTCTTTGTGCGTGGTGAGATGATGCATCATTCCCGGCGTAAGATCGCGCTCGAGATGATGAATTCGCGTTATATTTCATAGAGCATTATCACAAGGCGAGATGACTGCGGTCGCGGAATACACTGGATTAAATTACGTGCCGTTAAGAAATGCTCGAAAAGCCCACCCCCTTCTTCTCGCTGAAGTTCTAACAACATCCGACTAAAATGAATTGTGCAGCAAGAATCGTTGTGCGGGCATTCGCTGCGCGGCTAGGTGGGTTCTGATTTAGTTTAGCGAACCAGTGTGCCGGGGCACCGCACTGCGGAGGATCGGCAAGGTGCTGGTTATACAGTAACAACACGAGTCCAACAAATTTTCAAGCTTATAACTCACCGACTGAATTAAGATTAATGAATTACCCAAGAAGAAACGGACCTCCGTAGCCGCGCGGCGTGCCTGAATAAGCCCGGCCATCTAAACACTCATCGTCTAGAAAACAGGATAGAATTATCTATTATTACATGTCTGTAAAAATTCACACCGGCAAGGGAAACCTGCGCATCGTTTTGAAACGTTCCCGCCGCAGGTTCTCTTCTATCGTCTTCGCGCGATCTACAAATCGTTCGGTTACACTCCCAACGATTTGTCACCCTGGTTATAGCAGTACCTGCTATAATAAGTACATCATCGCCGTGCATATCCAGCCCAGACGTCCCTCCGGTATCCTCGTGTAGAAGACATTCAGCTGTCGGTCCGAATCGAAAAGCGAATAGCAAAACGCAGACGTAAACAGTTATATTATACCAACCAGCTCCAATTGTTTCCGACCCACGCTTGCGGCCGTCGTTGCATAGCATCGCACACTCTGGCCTATTTTTATCGGCGTGATTAATGGCGGACTCTGTTGTACGCGGCGCGTAACGTCGACGTGATACACGTGTCTCTTCGCCATCCACCCCCGTGCACCTCGATACGACACGTGATGCAGATTCGCACCGGATACCAGGCATTCTACTCATCTCGCTCCAACCGCGATCTCGAACGCGAATTTAGCTCGGGGACTCCGAAACTTATTATTGCCGCTATTATTAGCCGCGCCGCCTCCGCCGCCCCCGACGACTACCGACCCGAACTCCAGAAGGACAGACGGATCGTCGAGTCTGGCGAGAAATGAACAGACCCGTGACATTCTCGGCTTATTAATAAGGCGGCAGCTCTCGGTTAGCCGCAACAAAGCGGTTCTCAGCCCTCTTCGTCGAACCCTACGTACCACGCTCCCTGTATGCCCGCTCGTTAATTGTCCCTCCACAGCTCTCCGTGGGTTCGGTTTCGGAATTTCGTCAGCTGTTAAGGATCGATGATGGATCGTTATCTACGACAATTCAAGCGACCACTCGTTTGTACTTTTCTAGTCTTCATCCAGAGGCAGAGTCGGAAAGAAATGGACAGACGAGATTAGGGTTGACCCTGACCCGGCGAAATGTTGACACTAAACGCGGACAAGTTGAGAGCATTCATCGTCGACGTCGTTGTCACCGTTGTTCTGGTAACGGTGTTGGGAGGCAATCCGGACTCCGTTCCGTTGTCTCCGGAGCTTGAGTATAATAATTTATGACGGGGCTGACATAACCCGCGCGAAATACATCGTGTACGACATTGTGTATCACGTCAGCGGGTGCGAAGCGACGACCCGCAGACGCGCTCTGCTATGGGTCCAGGGTCTGCCGGAGGACGATGAGAGGCTGGAGAGACCGGCGAACAACGATGGAGTGAGTGGTCGCGGATGAGGGGGAGGGACCACTGCCGAGTTGTAATGCTACAAAGAAGCGAAGAGAGGTAAAGACCCGAAGAAACAAAGCGAACAAGATTACACACAAAGGCTTTAGTGTATAACCTGTACTCGTGATCAACTACTTAACATTTCCCTGCCTGCCTGCCCGCAGCTCAGACACAACGCATTTGCTACGTGTCAACGTGCGAGATCGTTGCTTTTTGAATACAGTCACCGGGCATGCTGTTCTTCTCTCAAGTCTTCATACCTTCTGTCATCTTTCGCTTTTCTTCCACCCCTTGTCCATCACGTTAACTTGGGTAGCTTACAGTTATCGCTGTTGGTTATTTCAACAGTGGCACGATACGAAACAACACTCTGTTTGGGGTGGTCGACAGTCGTCGGTATTTTATTGGACCTTGCGAAGAGTTACAACGTCGAAGGTAGTATAATCAGAGATTTATATACGAATCACCGTAGTCGAGGAGTTTGTCATTCAAGGATTCGAGGGATAGTCTTCGACCGATTAACCTGATCGCTTGTGATGACTGGTGTCCTTCTTCGCTAAGTCAAACGCGGGTGATCCCGATCCTTCGAGGTTTTGTTTACTTTTTCTAAGCCTGGAACAGTTTCAAAGCACCGGGATCATGTCTTGACTCCGGTTCCAATACCTCGACTGGAAACTTTTCTAAGCCACACCATGAATCGTGATCCAATGCCACTGCAGTTCTGCATTGGTTCTCCTTACCTGCGTTTTTCGCATTAATAAAACAGCGATAAAATTGTTTTTCCAACATTGTGGAAGCATGACGAACGACGGCAACTGCCTATTAAATCGCGATAGCCGTATGCGTGCCCTGAATCCTCGCGCATAATCGAAGGTGGTGTTCGAGGCCTTGGAGGACATAGCACGCGTCCGACGACGAGGCTTCTGCACGTACATAGGCATCGGACGAACGACCCGCTAATAGGGTTTGCGGGCCTTAAAAACGCGTCTTATTTCTAGACGCGCCCATGTGCGTATAATAACCCACAAAGAGCCCGGTCTCTCTTCACGGACGCATCCGCGATGTGCGTGGGTGTTGTGGAACGAGAGATAAAAGAGATGGAGCCTGGGTTGCGGTCCAGGCTTTGCTCGGGAGTGCACGAGCCAACGAGCATGCACGCCTTCCCGGTATATTTGACAAATATGGTTATATTCTCTAGCAGGCTCAACCTTACACGCGTGTATTACCTCAACCTCTCTCTCTCTCTCTCTCTCTCTCTCGAACTGTGACTCCGTTCAATATTTGAACCTTGTACATGTGTATACCGTGCGGAGACATGCGACGGCACATATATTCACCCGTTAACCACCCACGGTATATATTCACCCAACTCCGTGTGCACAAGCTCATCTGTCTCTTGTCGTATACCTCCTACCTTCGCCGACAAGAAAGGTCAGGCGTATGTATGCATATTCGAGTTTCCAACTGCAGTGCTCCGACGAAACCTTTCGTTGTACATCCTTTTCCTTTTATTTGAAAATGTGATTCGAAACTAGCCCTTTGCCCCCCGGAATAATATCGTCATTCCAGAACCCTCGGTGGTTCTTAGTTGTAGTTTGAACGGTTTCAACGGGCTTAAAAGTTCACGCTTCGTGCCGATAGTCGAGGTATGAAGTGATCAGGGACTTTGGTTTCTTCATTCAAGAATGCGTTTCGATTCTTTCACGCGCGATCCGTCATCAGTGGAAATTAACGCATGCACGACGTTTTTGATCACTGAAAAACAAGAGTTTGTCATTCGAATGTGAAACACTCGTGTCGACCTTCATGGATCTTGTAAGGAAGGTATCTTAAGTCAATCTCTCCGATTTGATTTAGTTTATGTTATACGCTACAGTAGATTAAAAACTAAGCAACACGTATTTTTCTTTATCTGCCAGTAAACATTTAAAGGCAGTGAAAATGACCCCCAGAAATGAGGGATTAACCAACGGGACGATATCCTGATGCGCTTCACGTATTCGAACGAAACCAACGCTGGAAATGTCTTACCAACGAATATAAAAAATCGGAGATATCGACCTGGGATACCTTCCTCGTTGGTGCATTCCAACCGACATTTTGACTACGCACGAAGCTTTTTCCAGCCAATTGAAAAGCCACCTTTCTCAACGCCTGTAGAAGCTGCTTCTATCACCTTCCGAACCTTCTTTTTTGCAATACGGTACCTAAAACGAGGCGCGGTATAATTTGTTGGGCTTCTTCACGGTGCAGGGAGGTCTCGATTACCAAGGCACGGCATTGTGCTTAAGGAGTGTTAGAAACGGACTATTTCGAGTCTCGATATAGAGGCTGATTTAAATACCTACACGTGTCGGTCGGGTATGACTTGGATTGTTGCGTTGTCACGATATACGTCGGATACACCGCGGTAACTACGGCTTACGTGTCACACTGATTGTGCTCACGCGTGGGTGGGTGCATGGGACGTAAACTCGAGGAAGTGTAGCGCTCTCGGTGTCTCCGTTGGATTTGTCTCACCCGCGACGGTCGTAACCGGCAATCTGCGGAGCTCGCATCAAGTATAAGGTGTGGGAGATACCGGACTGATTAGAATTCGGCGAATCGACCTCGATCAATCCAACGACAAGATCGCGTCAATTATCGCTTGTCCGTTATTTTCGTCGAAGTCGATTTAATAGGAGAGCAATCTCTCACCTCGGCATACTTTTTTCTCCTTTTTCTCTTGCTACTCATATCGCCCTGCTGCTAGAGATCCTCGAAGCATGTGAACTTGTTGCATGGAACCACTTGTTGCTCGCTGATGCGTAAGAATTTCCGATTCAGCGGTTGGTTTTGGAGTTGAGATTATACGTACACTAACTGCTGCAACAATTGATTTCACTATGTTTTGAGTAATTTTTCTTTGTGTTTTTTTTTTTTTTTTTTTTTAAGCTAGAAGGAGGCTTCGCTTCCGGCTAATTCCGGCCCGTTGTGCAACGATAAAAATAAGTGCGCGGGTGTGGAGGGTACGGTCTCTATTTTTGCGCCAACACCGAACCCGTCGACATAACCGTGTCATAAGCTAAAAGTACACCGGGCGAGCTTTGATGTGGGCATCCTTCAACGTTTCATAAATCCACGGGTGTATGTATAAGCGTTTCGAAGTCTCTCAGCTTCGCGTTTCAAAGCTCTGCTCGGCTCTCCTCTTTCTCTAATACCACGGTTAGGATTCGAGAATCGCCCGTTGAACCGCGACGCGGAGACAAGAAGACGCAGCAGCGCGCTTTGCTTCTTCATTCGCGTGGGCGTCTTTGGCGTGTGTATAAATCTACACAGCAAACGCACAAACCTATACGCCTGAGATGAAAACCGACGGGTCGAGAAGAAGAGGCCGGAGTTGGAGGCGGATGACGTCATCGGCAAAGATTCCGGTCCGTTGCTGCCACGCTGCTGGACCTTCGAATAATTTCCACCGTACAGGCTTAATTGGTTTCAAGTCCCCGCATCGTCCCGACCAAAGCACGATACGTGTACGGGACTTGACGCAGCCGGTAATTCTCTCCAAGATTTTTAAATCCCCTCTCAGATCCTTAAACGTAAACTCTTATGCATTATCGCGCGTCTTTGATGGCGTAATCAATGGTACACGTATCATACCATGCACGGTTGTTCCCAAAAACTAGTCATGAAGTTTCTCACGAGCATTTACTTTGACGTTTTTTGGCGCTTCGCGTACAGACGACTCGCAATCAGCCTCGCTATCAAAGCGCTTATCTCTAACTTATTCCAGGGGAAAAGAGAAGAAGGAAAGAGAGAAACGGAGAACGAATGAATGGTAATAAGAGGTAATGGTATAAAACGTTTATCAGAATCGTCCTCGTGGATCAGAGATGATTAATAAAGGTGTAATGTGTACAAACTTTTCAACTGGTCATTCGTGCTCACCGAACGAGGCGCGTATACTTTCACACGCAAATGACCCTATACCGGGTAGGTGAGTCGAAGCTCCCGTATGGATGGATGGTGGTTGAATAGTTGCGTACATGAATGCACATACATCTATCCTGCACCGTTCGTTAACGAGCTATCAAACATTTTCAATTGCCTCCTCCGAATGGCTTATACCCTAAAGCTCTCTCTCTCTCTCTCTGTCTCTCTCTCTATTTTCCTCTCTGGCATCTCCAGCGGGAGCGATCGTTTGTATTATATTATTATATTTGTGCGTTACGCAAGCTGCGTGTAACGCTCACCGTATGAGCATATTTCACACACACACACACACACACACACACACACACACACACACACACAGGCGGGCAGTCTATACCGGATTCGGCGTAGAGCAGCTCGTAACCTGCATGTGTGATATTTTTAACCTGCGATCCATGAACACTCGTGTATTATTACACGTATAATACTCACTTACCGAACGCGTGGGACCCTTGAGCATAAACAAGCGGATACTGCGTAGGTGAAACGGATTAGAGGTTTACCACTTTGCTCCGCCACCGAGTTAATGGACTTTTCTATATGGAGTAATTTTTCCTCGGGCTACCTTTTGAATTCTGGACCAAAAACAAACTAAGAACGAAATTTAAAAATTACGACCGCGATGAGCTTGTTCTAATTCGTTTCAGTATCTTCCTTCGTTTGTTTAAATATTTGTTTTAAAGAGTTTTTTGGGTTTTTCTTTTTTTTTTTTTTTACTCATGAAAAGTACAAGTTTCTTTCTTCGAGCAGATTGCGGTTTCATTATTCATCATACCCACCGCTCTCTTTGATCTCGGTTCCAATGCGGTACGTCTGTTCACAGGATTCCATAAACGCGAAGAATCGAGCCTCGCGATCAACAGGTGGGTCCGACACCCTCGTGACCGGCTGTCTTCCGGGGAACAGGAAACGACCGGAGGGTAAGAGAACAAAGGAAACACCGTTGCCTCTCGAATTTTAGATTGATCGAAAATCGGGTGTCGATCGAACGTCTGATTAATCTAATAACGAGAAATTTAAAGCCCGTAAGATCGAAGAAAGCTCAATATTTTTGGGGTTAAATCACTTTTTATTTTCTTTTCGTTAAATAAAAACGAAAATTATGTGGTGTAAAGTTTCATCCGATGACTCGATGAATGTCGAAACATTTTTGTAAATCGACTTTACGGTCTTCTACGTTTCGACGACTGCAACTCTGGCGACAATTTCCGGGATCCCTTGCTTTTATAGTAACGAAATTTGAGAATGATTTATGCAAGTAGGTGTTTGGAAAAAAAATCTGTTACAGAGACTCGAGAGACGTCGATATCCGAGAGGCGATATTTTGTATGTAATACGGAGGTACGGACGAGGTATTCCGGGAAGGTGTTCAATCAACGATCGTTTAGTGGTAAGCCACTCGTGTGTAAATATAAATAATATATACGTGCATTTCAGATATAGGTATATAACAGCTATATGCCCACCTCTACAGTTGTAAATTATATATTCGACGTAAATTCCGTCATAGAATCGACGTAAATCATCACGTCTTATTATCGGTTAATTTATCACCGTGACGATCGTTCTTTTCTATACATATTCCTCTTCTCGATTATATTATATGTACGTTAAAATTTAAACCCGCTCGGGTCTCGACATTAAAATTTGTAAAAATGACAGCAATGAAAGTTTTACTTTATTTTTTCATTGTATACGACACGTAGACGACATATTTACCGAATTAATTTAATAGGCATATATCTACACTTAACTAAAACCCGGGGTACTCGGAATAGTTGTAAAAGTCATTTTCCGTTTCCATTTGCGAGTTTGAATTCTTCCTTTTTCCCTTTTCAAACTGTCTCACTACATCCTTCTTCAAAGTCGTTGCAGTTGGGCCTGGAAGTACAAGGTGCAGGAAGAACCGAGTCGAACGCTGACGTTGAATATTGATAAAAAAAATTTTAGCCGCGTCGTTCCTGCAACGCGGAACGGAGTTTAGGGCAGCGTTTGATGATCGGCGATAAAAAATCTCATTTTCGTTGCACCTTGCGTTATTGTTGTTGCTGCTGCTGTTGCTTCTCGGGACTCAGCCGCTGAAATATGATTTTCCCAAATCACTTTCTGCTCCGCCCTCCTCGTTCCCTGCGCCCTTACCGTACGATCTACTAAAACCACAGGACGGGACGATGCGATCGTTTGTAATTCGCTGCTGCCACCCTGATTTTATCCTCCTCGGCGCGTGCTACAATTTGACAAATTCAACCGCGTGTCAAGACCGACACTGTATGCGTTGCACCTAACGAGCACCCTGACGGTGTTATTACCGTTAGAAAAAACACCCCGGACGATATCTATTACGCTTCTTATTATACGCTGTGTTTTCGACAAAATTTCATACCGACACGTGTCTCTAATTTCAGTCTCGTCTGGCTCACGCGAGAGAAAAAAGAAAATATCATACAGAAAGTAAGGCGAGAAAATTTTTCACCTATACTTACAACCTGCCGGATAGTTTTTTTAATCTTCTCTATTCACTTTTAAGACCCGCGTGGTAGTTGAATTGAAAAAATTTAACCGTACAACACATGTCAAAGTGAGAAAAAAATTAAAAGAACATATTAGAAATTTAGTGATAATAATTAGAATGCCTGTTTCATACACAACTTGTCGTCAAACTTTTATGTTTTCGAGTTTTTTTTTTTTTTCAACGAACTTTACTCCATCCACATGTGATTTACTCAATATGTGGTTTTGAGGGAAATTATCAACGTGTTAAAACAAATAATTAGGCAATTAATACTCTGTTAACATAAACTATTTGGCTCGACAGTTTGTAAATCTTATGTAAGAGCTTATAACTGCGAGACGATGAAAAACCTCGAGGATCGTTTCATAAATAGATGGAATGTCGCAACGTGAGTTGAAGTTCTTGTATTCAAACGCGTCAACATTAATGATTAATTCATATAACGAAGAAAGGAAAGAAATTGTCGTTTGTTAAGATACATGCAATAAGAAAAATATATTATTCGTTCTCGACAATCGATGTCGTTTTTTAATACGTTTCCGAAAAAAAATTTCACGTCTGGGAAGTCTGGTATGACAGTTACGTTTTTGGTTGAAAAAAAAATAAATAAAATAAAATAGAAACATTACAGTCACCGACCGCGTTTCTTTCTGTCTCTTCTTACGGATCGAGCGATTGTCGTTTCAAATCCGGAGTCCATGCTCTACGTCCAGAAAGCCACTGTTGAACTTCTGGTACCCTAATAAGTGCGAATCGTTGAGTCCTAGATTTTGGCAAAAATTTCCAAATTTTCGAGTTCTCCAAGGCTCCGCGGGTACCTGTAAAAATGGAACTAGCCAAAAGAAGAAAAAAAGTAAGGAGCACCTTGCGTATAGTTTCTTTCCGCATCGAGTGAGGGGCCCTTCCGTACCTTATCATCAAGTCTTTAAGCGCCGGAGCCTCGCGTCTGCTGCGGTGTAATTTCGCGGTTTTTTCGCAGTTGCAACGAAAAACAAAAGAAAAAAAAAAAAAAAAGAAAGAAAAAAACCGTCCGAAGGTATAAAAAAATGGGGGGCAACCTTTTCGAGAGCGTCCCGAGCCGCAGCGGCAATACTCGAAACAAGGTAGGTACGTCATTTAAAGCAGTTCCTCTTATCTAGATCGCATTGTCCCGCCGTCTGGATGTATCACCTCCCACACAATGGGCGAACGTCAGTGGCGAACACACGAGCAGTCGGGTAATCGGGCGGGTATCGCAACTCCTCGCGCACCGACAAAGCCGACGAACCCTCGAGCAGCCCCGACGTATTCTATTACCTGCGAGACCACGCCGCGAAGGTGTAGTTGAGTCGATCATCCCGCCGCTTCTTATTTACCTCCTACAGGAGCCAACGGTCGGCTAGCGAACGCTAGGAACAAGGAAGACGCCAATTTTCACGTACCTACTCGGATTGGCTCCGATTTTTCCGCCTTGCAGGATAACATTTAACCCGTAAAATGTCTTTTTATTTTTTAGTAGAGAAACACCTTTTGGACGATCTTCAGATGCCTTGGACATGTTTCGGAAATTGAGTTCCCTTTCAATATTTCCATTTTTCTCGCTATTTGAGAATAATTTTACCAAAATACATAGCGGCAATCGATTTTTGAGAAAATTTTACCCCCGTTTTATATACCTGACAATTATTTGACACGCAGTGTTTGTTGAGAAAATCGTTAAAGACGATAATCAAGATTGCACACTATAGTATACGAAAGAACGAATGGGTTATAGAATTTCAAGTAACGATCTCAAATTTTACTTCTTCGTCAAACCTGTCACATATACTCAGTCACGGTGGAGAGTTTTTTGGTTCTTCTATCGAACAAATCGAAAGAATTTTTTATTTTTTATTTTTTTTTCAATAACTACATAAATTTGTGAGGACAAAAAACTTCATTGCAGGATTCGAGTAAAAATTCATTTACGTACATAGCACATGAGATTTTTTTGTTGGTTCGTGCACGTACAGTGAAAATTTAATCGCCTCTAACACTATTAATTTTTCTTTACGACGAATGAAAAAATTATACCTACGTATGTGTATATTATATAAATATTGATTTAGCCTGTGAAGAATTATTGGAAGAGCGATTTATTTATTGTACATTTGAATTTTCACCTGCTATAAATGCAGGGAATGTTTTTTTTGTTTTCTTTTTTTTCTTCACTGATTCTGCAAAATCTATGGATTTTGAACGAGTTTAGCCAGGGTTTCTCTCCATCGCTATACCATAGCCGTAAGATAGAAGCCGTTGCCTGTTGGTAGGCAAGGCGAAGAAGGAGGTGGAGGCAAGGAAGGCAACCTGCCTCGGGAGATGCGACGTAGCTCCCGTACGTGATGCCAGTGGATCTCATTTGCGTCCTTCGTCTTTGGCGAACAGAATATTTGGTAAATGAGTGCCCGATGAATTTAGAGATAAAACAATTTCGAGATCATAGATGCTAAGTTTTCGCTTCTTCTTGGCTTCCGGTTGTTCGTTGTAAGGAAAAACGCCTCCATGTCACATCGACAATAATTTAATATGGATCATCGGTATTCTGGCATGAGAAAATTATAAATCGAATAGCTAAAGATCTTTACAAACGTTGAAACTCTCTCTATTCCGTTCAAAGATATTGACAAGTGTAATCAGGTATTCTCGCAAAATTTTATGCGCGTATGAAGAGGGACATTTTTTTTTCCAATCGTAAATGTCTAAATCCCGGAGTATTCAAAATCTAACTGTGGATTAACTGAATACAATTTCTGGTCAACTTTACATCCGTACAAAAGTTATATTTTCGAAACTCTGTGTCTCTCGCGTTATACGCTATACGCGACCGTCATTTATCGTCCTACCATATTTTTGTAAAAAAAAAAAATCACTAACCAAACCTAGAAACGTCTCTTGGTCGGCAAAAGGGGCGGACGGCGAGAGAGAGGGGGCGGTTGGATGAGAGCCTCGATGATTGGGCCCAATTACAGGTGGCGCGGGCGTCGTCCCGGGGCCCGAGTGCATAGCAGTGTCTCTGACGGTTGAATACCGCGGCTCTCAGAGCGCAGGAGGGTATTTCTGCCGTCCGGCATGAGGCCGCGAGGCCGGCAGGTGTATACAAGAGGCCCCGTACAGTAGGTATAGGCATCCCGGAGTCTCGGGCCCCGAGTTCAGCCCTTCCGCCCGTACCGCAAAGAAATTAAAGTCCACTTGACTCGTTGATTATCGGTGTCACGTACTCGGTAGCCACCGCTGGCTACCCTTGCCCTTCCTCTCCTAACCCTCGTCCCCTTGATCCTCATCCTCCTTCTCCCTACTCGCTCATCAGCCGACATATATACCCGCGTATAATGTGGATATAAGGAGAGTTTAGCCTCGTCCTGCGGGACGACGCGAAATATAATATACGAAGGAAACTATAATAATTTCGACAGGTGGTCGTTTTTTCTGTCTAATCGCTGGATGGGAGGGTATTCATATATTATCATACCCATCGTTGCGATCATTTGTGACAGGATTTCCCAGAAATTGTGAAATTTATACAGATTTTTTTAGGCAAACGATTAGACGCGTAAAACAGTTTTATGCTCGTGGTATGAATATGAAATTTAATTATGGCTGATCCGATACAAAAACTGAGGAAGGATGAAGAATTTTCTGCAACACTTGATTATTTAAAGAAAATTCTTGAGATTCTTTCACGTACTGTAGGATAAAATTTATAGAGCATCTCGCGAAACAGGATCTTCGAGAATCTAAATTGATTAATAAAACTTATTTTGAGATCTTATTTTGCATAGCTTAACGAATTCTTTGATACAGTTGTTTAAGAAGTTACGGGTTAGAGTATCAATCAATTACCAAGCAACATACAAGGTCCTTAAACTCTATGAATTTTTTAATTTCGAATTTTTTTTTTTATTTTTCGTCATTACTGTTAAATTACAATTTTCTGGATACAAAATAAGAATTCCTTTTCTTTTGTAACATCCAGTATGTACCTATTACTATTCTTTTTTATCGGCTCATTTGACTGATAAAAAATGTAACAAACTATGAACAAACAGATTCAATATTGTAGTAGCAAAAAAAAAAAAAAAAAATGTGGCATTAAAGAGAATAATAATCGCACTGAATGGATTTACTTGCTTAGGGACACCACCATTCCCGTAACGAAAATAGTATATTATGTAACAAGTAGACAAACTCGGTCTTTTCGGTCCGAGCGTAAGTTTGCAATACGATTCGTAGCTGAGCCGAAAACGAATATTGAAAATACGCGAGACAAAAATACCGTTGCCATCTTATTGTCCACGATTCCTTACACAACGAGAGTACGCCACGCGTTTTATCAAGAATCACAAAATTGAGGTTAGCCTCTCGTAATGTAAAATTTCTTCGCAACAGCGCATGCCCGGAGTACAGAAAAGACCACTTTCAACACCTAGGCGTCAAAAGTATCCATTCCAGTACTCCGCGTACGCGCAATTCGCCGTCTCACTCTACACCGTCACGAAAACGACTACTTTGCGCACGGATAGACCCGTGCAAAAAACCGCTCAAAACACACCAGCTCCGTACAAATGAAATTTTTTCTCATCTTCACCGTAGGGTCATCGACTATCGAGGCAATCGTACGTCGACGGTCCCCGGGAGTGCGTGGATCATCACCGGTGATTACAGAGGTACCCACGCGGGTGTTCCGTACGCTGAGGCGTAGAAGGGGGCAAGGAGCGGAGAGAAGAGGAGAGGGTGGGGGGGGGGGGGCGTTCCTCCTCCTACCCCTCCTGCCCTCCCTACCCCATCCACCGGACCCGTGCAGTAATGAATTCCACCCTCGATATAAACGTAATGACCACCTCGGGGCCCAGACGTGGGCGCTGGCCGGCAGTTATGCCTATACGTGCCTTGAGACGCTGCCCTACAAGGTAGCGCAGAGGCAGAGGCGAAGGCGCGCGCCTCGGTCGCGCATCGGGAGCGACGCCGGGCTGACGTCCCGGGTTCCCGGTCGCGTCCTAGGGAGAGAAGAGGAGAAGACGAAGAAGAAGAAGAAGAAGAAGAAGAAGCGGCGCCGATTTCCTCGCCGCGTTTCGTTCCCTCGTTCGGGGAGGAGATTCCCTACGCTATCATTAAGACGAGGGATGATGCTGCTGCTGCTGCTGCTGCTGCGCAACGTTTGCGCAGATCCTCGGTAGCGGTCCCAAGATCTTCGCCCTCGGCCTCCCGCGCCTCGTGCCCACTTTTTTTTTTTTTTTTTTTTTTATTACCCAGCCTCCGGGGAAAGATGGGGCCTCTTGTAAAGCGCGCGGAACTGCAGCGAGTCGGTACTAAAACAACTGGTGCTAAATTACGCGCCAAATTAAACTCCGGGAGTCGATCGTTGTTTTCGTCGAAGATTTCGCCTTTCTTATTCCTGTCATATTTTCGGCATGTTTTTACGAACTATCGTTTCTTTTCTTTTTTTGCCTACCGCGGTTTCGGAAGAATTTTTCTTCAAGGTTTTCTTCTTATCGCATTTGGACTACGATTTATCGGTAGACCGTGATTGTTCGTCTCTGAAATTGATCGATGCGGTGGGTGAAAAGTTGTTATAATTTATATAGGTAGATATTTTTGACAAAATTGTTTTTTTCCAATCCCGTGTTCACTTGTTCAGAGTATTTCGATGCAAATCGTAACGTACAGCCAGAACCGATAATAAATGGAGAACTTTCGAAAGTATGTGAATTTGACAAAATTAAGAAATAATTTTCATTTTTTAGACGTAAATAATGAAAGAAAAAATAATTTTATCGTGTAAAGTATGCCTTTGTAGAAACTAGAATGATATTGCGGATTTTAAGAAAAATGAACCTATTTTCTCAAACATTTATTACTAATAACAATTAAGCAAACGTCAGTTTCGCATTTAAATTTTTAAACAAAAGTGATTTAAATGCGAAACTAGGGTTTGTTTTAATTGTTATTCATAATAAATGTCGCAGAAAATAAGCAATTTAAATTTTATTAAAATCTCAAACATCGTTCTAATTTCAACAGAAGTAAACTTTGTGTAATAAAACAATGTTTGCTCTTATGAATCACGTAGAAGAAATCGAAATCTGTCATCTACAACTCAGACTCAAAATTTGCGCTTACCGTTGATCATTTATCAACGTAAAAAAAGACGGGAGCAAACTTCACAAGTAACAAATAAAGATTCCGCTCATCATTCGATGTATAAAATCAAAATTTATTTATTTAAATATAATCTGAAGACAACAAAAAAACGAAAAATTCTTATTGTAACCTCAATCGTTTAGAAATTTACGAAAAACTTGTAAAAATCCATAACACGGAGACTAGAAAAATCATATCCCATCAGTTGCCCCGAAGTTTTACGGACCTTCGGTCGCTCTGACGAGCCCGGATTTTTTGGTACTCGAACATTGCGCCCGAGGGTTGTGAGTCGGTGACCGGATGGGTTCCAGGATTACAGTTTCCGAAGTAGTGCTTGCCCAAAGGAGAACCTATAATACTCTGGTCCCAAAGTATCGTTGCATGGTCCTGAGCAGTGAGGGGCCGAGTTTTCGGCTCGGAGCGATGTATGCAAACGACTGTTTAAAACGGGATATTTGAGTAGCCTCGCTCCTCGCTCCTCGGTTCAGCTGCAATCTTTGTTGCCGTTTGGCTCCGGCACATTAGAGAACCGCGTCTCGCAGGCGGGCCTAAAACCGGAGCAAAAAATCCCGCCGCGGAAATTGCCCGGGGCCCGAGAATCGCGCGCAAGTTATCGCTAAATATCAGCACGGGATTGACGAAGAATCGAGAGCTTGCGACTTTCGGGCGACCTTCGCGGGAAGTCGAGAGTGACGTTTCTGCATAATTAATAATTAGAGGGCGCGCTGCTGCGGTAAAGCGGAAATTGCGGGATTTCCTTGGCGCGCGCGGCAGAAAACTCGGCTCTGCTTATTCCGAGAGGATAAAACCATTTCAACTCGCCTCGGCTCCGCGCCTAAGAACCGTGAAAACAGCGAGATAATTGTAAAAGTTCAGTCGAACGGCCGTCATTCGTTTAGAAAATATTATCTCTATTATAAACGCGTAAAGCCTGCGGATTCATGACCGCCGTCTTACCATACTCGACGTTGTATTCTCGTATAATATTACACGCGCCGAGTAAAACCGACGCGGATTATGGCGCTTGCAACGAAATATAGAGAAACGCCCTGCTTCGAACCGCTTTTACCGATCTTCCCAAACACGGTGAATATGATAAATTATTAATTTTATAATCACGAGGTGATTCTGCTGATTTTTCTTTTGCGTTCGCGAAGGTGAAGATCATTTTTCTTTTGTTTTTTTAAGATGTATGTACCGTTCTCAGGTCTTGGAGTATATTTCTAACTTCCCGCTTGTCTGTTTTCAGAGAAAAAAGGAAGTTATTTGCAAAAACCCCGATAATGAAAAGTTGAATTTTCACTAGATAACTCCGTGTTTTGAAGTTTAGAGAATCGCCTTCGTCGGATTTCAATGTATTTGGTCTCATCGACGCGGCTTTTCTAAACTTAGAACTGACGAGATTTCGGCTTCGATCGGTAGTTTTTCAATTATTTAAATAACAAAATTCCAAAAAATTAAATAAAAATGATGCCATCTTGAGAATAGATGAATGGATTTGAACGGAAATTGGTACCGAGAGGTTTCTTGAATCACTAATCACGATTTTAAGGTCAGCTTTGCGAAATTTAAATTTGGCAGATTCGATAAGCTGAAAAACAAACTAACAACAATTGGATTTCGATAAAAATTGGTACTCGCTGATTTCTTGATTGGTTGATCACGAATCCGAAGTCAGATTGCAAAATCGAAAATGGCGAACCAATGTGGTGGAAAAAAATTAAAAAATATTCCTATTTTGATAGAAATTGGCAGACGAAGGGTTTTTGGATCACCGAAAACGAATCCAAGCTCAAACTTCCAAAATTTGTAACGCTGGATCTATCGTAGTGGTTCAAAATAAGAAAAAATGGTCATATTTTATGTAACACGGTATCCGAGAGCTTTAAAATCGTTAAACACGAATCTGAATTTGTAGTTCGAAATCCCAAATGGATATTATTATTTTTTATTCTCTATAAGCTTGGAACTTACAGTGTGAGAACGGGAAGCTAGAGGGCTGGCTCACGGCCAGCCTAAAGCCGCCTGTTTCTGGCCACTATGCGCAACGATTCGACTTCGGGTGAAGAATTCTCGGACGGCAATCCGATGCTCGAGACTTGACAGTCGCTCTTTAGGCTTCAGGCCAACCGCGACGCCCACTCGAATCGATAAAATTGGCACCTATATTAGATCAGACTTGGATCTCGAATCCCGGAAGTGCGGGTATCGCCGCCTCAAAGAAAGCAGGACAGCTGTCGACGATCTTAGCGCTTTAAATTTCCACCGATTTTTCGTAGCTGATGAAGATGAAGGATTGATTTTTTTCACGATTTTTTTCAGAAAAATTTTTAGTTTCGGTTATCGCTCGGTCCTTGACCATTTTCATTTTTTACCCCAATCGTAAAATACAGTTCTAGGTAGAAAATGAAAATTAGCTTTCCAGTATCCGTTACTATTCTTTCTCATTACGACCACTGTTGCTATATTTTATAATTCCAACAATATTCAAACAGTTTTTTTTAACCATACCTGTTTTACTCAATTTTTCTAGTTTTACGAAACGCCGAATTCCGAGACGAAAGTAATCCTGACTCTTCGATCTCCAATCTCTCATCTCCGGGGCGAAGGAATGCCGATTTCTCAGTATGAAACGAGCTCTCGCTGGCTGTAGTGAGAATGCCCTGAGTGAACTGGATCTAGTAGATATACGAAATACGGAAACCGAGTGAAAGAACGACGTGCAAGAAGTAGACACGTGGAAGAAATCAAGGAATCGCCAAGAAATTCTCTAAGACATATTTGCGATTCTTCCACGAACCGGATAAATCGTGAAGAAAAAAAAGTCCTGATTTGATCCGAGAAACAAGTACATCTGTGGTCATTCAATCTTAACAGTTTTCAATTATAAATAATGCAAGTAAATGCCAATTCATTTTGTCAAATCGAGACAATAAATTCTCCGCACATAATACCCGTTGAGATAAATTTATTCTTACGATCAGCTCGCTTTAGCGATCACTCGAGTGTGAATTAATTCGGAATAAACTGCGTTAATTGAGCCTGTAATTAGGTATATTTAATCATACGTTAGGTAGGAAGCTTCGAGTTCTTAATTCGTAACTATCACCGCGCCTCGCGTACTTACGGCTGTCAGAAGCTTTCCATATTTTACCTCAACGGCGAGGGAATATGATAATTAATAATACGTTCGCGCGCTGGATTTAATTGGAGTGGCACACGAGCTGCGTCAAGAGTGTATAAAATCAGCATCGCTGTGTCGAGTAATTCGCAAGACTGCGTCTCATCTGCGTTCTCATATATTCAGCAAGCTGGAGGGGATAAAGACAAAAAGAAAGAAGAAAAAAAAAAAAGAAAAATCGGAGGAGGGAAAAAGGAAAACCGACCAACCGTTCATGGTGCTAAGTACATACCCATATCCACGCAATTTGCTGGCTCGATTTTCCCGGCTGCTTCTCAGCTTGCGCAGAGTTAATCTGCGACCTGCTGCCTCCGCAAGAGAGAAAGGAATTATGGCGCCCCCGCTCAATAACATTAGTAAGAAGGAACTCCGCTCCACGTGTTCAGTTTGAGATGAAGTGACGATACGCGTTATTAACGACCCTCCGTAACATCGCGGACGAGTTTAGATCGAAGACGACTTGTTTAACCGACTCAACGCAACGCTGAGGCGGAATCGAGTGTGTATCGTGTTAACGAAACTAGCTGTCGCAAATTACGCCGAACGAATCGTGTGTACAAAGTACCTGGATGTCGTGGGTATTTAATTCGTTGTGTATATTAGGGCGGAAATTTTGGCGTGGGGTTGAAGTTCCGAATTTAAAAAGATCCGAAAGTGTCGTATTACGGATTCTTTTACAGAGAAGCTTGAAGTAAAGATAACAAACTTTTAAGAAACATCAAAGTTTCGAATGGTCCGAATTTCGCACGCTCAAAGTTCCGCCCCGAAAATCTTTAGCCCTCATAAAATATACCGGATTCAATTAACCGTCCGAACGATTCAAGGGAAAAAATGAGCAGCAATTTTGCGATATTTGCGGTTCCAGCTGTAAACTGTCGGCATGAGACATAAACTTTTAGCGAGTCTTGAACCGTTTTTTTTCCAGCCTTTCTCAAACGGGCTGCGGTTGAGTAATTAGAGCCGTTCGTTACGTAAACGTGAAATTATTGCCGTGTATCATCCTGGCGATAAATTAAACGCCGAGGCATTTAAAGATTTTGCCTTCCTCGGAGGTCATTAAGTGGCTCTTTGGGCTCAGCTCCTGCTCCTGCTATTCCTGCTGCTGCTGCCGCTGGTGAGTCAAGGGCACTGAGGGTGCAGGACGAGATGCGGTCTCAGGGTGACGGAGGAAAGGGTGCGAGGAGCGAGAAGCGAGAAGAAAGAGTGAGAGAGAAAAAGACAGAGAGAGAGAGAGAGAGAGAGAGAATCGGACGAAGCTTCGAAGCAAGGAGCGTTGCAGTTAATATCGCCGCCCGGCAGTATATTTTACGAGAGATACGATCTTCGAGATGCCTCGCTAAAAGCTACACGTGTTTATCAGTGTTAGACTCCGACTCGCGTCTCGACCGAGTCTCGCTTTATATATTCGCAATTTTGTCTCCCCAACGTGTCGCGTCTCGGAAATCGGAGAAGTGCAAGAAATTTCGTGTTTTTTTCTTTTTTTTTTTTTTTTTTACTTCTTCGTAATTGTTTTTTTTTCTTTTCTCGTTCTCGAATATCTCCTCCTTATGATTAATGTTTCACGGGTTTCCTGAAACCTGAACAGCAGCCACCAGGTTCTGTGTTCTTTTTACCGTTTCACCTCCGACGTTTTTTTTGTATCCTCTTTATTACGGAAACGAGATATCTAACAAGAAGAAAGAAAGAGTTGCCGATAAGTTTCCTATCGATCTGATCAATGTTCGATTACGTTACGTCGTCGTGATAATCGAGATCACGGTAATTTAAACGTTCATCGGTTTTATCGGCGTCCCGTAGACCGTGAGATCATACTCGTTTATGACATTTCAACAATCTTAAGTAAATTGTTCCTACACTGCTGCTGTATAATCGCATGGTGCATGTTTCATGGGTATAATCAACTTCCGGAATATAAAAATACACCGGCGCGTCTCAATTCTCGACAGTTTTCAACCATCGACGACTAGCGATGGCCGCTAAGCTAATAATAATCGATCTATAGATCGTTTCGTATTCTTATAAAACGGTGCATTTACGAAATCAAAATTTCTCAAATTTCAATATATAGTCTTAATAGCGGAAAAATTTTCATGATTTATAGTTTAATTCGTAATATTTTTCAATCTCAGGTGAACATATTCATTTGTCCATTAATTATTACACAAAATAGGTACTTAGTAAATAAAACAATCATAACAATTCACTTTAACCTTTATATACTTTAACCACATAAATTGATATTTCGTTGCCTCGTTCACGGGGGTAATAAATCGAGGTTGAAAAATTATTGATTACACTCGATTAATCGAGATTTTCGATGAAATCGATTATTTCTGGTAATTCTTAATCGACGATCAATAATAATAATAATAATAATAATAATAATAATAATAACAACAATAATAATAATAATAATAATAATAATAATAATAATAATAATAATAATAATAATAATAATAATAATAATAATAATAATAATAATAATAATAATAATAACAACAATAACAACAACAACAACAGTAATATTTAAAACGTTTTCAACCTCACAACACATGTCAGACGAAATTAAATTATTACATTCGGTACTTCCGAAGTTTCAATTTTTCATACAACACGCGTCGAGGGTTTTCATAATTCTGTTAAATTTATGTATTACTATCTTTTTTTTTTTTATTATTATTATTACACTCTCCTTTCAGAACGAGAGGGACGCGCGTCTGCCGCTCAGACACGCGCATCACGTCCTGAAAATCGGCCCACATTACCCGCAAGTTCAAGATAATCGCCTTCTGGACTCCATGCTTATACGATCACCGCCTCGTACCTTCCATACGGTTGTACAGCATTCGAGTTAAGGCGCAAGCCCGGCTACTCCTCGCGATTACGTGCGCAAGGGTATACGTATAAACCTGGGCCCTGTCTTAACCACTGCAGACGATACCCGTCGCACCGTCATCCTTGCCTTTTACCCTCGGGCTAAATTCCCGCCGTTCTACGGCACCGCGCGGTTTTCTTTTTCGCTGCTTCGTTTTTCGATCATTTTTCCCGGCGCACTCAAGCTTATGCATATTATTGGGTCTTATCCTTCTGTAAAAATCTGTAAAGTCTGCAAAGCCAAGAGTCTGTGAAATTTTAATTGTTATCGTCGTTGACAGAACAGCTGGGTCAACTAGTTGAGAATCTAGAAATCGGCAAAACTTTTTCACA
Organism: Neodiprion lecontei; assembly: GCF_021901455.1. Taxonomy (NCBI): domain Eukaryota; kingdom Metazoa; phylum Arthropoda; class Insecta; order Hymenoptera; family Diprionidae; genus Neodiprion; species Neodiprion lecontei. The sequence continues at coordinate 4,587,592 of NC_060261.1, read as the reverse complement.
TCGTTTATTGATAAAAATTCACCGTCTTTTATACAGAAATCGATTATCAGCTGATTATTTTTCAGCCAAATATTTGGAGGATAACGTTTATATGCACAAATAGTTTATGTCGAAACTTTTCTGTTGTTTTTTTTTTTTTTAATTGCAAGCGTTTCTTTCCTTATTCATCTTGTTCGGAGATCGAAACTCGCTTTGATCGATGATAAGTGGATGCGATTAATTTGTGGAATTACGTTTTCTCCTTTGGGTGAAACGCTCAGGCGTTTATAAATTTTCAATCTTTCCTTATTAATAATGCATCCGCATCTCGCTACTGGATGAATATTCACGCGCAGAGTTTCCGGTTCGCGCAATATTCCCCGGGCTGCAATCTGCAGGCGGCTGTGTTATTTGCGCGGTCACCAGCTCGCAATTTGCATTATCCGCTTTTTTCGCCAACCAAGTTGGTACGTACCGATAACTCGAGCTCCGGATTATTATACATTGCAGACAAAAAATACGTATCCTAGCCTCAATTGTTTCACCCGCAGTTGTAGAGGATAAGTTCTTCATCTTCTTCATCTTCCTCTGTTTCTCCGGTAATTCTTCTAATTATAAATTCACCAATTAAACCCGCGAGCAGCCCTTGGCAAAAAGAAGAAAAAGAAGAAAAAATCCACGAGCAACTCGTTTGGCAAAGAATTCCGCGTTCGCCTCGCGCGATCGTTAAGACAGATGAAAAAATAAGGGGGTAAAGAAGGGAAAAGGAGAAGGAGGAAGGGATATGAAAGTGAAGAAGAGAGGAAAAATAAAAGAAAAGTACCCTGCTGCTGCTGCTGCTGCTGCTGCTGCTACAACTTCTCACCGGATATATCTCGCAGACTCGAAACAGCTTGATGCGGGTGCAGGAGTTACCTGCCTACTTATTTAAGGTGCTGGTACGGTATGTGTAAGCGCGTGGGCAGCGCTTGTAATTCCCGCGGTTTGCCATTCCCGTCAGGAATTACTCTGACGCAAACAGGAAGCCTGCAGCTCATGCGGCTAGTCGATGTTGCAAACCTGAAACACATGTTTCACGTTATGACTTTCCTTGCCCAATATACAATTTTATCCGTCCGATTCCAAGCTTCTTTCGAACACTGAGAGAAATTTTTAGTTCCGTTTATCGCTCGGTCCTTGACTATTTTCATTTTTTATCACTATCGAAAAATATTGTTCCAGGTAGAAAATGAAAATTACTTTTCTAGCTGTTACCGGAAACTCTAGTATCCGTTACTATTCTTTATCATTACGATCACCGTTGCTACATTTTCTTGCAACGGTTGCGAAAATTTAACGCTTGTGCAACGATAAATTGGCCTTAAAGCCTTGTTTAACTAAAAAGTAGAGTAAACCTCACGAAATGATCTTGCGTTGCAATTACCGAAAAAGGATCGACGATAGCGCTAAATGGTTAGGCGTAGCTCGTTTTTCGTAATTTCATAGTATTTTTAGGGGCGAAGTTGAAGTTCCGAATTTTAAAAGTTCCGAAAGCGCCTAATTCAGGATTTCTTGGTGCTGAAACTTGAAATAAGGTGATCAAACTTAGCAGAAACGACAAAGTTTCGAATGGTCGGAAAGCCGATAGCTCAAAGTTTCGAAAATTCAAATTACGATAGAGCAAAGTTACGAAAAGTAAAGTTCCGACAGAGCAGAATTCCGAAAATTAAAATATACTCACAGAGCGTAGTTTACTCAAAGACTGGCTGTAAAAAATGAGAACAACCGAAAATCAGAATAACCAGAATTCCGAGCGTAAAAAATATCGAAAATGTAAAAAAAAAAAGAAAGATTTCAGCGAGTCATAAATTCACCGAACAGAAAATCTTGGATGGTTCGTAATTGCGATGTTTCAGATTTTGAAATCTCCTCATTCTCGCACTTTCGAGACTTTGTGCGTCGGTTTTTCGAACTATTCGAACCTTTCATGGTTCGTCAAAGTTTGACGACATTACTTCAAGTTTCCCCTATTTTTAGCCCAATTCACATGCAACTCGGAAAAAATCGGTAAGGAATCGAAATCATCTTTTGCTGCAGATCGCTGTTTTTGCATTGAAAATATTTTCGCGAGGCGATACGTAATAAATATGAATTTCATTGCAACAGGATACCTACTCAAGTACCGTACGCAGATGTCGCTGCAAAGTGTTGAATCGGGGATGTAAATCGAGGTATCGTGATGCGAACAACCTGAACAAACTTCCTGGTCCATCCGTCCCGCAGCTAGAAGCATCGCATTGTCCGAGGCTGAGAAATTTTCGCACCAAGTTCACAGCGAGCTCGCGAAAGCACTTCAAATATGCGCTCAACGATAGGACATAAACGTCACGCATGCTGCATCATGTGGGCGATAACCGGGAGAGATATCGCTACATTGCAAGCCTGCCCATTTCGCTCGTTTTCAACGTTTATATAACTCGATCCGTCAGAGATTACGCGAAGCGTGGGCGAGCCCGATTGTTTCCCTATTCCTAGCGCCCGTAAACGTTTACGAGGGTCAAATGCCGATCGCGTAGTAATTTGCATGGGGTTTCAGAGGCGCGAGGTCGAATTCAGAATATCAGTCAAAATTTGCAAGGATAAATTCTTTCTCGTAAACTTTCAGAAGTTATTAAAAATATCGCGAATTCATTTTGACAATTCTCTAGACGATTAGCCTGAATTTCATTAGTTGAGAATTTTTAACCCAGGCTCGTTTTTTGAAACTACGAGAACCCAATTCGGCACTTCATTTTCTGCCTCTTTCTCTCCCTTGATTCCGATCGTACGCGTGTTCTTTTGAAACTGAATCTATGCATTAGGTTGGTTGACTTTTTAACTTTTGTTTTTTTATTAAGGTGTCAATTGAAATATTTGTGACAAATACTGAGAAAAAAGCTGTCGTAAAACCTGGAGGAGGTAGAAGAATATTTAGATGTTGCTACTAATTATTGTAATATTTTTTATTTATTTTTATGTGTACACCTTACGGACTTACATTACTTACATAAATATATGTATATTAGTTTATTTTTTTCGTGTCGCGGTCCAATTAATCTTTGTTCATAAAAATCATTACTGACAACGAAAAATGGACGTTAAGGTGACGCGATACTCCTATTTCGGTAACAAAAACTGTTATCAAAATTTCTCCGAGACGATTAATCTTTCGGATAAAAGACGACAACACCCAACTGCGGAATTGTTAGACGCAGTTTGCCGTTGATTGGTGAACGATTAATCGGACCACGATACAAAAATAACAAACTAATACATACACAAGTCCGTAAGGTGTACACATAATAATAATTAGATGATATTACAATAATTTATATAGCTACCTTTAAATATTTTCCCACCTCCTCCAGGTTTTACTACAATTTTTTTTTTCAGTATTCGTCACAAATATTTCAAGTGGCATCTCAAAAGAAAAATGTTAAAGAATGAACCACCCTAGTATATATGTACAGGTATGAAGTACGGTGCTGAGCTAATCCGACGTCGGCGATGCTACTCTTTGGGCCTTGACTCGAGACGATCGTGATCTCTTTTACTTTGACGGCATCGCGTAAGCGTCTTAATCTGCTCGACCAGAGCTGAGTGATCGGTCAGAGCGGTTGCGCACTTGTAAAATAATATCATTCGAGTACAAACTTGAATTTCAATGTTTCTCCAGTGATAAAAAATCCGTGAGAAAACCGTTTTTAGCAGATAGTAAAAAGCGTTCTACAGATTCCACGACGGAAATGCTGCAACGGAAAATCGAGTCTCCGAAAGGTTAACCGGATCGAATGATCCAAGTAGATATTAGTCAACGAACCTCGCGTTTGACGCGCTTTCGACTCCTGGACCTCCGTTAGGACCCCGATTCGATTCGTTAATCGTCATTTAGTTTTGGAGTGCACTTACCGTAACATTCAGAGAACCCGGAGTTAGGGAACTGGAAAAATTTGAGAAGACGCGCGGCGATCGAGCGATCGAAATTTTCACTTCGCTCTTTGGAATTCGTGCCGATTTCATTCGAGGGAATTAATTTAAGCTTTATTGAGGTATGGTGCAGGTGAAGGAGAAAAAGGAGTATCGGAATGTCGGTGTGGCGACTCACGGTTTCGACACATCTGATTTTATTACGGATGTTTATGCGATCCCGTGTTTCTCGAGCCCTATAGCCTTACAACTGGATCGTAAAATAGGATTGATGGAGTGTCGGCGAGTAATGAGTCCTTCGATGAATCCTCGTTTCTTAGAGAGCGAAGACGGAAGGGAATTAGAGTCGCGATTAGCTTTTCAATTATCACTCCTCGAACTGCTCGCCCACTATGCGTATTACACCCAGGCCCGAAAAATGAATAGTTTATCCACGATGATGACGATGATGATGATGATTTTTATTACGAAAAATTCCTCTCCTCTCTCACGCGGCACAAGGACGTGTATTATAATACACACGTGTGACATTAAATCTTTTCGGTATCGTAAAATTCTAGGCTATTAAACTACGAGAAAAACAAGACGTGCCAGTATTATACCTACCACTAAACTTTGGATCCCGTACATTAACGGTTCAAACTGGGTGGGTATACAAGCGGTTCGTGTACCAAATATTCGAGTCCGTATTTCGCGTCGAATGCTAGAAGAGAAATGGATAAAACCGGTGATTCAATGGCGGATGCGATCCACTGGCCGTCCTCTGATTTACGTCTTCTCTATTGGCGTGAGAAAATTAGGATGAGAAAAATTCACCGCCTGCGCCATGCTCGCGCAGACCGATGATATATCAAGCGGCCGCGAGCTGTTTAGTTCCTCTTATTTTTCACTCGGTCAAAGCCGCTTCACCTACTCGAGCAGCGACGGTGTTTCTAATTTTTCAAAATCCCAGTCGGAGTCTATTAATCGCCGGTAGTAGCTGCAGTTCTACCCCAAATTCACTGATTGAAACAAACCGCGTCGCCGCGTTGAACCAATTTGATAACTTCTGCTTAACGAGCTCGCCATCCTCCCACCTTCTCCCATACCAAGGTTCGTTTCTCTTTGAAAACCTTTCGTGTCCCGCTTAAATTTGACATACGGACGCTGCGACACTGACGCCGGACCATTCGAGTGACTTGTTAACTTTTATGATCCCCTGCCGCTCGCGTATCAATTCTGATTGTCAGTGTTTTGAATGTCCTGTTTCGTTTGATCGAAATCTTACAGGTAATACCGCCGGCAACGATCACTCGGCCTGCACTGCCTCCTACATGTCAGACGTCAATGTCCCGCCTCGTTAGCGGAGGATATCTCATACGCTACCAGACTTTGCGGAAGAGAAATCCCAGCCACGAATAATAATTATTTCTATTTTTCGTAAAGCGCTGGTCGTTTGACAAGTCGTTGCGCGCGCGTGGTTCTAGGTATGACCGATAGAAGAAAAAAAAAAAAAAGAAAAAAAAATCACCTTCTCACGCAATCGCGATTATTACCCATTAATCAAAGCCCCTTCGAACGTTCCGAGACCCAGTGGTAAGTATAAAACGGCGTTGCTGTTAACGAGTTCTTTGTTTCTCTGATCCTTTGTGCTTCCTGTCGCGCAAACCGAACCGACGCTGGGCCAATTAAGACATTGTCGAGCTCGAATTCTGCCCCGGTATTATAGGTATGAACAGTGTGCAATGCGGTACAATAAAACGGCTCGTCAAACGGGCAATGGTCCAATGGTAATTAGGTTACATCTGAATAGAGAGCTGAGAAAGTAACGGTCTCCATCTGGGCTGCTCCTTCTAATAATCGTGTTATTAACGATCGGACTCCGCAAGGATCCTCGTCCCCTTCCTCCCCCCTACTCGTCGGGCTTCTCCGTCGCAATCTTGCGACATCGTTCCACCGCCTGTCATGCCCTCTTGATACGCCATGAATGTATCACGCAATCGAACAATAAAGGACCCTAATTGCGAACGCAGACCCAATTCGCACCTGGATTCAGTGGTCGAATTAAGGTAGTTTCAAAGCCGATTGACGATCGAGAGTAGCGCAGAATTAATTAATCATTCGTTTGCATTTGTTTTCTTGATTTTCGTACTTTGGGTGGTCGGTTAATGGCTTTGATGAAGCTCGGAGAGCTTCGTCATATCGAATTAGCCAATTTCATGTGGAACAAAGGTCTCATTGAAATTCAGATAAACGCAGTTGAAATTGAACCGCGTCTACGATTTAAAGTCGGCTGGTCCGCTCCGTCGAATTCGAAGCAACTCAGATGCGTCAATTTCAATTAACCGGTTAATTGACGTTTTTGACGGTAGACGTAACTGTGCAGTGAATGACCGATGGTGACCGGATGGTGAAAAAATAACTATAATAGCAGATCGATGATCGACGTGGCGTTACAATTTAAGTAAACGTTATTGACGTCCAGGCCTGACAGATTATTTTCAATTTATAAACGATGTTCTACCTGCACTGAAACAAACACCACGAACCGATTCGAAAGTTTCAGAAAAGACTTTCAACAAGTTCCTGGAAGTCTGACAGAAATAAAAGTAAACGAGGATTCCCTTATCTTGATCCTTTATCGCTACATCCTTTCACTTTCATTTATACCTACATGTCACAATTCATTTCGGTACAAGTAACAAATAGCCGTGATTATTAGGACGAGATGAGCGGGAGCCCTGGAAAAAAAATTCGACTTTGGTGAGTGATAAATACCGATATTACCAGAAGATCAAAGTTTAACTTCCACCGCGGTCTCTAATGGCGTATTAACATTCCAGTGTACCTATAACCAGATACCCACTTCGGGTTACGCCGAGCCTGCAACCGACGCGCTTTTCTAGTCGCATTCGTCGCTGAGCCCTTGTATCCAGTCACGTTTCCAAACTCTAATAATCAATCGATCATCCCCACACTTTCAGGGGACGAAGCCTCGGGCCAAGGATGCTGGACGCTGGTGCTCCTGATTCCAAGACATTCGACTCACCGAGTGGTCAACACCATCGCCATCGGCATCGGGTACTGAAACAGCAAACTCTCAACCTAGTCCTAACATCGTGCGACTTGAAGCAGAAAAAATGGATCACGAATCGCGAAAAGCTTGCTACGAGTCCTTCTTCGAGGTCAAGATTGACCATTACTTCCACTTATTGCAGGGCTTTCGATCTGGTCAGCGATCGTCCTGGAGCTTGTTCGCTTTTGTCGGCGTTTGTTCTACCCGGTGGAATGTAGGATTGTAGATCTTATAGACGTGACGGTATCCTCGGAGACGTCTGGCGCTACGGAGCCGTATTCGTGCGATCAAGATCAAAGCTCTGCTCTTGCAGGTATAAGGCGCAAAGTATAAGGTGCGCAACAGGGCGAGGAGAGCAATCGTCACGTAGAATGATCCACATTACAACCAACCCGGCGGCTGGTTACCGGAGTAAACAACCAGACGTAGGTATAATAAAAGGCCTGGGCTTTTATGCTCGAGAGTCTGGAGAATGGCTCGCACTCTGACATCTTGGACTCGAAATGTGTCTGCTTGAGAAGAAGTACTACAAAGTGCTTTCAGAAATTCGTCCTCATATCGGTCAGTCGCCGATGTATCGATGAACTTTAAAAGGTATCACGAGAGATTTGGAAACGCGGATCTGCTGGCGATAAATATCGGTATCGAGTACTTACGAAGTCGAGATTCCTTAGATTCTTAGCGTTGGATGAATTCCTTGCTCTCTGTAACACCAGGCATTGCGAGGTGCAAGTTTTGAGTTATAAATTTCATCGATGGATGCACTATAACGGCAGCTTTTATGTTCTTATCCATTATCGATCTTTCAGGCAGCAGTGCTCAAGGCGTGACGGTCAGTCGGGTTAGATTTCCTCTGTAGGTTTGAAACGCGTCAGTTTTATTGGAAATCGCAAGCATCGTTCGGCAAAACAACATTGAAAGGGGTATATTTGCCATTAGCGGAGCTGGTTTTGCAAGCCGGAAATCTCCGCCTATGAACGTATGACTCAAAGCGATCTCGACGGCAGCAGCTCCTTCCCCTTTCCGTCCAACGTTCGCTCCATAATTATCAATAAAACCATATAAGATCCCTTCGCCGCGTGTGTCGTATACCCCCCGTGTCGTAAACCACGCGTGCAATCCGAGCCGGGAAAGATACGCGATCAGTTTTAGATGGTCGTAAGATCTCGCTCTCTGAAATTCACCACGATATTAAATTAAAGAAAGGAAGCGAAAAAAAAAAAACGGAAAATAAAACGACGAAGGAACGAATATCAAAGCCGTTCCGCTCGCTTTAAGTTCGCGGAAACACCGCGAGTCGCTTCCTATATCCGATACAAAGTGTCATTGTCTTTGCTCAAGAATCTTCGAGTCGACGTGTATCCGTATCGCGGTTACAATAAATCCGATCCAGATCATCGCCACGATCGTATCGCCGCACCTTTCTCTCGTTGGCGAATTATCCGTTCACTTTATCATGCTTTTCACTCGCTTCGAGCGACCGAAAGCGAGACATAAAAAACAAAACATTGAAAATAAACAAACGGATCATTTTTTTCACTTACTTGTAATACTTAGCGCAGGGTGCAGACGATTATTACCCGGAGTTATTGTCTGTCGTCGCTTAAGGTTGATTGCCGTAAATAAAATGATTCTGAAATTTATCCGTCAGGTGAGCTCGCGGTGTATGCGAAAAATAATGATGATAAAAAGAAGTAGGACAATAATAATAAAATACAATATGCCAAGCTTCGCCCAGCTTTCGCCACTCAGGGAATTGCGTAGGAGGCGCGGTCAAGTGTGATAAAAGATTATCTCGCACCGTTCCCGCTTCCTCTTCAGCGATCCTGCGACGAAGGTGGAAAAGGCAAGAGATAAAGAGAGAATAAAAAAATGAAAAGAGGATGAAAAAACAAACGGATTACCGTGCATTACAACTCTTGGAATACACAGCGACGCCGCCGACTGTGCACCGACTGTCCAGAGTCAAGAAACACGGTTTTATTGCCGGTCACCTTCTCGCAGACTTCTCTCTCACTCTCTCTCTCTCTCTCTCTCTGGAATATTATTATTCTTAAGCCTCGGGCAAATTTTACGCCCCGCTACTCGTTCCCACTGCGAATTTAACGCACGCCCTGATTTCATATTCGCGATGCTCGTCGTCAGTCCCGTTTATTTAACCGTCCTGGAACACCATTAAGAGTGGAGATATGCAGATCCCAATTTTAGGAGGAATTAAGCACTTCCGATATTTCGGGTGGGGGTTAAAACCTTTCAAGGTCAATATTTCGAATGTCGAAATTGCGTAAATAAAATAACGAAAGATGAATTGTTCGAAATCTTTCGTCAATTTGCTTACGCATATTTGAAATTCCGATATATCGGTCATTCGAAATATTGACCCTTCCAAGTTTTTAACCCCCACGAGATTAGACGGGGAACTGACTAACGATTTTCTGAATTCGCAGTTCTTGAAACGTTTAATAGTTGGCGTATTGATAGATCCTCAAACTATTCCACCTAAATATCTCTGAGCACTGCATCCCAGATCTTATCTTTCGCTGAAATGTTCGATCATCTTTGAAGATGAATGAAATTCTTTACGAAATTTACGAGTTGACGAAATGCGTAAGAAGACTCTGAACTCTCCGTCTCATCTCGCGATCACTAAGGTGTTATATATTTTTTAATTCCGATGTGGTTGATTAGGAAAAGCACAGCTTTGAAATACCAGAATCTATGAGGCACTTCTTTCGTTATGTTTCTCGTCCGTCGACGAGATTCGCGGCATTCAAGTTCTGCAGTTACGCATAGTTGTATTTCCCCTTCGGGTAGTCGGATATCTCGACAAATCGTATCTCGGGCTGGTTTTTCCCTCTCTCTCTCTCTCTCTTTCCCCCCCTCTCTCTTTTTCACCCTCTTATTTGCACCTACCCGTCCTTCTCCTTATCCCTCAAGTTCGTACACGCATAACTATACGTGAAGCGACTCAAGCGAGATGTGAGATCTGAGATTCGCGGCAGCTCATTAGCGCGCGAGTTGCCGAGGTGTGGAGATCTTCTCTGGACCCGCAGGCGCAATACCCTTCTTACTCCGTGATACAGTTGGCAAAGAATTATCCGTCGCTCTCGGAGATAAGAGGGTCGGGTAAAAATGAGAGGAGGATAAAAAAAAAAAACGGATTGAAAGAAACGAACGCAAAAAAGAGAAAACAATTTTCCTCGTTGCCTGTGAAACCGCGCAGCTCAAAGCATTGCATTGAAACAACTCAAAGGGTGGTGGGGGGAGGGGGTACAGGTTGACGCCATGCCGCCATTTTGTTACTAATTTCGATGAAAAAATTTCAAAAAGTTGTTTAAACTATAAATAACAAACCCCTCAAACTCAAATTCCTTCAAGTGTGTTTGTTTTTTTTTTTTTTATCAAACTCCTAAAAATAGATGTGATTTTAAACCACGCGATTTTTTCACGAGACCAGCTGCTGACGGATATTTTCGAGGCTGACACTTTGCAACGACTATTTTTAACGCAGCCCCCACGGCTTCGTGTTATCCTTGGGAAATAAAGTTGCCGGAGCGTTGGCTGCACGTTGCCAAAAGTCGAGCCGCGAGGATGTAGCAAAGTCGATGGATGTAGGATCCTGAGAGTGGCGAGGTGGGTACTTCTGAAAATACAACGAAGTCGGGTTGTAGGGCAGAACTCTGGAAGGCGACTTGTCGGCCCTGAATGAAACGGACAGTTCGACGGACGTATACAAGGCAGGAGCTGGTAGCCGAGGCAGCATCTGTTAGCGCCCGCATTCACATGTAAATAAACGAAAGAGGGCTGAAAGAAACCGAGGAGTCAGTCAGCGCGTGTAAAAGCTGTCCCGAGGGAGTCGGTGCTCGGCCCCCTCGAGTGGAATCGTTGAGTGCTGCTGTGTTGTCGAGAGGGAAGAAGCAGCTTCTAGGTGATGGTATTATGAAAAAGGACCAATCGGAGACACGACAAGCCGCGTACTTTTTTCACATTCCCTTTTTTACCCTACGTTGCCACAGTCACACTTTTGCCGGACATTTGTCTCACCTCTTTCCACGATTGCCAACTGAGGTGAGGCAACCCAAGGTTGAACTTTTTCAGTTGTAGATATCTGTTTGATCATAAGATTACCAAAAAAGTAAATTTGTAGTGTCTAACCCTTTGGCAAGCGGTTTTTTATTAAATTTTGGAAAATAAAAGGATCGATAATTGGGCCCAAACGTGTCCGTAACCGACAAACTTACTTTATACTCATTCCGTGAGCTATGAATGCACGTGTGCCGAAGTAACTGCAACGATTAGACGTTGCAGCCTTGAAGGAGGTTCGCTGCACGGATAGTTGCGTCAAAATCTTACAACACGGGTCAGACACCTCGGTGTTCGTTTCATTCGCTCATTTACTTACCCGCTTGGCGGCATCTTCGTCTCATTCTTCGACTTTTTCGTTGTGCATAGTAAACCGTGGAAGAGTACCGATGCGGAGTGAGGCTGGACCTTTAAACTGTGTGATCTGTTGCGGGGTAAAATAAATCATCGAACGTTGCAAAGTTGTTTATCGAGGCAGGTATTACAGGACGCGTCTAATTGCAAATTGCGCGGAGCTGAGGATCGGCGATCTCTTCTTCGGAAGGGGAAGGTTGGACGGTTGTTAGCGTGTTTCAGCACACTTCTAGTCCCGTCGACGCCTCGATGAAGCCACAGAGCCTCTACGCGAGGGCGCTTATAACGCGTGTAACGCTCGTTGAGAGGAATGACTGAAAAACGATCCATCATTTTTACCATCCTGGGAGATCGGCCGCGGGAATACCGACCCACCAGGACGCGGCGACTGGCGGCCGAGCGGTGCATGATTGGAACGAAAAAAATCTCCAAGGAAGTAAATGAGGGCTGGAGGAATGATCAAAATACGCCTATGTGTGCATTTGAAAGGAGCCTTCATCAGCCGGATAACGAAGCTCCGCGTTTAGATTATACACACCAAGCCGAGCATTATATTATACCGTTGCACACTCTCCGGTAATCCTCCAGGTTTCAGGTCAACGTATTCTTCACCTGCTCAATCCGCGCCTAGTTTCATCGATCAATCAATCTTTCCCCTCCTCTCCGGTCCATACTCACCACTTGATCGCCTGTCTGGCGTTTCATTACAAACTAACAACAAAGCAGCATTCGCTGTCACGGCAACGCCGTTCGTCTCGAACTTGCATAACCATTCTTATTCAAGTCCCGTAATTCACGCCTTCGTTGCACTTCCAAATTTCACCGAATCCAATCGATGCGGTCGAAAAGAAGACGTCTCGATGTCACGTTTCCCTGTCTTAACAAGTGGATGAACCGCGTTCGCTCTTTGACCCCAAGTAGAGCCGTCCAAGACCTTGGGTCTCGGATGTTTGGTTTTCCTGACTCTGGGCTGTTACAAAGGAGTAAGTAATCAAGCGAGCAAGTGGTAACGCATGGATGGGAGACACGTGCCACGATGTCAGTGAAACGTACATCAGCACGAGGGAGTTGGCAAGGAATAAGTACCGATCTGTGGCGGTGCAGTGGGCAGGTTGGCGGGTCGGTCGGATCGGCTGGTTTGTTCGTAAGTGGTGTGTGATTGGCCGATGATTGATGGGGGTCACGGGTCAGAGTGATCAGCGGCACCCCGGGCGATATTTTGCCTCCGCCTTCTCCGCGGCTGGAGCGAAACGTTAGTCCTTATTGCAGCGAGGTGTGTGTTTAAATTCGGTGTGTGTTTGAGCGAGGCCACGTGTTCCCGTTCCGCCTGCTGGAAACACCGGGCAATATCCTGCAGACCCGCGAAACGAAGATAGGTGATACGTAAAAGGCCTTCCAGAACGTTAAACCGCCTCGAGTACCTACGGAGTGGAGAAATTTGGTTGGGTAAATTTTTTCCCTCATTTTTGTCGGGACAAATTGACGAGCGGGTGGCTCGGTCTGGAGTAATTAGGCGCCATTAACTCCGGCCTGGGAGTATTTAAGTCATTTATTGTCTATCCATATCTGACTTCGTATATACCGGCGGCGACAAATTACCGAATGCTTCCGTTGGGACCGCGCATAATTATCTGTAAGTTACCTCATTATTCAAGCCGTTGATTAATTATCGCTATTCGTGTGCTTCTTGAGCTTTTTAAAGACAAAAAGAGGGAAATAACATCCTCGGGGCGCGCTCTGGCAACCGGATCTGGTAAGCAATAAATACACGGCGCTTGAACAACCTTGGCGAAATCCACGCGAGCGTGATCTCGTCGACTGTACTATCGCTTTCGAGTCCTCTGCGTCTGTTGGGTATGAAGGAAAAAGAATCCAGCGACATGTCATCACCGCCGGCTAATTTCTATGCCTATATACTTGTCTAGTGGACAGGTGAATATTCGAATTAAGCGAGTGGTTCGAAAGGCAGCGTGTTTTATCAGCCTCGTGACTTTCCTTCGAAGAGTAATGAGGCATTTTTATTGCCCAATGATAAGCACGCTTATGCGGCTTTGGTAATTTGGATGGTTAGGCACGGGGGGATAAACTCCGGAATACATAATCGATTCCGGCTCCGGGACCCAAGGAGAGATTGTTTTCATCCCGGTTACGGAATGACGCAGGCTGAGACAAGAACCCGAGTCAAAACCTACTTAAAAGGTGAGTAGTTCTAATCTAAATCCATGCGCATACGGGTAAAGGGTCTCAGGTTGCAGTCACCACGAAATGGCTCGAGTTAACGCGGACCGAATTAATATAAGCTAATCAATTTGGGCCTAATTGGAGATTACCGGGAACCGCACCACGGCTTGGATCTGTCCCCCGCGATTTGAGCCGACTACCATCGTACACGACTCTGGGGTACGTACAACCGGTGAGCGTTAATAGATTAATTTATAACTCCGGAGGAGTCAAAGACACCGCGACTGCGCCGGGCCCACCAACGTATAATTTGTATCGTGTCAACGTATAATAATAATTATCACCGCCGCTACAAAATGCCAACCTCTTCGGAATGTTAATGCACGAACAACGGTCCCCAAGATTTCAGGTTCTCGATTTATTCCCTCGGACCACATTAACTGACCGCGAAACTCGCCGACTACGACTGCTCAGAGGAGCACCAACGGAGAAAAAGATCATTCGGTGAGAGAATTGCCAACATACAGTTATCGTCGTCGTTATATCGCTAACTATACCGATTTTCGCCGGTGGAAAGCCGCGACCTCTTACCAGCGTAGGTACAACCGTCTTGACCAGTGTCCACCACGATCAGATTCCGAGGCTGCTTGTACCGTAAGTCTCCTACCTTGTCCTTTCTGCGTATCAAACGGACAAAGTCCCATACAAAGTCCCAAGTTTCTTAGAGCAAATCATTGATCGTGGATTCCCCGCTGCCTTCGCGAGGTATTGGTTACCACGCGAGCAGAACAAACCACTGCAGGTCTATCTGGCGCATCGGAAGACATTCACTACTTGTGTAAAGTGAATTTTCAATTGAATAAAGGTCCTCTTTAAATGTGAATCAGTTATAAGTATACCACTGGAGAAAATCAATGTGTACACCCTGGAAATTGGTGGGATATCAGTGAAAAGTCACTGTAACGTCAGTGCATATGCACTGTTTTTTTCCAGTGGTGTACGTATAACTGGGCATCAGTGAATTTTCACTGATTCAAATTTAGAAAGTGGATAAAAATGTCCCACGGATTTTTCAACACTGCGGATATTATTGGGGTAAAGAATCCGATGGTTCTCGAGCGTTCCAAAGATGTGCTCGAAGATACGTGAACTCAAATTTTTTGTTCTTGCAGAAAATCGGGGCGGGTTAGTTCATGCACATCGCTATATCGGCACCACAACCGGCTGATGTACGTAAGTCGCGAGCGAGAAAACGGTACATCTTCTCTCGGTACAGTGCAGGAGGTTGTTTGCCACGATGATCCGGAGGATGGAGTAGAAAGAAATGAAAACCCGCTCGAGTCACCTTAAGGTCCTCCAATCGCGAGTCCGGGAATCAATCAGCGATTACGTGACCGGTACTTTAGAGGAATCGCTGGTAGACCTGCAGGTCCAGTCGTGGGTGGATTAAAATTGTGAGTTCACGGATATCTAATATACCTGTGATCAGCAAATGGTCCCTTACAGTGTTTGCGCACGGTGCGATGATTTATGGGATTCAATTTCGATGACGCTCAGAAATTGACGACGACCTGCGGAGCGGCGAGAAGACCTCAGGGTGCGGCTGACTCGGGTGTCCGTCATCGCTCGAGCAGATTGAAACTTTCACTTCAGCCAGGAGCCGTAAAAATTGATGCAAGCATGTAAGTGGGATAGGTGCCGGGCTCCTGGAGCCATGGAGGGACCCGAGAGTGACGGTCGGGGCCGGCGACGCGTGACTCGTTAATCAGAAGTCAACAAAAGATGCACATACGTGTAATTAAGAGAGGCGCAGGCATGGGGCGCCTTTCATCTGCAGCGGTTCTTGGTTTCTTACCGCTGTCATGAGTCGACGTCGTCGTCGTTGTTCTCGGGATCGCCGCAGCGAGAGAGTATCCGAGACGCGGTTATAACGATCTTTGCGAAATTCTTTAACGCCTAAATCCGTCTCCGAATCCTTCGACTCCTGCACGCGGTTCGCGAAAAGCGCCATTGACGCGGAATAAAGAATACTGTGTGTTTCTCCAATTCTTTCAACCTCCGGCCCTCCGCCCCTTACGCCATTATTCTCGTGTTAAAATAACGAATGTGTACTTGCAGCACTCGCACGTCTCTTAGTGAGGGTGAGCTTCTGCATGCACCGTGAGACTTGGAAGAGGTGCGTCACCTTCTTGGAGATCCATAAATACAGCCTTGCTTCATAAGGCGCCGAAGCTTCACAGCGCTTTGCATCGCACGTTTCATGCTAAACTTCCAAAACATGTACGTAAAATCTGGTAAAATTTAAAATATCTAGATTTGATCTGTCGCTTGAGGAAACAGCTTTCAATAACCCTACCATATTTCTAAAGGAAACGAAACTAACCATTTTGCAATGGATTTCAAAATTACGGTATTATTATCGATTACGTACGTCCAGCTTATGTACAATAATGATACTGAACACTAATTTTAATCCTAAATACGTCACTGTAAGAGTTGTTTGTCTTCGGCAACCAGATGATATCTTGCCTGTACGATCTGAGCTACGATGACCTGCAATAACTCGAAAGATAGACACAAGATGACGGATAGTGAGTAGTACGCAGAATTTTGTTGTATGGCTGCGTGCAGAAATTAGGTCTTGTTGATGTTTAGTTTCTGATTCATGCTCCGACTCGTACGAGCCGGAAGGATAACACAGCTTTAATTTATCGTCTTCGTTATATAGTGACTAAAAGATAACACGCACTCGCGATCTCCGTGTCAATATGCGCGTGGGTATGCAAGTATATTGTGCACGTGTAAGTAATACGCTGTAGGATTCATTTCACGCGAATTGTTTTCCAGTTTTGTTAAAAGCGCGTCTAACGCATACACGAGTGGTTTCGTTATGCCTGGAAGTATATTACCTTACGTTAAACGCAGAACGACCTCACAATATTTTCTTCTGCTTTTATATTTTTCCTAGAGCATTAAGAACGGCGGTGATGAAGAATTTTTCACGCCTATCTCGTCGGCGTTTACCTTGAAAGTTGGCCAAATGGTATTGCCGCGAAGCTTTAATGCTGTGGAGTAAAATCTCGACATAGTTTATGGCAGCAAAAGACGAGAGCAGCGATTGAATGGTACAAGTTTTTTAAACTCTGTAGCCACGGATGAAATGCGACTGTAAAAATTGTGTCGTGAACAAAACACTAAGTAACGAAACAATTTTTTACAGCAGTGCAGCTCGGAAGAGGTGAACATGAAGAGACTTGGGTCAAGATGATGAACGCTGTGCGTCAGGCTTGAACGTCGTTCAGACCTTTTCCTAGGCGGCGGCAAAGGGGTTACGTTACTTGGTGCCGTAAAGAAAGGTAATTTAATAAGAAAATTGAATATGCCAAACTAACGGATGATGATGCTGCACAGCCTCCGTCAATATTATGGACCACCATCTGCCAACTAATATCGCATCAACTATCCGTGTAGTAGTTATTATTATATTCGTACCGATACCATTAAGAGTACTACTAATATGTCATTAATCAGAATAAGACTAAATGAAAATATCAATATCGAAATTCCATAAAAAATAACGGTACAACACAAAAGCTCGACGGATGGTTTAAACTGATCAGTGAAACTATTACCCAGTGTTTGAATCGTGTCGTCGCGTGAGACATTGCTAATAAAATTCGCTGAAACGAACTAAATAAAACAGCTATTAAAAACTAATTGAAACCTTTTTTCGTGAATCTCTTTCAAGAGAAATGTAACATAGATATTGACTACCCAGTGGAATGAAAAACCGCTCGAACGAATCGTTCTTATCAATGTTACGGAAAATATGAAATAGTTGTATTCATACATCGAAACGTTTCGCAAACGTATTAATAAATTGCAAATAGCCGCGTGGTAGAATTACACTATGATGGAAGGATTCGCATGGTTTCGAAGAAATTTTGCACAGCTAATAAAACAGCCGTTGGTCAATGACACAAAACGAGCAAGGTTGGCGCTTCAGGAAACAAAAACTCAAACCTACCGTATATTTTACGTACGCTTTGACTGCAGCTTGAGTATAGCTTTCAGTACAGCTTTCAGTACATACCGCAATGTTATCCATGTTCAGTGCTGCGGGTTGGGTCATAAAAAGAGCAAGCCGAATGCGAAATACATTTCTAAAATTTCGTTATGGGTTCATTTGTAATGCGATTATTAACGGACTTTCTCTGCTCTACAGGATTCTCATGGATTTAACTGACCAAGAAATGGACAGCTGGGAAATGCGTTGATAAGATGCTCAAACGTCGAATCATGGGACGAAAAATGGGACAGAAATTCCTAAGGACGGAGGACGGCGGAGAAGACAATAAGAAACCATTGGTGTAGGGGATAGTACAGATTTGAGATTAAATTCGCACGTATATGAGTTCGGAGAGTAATCAATATCATGCAACACTTTGAAGATTGTTTATACTTGTATAATTTGTGAAACTGTAATCAAGGATGAAATGAGTGCGGACAAGTATATACGGGATTCATTTATTCATTGCTTTGTATGCAGGTTACATAAAATAAAAACATTACAATATCATGCATATCGTATCCTGCAGCAATACGTTGCACCTGGGTGTGAGGAAGATCTTGAACTATACTAACAGATTACAAAAACAAGTATCTCATATAACAACATTCGATTCTGCTTGAAGTAAGGTATATTACACTGTTTCCCGCTCACATTATCTTGGACTAATACTTTGAAACTATGTGATCGGCAACTTAGTAATGTATAATATACTAACACCGCAACACTTGTACTAGAATGAGAAAATATTGAATAAACTGTAACAGAATTGTGATAGAAACTGTGAAGTATTGACTTTGTCATTTACCTTCCCCATCTCTGGAAACATCCGATAGGTATTTCATGATTTGTGAAAATAATTTTCGTTCCGTAACTCGATGCGAGTCGAAATTGTACGCCATAATTTCTTCTCGCCGAGAGACGTTGTAATAATTCACTGATATATTGAATCCAGTACTTTTCAAAACCGCCTGTTTTTTCACCGAAAATCCAAACAAGTTAACCTTCCCTTTTTTCGGCTAGAAACTTTTTGTTTCTGATTCGATTTGTACGATCATTTTCTGACTAACTGGACGCCAGGAGCTCAGAAAACGCCGCAAAAGCAGCGTAGGACCAACAGCAGAGAAATGACGACGGAAAAGGCACCAGTCAAAAAATGTGAAAATCACAGGTTCTTGTTTTTTGGCTCTAACTTTTGATCCGTTGATCGCAGCGTATTCGGACTGCGCCCAGTCGATTTCTCTCGGAAAATTACGTCGGAAAAGTGCACGAAAGAATTTCTTCCAGCACTTTTCAAAATCGCGAAAATTTTCGCCAAAAACGCAAAGGGGTTAGCCTTACTTTTATTTTGGGCAAAAAACTTTTGGTCTCAGATTCGATTTGAATGACCCTTTTCTGACTAATTGGACCCCCAGCAACTCAGAAAACGCAGCAAAAGCAGCGTAGGACCAACAGCAGAGAAATGACGACGGAAAAAGCACCTGCTGAAAAATGTCGAAATCTCCGGTTTTCGTTTTTTGGCTGTAACTTTCGATGCGTTGATCGCAGCGTATTGAGACTGCGCCCAATCGATTTCTCTCGCAAAATTACGTCGGAATAGTTCATCAAAGTATTTATCCCGGAACTTTTCGAAATTGCGAAATTTTTCGCCAAAAATACAAAGGGGTTAGCCTTGCTGTTTTTTTGGGCGAAAAACTTTTAGTCTCCGATTCGATTTGTATGACCCTTTTCTGACCAATTGGACCCCCAGGAACTCAGAAAACGCAGCGAAAACAGCGTGGGATCAACAGGATTGAAATCACGAAGGAAAAAGCACCTGCTGAAAAATGTCGAAATCTCCGGTTTTCGTTTTTTGGCTGTAACTTTCGATGCGTTGATCGCAGCGTATTGGGACTGCGCCCAATCGATTTCTCTCGCAAAATTACGTCGGAATAGTGCATCAAAGTATTTATCCCGGAACTTTTCGAAATTGCGAAATTTTTCGCCAAAAATACAAAGGGGTTAGCCTTGCTGTTTTTTTGGGCGAAAAACTTTTAGTCTCCGATTCGATTTGTATGACCCTTTTCTGACCAATTGGACCCCCAGGAACTCAGAAAACGCAGCGAAAACAGCGTGGGATCAACAGGATTGAAATCACGAAGGAAAAAGCACCTGCTGAAAAATGTCGAAATCTCCGGTTTTCGTTTTTTGGCTGTAACTTTCGATGCGTTGATCGCAGCGTATTGGGACTGCGCCCAATCGATTTCTCTCGCAAAATTACGTCGGAATAGTGCATCAAAGTATTTATCCCGGAACTTTTCGAAATTGCGAAATTTTTCGCCAAAAATACAAAGGGGTTAGCCTTGCTGTTTTTTTGGGCGAAAAACTTTTAGTCTCCGATTCGATTTGTATGACCCTTTTCTGACCAATTGGACCCCCAGGAACTCAGAAAACGCAGCGAAAACAGCGTGGGATCAACAGGATTGAAATCACGAAGGAAAAAGCACCTGCTGAAAAATGTCGAAATCTCCGGTTTTCGTTTTTTGGCTGTAACTTTCGATGCGTTGATCGCAGCGTATTGGGACTGCGCCCAATCGATTTCTCTCGCAAAATTACGTCGGAATAGTGCATCAAAGTATTTATCCCGGAACTTTTCGAAATTGCGAAATTTTTCGCCAAAAATACAAAGGGGTTAGCCTTGCTGTTTTTTTGGGCGAAAAACTTTTAGTCTCCGATTCGATTTGTATGACCCTTTTCTGACCAATTGGACCCCCAGGAACTCAGAAAACGCAGCGAAAACAGCGTGGGATCAACAGGATTGAAATCACGAAGGAAAAAGCACCTGCTGAAAAATGTCGAAATCTCCGGTTTTCGTTTTTTGGCTGTAACTTTCGATCCGTTGCTCGCAGCGTATTCGGACTGCGCCCATTCGATTTCTCTCGGAAAATTACGTCGGAAAAGTGCACGAAAGAATTTCTTCCAGCACTTTTCAAAATCGCGAAAATTTTCGCCAAAAACACAAAGGGGTTAGCCTTACTTTTTTTTCGGGCAAAAAACTTTTGGTCTCAGATTCGATTTGAATGACCCTTTCCTGACTAATTGGACCCCCAGCAACTCAGAAAACGCAGCGAAAACAGCGTGGGATCAACAGGATTGAAATCACGAAGGAAAAAGCACCTGCTGAAAAATGTCGAAATCTCCGGTTTTCGTTTTTTGGCTGTAACTTTCGATGCGTTGATCGCAGCGTATTGAGACTGCGCCCAATCGATTTCTCTCGCAAAATTACGTCGGAATAGTTCATCAAAGTATTTATCCCGGAACTTTTCGAAATTGCGAAATTTTTCGCCAAAAATACAAAGGGGTTAGCCTTGCTGTTTTTTTGGGCGAAAAACTTTTAGTCTCCGATTCGATTTGTATGACCCTTTTCTGACCAATTGGACCCCCAGGAACTCAGAAAACGCAGCGAAAACAGCGTGGGATCAACAGGATTGAAATCACGAAGGAAAAAGCACCTGCTGAAAAATGTCGAAATCTCCGGTTTTCGTTTTTTGGCTGTAACTTTCGATGCGTTGATCGCAGCGTATTGGGACTGCGCCCAATCGATTTCTCTCGCAAAATTACGTCGGAAAAGTGCACGAAAGAATTTCTTCCAGCACTTTTCAAAATCGCGAAAATTTTCGCCAAAAACACAAAGGGGTTAGCCTTACTTTTTTTTCGGGCAAAAAACTTTTGGTCTCAGATTCGATTTAAATGACCCTTTCCTGACTAATTGGACCCCCAGCAACTCAGAAAACGCAGCGAAAACAGCGTGGGATCAACAGGATTGAAATCACGAAGGAAAAAGCACCTGCTGAAAAATGTCGAAATCTCCGGTTTACGTTTTTTGGCTCTAACTTTCGATCCGTTGCTCGCAGCGTATTCGGACTGCGCCCAATCGATTTCTCTCGCAAAATTACGTCGGAATAGTGCATCAAAGTATTTATCCCGGAACTTTTCGAAATTGCGAAATTTTTCGCCAAAAATACAAAGGGGTTAGCCTTGCTGTTTTTTTGGGCGAAAAACTTTTAGTCTCCGATTCGATTTGTATGACCCTTTTCTGACCAATTGGACCCCCAGGAACTCAGAAAACGCAGCGAAAACAGCGTGGGATCAACAGGATTGAAATCACGAAGGAAAAAGCACCTGCTGAAAAATGTCGAAATCTCCGGTTTTCGTTTTTTGGCTGTAACTTTCGATGCGTTGATCGCAGCGTATTGGGACTGCGCCCAATCGATTTCTCTCGCAAAATTACGTCGGAATAGTGCATCAAAGTATTTATCCCGGAACTTTTCGAAATTGCGAAATTTTTCGCCAAAAATACAAAGGGGTTAGCCTTGCTGTTTTTTTGGGCGAAAAACTTTTAGTCTCCGATTCGATTTGTATGACCCTTTTCTGACCAATTGGACCCCCAGCAACTCAGAAAACGCAGCAAAAGCAGCGTAGGACCAACAGCAGAGAAATGACGACGGAAAAAGCACCTGCTGAAAAATGTCGAAATCTCCGGTTTTCGTTTTTTGGCTGTAACTTTCGATGCGTTGATCGCAGCGTATTGAGACTGCGCCCAATCGATTTCTCTCGCAAAATTACGTCGGAATAGTTCATCAAAGTATTTATCCCGGAACTTTTCGAAATTGCGAAATTTTTCGCCAAAAATACAAAGGGGTTAGCCTTGCTGTTTTTTTGGGCGAAAAACTTTTAGTCTCCGATTCGATTTGTATGACCCTTTTCTGACCAATTGGACCCCCAGGAACTCAGAAAACGCAGCGAAAACAGCGTGGGATCAACAGGATTGAAATCACGAAGGAAAAAGCACCTGCTGAAAAATGTCGAAATCTCCGGTTTTCGTTTTTTGGCTGTAACTTTCGATGCGTTGATCGCAGCGTATTGGGACTGCGCCCAATCGATTTCTCTCGCAAAATTACGTCGGAATAGTGCATCAAAGTATTTATCCCGGAACTTTTCGAAATTGCGAAATTTTTCGCCAAAAATACAAAGGGGTTAGCCTTGCTGTTTTTTTGGGCGAAAAACTTTTAGTCTCCGATTCGATTTGTATGACCCTTTTCTGACCAATTGGACCCCCAGGAACTCAGAAAACGCAGCGAAAACAGCGTGGGATCAACAGGATTGAAATCACGAAGGAAAAAGCACCTGCTGAAAAATGTCGAAATCTCCGGTTTTCGTTTTTTGGCTGTAACTTTCGATGCGTTGATCGCAGCGTATTGGGACTGCGCCCAATCGATTTCTCTCGCAAAATTACGTCGGAATAGTGCATCAAAGTATTTATCCCGGAACTTTTCGAAATTGCGAAATTTTTCGCCAAAAATACAAAGGGGTTAGCCTTGCTGTTTTTTTGGGCGAAAAACTTTTAGTCTCCGATTCGATTTGTATGACCCTTTTCTGACCAATTGGACCCCCAGGAACTCAGAAAACGCAGCGAAAACAGCGTGGGATCAACAGGATTGAAATCACGAAGGAAAAAGCACCTGCTGAAAAATGTCGAAATCTCCGGTTTTCGTTTTTTGGCTGTAACTTTCGATGCGTTGATCGCAGCGTATTGGGACTGCGCCCAATCGATTTCTCTCGCAAAATTACGTCGGAATAGTGCATCAAAGTATTTATCCCGGAACTTTTCGAAATTGCGAAATTTTTCGCCAAAAATACAAAGGGGTTAGCCTTGCTGTTTTTTTGGGCGAAAAACTTTTAGTCTCCGATTCGATTTGTATGACCCTTTTCTGACCAATTGGACCCCCAGGAACTCAGAAAACGCAGCGAAAACAGCGTGGGATCAACAGGATTGAAATCACGAAGGAAAAAGCACCTGCTGAAAAATGTCGAAATCTCCGGTTTACGTTTTTTGGCTCTAACTTTCGATCCGTTGCTCGCAGCGTATTCGGACTGCGCCCAATCGATTTCTCTCGCAAAATTACGTCGGAATAGTGCATCAAAGTATTTATCCCGGAACTTTTCGAAATTGCGAAATTTTTCGCCAAAAATACAAAGGGGTTAGCCTTGCTGTTTTTTTGGGCGAAAAACTTTTAGTCTCCGATTCGATTTGTATGACCCTTTTCTGACCAATTGGACCCCCAGGAACTCAGAAAACGCAGCGAAAACAGCGTGGGATCAACAGGATTGAAATCACGAAGGAAAAAGCACCTGCTGAAAAATGTCGAAATCTCCGGTTTTCGTTTTTTGGCTGTAACTTTCGATGCGTTGATCGCAGCGTATTGGGACTGCGCCCAATCGATTTCTCTCGCAAAATTACGTCGGAATAGTGCATCAAAGTATTTATCCCGGAACTTTTCGAAATTGCGAAATTTTTCGCCAAAAATACAAAGGGGTTAGCCTTGCTGTTTTTTTGGGCGAAAAACTTTTAGTCTCCGATTCGATTTGTATGACCCTTTTCTGACCAATTGGACCCCCAGCAACTCAGAAAACGCAGCAAAAGCAGCGTAGGACCAACAGCAGAGAAATGACGACGGAAAAAGCACCTGCTGAAAAATGTCGAAATCTCCGGTTTTCGTTTTTTGGCTGTAACTTTCGATGCGTTGATCGCAGCGTATTGAGACTGCGCCCAATCGATTTCTCTCGCAAAATTACGTCGGAATAGTTCATCAAAGTATTTATCCCGGAACTTTTCGAAATTGCGAAATTTTTCGCCAAAAATACAAAGGGGTTAGCCTTGCTGTTTTTTTGGGCGAAAAACTTTTAGTCTCCGATTCGATTTGTATGACCCTTTTCTGACCAATTGGACCCCCAGGAACTCAGAAAACGCAGCGAAAACAGCGTGGGATCAACAGGATTGAAATCACGAAGGAAAAAGCACCTGCTGAAAAATGTCGAAATCTCCGGTTTTCGTTTTTTGGCTGTAACTTTCGATGCGTTGATCGCAGCGTATTGGGACTGCGCCCAATCGATTTCTCTCGCAAAATTACGTCGGAATAGTGCATCAAAGTATTTATCCCGGAACTTTTCGAAATTGCGAAATTTTTCGCCAAAAATACAAAGGGGTTAGCCTTGCTGTTTTTTTGGGCGAAAAACTTTTAGTCTCCGATTCGATTTGTATGACCCTTTTCTGACCAATTGGACCCCCAGGAACTCAGAAAACGCAGCGAAAACAGCGTGGGATCAACAGGATTGAAATCACGAAGGAAAAAGCACCTGCTGAAAAATGTCGAAATCTCCGGTTTTCGTTTTTTGGCTGTAACTTTCGATGCGTTGATCGCAGCGTATTGGGACTGCGCCCAATCGATTTCTCTCGCAAAATTACGTCGGAATAGTGCATCAAAGTATTTATCCCGGAACTTTTCGAAATTGCGAAATTTTTCGCCAAAAATACAAAGGGGTTAGCCTTGCTGTTTTTTTGGGCGAAAAACTTTTAGTCTCCGATTCGATTTGTATGACCCTTTTCTGACCAATTGGACCCCCAGGAACTCAGAAAACGCAGCGAAAACAGCGTGGGATCAACAGGATTGAAATCACGAAGGAAAAAGCACCTGCTGAAAAATGTCGAAATCTCCGGTTTTCGTTTTTTGGCTGTAACTTTCGATGCGTTGATCGCAGCGTATTGGGACTGCGCCCAATCGATTTCTCTCGCAAAATTACGTCGGAATAGTGCATCAAAGTATTTATCCCGGAACTTTTCGAAATTGCGAAATTTTTCGCCAAAAATACAAAGGGGTTAGCCTTGCTGTTTTTTTGGGCGAAAAACTTTTAGTCTCCGATTCGATTTGTATGACCCTTTTCTGACCAATTGGACCCCCAGGAACTCAGAAAACGCAGCGAAAACAGCGTGGGATCAACAGGATTGAAATCACGAAGGAAAAAGCACCTGCTGAAAAATGTCGAAATCTCCGGTTTTCGTTTTTTGGCTGTAACTTTCGATCCGTTGCTCGCAGCGTATTCGGACTGCGCCCATTCGATTTCTCTCGGAAAATTACGTCGGAAAAGTGCACGAAAGAATTTCTTCCAGCACTTTTCAAAATCGCGAAAATTTTCGCCAAAAACACAAAGGGGTTAGCCTTACTTTTTTTTCGGGCAAAAAACTTTTGGTCTCAGATTCGATTTGAATGACCCTTTCCTGACTAATTGGACCCCCAGCAACTCAGAAAACGCAGCGAAAACAGCGTGGGATCAACAGGATTGAAATCACGAAGGAAAAAGCACCTGCTGAAAAATGTCGAAATCTCCGGTTTTCGTTTTTTGGCTGTAACTTTCGATGCGTTGATCGCAGCGTATTGGGACTGCGCCCAATCGATTTCTCTCGCAAAATTACGTCGGAATAGTTCATCAAAGTATTTATCCCGGAACTTTTCGAAATTGCGAAATTTTTCGCCAAAAATACAAAGGGGTTAGCCTTGCTGTTTTTTTGGGCGAAAAACTTTTAGTCTCCGATTCGATTTGTATGACCCTTTTCTGACCAATTGGACCCCCAGGAACTCAGAAAACGCAGCGAAAACAGCGTGGGATCAACAGGATTGAAATCACGAAGGAAAAAGCACCTGCTGAAAAATGTCGAAATCTCCGGTTTTCGTTTTTTGGCTGTAACTTTCGATGCGTTGATCGCAGCGTATTGGGACTGCGCCCAATCGATTTCTCTCGCAAAATTACGTCGGAATAGTGCATCAAAGTATTTATCCCGGAACTTTTCGAAATTGCGAAATTTTTCGCCAAAAATACAAAGGGGTTAGCCTTGCTGTTTTTTTGGGCGAAAAACTTTTAGTCTCCGATTCGATTTGTATGACCCTTTTCTGACCAATTGGACCCCCAGGAACTCAGAAAACGCAGCGAAAACAGCGTGGGATCAACAGGATTGAAATCACGAAGGAAAAAGCACCTGCTGAAAAATGTCGAAATCTCCGGTTTTCGTTTTTTGGCTGTAACTTTCGATGCGTTGATCGCAGCGTATTGGGACTGCGCCCAATCGATTTCTCTCGCAAAATTACGTCGGAATAGTGCATCAAAGTATTTATCCCGGAACTTTTCGAAATTGCGAAATTTTTCGCCAAAAATACAAAGGGGTTAGCCTTGCTGTTTTTTTGGGCGAAAAACTTTTAGTCTCCGATTCGATTTGTATGACCCTTTTCTGACCAATTGGACCCCCAGGAACTCAGAAAACGCAGCGAAAACAGCGTGGGATCAACAGGATTGAAATCACGAAGGAAAAAGCACCTGCTGAAAAATGTCGAAATCTCCGGTTTTCGTTTTTTGGCTGTAACTTTCGATGCGTTGATCGCAGCGTATTGGGACTGCGCCCAATCGATTTCTCTCGCAAAATTACGTCGGAATAGTGCATCAAAGTATTTATCCCGGAACTTTTCGAAATTGCGAAATTTTTCGCCAAAAATACAAAGGGGTTAGCCTTGCTGTTTTTTTGGGCGAAAAACTTTTAGTCTCCGATTCGATTTGTATGACCCTTTTCTGACCAATTGGACCCCCAGGAACTCAGAAAACGCAGCGAAAACAGCGTGGGATCAACAGGATTGAAATCACGAAGGAAAAAGCACCTGCTGAAAAATGTCGAAATCTCCGGTTTTCGTTTTTTGGCTGTAACTTTCGATGCGTTGATCGCAGCGTATTGGGACTGCGCCCAATCGATTTCTCTCGCAAAATTACGTCGGAATAGTGCATCAAAGTATTTATCCCGGAACTTTTCGAAATTGCGAAATTTTTCGCCAAAAATACAAAGGGGTTAGCCTTGCTGTTTTTTTGGGCGAAAAACTTTTAGTCTCCGATTCGATTTGTATGACCCTTTTCTGACCAATTGGACCCCCAGGAACTCAGAAAACGCAGCGAAAACAGCGTGGGATCAACAGGATTGAAATCACGAAGGAAAAAGCACCTGCTGAAAAATGTCGAAATCTCCGGTTTTCGTTTTTTGGCTGTAACTTTCGATGCGTTGATCGCAGCGTATTGGGACTGCGCCCAATCGATTTCTCTCGCAAAATTACGTCGGAATAGTGCATCAAAGTATTTATCCCGGAACTTTTCGAAATTGCGAAATTTTTCGCCAAAAATACAAAGGGGTTAGCCTTGCTGTTTTTTTGGGCGAAAAACTTTTAGTCTCCGATTCGATTTGTATGACCCTTTTCTGACCAATTGGACCCCCAGGAACTCAGAAAACGCAGCGAAAACAGCGTGGGATCAACAGGATTGAAATCACGAAGGAAAAAGCACCTGCTGAAAAATGTCGAAATCTCCGGTTTTCGTTTTTTGGCTCTAACTTTCGATCCGTTGCTCGCAGCGTATTCGGACTGCGCCCAATCGATTTCTCTCGCAAAATTACGTCGGAATAGTGCATCAAAGTATTTATCCCGGAACTTTTCGAAATTGCGAAATTTTTCGCCAAAAATACAAAGGGGTTAGCCTTGCTGTTTTTTTGGGCGAAAAACTTTTAGTCTCCGATTCGATTTGTATGACCCTTTTCTGACCAATTGGACCCCCAGGAACTCAGAAAACGCAGCGAAAACAGCGTGGGATCAACAGGATTGAAATCACGAAGGAAAAAGCACCTGCTGAAAAATGTCGAAATCTCCGGTTTTCGTTTTTTGGCTGTAACTTTCGATGCGTTGATCGCAGCGTATTGGGACTGCGCCCAATCGATTTCTCTCGCAAAATTACGTCGGAATAGTGCATCAAAGTATTTATCCCGGAACTTTTCGAAATTGCGAAATTTTTCGCCAAAAATACAAAGGGGTTAGCCTTGCTGTTTTTTTGGGCGAAAAACTTTTAGTCTCCGATTCGATTTGTATGACCCTTTTCTGACCAATTGGACCCCCAGGAACTCAGAAAACGCAGCGAAAACAGCGTGGGATCAACAGGATTGAAATCACGAAGGAAAAAGCACCTGCTGAAAAATGTCGAAATCTCCGGTTTTCGTTTTTTGGCTGTAACTTTCGATCCGTTGCTCGCAGCGTATTCGGACTGCGCCCATTCGATTTCTCTCGGAAAATTACGTCGGAAAAGTGCACGAAAGAATTTCTTCCAGCACTTTTCAAAATCGCGAAAATTTTCGCCAAAAACACAAAGGGGTTAGCCTTACTTTTTTTTCGGGCAAAAAACTTTTGGTCTCAGATTCGATTTAAATGACCCTTTCCTGACTAATTGGACCCCCAGCAACTCAGAAAACGCCGCAACAGCAGCGTAGGACCAACAGCAGAGAAATGACGACGGAAAAAGCACCAGTCAAAAAATGTGGAAATCACAGGTTCTTGTTTTTTGGCTCTAACTTTTGATATGTTGCTCGCAGCGTATTCGGACTGCGCCCATTCGATTTCTCTCGGAAAATTACGTCGGAAAAGTGCACGAACGAATTTCTCCCAGCACTTTTCAAAATCGCGAAAATTTTCGCCAAAAACACAAAGGGGTTAGCCTTACTTTTTTTTTGGGCAAAAAACTTTTGGTCTCAGATTCGATTTGCACGATCATTCTCTGACTAATTGGACCCCCAAGAACTCAGAAAATGTTCCGAAACGAGCGTGGAGCCAACAGCAAAAAAATTATCATCGGAATTTCACGGATCTTAACCGTAACTTCGGATTCGTTGCTCGCAGCGCTTTTGAACTGCGCGCAATCGTATCCTCTTGTAAAATTACGTAGGCATATTGCATCAAATAATTGATTCCGATTTTTCATAACATGGCTGAAATTTTGATTGAAAATCCAATGTGATTGGCTTTAATGTCTTGTGATTCTCTGAGCAAAAAATTGATGCTTCATATTTATATTCCACGACTCTCACTAGTTTTATTTGAGTTGCAAGAAATACGAAAAAAAAACAGCAATAATCCAAGAAGAGCAACGGACCAGCAGCAAAATTTCATGAAGGAATGTCAGAATGGCATTCAAAATAGCGTTGTAAAAGCTCCTACCAAAACGTGAAAATTATATGGGAAAATTTATTGAAATATCTCAATACATGTTACAAGAATAGAGTAATAATATAATATCGGACACAGAACCTAAACTATACTGACAATCTCTATAAACAACTATCTCATCGAACGTTTTTCGTATTCTGCTCAAAGTTATGTATGTTGCACGTTTTTTCTTAATATTATCTCAGACTTTATATTTAATACAATGTACTTGGCAACTTGGTAAAGTATTATACACGCACACCCGAACACTGGTACTAGAATTAAGACATATGGAGTAAACTATCACTGAATTGAAACAAAGATTTCGTAGCTATGAATCAGTCCTTTTCATTTTCCATTTGCCCAAAAATCTGGTACGAATTTGATGTTTTCTGGCAGTCACTTGCATCCGTTGTTCCCAGCGAGTGCAGACTGTGCGCGATAGATTCCTTCTGAAACATTACATGAATATAAGGCATCAAGTAACTGATTTCAGCATTATTTATAGTCGTCAAAATTTTCAGAAAAAATTCAATGGTTTCGTCCTACTTTTTTCTCGAGCCTAAATTTATTTGTCTTGGAATTGACTTGTAGTATCCTTCTCAGGTTAATTGTGCCCCGAAGAACGCAGAAAAGACATCAACAATAGCGTAAGACCATTAGCCGAGGAATTACAAAAGATATTTGTCGTTTTCAAGCTGTAACTCCTGATTGGCTGTTCGCAGAGAATTCGAATGGCGCGCAATCGATTCGTCATGAAAAATTACGTCAAAATAGTGTCTCGACAAATCGATTCTCATATTTTGCATGATGTGCCAAAATTTTTACAATCACGAGAAGTTTACACTTATGTGTAGCTTCCATATATCTGTCTTCCATTTTGTGCTCCATCAATCGTCTTATCGTTTATAGTTTCTGACGGTGCAGGCTGTTACAACTTTTTCACTTCGAGCTTCAGTGGGTAAGAGCAAGATGAACTGGCATGCATTAATAAACTTACATGTTTCACGCTGCTTCGCGGCCCGAGTGTATTTCCAACGTTGAACATGTCGTGCATCGGTGCTTGCGCCTCAACAATAAGCCTAATCATGTCCACGAAAACACGCGGTATATGTTTGATTTCTTCTTCATTACAACTAGGACAGGTAGACAGGTCTATCTCATTGAACTGGTGATTATTGTTCCATGTCGCAGAGTTTCAACCGTTACGGCTCTTGATCTCCAGTTGCTTCTGAAGTAAAGTAGGATTGTTACTTTCTTCCAGTATTGTTGGCATTCGTCCAGTGTTACGTTTTTAATCACTTTTCCGGAGTTTTTTCCGTTGATACTTACCGTCCACGAAGATGGTATGTTCCAATCAGAGCCTTTTCAGTTGGTATCAAGCTGATAAGGTGATTCTTGGCTGATTGATGGCTGATCCCCCAAGCAGTGACTTTGTACCGTAACAAAATTCACATTCTTCTACATTGACATTGCGAAGTCACGAGTCAAAGTCCATAATCTTCGCAAAGATTTCCTTGGTGCTAATTCATTCCCTTCCGCATCGTGAAATCCACAGTTCTTGACCATCGGCGTCGAGGTGTGAAAGTTTGAATTACCATTCCGAACTAATAGCAGGCATCAAACTACACTTCGAGCTTTACGTTATACTCAAAGCAGAATCTTACGGACCGTCATTTCGCAATATGGCAATAACATTTGCAATATAATCTTTCAGTAAACATTATATTACTGTGCTGTAATTCGGGCGATAAAACGATCCGTAGTTTTCTTCCGCGTGTCCGTCTGAAATCCATCCGATCCTCCACATCACAGCCGGGTGTATCCGCAAGTGCGTGCAGCAGCAACAACATCGCACATATCGCTTCTTGGAAAAATCCGAATCCCCTGGAATCGGATGTAGCGTGTGATTAGGAATGTAGTAAGAGAAAACTACAAGTGCCGAATGATGAACGAGGCATAAATAACCACGATATCAATCTGAGACGAAGGCACAGTATCGACTCTTGGGAACGGACCAGTCTAGGCAGTACGTGAAAAGGCAGGACGACGGTCTTCTTCAACGATGCACGTATGAGAGAACCGTTTGCGTTTGAGATCAGTGTGGTGAAGAAACGTGGTTTATTAAAGTAACGATAAATTCATCGGAGTGTGGGAGCGACGCACGGGCCAAGTCCTCGGCCACTTGACCCCACTTGGAGCGCACTTGGGGCCCCGGTTGAAAGCGCGCGGCGTCCACGCGGTCGCATTCAGCACACTGCCTAGATTTACCAGATTACAGGGCCGTCCTCCGAGAGGCCCTCGTCTCGCCGAGTCAACGAGAGGTTTGTAAACGGTGTAAATATTGGCCCCGTCAAGGGCCCGACGACGGGCCAACATATCCAGGAATGACGAGTAGTGGTGGGTGGATTCGGACCCAGCGGTCAGTCGCCTGCCAGCTCGTTTAAACCGCCCGGGTCTAGTCCTAATTGACTAGAACGAAGTCGCCTCGGTGATCTAAATTCTACGGGGTTCATGGAAAGCTATTATTAGCCGCCATGTGCGGGAGGGGGGGGGGGGGGGGGGGGGGGATTAATTATCGCTTTATTCGACGAAATGCTTGCGCATAAATCCTCGTTGGTAATAATCTCGGGACTTTCGGGCACGTCAAGTCAAATTCGCCCAACAAGTGCATGACTATCCCCACACCGCGAAACATTTCATTTTGCGCTATCGTCGATCCTTTTTTGGTTATTGCAACGCGAAATCAGTTTGTGAGGTTTACTCTACTTTTTTAGTTAAACAAGGCTTTAACATCAATTTATCGTTGCACGAGCGTTAAATTTTCGCAACAGTTGCAAGAAAATATAGCAACGGCGATCGTGATGAGAAAGAATAGTAACAGATACTAGAAATCCAATTTTCATTTTCTACCTAGAACTATATTTTTTGATTGTGGTAAAAATGAAAATAGTTAAGGACTGAGCGGTTACCGTAAATAAAAATTTCTCTCAGTGCAAGCCGCAACTTCCGAGTTCGTCAAGAGGTCAGATGAAATATTTCATACCGCGGACCGAATGTGGGAGGATAGTGGAAGATATTCCCTGAGTGTGGATACAGTGTGTAAATATAGCCGGAAGCTAAATATATTATATTTGTTAAAATACCCGAGGCTTGACCAATGTCGAATGTCAATTCTTTGACATTTCTGTCGCGAGAATTAATTTTTCAACGTCAAATACGACCGGCCTTTATGACCTACATAATGTTGTACCGCCTGCATGATATAATATAGTGACAAACGTACAGTCTGGACACCGTTTCATTCTGCAATGCACCAATAGCAAATACCTGTACGTGTAATCAATCAATCCCGTAATGGGTTTATCATTTATTTTTTCTTTCACCTCAGTCTTTTTTCTTCTTCTTCTTTTTCTTGTGGCAGGTATCTACAGTTTACAGTATAAATCTAATATGGATCGTACGTGTGTTCAGACGTACCATTTACATTGTTTTATCACAGATCGCACTATGCTCAGTCTTGAAATACTGCGGGGGATAAATAAAACTAAACTCGTACAGTTTGAACCAAATATATAACGCTTAAGTCACAGCAGCGCCGGAGATCCAACGAAATTCACGTAAGTAAATGTCGATGACGGAAAATTTGACCTCTTCGAGCTGTGCCGAAGATATTTTCGTTCGGTATACTCGATTGTTTGTTTTTTAAAAATCCTCGGCGCTACACTTTCGCGACTGCGCGATAGCGGAATTGCGCCGAATTAAATAGCCGGAAAAATCCGTCCAACCAACCACCCACATATCACGCGTTAATTTCTTGGATCGACTGACGGAGCGAAGCCTGAAATAGAGCCACGTGGTCGAAGAGCGCAAAGTGCGGAGGCGACAAGCGGATCAGCGTTGCCCCCGCATCGCAATTAGTACAAATTGAATCGTTTAGTATCAGCGCGGTTTAAGGGGGTGGGATCGGAGGCGTGAGAGAGGCTTTGATATCCCTCGGCCCTCGGAATGTTCAGCGAGAAAAGCAATTAGCCGGATCAGGGACAACGATTTGTCCGTGCAACGTGAGCCCTGAAGTGCGGCGTTAGATTTGTGGTTCGTAGTACGGTAACAGGTTGAAGGAAAGACGTGGAGAACCAGTTCCGATATCTCTTAGACGCGTACCGTATTCGTATAATTTTCAACGGAATTCGGAAACAACCACTTCATTCCATCGGATAAACCGGTGCCGAGTAAATTGGTCACCAGACTCAGGTTCTTACCGATGATCTTGACGATCGGTTTACGGTGAAAAGGCGCACAAAACGCGCCCCGAATTATCCATCCACCTGTTTGAATTTCAACGCCGGGTATTTTTATCGACGCTCGTAAACTCCGGATTCTATAACACCGCTTTATACCCAACAACCCTGACTTAAACGCACACATCTTTGTTCCTCTCTAGGTATACCTATACGTATTATAAATAAAATCATACACTGGGAGCCGGACTGCGTACGATGAGAGCCGCTGTTTAACGTGTGGGTTCGTCTACGCGATCCCGAGACACCACGGAAATATCGCCCCGGTATATTTTGACAGTGCGTAGGAGCACGATGACTTTAAAAAATATTATAAAATCAACCCGCTGTTATATACACTGTCAAAATATCACTCTACGAACGTTTGCGTTGCGCCCACGTCGTTATATATCCTCAGCACCCGATTTCAATTCCTATTAATTACCCTGGTGTTGTTCCATGGATTTTTCTTTTTTTTTTTTTGTTGCTATTTTACGGAAAAAGCGTTGATCGCAAAAAAAAAATAAATATATAAATAAATAAATAAAACGAAGAAGAGAAAAAGCGGCAGGCGATTTGCACGCTTGTCTTTTAACGCGTCTATTACCCACGGGTAACAGTTTCTCTTTTCCGGTGTCTAATTTTCGCCTCGTCCCCACGGTTTCAATTTGTACGATTTGTTGTTGTTTTTTTTTTTTTTTTTTGTTTTTTTTTTCCTCGTTTTTTGCTTCTTCGGCATTCTGACATTCGTTCTCGCTCTCATTGTGCGTCGGTCCCGTTGCACAGGTGAGGTGTACAATTAAATCAATTTGGTACGTGGTGGCTCGATTGATCGGCTCAGCCCGAGATTGAGTATCGATGCTCGTAACGACGCGTACGCTCTATAGAGACACGGGCGTGATTGATTTGAAATTGACTTAAATCCATTGTTAAACTTATAACGTCTTGGCCGATCCGTCCGACTGTTTGGTGCCGCGATATATATGGGACAGAGAACGATTGCCCAATTTCTTACAACGACTTGCCGACTTGCCGCCGCGTCCGAATACACATACTCGAATCGTAATGTGCGGGTAGAGAAGTTCGTGAAATTGTCATTATCGCGGTCAATGGTTATACACGGATAATACACAGATTCCTTCTAGGGAGCGAGTATGTTGTGCAAAAGGTCCCCGTTTCGTCCATCAAATAAACCCAATTATCAATTCACCGTACGTGCAATTATCGACGAAATTGGCTAATAAAAAGTCTGTAATTAAATTTGGCTCATCGGGTCAGCCGCGGTTTGAAATTCGTTTTTTTTCTTTTTTTCTTCTTTTTTTATGATTTGATCTTCGGTGTATTCGTTCGACGGGATCTTGAAACTTATTTTTCGGATGTAAGGTAAGACGCATGATCAATAAATTATTCTATTTACCTCTGTTCCTGTTCCAGGATCCCGACAGTGAAACTGCTTCCTCGTAAAGTGGCCATTGTTTATAAAAGTCATTCTAACGTCTGCCAGCTTCTCCTCGTTTGCCGGGACTCAACAGCTTCTTAAATACAACTTGTACACAGCGCGGCTAGGAGAATGAAGCCGAAGGGTCGAGGAGTCGTCCTAAGTCACTCAGTGGCCGCGAAACTGCATCGTAAGTATGATCGCAGGATGAAATGAGGGAGCGATAGTGAAGCGATGTCTAGGCGATGGTGTAAGGACGCGTGGGTAAGGCTACAAACGTTTCACTAGTTCGGTGACGACCTTTTCAAGTGACCGTTCGGACCATTCGCCTCGGCCGAAAGTTGTTTGCCGTATACGCATACATTTACACGTGTACGTATCTACTGTATAATATATACCCTGGACCAAAATGTTGTCGTGACTACATCTCGTGTTACACGTCGAAGATAAACTCGACTCTTTACTCGTTGTACAGTTTCAGATTTGACGTGTGCAGCTACATCGAGACCGTCAATTTATCGTCACGAGGATTTATTCTATTTTGTCAATATAAGAAACGAAATAAAATAAGAAACGGTTGCTCGGTCGTTCTTTTATCTCGAATCATTTGACTGTAATTTTTCGGAGTAGCTTAACATTCGTGCGATAAAAGTGACACGTTATTAAGTATCAAGTTCGTCACGGCCCTGATTTTTACAATATTTGATTATTGCAGTCCAGCTTTTACAAATATTAATGACAATTTACAGCTGAATGCGTGTGTCGGGTTTATTTTTAAGACATCGTGATTTGAACATGTCGGTGTATATTAGCAGAGACCAGGTTGGCTAAAGTTAAATAGAAGAAGAGACTCTTTCACAGCTTGCTTGTTTTACAAAATAATTTGTATGAATTATAATCAATAATATAGATCGCGGTTAGAATTTCTAACAAAGGCACGGCGTAAACAAGATGGAATAAAAACTTCGGACATTCTCGGGTCACGCAGGTGTCGTTTTTTTATTTATTTATTTTTTATTCCTCAGTTATCCCGCGTCTCGCGTTACCAACGGGACCAACTTTCCTATCTACGATCAAAACTCAACGTTCTTACGTAGAGATACATCCAACTTCGACATAGCTCGCGTTGTTCTGAATCCACGTCAATAGCGCGTGGGAGTTGCTGGTCCCTCTCCCTTGTCCGAATAATTGAGAACAATTAATCGTGCAAGGCTGCAGTGAATTTTGCTCCTAAAATAGAACGTACGAAGTCTGCGTCAAAATCGAATTACCGAATTCTAACGAATTAAGAAACAATCAAATTTTGATTAAACAGTACATAATATAATAAAACCCATGTCACATTATACTGAAAAATAATAAGAGCAAACACTAACTCGTTGTATCTGACAGTGTTTTTAGGTATGCTAAACAAAAAAAAATCATCAGTCTAGAATGCCTTGAAAATAGTCAAAATAATTGTTGAATTGCTGTAAACAGTATTGTATAACCGAACTAAATCTCTACCTTATCATATTACAATAAGCGATTATACCGAACGCACCTTGTATATAATTATGTATAAATAATTGAACAAGTAATAAATATATACATACAATAAAACCTATGTATGTAATTTACGTATTCTGCATTATTGTTTCTATAGATTCAATTTGCGAAATGAAAGTCATGTTTTCAAGTTTAGTTTTACAGAACGAGGCTCTATGAAGACGTGAACGTATCTTATCGCGTTACGTAAGGGCGTCTGTATCATGACGAAGCCTAAGGGTTGGCACGAGATTCGAGGGCGGATATTCGTTGAATGTTAAGGAGGAGCGGAGCCTGGCAATTATTCGAGCCATTACGGTCGTGAATATTCATCGTCTTTCTCGGAGAGCAAAGCAGAGAGAGAAAGAGAGAGAGAGAGAGTGAGGAGAGGAGGGAGGAAGGGAGGGTGGGAGAGTTCTATTATGCGCAGGTATATAACACACCCACACGATATATTAACATTGTACGGAGTGCTACGATCCCCGGAGGTATAGGATGTAGTCACGAGGCGAGTCCTGGCTAAGGATCGCGAGTGAAGTGGGCGGGAATGGCGTTGATGCATGCCTGCATCTCTAATCTATTTAAATTACAACCTTTCCACGATTTCATTACGATTATACGAGGTCAACGTCGAGGATATCGCTCCACCCTTGGGAATAAATAACTAATTTCACTCGCAGCAGCTGTTTTATATGCAACGATTTATAACACAAGACCAAACTTTCTTACCTAATTGAATTAAACGATTCGCCGCGGGTCGTTTGCGAATTTTTCAAGCGAAATATGTACGCTGCATAATAGGGTGATTTATTTTCTTGACCTTTTTTTTCTTTCTTCCAAGGTGCCGA
This sequence comes from Neodiprion lecontei, assembly GCF_021901455.1. Lineage (NCBI taxonomy): Eukaryota > Metazoa > Arthropoda > Insecta > Hymenoptera > Diprionidae > Neodiprion > Neodiprion lecontei. The sequence continues at coordinate 4,549,960 of NC_060261.1, read as the reverse complement.
TCGAAAAATTTGCGACTAATACTGGCGAAAAAAAATCGTTGTAAAGCCCGGAGGAGGTAGGAAAATATTTAGAGGTACAAATAAAAATAAATAAAAAATTTTACAATAATTAGTAGCAACCTATAAATATTCTTCTACCTCCTCCAGGTTTTACGGCAGTATTTTTTTTTTTTTTTTGTCAATATTTGTCGCAAACTTTACCGCATGGCACCTTGAAAAAAAAAAAAATGTCACAAAATAAACCACCCTAATACACACACGCATAATTGCCCGAGTGAGAGAGTGAGAATCCAGCTGCCTTAAGTCTATTCGAAGATTGGATAAATCCCGCATCGGTACGGTGGAATTGAGTTGCATCTCAGCACGAGACGGCTGCGCTTTCCTGAGTTATAATCGCTTGCAATGCGGCAAACGCGGCGTTTCAACCCCTTTGAAATTTGAAAAAAAAAAAAAAGAAAAAAATCCCCCGCCGTATGATATAACGGTTGTAAAATTATCGTCGTGAAATTGCGCGACGTCGCGTATACCTTGCGTCCTTTATTTGCAATATTTCAGATATATTTCAGCGAGGTGTACATTATCACAGTGTTCGCAAAAGCTGGGATAAATCCACCGGGATGCGCGGGATAAATCCTCGAGCTGTGCATTGAGTCGTTCGCCTCGGAGTTAACAGTTTAACATATAATTCGCGAAAATTCATATCCGGGGGTCAAAGATCGAGCCTCGCGTTTACTGAATCATCGCTGCTACCAGTTCCCTGAATACGTTTCAACCTCGCGCGAGAAGGTTGAATTTTTTAGACAAAAATATAAATGGAAATGAAAAATCGAAGCGGGTCACTTGGGTAATAATAATAATAATAATAATAATAACAACAACAACAACAGTAATAGTAATAAAACTCGGCACGCAGGGGTTGGATATACTAATTCACCGTGTATCCTCCTCCACCGTGAAGAGTGAATCGAAGATTAAGACTTCTCGGGAGATAAGCCGGTGCCGCAGGTAGAAAATCACACCTTTTTTCGTCACGCTCAAATTTTTCTCTCTGTATGAAGTAGGTATAACGATGTCAAAGTACGAATGCAGTTCAGCTAAGCGTGATATATTGGGTCTGTATGCGCGCAGGTGTGCGAGAATATAAGATTTCCGTGACGAAAACGCGTTAATTGCAGATGAATGATTATTTCGTTTCTTTCATATTTCCGAAATTTCCTTCAATTCAAGTTTATCTTTTTTATCTATTTATTTATTTATTTATTTTTTTTTTTTATTTTGTCTTCTTGTTCTTATACATACATTCGGGCAAATCGAGCCTCAATTAAGTTTTACGCGCCTGGGTAGTTACGAGGCTATTTTATTACGCCGAGAAAAGTTTGGAAGAGTTTTGAAACAGCTAATGATGAGTAATTCACGTGACTATAATACACGCTCGCACATCAGCCGCGTAATTAATAATAATGCCGGAATTAAACGGGATTATAATATCCGTACGCATTGCGTTTAAACGCTGTCGAATATGACGATCGTCTCGCTTTGTCCAGTTTCACATAATTCAGGTAGTTTTGGTAATTGTAAATTAAACCCAACCATCATATTTTCGTTAATTGCTTTTTATACTTGAGCAACGCGATACGTGCCTGAATTATACAAGTAATAACTGATATCAATTTGTATGCGTGTATACATATGGTATATATATATATATATATGTTATATATATATAAATATATTTATATACGATAATAACGCGCGGATCACGAGCTGGTTTTAACAACGTCTGCAAAGCGAGGCCTCGTACTAGCTCAATGATCAGCTCGCCGAGCTACAGCTTACGCGTAAATCAGAAGAAACGCTTTCCTCTGAATACGCCCTAATAGCCGGCATACGCGGCGTGCACGAGTCCGTGAGTCAAGTGTGTAATATTTTATTATCTATTGACGTTAAGATTTTTTTAAACTTTACTACAGACTAATCCTCTATTTACGACCAAATTAGTCCGCGGCGGCGGCGGCGGCAGCGATGATACCCAACCCACTTTCGCCGAGCTTCAGAGCTTTATGCTCTTGGGTATAATATACGCGTACCGAATCCGGCTATCTTCCCACATAACGCGCTAAACGAATTTAGAAGAATTGAAAGAATAATGAGGGGGGGATATAATAAAGGAGATATTCAAAATACACACCGAATTGCTGCTGTTCGTCGTTCTTCCTCCTACGCGAATATCCGAATAAACTCCAGGCTTGCATTAATATCTCATTCAACAATTTTCCATTATATAAGCCTATATACGTGTGCCATAAATTTTTATTCCGTAATATGTAATCCGATGCCTTTGTTGATCTTGAATAAAAGGATTGATCAAGACAAATGGTAATTGAATTTATTTACACTGGATGCCAGTGGTTCAAAAAATACCGTTTCGCAGATACATTTATACCCATTCGGTTATTCATATTTAACATTACGCGAAACAATACCGAAAATAATGAAAAATTATGAATAAAATTAATAAACGAAAGCGATCGTACGTCAATTAACGTTCAAAGTTTAATTTGTATAAAATTATTATTCTGTCAAGTATTTAAGTACCTTATTCTAAACTCTCGTTGTATAATAAATGAAAATTAAAAACTATTTTAGAAAATTTGCAAAATTTTAGTCTCGATTGATATCGTGACCCAGTTAAAATTCTCTACATAAATATGTATTTTCCACTACTGTCCGTATAATCGTCAATGAATCATAAAACTTCGAAGAGAAAAAAAAGTTTTCCCCGTGCATGTTAATTCCATAAGATACTTCGGTCACAAAGCGGACTACTTCGGAGTTCATATAAAGAGCTCAAATTTTCAGGGAACTTTTTTCTTTCCATCAATTTCAAAGCGTTTAAGCCCCCGGGAGCATAAAAATTCCGAAACAACCCTGTCAATGAGCACCCTAGCGTACCTAATGAAGAAGAACGAAGTATTTCGAAGCCGGGATTCCCTCCTTTTCGGGACCGAGGACCAACCCTGTCCCCTGGTCCTTGGACCAGACGACGGTATGCGGTCGGCACACAATGTAGAATATATACGTGGGCGGTGATTTATCGCTGTGAAATTTGAGCTACTGCTTTTAACCCGGTTCTTCGCTGCCGTTGCGGCTCGGCTCCGAGGCGATTTCAACCGACAGCGTTATTCGGCTTACGTAAGTTTCTATTACGAACCCCGCGAGAGCGTGTGTGCGTTCAGTGGCCGGACGAATATCTGAAATTCCTCGATCTAATACGTCGGACGGTGATTTTACCGCTGAAATACCGATACGGAAAAGGTCTCGATCGGAATCAGGGCCTGATCGAGACGCGGTGCGTTACGGGTACGGAACCCGATTCCGAGCGGCAGAGTCGGGACCAAATTATCGGTGAACATTGATCGAGCGAGCAGATGTAAGAGAATCCTACTCGGATTCTCGAAACACTTGTTATCCGTAGTTTGTTTGTCTTTATTTTTTTTATTTTTCACTCTCTACTTTCCCCGTATCCCTTTTTCTTACGCTTCTATCTTCGATTCGGTGTTCCACTACCGCGGAAGGAAGAGATCATCGCGAGACAAGCGATGGCTGGTTGGAAAAAGGAGAGAGATATCTAAAACATCTCGATCTACTAGAGACGGTTTTACGGTTCAGGTACTGCCGCAAGGTAACGACGTATAAAATTCACCTAGATATGCGGCTGTAGGTGTACGGTAAATAAACTTCATCATGTACGACCGGAATCTGAACTGGACACAATCGACCGAAACAATCGCATTCCTCAAGTGCATTCGGACTTTCTAATAAATCCCACTATAAACCTGGCACGTAACGCACACTCGTCGATAACGTGCAGCAACTGCTGTTGCATTGCACCTAGCACGTGGGTGCACGCTGAAAAAAATTTCATTTCTTACAGTAACTAGAAAAATTGAGTAAAACAGGTATCGTTGAAAAAAAACTGTTCGAATATTGTTGGTATTACGAAAAACGAGGTACGCCTAAACATTTTGCGCCGTCGTCGATCCTTTTTTGGTTATTGCAACGCTGAATCAGTTTCTGAGGTTTGCTCTACTTTTTTATTTAAGCAAGGCTTTAACGTCGATTTATCGTTGCACAAGCGTTGAATTTTCGCAACAGTTGCTGGAAAATATAGCAACAGCGATCGCAATGAGAAAGAATAGTAACGGATACTAGAAAACTAATTTTCATTTTCTACCCAGAACTATATTCTTCTATTGTGGTAAAAAATGAAAATAGTCGAGGACTAAGCGGTAACCGGAACTAATAATTTCTCTCAGTGCAGCCGTGCAACGTACGCGTAGGATTTGAAAAATGTTCGTTCAACCTTGAGCAAAGAATCGATAAAGGCAAGAGAATTTCACCGCAATCATCGACGCATCCGATTAATCGAAATTGCGATCAATTAGAGGGTACATGTACCTACATAATATCCTAGGGTACTTGTAGCGATGCAGGTTTGCGTAGGATTCTATTCGTGGAATACAACAAGAGCGATGTGACCGCGTTGCTCGATCAGAGCTGGCGCGCCTTTCGGGTGTCACATCTTTTTAGATTAATTAAGAGATTCCGCCCGGTTAATTGAGATCTTTCTTATCAATAACGTTCATCAAAATGTCCGACCGTCTTCGGAGCCGATCTCTGCCGGCACTGTGCGTACGCACACACAAACACACGGCCACTTGAAAAGAGATAGACAAAGAGAGAGAGAGAGAGAGAGAGAGAGAGAGAATGAGGGGGGATATAGAGGGGAACGGGAATAAAATTCCCCCCTCTCTGTCCCCTGGATGAAAAATGCGCTCCGCGAGTAAAAAAGAAAGGAGTGAGGATTCAGCGCAAAAAGGAAGAGTGATAAGAAGAAAAAAGATTAATCTTTCGCGTTCTTCGATACGCAGCTTACTTCCTCGATCCCGATGCTGCTGTTCCTGATCTGCGTTGTCATTCTAGGCTGAAAATGAGCCGACTTATGGTTCAGGCTCTCTCCGTCGTTCACCGTAACTCCGAGTTCCTCCTCCCACCATTCCTCTCCTTGTTCGCCGTTGCTCGATAAGCAATGCGAACTTGACCCGTTCACTCTTTAAAATGAAAATATTTACTCAAGACGCGTTTGTTCGAATAAAGAGATACTTTTTGGACACGTTTCAGGAATTGAGTTTCGTTTCTTTCGTGAAAATTTTCGTCTTTCTCGCAAATGTGAGAATAATTCTACAATGTAAACAGCAATTGACGATTATTTAATATGCGGTATATCTCGAGAAAATTGTATAAGACGTTATCACAAGAGGGAAGATCCGTTTTCATGTTGGAAAACTTGTCGTATTGTGACAATGGATTCGACGTGATATCGGTGGAAACCTTTCGGTGCTTTCTCGCACGACGTTTGACGTGAAACACGTCCGGAGAACTGAGACATGCGATGAGTTATACACGCTGCATGTTTCTGACGCAGGGGTTTCGATTCTGATTAAATTTATACGTTTCCTATTGGTCCCTGCGAAGGTAGTGTCATAAATATGCCCAATGCGCATACCCGCATCACCTGCTGAGTGCACGTATATACGGAATTTAATCAAACTCTTACAATTTCAAGATATTGCTTTTTAATTCCCCCGTCCCGCCCTCCTCAACAGATCGTATATTACTTGCGCACTGTTAAACGCCGTGCGTATATGCAGCAATTAGAGACCCCTGCATATATAACGCGTCATATAACGAGTAGAAATTCATTATTATATTATACGCAGGGCGATGTAGGAGACAGAAACGGATGCAAATATATCTACCGATTTGAATGCGTACGTCATGTATAGGTGGAGAAAAATACCTTCGTGCACGTGTGCGTCTTGTACGTCACTAACGTCCGTTACAAGATGGAAAATGAATAACTATCTGGAAGAATTTCAGCTCCCATGCGTTCGGTGCCTGCAGGTTGAAGGAGGTGAAAGGATTGATAGAAATATGGTTTTTTTTTTTTTACCCTAATGTGTTGGCCGTACGTGCTTTACGCGTGTATCCAAAATTGTGTGCACGTTAAGCCCGTTGAAGTTGGGTCGAACGCAATTACGTTGACTGTGTGATTAGAGCCGTGTAGTTAAACGAAGGAGTCCGCATAGCTTCGGAAGATATTAATTTTTCAGAGCAACTTGAAAGTTGGTTCTTACAGTTCCTTATTCTCTCGTTTCATTTCTACTCGTTCCAATGTCTTGACTGAATTATAACGCCATTTCGCTGGTATACAGGTACACTCGTCTCAATTGAATTTTATTTTAGCCTTGGATGCACAAAATAATTACAAATTCAATTGGGTCAACCAAAGTTAAGATTAATTAATTTTCACGTGAGTAAGGTGCAGCAGATTTCTAATTCGGTTGCAGCGATAGATGAGGTTTTCCCTTAGCGTAAAATTCCATTTAATTATGCTTCATTATTTATACTCCATTGCGTACAGCCAGCAGTATCGGTTAACAAGTATTTAAGGAAATGTTCAATTAGTTTAATATTGACTGAAATACATGCAGCGTTGGGAATTTTGCAGGGTGAATGCCTGGTTTTATTCCGTCGTTGATCAACCTGCCGAGTATTCGGTGAATGTTTTCGGAATCGAGTCGTTACTAAGGCTGTCTTTCGTTGGTAGAATTAACTGCTGGGACGTCATCAAGCCTGCGCGTTCGAAGCACTTGTTTCCACCAATGCGAGGAGAGTTTAGCAGTTCGATTCCTGTGAGGACTGTTTGAGTCTACGGCGAACATGCCGAAATTCAGTCTGTAAATAATCGGATATTAACGTATCGTCATCGAGATATCTATTGGCGATATCGCTTACGTGTAACCGTTGTGCCATTCAAAGCTATCCAGCAGACTCCAGGCCATGTATCGTTCAACTCGACAACCGTCACGTTTGATGGCAATGAGCATTTCTTTCAGGTAAGCGCGATGGTAATCCATTCTCTTGTGATCATTCAATCCACTTTCGTCAGGGTATCCATTTTCATGGACGAACACCTTCGGGTTGCCATAGAGGTTTTTCACTTGCCGGAGTACGTGGCCAAACCCTTCGGGTACCATCTGAAACTCCGGGGTAATTTGAGAATGTGGAATAAAGATTGATATTTCAGAGATTTTCAACGAGTCAACTTTTCACGATATTCACCCGAAACCATGCAATTGATTCCGTAGTATTCCTTGGATAGCGACTATTTTCGCGATCCATGTCGGCAGAGGACACAAATACGCTCGTGTAATGATTCATGCCGTAGTAATCGGATGTCCCGCTATAAAGCAACGCTGATATTAGATATTTCTGTACGATAATTGGATCGAGTAGAAATTGATAATCGTATCGGATGTTATAAGCATGCGAGACAAGGATTGATGAGGGTGTTTCTATTCTGGCGAACAATTATTCCGACAGGAATAACAGAAGCCTGGAATGTGGATGATGAAAAATTTGGGTTCTGTGAATCTTTCATTGGAATCTAACAATAGAGCAGAGGGATACAAACTTGATGTAAGATATCCACTCGGGAGAAAATTCTAGCAAGCTTGATGCTGCACGGCCCTCGGCTTTGCTGATCTCAGCAATTTGCGTTTTTACCACCTCGGAATAGTCACCAAGAAAAATTGGATGCATTATCCAGTCACTTGACAATTGAAATTCCCTCTCTGCAGCGACTTTGTCGCTGGTGTTAACGGGTAGAAAAGCCTTTGTCATAACAACCAAGCCGATTTGGCCCTGCTGAGTTGGACGGAACTCTTCGTCGTACATGTGATAGACTCTGGCATGAGCTTTTAGAATGTTATGGCCGCACAGGTATTTTTCTCTGGCACTCAGATTCTTGCCTGAAAAGATCACCGCTCTTGACAAAGTACTGGAAATAATTTTTCATACCTTGATTTTGAAACTAAGGGACTTGGCAGAGACCTGGTGCTATTGGCACATTGCTGTAGCCCATTTCACACAAAACAGCTGGCTGGTTAATTGTTGAAAATAGTTTAACGCTTGGTCCAAGCTCTCGAAGAATAACTCTCGCGTAATCCACAAACCAATCGACCATCAGCTCGTTCGTCCATCCTCCCATATCTTCAATAATTTGTGGATGATCCCAGTGATACATCGTTACTACGGGTTCTATACCGTTGGCCAGTAATTCGTTGATCAAGTTTTTATAGTACCGTATGCCAGCTTCGTTCGTCACATTGGTCAAGGGATTCGGAATTATCCGTGGCCAACTGATGGAGAACCGATAGCTATCGAACTGAAAACGTATATTACGACGGCGCCGCGGCGTGAAGTTAGTCGCGAATAGCGAATGAACGGAAGGTTGTATTCGGTAGCTTACCCCGAGTTCCTTGATCAATCGTACATCTTCTTTGTATTTGTTGTACGAATCGCAGGCAAGGTCTCCGTTACTTCGGTCAGCGATACGCGACGATTGATTGTGCGTCAAAAAATCCCAAGTGCTCGGACTCTTGCCTGAGGAGAAGTGGAAAAAAATCGTCGTTAAGAAACAAGCGAGCACGTAATTCGAATCGGAATAAGAAATATATTCGATTTTAATTGCTGAATGATTAAAGCGTAAAAACCGTACCGTCGACGTTCCAAGCTCCTTCAATTTGATAAGACGAACTGGAAACTCCGATTTTAAAATTTTTGGGAAACGTTAAAGCTGCGACTTCGCAATGAACGGCCCTAGAAAAATAAAAATAATTCTGGAATCGATTCTAACATCGTTATTTCGGAATACCGATCAAACTGACTTCCAGGAAATCGCCCAGCAAATGGTCACAATGATCCAGGAATTCTTCATGACTTCCTAAATTCGATACAGTACAAATATGATTTTCTCGTAGGTCGAAGCAGAGAATATATTGCAGTGTACGTCTCTAACGAACAGCTATACAGTACTAACGCTGGTCACCCATGTCGTACATATATATTCTTATACGGAATAGAAGATTTAGTCAAGTTATATCAGTTTGAATGTAGTACAAAGTACGTTATATAAATTGTGGGTGGCTTGCTAAGACGATAATAAGACGCCCTACGGAAGACATGATTAGTTTGAAATTCTGATAAAAAGGTCAAGGGCGGGGTTATCTCTTGACATTCGTCGTTTTCGTGCAAAACGCACGGAGAACGTGCGTGGCAATCTGATAACATACCCGATAACATACATGCGTAGTTGGACAAACATTGGTAGCAAAAATCGTTAGGTTGCCAAACCTCGTTGCGTAAGATATTGCAGTTATTCGAGGTAAAACTTGAGGTTGAAATCATGACTAATCTGCAGTGATCTAGACAATAGCTTTTCCGCTTCGCATGCATGGTTACGAGAAATAATTTTGAACACAAATGAAAATCTTCTGTCAGTTAAAACCGAACGTTAATAGTCAAGATATTTCTTTTTGAATGATTATTATCGGAGTTGAACAACTAGACGTCTAGATTTCGAGATGTTTTCCGAAATTTTAAACAAATGTAATCCAAATTTGAAGAATCGCAGATCCACCGAGAAATCCGTAAGAAATTCGACCCGTTTACGTTTCCGCAAAATAGTTCAGTTCAAGTTGCGAAAATTAGTATTTAATGCCACGTAACACAGTGTATATTGTAGAGTAACGGCAATCGAGTTGTTGCATAGCATCCGTTACTATATAAATGCCAACGGTTACTAAATTTTCAAGTATCAGACGCTACGATCCATAGTTCCAACAACTATACTGGCGCATAGTATCGATCACCACGTTAAAGTAGCAAGCGTTGCTACAAAATTTTCTCAGCGTAGACAGAAAGAAAGTACTAAGAAAAGTACAGTTTGCGTATCCAGATATATCCGTATAACCCACACACAATTAGATCTAAAAGTGTGCGCGCATCAAGTCCGTTGAAGTTGGGTCAAGCGCAATTACGTTTACGTTTGTGATTAGAGGAGTGAAGTTAAACGAAGAAGTCCGCGCGGCGTTAAGGGGTCTTAATTTTTTTCAGCGGTTCGAAAATTGGTTCCGATAGTTACCTTTTTTCACCGTCGTCTCGTTTCCACTCGTTCCCCTCGCACGTCTATCTCCCTTTATCCATCTCTTTGTTTGTTTGTTTGTTTGTTCGCGGTAAACACGTCCGAGGATAGGTACCCGGGTTGTATTGCGAGTGTAGGTGAGGGTTGTTAATATACAGGAATGCGTGCGACGCCTAAGGTAGACGTTGTTGTTTGTGTCGGTGTTTATCCGTCGTACCGACCGACCACATAACGCCCAGTTATTAGGGCCGTTTAGACATCATTTGCGACGGCAACAATTTGTGCCAGAGTTTATAGGCACAGCCTGCATCCACGTCAGTGGCTCTGGGCGCAATGTGGACTATCTGATTTTCATTCGAATTACAGTAGGAAAAAAAAGTGAAAAATAAAGGAGAAGAGAAAACGGCAAAACGAACAAGGCTCAAGTAAAAAGAAAGAACCTTACGTTCGCTCCGCGAATCTCTTCGCGGATACAAACCGCGTGTACGTCTACCCATACCGATGTCAGTTCGGGATTTTGATACACGGTTAAGCGAGTCGTCGAATCGACAATGAAGGTAACGGTTGTCGTTTTTCGCGAACTCGTTGCAAAATCCTGCCTCGTCATGTATCAAACTCGCCGAGAATGTAAAAGTGTAGGCGCACGCATGTGTGTTTTTATACACACATGTAACCATATAAATTCCTGCGGGTGAACACCATCGCCGAAAAAATTACGCAAACACAAAGGCGCGTATCCGCGTCATCGCGTCAATGTAACGCGGAGAAATTTTTGCATATCTCGGATGAATGAATCTCCGGACATCGCGGAACCTCTCAATTATCCCCTGAATTCTGTCCGAAAATTGAGCGAAGACATTCTGACGCCACGATACACGAACTTGCCGCATCAACCCAATCAGCAAATACCGAAATCAATACTGTAATTGTCGTTTAAAAGCTCAGCTGCAAACCATTGCAAGACCATGCGAGGATCCTGTTTTAGCACTTTCTTTGGTACAACTTTTATAACAGAAGACAATTGGATGAAAGAAAATTTCACTCCGCTTTCATCGGGATCTTAAGTAATTGGAGAGTATGTAAGATTCTTTCGAAGGAGAATTAAAAAGCGTTCGAAAGATTTCACGATACATATCGCCAATCTGTCAATTTGTTTACCGGATGATGAAGATCGGAGACGCGTAATAGCTCGAAGAAGTTGCACCAAGTGTCAACGATTAGTGATCCAAGAATAATAATACCTACCATTGGTGGTGGAAAATTGATGTTTTCAAAGAAATCAAACAAATATGCTGCGTTGCTGGTTACTTGTACATCAGCGATCCTGTTTGCACCGATATATATATATATATATATATATATATATATATATATATATATATATATACCGTTGCATGTTTCTTACCTCCGATGCATGAGAACGAATTAAGCTAAGCAAACGTAATACCGTAGCGCAATTCGATAATAACCCGGGGATTCAGACACAGGTATCTTATACGCGTTGGTATAAGGTTATATATACCTAATTGCAAACGTTGCGCGGTTTTCAATAATTCCATGAACGATTCCTGCGCCTCGAGGCACGACTCCGAGTTCTTCCGTAGGTACCATTCTCTCTCTGGTCTCCATCTCGCTCTCCCTTTCCGTCCGTCTCTTTCATCCAGCCACGAGGCACCTGTTGCTTCTCCACGAGTCGAGTCACAGCCGCCAGGCGTCACCACCTCGCTGCAGAGTTTCTTGAAAGGAAATCGAAATAATCTCTGGGGAGGGATCATTTCGACGATTTTGTCGAACCATTCGATTTTACCAACTCTCGGGGTTCTTGACTATTTTTCTGGCCACACTGAGACAAGTTTTTTGTTCCGGTTACCGCCCGGTCCTTGACTATTTTCATTTTTACCAGAATCGAAAAATATAGTTCTAGGCGGAAAATGAAAACTAGTTTTCGATCTGTTACCGAAAAGTCTGGTATCCGTTACTATTCTTTCTCATTACGATCACTGTTGCTATATTTTCTTGCCACTGTTGCGAAAATTTAACGCTCGTGCAACGATAAATTGGCGTTAGAGCCAATTTTTTTTTTAACAATACCTGTTTCACTCAATTTTTCTAGTTACTGTAACGAATGAAATTTTTCTCAGCGCACGTTTGTGCCACGCGTCGAAAGACCGGAAGGACTTGTATCTGTTGAAAAATCTTGGATCGCGAGTTCTTTTTTTTTCCACTCGGTTAATTTCCGACGATACGTAGGAGAGACGAGCGTTGACGTAAGGAAGGGTAGCAATAAGACGAGGGAGGCGGCTAAACTTGGGGCCGAAAATTCAAGCGAGGCGAAGACAACGAGCGTTCGACTAACGAGCACCCCGCTGTCACGGTTGAATAATAAATAGGAAAAATTTATAACCAAATAAAAAAATTTGTTGTGGGCCTGATTTAATTAGCGTTGATGCGAGATACCGTTTTTCGGTGCATTATACCCGCTGATGCAGCGACTGCTGACGAGCGCCAAGAGATACCCCGAAACACCGGAGGTGAAGTTGCATTTTATTATATACGAAGAGCCGCGGGCCGCCTGATGCAGGAGTAAAGGTAGATTATACGCGCGTATAGTGACTTACGACAAGCAACTGTTATTTATTAGTTTATTAGCCGAAATAATTATCCGATTTGGGTAAGCGTTCCTAGACGACGCTCGGCGAACGAAATTTATTGGAAAATAATGGGCTACAGGTGAAGTCACTAATTAGACACCCCGTCGATAGATACCGCGGTTGGACGTGCATCATCGTCTTACACCTGATTGCGATCCACGCGTGATCCTCCGATAGTTTGTCACGAGATTCCTTCGTCCACGCGCATTTCTTATCCTGTACCTGTAATCCTGAATATCTGGTTTGGGAAATAGGATACGAATCCGCCCACTTTGATCGCCGAATGGAATCGCGTTCAGGAGTCATTTGCTTATAGCGGGAATGAACGCGAAAGTAACATTCACTGCGTTACGGTAACCGAGAGCGATTATTCACGCGATTCGTTGATTTGACCGATTGATTTTTGAAACCTCATGGATTTCGAATCTTCCGCAGTATTGCACGAAGAATTAATTATGATGCTATTCGAGGTAAATACTGACGTTTATGGGACGAGTGTCGGCTACTCGTATAATATGAACAATATTTATTCATTCGACCATCGGCGCAAGATTGCGCGTACAAGCGTATCTCTACGTCCTTGCTACACGCAGCGGTGCGAGATTCATCATCGAGAGATAATTGCGATTTGCATTGAACGGCTTACATGCGATAACTGCGGTACGTCAAATGTGTCGACGCGTATTAGACACGTCCAAGCGTGCGAAAAAGGAAGAGAAAGAAATCTAGGCGCGAACCTCGCGTTTGGTATAATCGACGGGAGGTTAAATGCAGAGGAAATAGAGCAAGAAGTAGTCAGCAATACGTGCGCGTATCCCGCTAAGAATCCTGATCGTCGAGTACGTTTTAATACCGACGTATCCCAACGTGCTTTGGACTCCAAGAACCATTATCGTGGTCCAACCCTCGTCATTTTGCTTTGGTAAAATGATACCGAGACAATACCACAGCATCGTTAATGATAATAAGCATTATTTTTAATTAGCGGTGTTAACTTGTTGGCGAATTCGAGCTCTCGACGCGGCGCGACTCTTGGTACTCCAAGAGCCAGCAGGGGTCCTTAAGAGTCCCGCGGGACGTCTCGCTCCCTTGGTGTATTCAACACACGGTAGAATCGAGAGAGCGCAATCTCGACTCGTGTGTATATACGCAAGACGACACTTGGGTGACGGTCTCCGGGTCCTCGGGGACGACGACGAGGAGGACTGTGCCGCAGGACGACCTTCCCGGGTTATGAATGGCGCGTCGACGCGAGGCTCCCCGCAGGGATCAGGAAAGAACAGATGATGGAATCTTGGATCTCGAGAAGTCTCTCAGGTGGTGATAGTGCGGGAAAAAGATCGTCTGTACGAAGCACGGGGTCGAGTCGGTTACATATCTGATCGAAAGAAGCGGCTTCTGGACTCTAAACTTAAAACGAGGACGGCTACGTGATTCTCTGGCAAATTGCCCTTCCCTCCCTTGTAAATACTCGGACCATCCTTCGGCTCCTGTTTTACTTTGCCTCTTCCAGAATTCACGAGACTGCACTTATAGCAGCTACCGTTGGATAGTTGGGACGAATCCGATGACTTTCGAAGAAAAATGATACTTCACGTTGGGATAGGCTTGGTTCGCTAGTGTGGAATCCTTTTTTCAGTAGTATAAACGCGCTTCCAGGCAACCCTCCGGCAGCAACCCTTCGCAAGGAGAGACGCCGATGGCGTCGCAGGACTCGAGAGTGCCTCGAACAGCTCCGGCACGTACGTGTTGATAGTTAGAGTAAGGGAGTGGTGACCACCATAAACTTACACACTCTCGCGTAACCATGTTCGCGGGTGTAACGGCCAAGGTGGAGGAACATTTGGTTATACGACTGTAGTCCTGAAAGAGAAGCCACGGAGCGCGCTCAAGAAGGTCCCGCAGCCTACAATTATGCAATTTGGATCTTACCGAGGTGTGTGATTAGCCGCAGCACTTTACTCCAACGTAGTACGATCCTCCACCTCCCACCTCCGCCTCTTCTTCCTCTTATGCTTCCTCCGTCCTCCTCCGTTGCCCTAATTTTTACCCCTCCACCCTACCTCCGTCTATATCCACCTTGCGGTCCGTTCCCTCTTCCTGGACGATTATCAGTTATTGCAGTCTTCGTGATCCTGGCAAAATAGAGGCCTTATTTAAGGCTGCAGGACTTTCTGCTCAAGTTAACACCGACGGAGTTCTTCGGTGGCCCATTCGGTCGATGCTCGTTCGTGGCAAAAAGCTTTCCTCGTCCTCGACGACGTCGCTTCACGCTGCAAACAGTATCGTTCTTGGTCAGTAGAGGTCGCAAAAAGATTAAATTCTGGACAGTGTGGTCTTCTCTATGAGGATTCGCGTAGAATTTTTTCTTTTTTTGGTGTCACTTGGAATGAATTCGTTAATATACCTTAGATTTTGTACTGCCATATGCGTGCAGTTTACGTTTATTCTATGAAACCTGTGCAAATCGAGACCATGTAGCACATCGAATGTACGGTACATGACCATCCTATCATCCAGTCTACGATTCAAATATAAAGAACACGTGCATCGTGAATATGGGTACAAGGTGCTACAACATGCAGTTCCGTTCACGCGAATTTTCTTAAAACCGATGGTACTTTCGGAAAAATGATTCCAGCTCGACAAATCCCACGAAATTTTTGTGTATTTAGTTCGATTAAACCAAACACTGGAAGTAAGTGGTTGAATTGAACGAACCCAACGATCATTGGACTGATTTTCAACGTTTTTGGTGAAAGTAACTGTTCGTTGTGCCGACTTCAGACGCAGGGATTGCCTGAACGAAACTTTGGCAAACTACGAGGAGCGAAGTTAGGTACGTTACCGAATGGTCAGACGATCGCAGTGTAAGATTCCTTAACCATTCCCCTTCACCCGTACTCCCGACGAAGAACGTTGGGAATGACCATCGTGATATATATTTCTCTAAAACACTCTTCTCCCAAGTTGAGCGAGGCCCCACATTAGGCAATTAAATCCTTTTAATCGTCGGGGTAATTGGTCCGAATTAGAGATGCCCGTCCGTCGAGCAGACCGGAGTCTTTGATTATCGTGTGGGCAGAGAAACGCGGTGCGGAGCTGCGTATATAACACATACCAGTAAGACATGAGGCGGGAGCGGAGGGAGGAGGACGCGAGTATATATATATGGCCGTGATAGGACCGGGATGGATCGGAGAGAAAGAGAGCACCGTGGCCATGGAATGGAGCGGAGTGGAGTGGAGCGGAGTCGGGAGGAACACTTACTGGAATATGTCAGTGATTATTGTCCGCGATAATCATCGAGTACCAAAGTCAGAGTTGTCTATGACGTGATTGCAGGCCCCTCGAGTTCCTTGGGCCATGCGAGGGCGGTTATTAGGACCGGTTGGAACAACGGGGTCCAACGACTCGGATATGGCGAGAAGCCTTTCATCCTTAACTATATCTCCTCCACTGACAAACCGCCTTCTGAATCACTCACCGTGCCCCGTTACCTTCGCCAATACCTAACATCGGAGCCAAGCGGTTTCTGATGAGGCTGCTTGGCCCAAAGTTTTAACTTTTTACCAATCTCGTTACAAGGTGGTCGTTGTACGTTCAAGGTTCAGCGAATTATTGCGATTGGAAGCTGGGGACAGATGTAGAAAATACTACAATTGTCGATGAGAATTTTGAGTATTTATGCTTGGTTTCAAATTGCTTCAAAATTATTAGAGACCTGATCGATTTGATCGATTTTACTCTTTTACGATGGCTCGTTTTGTTCCGAAGACCATTTTCTAAATAATATCTGAAACAGATTTTTTTCTCCAACAGTCAATTCGATATTTCCGATTCTTGATCATAATCGATGCACATCGATGCAATATTGTAAAATAAAACATTGAAAGATGCACGCGTGACGAAAAAAATGTTTCAACGAATTCCCAAGAAATACTCTTTTGAGAAAAATTATTCATCGCAGAGTGAAATCGAACAAATCTGCGTGATCTCAAACATTTTTAAGCGATTCGATACGAGGCATGGATATCAATAAGCTTCTAATTATAATTCCAGTGGTTAATGTTTGTGTACTTTTCAAGAAATATTCTTACCTTGTGAATTTAATAATTTGCCAAATACTTAACGTACGTGTTACACCATCTCGTAATAATTATTACACCAACGTCCATTGGCCCTTCTTTGTACCCGTTTTGCAATCAGTTCATTTCAGTCACGTTTCTATTTTGACATTTTTTTCGTCCACAAATTTGGATTCAATATGTTGCAAACAATAACTGCAGGAATATGTAAAAGTGTTTGCTAACAGTCAAAATTGAAACAACAAATTTCAACGACAATAAGAATGAAAAATCAGTTTAAACTTTCCAAAATTCCAATTTTGCGCGAACGAGTAAGGAAGAAAGAATCTTTGAATATAAAAACAAAGAATCATTGCAAAATGGCATCGGATTGCTAGATCAAGGGATGTATACAAGAAATGGGGTAGCTGCGTGTAATAATGATAGAAAAATAAATGGGGGGAAAAAAATGGTACGAAGAAATTTGTGACGAGCGCAAACCCCGGAGTGACAACATAATATCAGGCAATTACCGGTGAGCGATTAAAAGTGGATTTTAATTGGCTGAGAAAGATACGCGGGCGAGAGTGAATATACACATACACATATATACATATACATATATATGTATAGCGATATAGAGAATAGGGGGTCCGATGGCGGATGAGAGCGAGATGAGCGGTTACGCCGATGCACATGCATAGAGAGACGGTGTATTAGAAATAAATCTTTCTAACATGTAAGTAGTAACTAGTATCCAATTCACATTTATACGACTGTTGTGAGATATTAGCTATTACAAAGAGTTATGACCCGCAACAGCATCCCGGCCTCTGCATCATCTCTCAGTCACTCAGCTATATCCATACTTATACGTACGTGTGAATGTGTATGTATACATATATATACATGTATGTATGTATATATGAAAGCCCGCAAGAAGGAATGACCATCATCCCGCCGATATGAATTATGCCGCAAAACCTGCTCATTTTGGTTTCAAATTAGGTAGGCAGCCAGGCAGGTATAACTTTGGTATAAATCGGATATACGTGCACTTGGGAATGCACACAACACGTGTCGTTTGTCTATCCAGATATGCGCCTGTCTCTCCCTCTCTCTCTCTCTCTCTCTCTCTCTCTCTCTCGCTATATCCGGCCGACCGACGAAATGCATCGGCCGTCTGCACGGTACGTGATACATCACGCTAAATAGAAGCTGGGAAGAAAAATGAAAAAATCAAGATAAAGGATAGAGAAAATTGGAAAGAGGATAAGAACGGGATATACGGAAACAAATAAACAACCGAAAACCAATCGATAGCCGCAATTAACTAACGCGTTTTATCCATAAATTACTCTACGTACATACGAGGAGAAAAATTTCATTTGTTACAGTAACTTGAAAAATTGAGTAAAACAGGTATCATTGAAAAAAACCTGTTTGAATATTGTTGGGATTAGGGAAAACGAGGTACGCCTAACCATTTTGCGCTATCGTCGATCCTTTTTTGGTTATCGCAACGCTGAATCAGTTTCTGAGGTTTACTCTACTTTTTTCGTTAAACAAGGCTTTAACGTCAATTTATCGTTGCACGAGCGTTAAATTTTCGCAACAGTTGCAAGAAAATAAACAGTAACGGATACTAGAGTTGCCGGTAACAGCTAAAAAAGTAATTTTCATTTTCTACCTGGAACAATATTTTTCGATAGTGTTAAAAAATGAAGATAGTTAAGGACTGAGCGGTAACCGGGCCAAAAAATTTCTCTCAGTGTGTAAGTATATTAAAATATGGATACACTTACTTATCAAAGCCGGTGATTTTATTTTTTTCACAATCTTTTAATCATTCGACTGTGATAAGTTCAACGTCTTGTTTGAATTATACGCAATTATGCCGAACAAAAGCAAAAAAGATACTAATAAATGGGATCCATTTTGCCGAAATTTTAATATGCGTACAGATATTGCGGTATAAGTATACGTCTTTCTATAGGCTTTGGTCTAGGCAATATACATGTGTACACATATGTATGTATACGTATAGCTGGCGGTGTACGATAGTTATTAAATGCGCATCAAACTGTGCAGGTTGGCATTAGGCGTATATTTCCGAGTTAAGAATCGAGTCCCCGGCGCCTCGCCAACCACGACTCGAAATCTACGTATACCGTGTATGTATAATGTTAAACGTATATAATGCCCAAAACTAAACGGCAAATTATACGCATGCTAATAGCGGGAAGATTTAAATTATTATTATCGCTGAAAGAGGAGCAGGTTTTTTCTTGGAAAAGGTTAAGCGATCATTTTAGTTCAGTCGTTTCCTCATTTGAATGTGATTCGAAATCCAGGCAGTGGCGCTTGCTTTTGTAAATCCCCGTTTCTGGATATTTTTGACAAGAAGACGGCGAGAATAAAAAGAAAAAAAAAAAAAAAAAACCACCAATTAATTGTACGATTCGACTTGATTTTTTATTTTTATTTTTTTTTTTTACTTTTTGTTACGGCTTATTTTACACGATTTTTCGGATCTCCTTTTCCTCCGGCTTACGTACGGCGATCATCCGATAAGATACGAGATTTGATCAACAGCGAGGCTCTCTATTCATCCTCTATACCTACATTTACAAAACGAATGAGAAACTCTGCTGAAATGATAGTGTATTATTTAAAAACAAAGCATGTGCTAGAGAGGCTGAGACGGATGATTGGCGAGCGGTAATTCTCGTAATCTGTTATTAATTTGAATACGCGTGCAGTGATGAATTATTTAGAGAAGCTATTACTTTAATGCCCCTTCGACCCTTCACGCGCGCTTAACTAAACGTCGTTCGCTCTGAATTCGTCTCATCGAGTCACTCGAAAACAGAAGAAATCCAAATTTTTTTCCAAAACCGGGAGGGTGTTAAAAATTTAGACGCCATTAAATGTATGTCAGAGCTTTGACTTTTGCATTCAAAGAAAGAAAGAATACGACTATAGATGAGAAACGTCAAAAATCTGTAATAAATTGATTATTTAAATAAATACCTCAATCAATAATTTGAATAAACTGTGTTTACACATTCGAAAAACAACTTTTATTAATTGTGTGCGCAATTTTCTTTTTTTTTTTCAATGATCGACAACTCGTTTGATTTTCTCGAAAATTTTTTAACCCTACGTAGGAATTGATAAATTTTTTATTAAAAAAAATTTTTTTTTGTCCTGCCAGGGAGTCGTTTCGAGGAAAGAGATTTCTGGTCCGCTAGCCGCATGCCCGAGGACATTTTTGCCTGGAATTTGAACCCTGTCATAAGGCGGTCGGACCGAATAGCCATCGTCGTTCGTAACCCGGGGGGGAAGCGTATCACCAGACGGTGAAAATTCCTGCGGTAGAGTCGGTTTGGGTATTAAGGGGGCCTTAGCGAGCAGATTTCTCGAGTGAGTGGGTGGGTCCAAGAATAAAATCCGTGTCCTCGGGCTGAGGAGAAGACAAGAATCCAACCTATGCCCGGCTGCCTTTGTGTTTATGCCCTCTCGGCGTGTCGGCGAGGATCTTCATAATTAAGGTTTAATTTTACGTGATTTCGGTGTTTTAACCCCGCGGAGCAAAAGACTCGGGCTTCGTTCGACGATCCGTTGCAAGACCGTCAAGTTTAAGGGGGAACGGGAAAAGAAAAAGAAGTGAAACGTTGCAAGTACAAATCACCCTCGGCTAATTTCATTTTTTACAATAATCAAAAAATATATAGTTCTATAAACAGATAATCTAATATGGTTACTGGTTATTTTTCATTACGCTCGTTCTGTCGGGGTAACAATAAATTGTTATTGAAGCCTTATTCAACTGATAAAATGTAGTAAATTAAAAGAACGGATTTAATGATGCGATATCCAAAGAACGTATTGTATTGACAATTATAACACTGAGAGAAATTTTTAGTTCCGTTTACCGCTCGGTTCTTAACTATTTCAATTTTTTTAGTTATTATGACGTATGAAATTTTTCTCACTGAACCAAAAATTTTCTATTTCCTATTTCTTTCCATTTCTTTTTTCTTATTAACTGTAACAAATTAAATTTTATCTAAATAGATGAAGAGCTTGAAAATAATACCGAAAATAATGGTTTCCGTCCCCGTAACGCGATGGCGTGAGTTGTTTTTTTTTTTTTTTTTTTTTTTTTGTGAAGCGAAAGGAGGAAAAAAACGCACTTCTTTTCAAACCGGAGTGACTGATAATCGAAAACAGCCTCAGGCGCGATCTTCAATCAAATCAATCATTATGCGTTATACCCGTCCCATGTTTCTTTAAAATATTCCAAAATTTCCTCGTTTTCTGAACAAGCCCTTTTTATAAATCGATTACCAAGCATTATCCTCAGTTTACTAGACGATTTAGGTCGAAGCCGAAACTATCGGCCCGTTTCACCTCGCGTCGAGGAGTCAACAACCTTCTATCGGCCGGTTCTTTTTCACGTTTCCCAATTTTCTTTTCCTTTTCCTTTTTCTCTTTTTCCTTTCCCTTTCGTACCTATTTCTCCCTCACTTCTCAACGTTTTCGGAAATTTATACCGGTAATTCGTCCTTAATTTCGTATTGATGAGGCCCTTCGGGTTTTTTCGTTTACTTTTTTTTCTTTTTTCTTCTCGTATTTCCACGTACGCGTTTATACGAAAGAAGCGTGCCCCGCCGGAGGCTCGGCGTAGGTGGAAAATTACATAATTACAGGGTACGAGAAATTTTTATTTAAAAATTTTTTTTCTTTCACTCTACGTCCGGGGAAAAAATTCTTCTTCCAATTCCCGGTAATCGCGCACCAACCGCAAATTGCTAGATGTATTGTCAATTTTATAACCTACTTTTCGAAAAACACTTCTCGTCAAAATACGATCTGTGTACATACACTTCTGTTGCACACAAAAATATCGCGAATATATCGCTGTTTCGAAAACTTTTACTTATTACATCAAAAATTCAATCCAACAGCATGATTTACCGTATTCTTATATTCTTCAAATTAGTTTTAATAATGTAGTAATTATTTATATATATATATATGTGTATATATATATTATACTTTTATATTAAACATGACATGTTATAATAATAACAATTGTTATTATCATAGTGATAATAATAGTAATAATATATATGTATTACATAATGTATATGTATATATCTACAAGAAGTAGTAGGTACAAAGGTATAAGTTATTATTAATAATTATGGTATTATACCGTAATAAACTTGTATATTCCGTACAACAGATTAATTTACTTGTCGATTATTATTAATCCGGTATACAATGTACAACTGTTACACGTACATTTTTGTTCACACGATCTTCGGTTTGTATAGATTGTTGGATTATAGTTATGCTTTTTCACGTATCCGTTTTGTATTCATTAGCTAACTCGACGATTCGCCCCTCCGCGACGAAATTCACCCCACAGTCTGGTGGGTAAATATACAAAAATAAACGTGTATCGCCCAGAAGCAGCCACGGGAAAAGGCACGACAAATTGCTAAACAGAAGCAAACCTCTCATTATACATTTATACACAATCTATAGGCGGATATTGTTGATACATCGTACTTGCTTACTGTTCTTTCTTTTCTTTGTTTTTATTCATTCGTTTTATTTTATTTTTTTTTTTCACGTTTTTTGTGTTTGTAATTCTGCGTTTATTTTCACGTTGTAATTATACGTTTGATTCCATGAAACAAACGCGTGTTCGTCTAACCTTTGCAATATACATTGAGAATTGCCTCAGACGTTTGTTTTCAAGTGCGTTTGGATGTTTTAACAAACATTTTTTATCACTACGTTTAGCACTTGAATTATATTAAATTTTAATACCATTAGAACGTAAATTCTATTCATCATTAGTGTAATTAATTTCTTTTTTTATTACGATTACTTCAGCTATCAGTTTCATTATCAGTTACGAGTTTGCAAATAAACGTCAAGTTTATATAAAAGACTGTAATATTGTATGTAATATATGATGAGTTTTTTTTTTTTTTTTTTTGTTTTTTTTTCATAAATTAATCTACAATCGTTATCTCTATCTTAGTGTTTTACATTGTATTTATTTAATCTCGTTCTATCCGTTCTTTCAACTCTCTGTCGTACGAAATAATATCCAAGAGGGAAGAAAACGTAAGCAATTAAAATCCTCACCTTTGCTCGCGTTGTGAGAAAATTAAAAATTGAAAAGTGCGATTGGCACCCTGTGGTATAAAACAGTTTACATTACAGATATAGAATATTAAATACATCGGTTACTCTCACGGCTACGACTACGTAATAAATACGAATATTCCTTTAGTATGGATCAGTACTTTTTTTTTTTTTTTTTAAACTTTTTTTCGTCTTTTCTTTCCTTAATTTGTCATCTTCTTTAATGTTCAACCTTATCTTATCTAAACGAATTAGAAATACTTGTAATATTAATAGAGATACATATATTTGGTGTGATTCGTAATTTGTAAGTGGGAGAAAAAAAAAAAACAACGAAATGCTATAATGCGATATTACGGAATAAAAGAATGCAACAAGTGATCGAGTAAAATTGAATAAAATATTACTTTGTAGATAAAATTGTTTACCTTGCGGTTTCATAAAATTGTGAAACGTCAATACCTGAAGGGTAAAGATATCGAATAATCGTACAATAGAGATACTAATGTTACTTAAAAAAAAAAAAAAACATAACGGAAATAAAAAGAAGTTAAGTATTGATACTTCACCATAAATGAAAGATCGCGAAGCAAAATAGGCGGAAAATTTTGCATGCACGCGATAAAATATTCGAGTAGAAATTATTCTTAATTTACAGTTATTTTTGTATAATTATTAGAATCATTAGAGTCTTATAATCTGTACATGAGTTATGATAATAGAAGTAGCAATAGTAGTAGCTCAGTTACATTCAGACCATTAATCTTAAGTTTTACCACATTCAAATATTTACATTGCGTTTGTTTAACGATTTGACGATGTATGAAAGAGGAAAAAAAAAGAAAAAAAAAAAATAGGTCAACTGGTTACCACTGGCGCGTATTAAAGATAAAGCAAATTAATCGTGATCATGTGTATAATTATGAAGCATTATAACATAACTTGTGACTATTATTAAACAAACTTTCGATAAAATCAAATTGTCGTTGAATATTATAATATCATAATCATATGCTTGTTTACCCGTTCTTTAAGCATTTTATGTGTAATTGAACGGAATATTTTTTGACCCGCAGTCTTGTTACAGTTTTTAATTGCTGTACAGTATATTTATAGATCCAGATCAATCACCACCAAGAAATTCATCTCGTAATTTGTCGATGGTCAAAACTTATCTAAAAATTATATAAATCTTACGAATTCGTTTCCGTTTCTTTTTGCGCACATTATTTTACAAGCGATTATATCCCGTGAAATTGAGGCAGGAAAGAACCGAAATAAGATTATACGTTATTAAAAAATCAATAATTAAATATTAGTCATGGTAAACGCTTTTTGAACTGCAGAATAATATCGCGGCATGTTATTCTTAAATTCTATCTGATCCTGATCGAACGATCGATCGTCCTGCGAATAAAAATGTTTTACCAATAATCGGTAAGAAAATTTCAGGTTATCCAAGGTGTCTATACACGGTACACAAGACTTACATTCTAGCGAATAGAAGGCAACAGATTTCTGTCGTACCGCAATGGTAGTCTTTCAATGTTCGAGAACATGATTACATAGAGAAAAAAAAAAAAAAAATGCTAAAATAAATAAATAAGTAAATATGCGTACAGTCGCGATTTAAAAATTGACGCCGTATGTATTTTGACATTATATATATACGTCGAGTAGCAATTCGTAAATCACGACTGGGGCTGATTTTTCGTCTTCGTCAAAGTTAAGAAATGATAATAATAATAATAATGATAATAATAATAAAGATAAACACACGCTAGAAACGGAAAACGAACAGAAAAAAATAATCGTCGCCGTAATAACAACAACAACAACAACAAAAACAACAACGAGAATAATTTTCTTTAAACCGGAGGCAGGGCCCAGAGTGTTGCTGTTTTATCGGCGGAGGTGCTGAGGAATGAAAATTCAGTCGGATGCCAGCGACCGGATATGACTTTGTCCTGATGTTGGGCTACGACGACGCTGGGTAACGGCATCGTTAAATCGCCTGTAAAACAGATTAAGAAAACGGAGTGAAAAAAAAAAAAAGAAATTAACAATGAGTCGAATAAATTTTGAAAAGTTTGGTTTTTTATTTTTTTTATTTTTTATTCGTATTTCTTTGTTTCAATTCACAGAATTTTATACCATCTTACCTTGCAGGTCGGTCAAAACAAGTTTATTATCGTATCCACCTGTGAGGAGATAATAAGCGGAAGGTGAAAACCTGATGCTTCGAATATCGGACGCGTGGGGCTTGAAGCACTGAACTGTCCGACCACCCCGTATGTCGAATAGAACGCAGCTGCTGTCCTCGTGTCCAGAGACGAGAAGTCTTCCTGAGGGATCGACGCACAAAGCTGCGACCGGACTTCCGACCTGCAACGGTATCAGATGCTACTCAGGCAAGTAAGGAAGTCAAGTTCCCCGTGAGATTCTCGCGTGACCGATAAAAATCTGATCATCGTAAGGGTGCGTGTTCCGTCACATGTAATGCGACGAAGATTAGAAATGAGAAATGAAGAAACGAGAAATCCCTAATGGCAGTAAAATTTACGTAGGAGTGCTGGATAAAAAATTTGATCAGATATTTTATCGGACGGGAAATGAAGAGAGAAGGAAAAAAAAATAAACGAAAAAATTTTAAATTTGGGCTAGACGAAAGAAATCCGGTAAAATTGAAACTAAATGTTACTACGTTGTTTTTTCAATTAAAATCTGTGAAGAAAATCAAGTCTGATTTAAACTAAATATCGATTTGCAGTTGGAGAAGAAATTTCTGTCAGAGAAAACACGATGCTGACGGATTGAAAGAAATATCCTTCAAGACGTTGAGTGTTGTACATGTTTTCGTATTTCTTTTATTTTTTGTTTTTATTTTTTCGTTTTTACGTTTCGTTTTTAAAACCGACCTTAAAAAAAAAAAAATGAAAATACGTGTCGTTTCAAATCGTTCGTTAAATTGCTACCAAAATCTGTATAACGAATCATCACACACTCGAAACTCGTCTAAATTGTGAATCTAAAATCACTTCCAAGTACGACGGAAAAATAATTTAGAAAATCAAAAAAAAAAAAAAGAAATAAATAAATAAAATCGCATAATTCCCGTGTACACGACTGTTAAATTTCGTCGCCAAACTCGTTTCTTCCAATAACAGAAAAGAAGTAAGGTGTAATAAGAATAGCTAAAGACTATTATCTAAATAGCCAGCCACCAGGCGTTGCGTGTAAAAAAAAAAAAGAAGAAAATATATTTGTAAATTCAATAAAAATATGATCGGCGCAGGAATATAGCAGAGTACAACAAAGTGAGATAGAAATATATCATCCTGAAATCTAACTCGTAAAAAATCACTCACTCTGCTACCAGGAACAGTTGCCGGTGTGACCATATTAACGCATCCTCTTGTCCTGAGGTCCCAGAATCTTACGGTTTTGTCCTGGGATCCGCTAACGAACATCGCTCCACCCCAATTATACAACGTTAATACGTGCCCGCTGTGTCCGCTCAATGCTTGAAAGGGTGTACCGGTCGCGCAATCGGTTACGTATATTTTACAATCACCGGCTCCTCCGCTTATCAATAAACTCGATTTGTTCGACGTGTCCTCGAGGAAGCATAAATCCCTCACGGTGCCGTCGTGCATCGTCAGCTCGACTTCCTGGCCTGAAACAGGTGTTGATTTATCAATGCTTGACGGATCGATGTTGCGAAGAAAATATAGCAACGGCGATCGTAACGATAAAGAATAGTAACGGATCCTAGACTTTCCGGTAACGGCTGGAAAACTAATTTTCATTTCCTACCTAGAACTATATTTTTCTATTGTGGTAAAAAATGAAAATAGTCGAGGACTGAGCGGTAACCGGAACTAAAAATTTCTCTGTGTTGAAAAAAAAATTCAAAAATATCAACCCGTTATGAAAATAAAATCAGTTTATAAAACTTTCGAGAACTGTTGTTTCCTACGTTTTCCTTTTTTTTTTTTTTTATCTATTTTCATTTCTACAATCATCAACTTTCGATGCAACCAATTAACGGAACAGAATTTCAAGAAGCACGAAGTACTCGTTACACATTTTCGCCAATTCTCGTTCAGTTATAATATCTGGACACTCGACGACTTTGTGCCGCAGAAAAAATAATTGTACTGCAGAATACGTGGGCTAATTGCAGCAATTTGTAAAATTAAACTGACGCTGCGGTTGGTGACAAAAAAAAATAAAACAAAAAAAGCGTTGACCGTGTCAAAGTCCTCGCAAAGTGAAACAAAACGGTGAAATTTTACCTTCGTTGAAAATTACTTGACGTCTGGATCAGCGAGTAAAGAATTAAGAAGGAAGTGTAGCTGTTTTATATATATATATATATATACGTATATAATATAAAAGTAAAACCGCAAGGCGACCGAAGGGGAAGAAAGTGAGAAATTAAAGCAAGTCATTTTATAAAAGTCTTCGCAGTGATTCGGTGCAGCAATAAATTTGTGCTGCCTAAATTTCGAAGCGTGTCGCAGCTTTCTTACAAGCGAAAGGTCATCTCTCATTGTCAGGTTCGTTACATTAATACAATCGAGTTGTTGTAAGTCGTGTGAATTCGCTTTTGATTTCATTCGAATTCACCTCTCGCTTCTCGCATACCGCATATTATACATCGATACAACATCCGCAGGATAAAAACAGCCATTTGTCAATATCGTGTATAACAATCACGGATAAAGATCACTAAATAGTGATACCTAATGGAATAAAAAAAAAAATTGGGAATGTATAATTTTCTAATAATGGGCAAAAATAATCGATTATTTTATCACGATTAATCGAGTATAATTGATTAATTTTTTCGAATCGATTGATCGATGCATCGATTATTTTGAGCCGAGTGACCGTCGCTTAAATTTTCTCACTATACCTTCCAGGTTCGAGTTTTCAGCGTTGAATCGCATCAGCTTGACGGTTTTGTCGTTACTTCCGGTTGCCATAAGCTGTCCATCCGGTGTCCATGCCAGACAATAAATCGAACCCTTGTGATGTTTTGTTCGTTTGAACAAAACGGTAGGTTGATAAGTCTGGTGGTCCTCCCTGCGACAGAAGATTAAAGAATAAAATTCAAAGTAACAACAAATCGATGCGGCTGAATAAACGAGACAAATTATACGCGCGGTGAGGAAATAATTAAAGATTCCCGAGAGAGAAACGAAGCGCACTTTCTTCGATTGGATTGTGGGATATTCCCAGGATTCGCCTGAACGTCGAGTCGCGCTTATTGTAAAAGTAACGTCCGGGTTACTAATTAATTAAACGGAGTAAATCACGGTCTATTATAATTATTATCATCGTTATATGCACCGAGGAAAATTGCAGAGCGAATAAAATATGAACAAAAGCCGGCTGTGGGAGAGAGAAAATTATAGGTGGAAAAATTTTTCTTTAAATAAAAATAGTAAAAAGTTTGCGATCCAAGTAGGTATGGTATGCGTGCACACATGAGTGCGACTTTCTCTTTTTATAAACATTCATGTACCCGAGCACGCAATTAATTAAATATATAACACAAGGTATTAACCGTATGAAGATTTCCAATTTTCCCTGCACTTTTTCCCTCGTTGAAATCCGCTATTTGACTGCACATTTTTTTATTTTACATCGCGAAATTTAAACCTACGAATTGTCGACGAAAAATTAACGGCAATTGTGTATATATAAAAAAAAAAAAAAAAAAAATTAAATAAAAAATAATAAATAAAGCCGCGACCATTTACGCTTTTTTTTATTCATTTTTACCTGGCCTACGTATCGTTGCTGAAATTAATGCTATTATACGTCGGTAGAAATCGTTACGAAATAGCAATTAAAAACGGGTCTTAATTAGATGCATGTGTGACAATTTACGGTCCCAATTTACGGATCGAAAAACAATTTGGTGACAGAATATCGCAAGCATCTTCGGATCCATCGGACACGAATATAATTATACAGTAAAATATGCATATCGCGACAAGTTGCGATATGTGGTCATGAATAATCGTTTATAATTAAAACCGAAGAATTTTTTTTTCCTGTACAAAATTTTACCAAGCCACGGCCTTGAGATGTGAATTATAATTTACACACACACACACACACATATATATATATATATATACCCGATTTCTCATCATTTCGCGGGACGGATATAAATTCCTTTTCTTGTTTTTTTTTTAATTCTCGTTTTCCCTTGGATCGAAAAAAAAAAACAACAAAAAAAAGTTGCAACGATCTTTGGAATAAAAATCTATCTCCAAGGACATCTTAAGTTTATAAATTCTTTCCCGAGAGAATAATTGTACCGAGAAAAATGCGAAAGTATTATATTGTACGTTGAAAATCGTCTTCTGGGATTTCCTACGTTTAGTAAAAACCTGACTTAACGCATTTGATCTCTGACAACAGCTTGATGTATGGTATACTAAATTATTTCCATTTCGGTACATCATGCTTTTTAAACGACGAGTTGCACCTATATATGTATATATATATATATATATATATATATATATATATATATATATATATATATACGTATACCTATATTGAGACACACAACGTACATGGGGCATTGATTTTTTTTTTTTCTTTTTTTTTTCCCAACCAATTTTCCTATACACACCAACTTTCTAAACGCTACATGCATTAAGTCCGGGCGCTGCAGCAGCGACTGTAATTTTATAACCAGCTGCGGCACTCTCGAGACGAGCGAAGAGAAGATATCCTCGGAATCGCGTCCGAGAACCACATTGACATCTTAATATGGCGGGAATGAATGCGCGTTATTATTTAAATACAAGTGTACAAAGCGTTATTCCGAAGAAAAAAATTTTAAAACCCGTTTTATAAGGTAAAAATTTTCATACGCTGAGAAAAATTTCATTCGTTACGGTAACTGGAAAAGTTGAGTAAAACAGGTGTCGTTAAAAAAAAAAGAAAAGAACTGTTTGAATATTGTTGGAATTACGAAAAATCGCTTCCGAATATATGTTGCACAGAAAAGCGAGAAAATATGGGTTGTTCACAGGCGTGTTTTCGTTACAGTAAATGTTACTACGTCAGCGAACAATTTACCGCTTCAAATTATTCGACTTAATTAAGGAGAGAAAAATAAGAAACAAAATAAAAGAAAACATCGAATTAAGATTCTGAAAATCCGTTCATAATTCACCGAATCGTATCAGCGTGTTAATAACCGGAACCAAACCGGAACCGTGAAAGAGTTAGCGGCGTCATGGGGAGTATAAAAATTATGGCTTATGCATTTCTATAGAGAATAATAATTAAGATAAGGAAAATAAAAACCCGTTACAAAATACATAATCAAGTAATCGGATGGTCGAAGGTAATAATATAATCTTTTGTACAGGGCCAAGCTTCCATTACTAATGAGAAAGTACACCTATAAATTACCGGTCAGCTACACTCGTAATATGTAACAGGATAAATAACATTCAATAAATATACTACGCGATGAAATGCATAGAACCGCAGAAAAAAACGATACAATGAAATCAAATTTACTGAAATTAAATGACAATTGTGTACAAAACAGATTGACAATTTTATATTCTTCGTTGTAAGCTTGTCTCTAAATCTGAACTGAATTAAATTAGCTCTCGACAAATCTCGAATCAAGTTTCAAGTTAAATCGACCGGAACGTGACAAAATGACAAATTAAAACTTGCAGCAAG
This sequence comes from Neodiprion lecontei, assembly GCF_021901455.1. Classification (NCBI taxonomy): domain Eukaryota; kingdom Metazoa; phylum Arthropoda; class Insecta; order Hymenoptera; family Diprionidae; genus Neodiprion; species Neodiprion lecontei. Next base: position 4,519,292 of record NC_060261.1, on the reverse strand, counting down.
AAAGTATCAATTTTTTTATATTCCTCTGCAAAACTAAAAAAACTCTGCAGAGATAATTGTTCAAATATGTACAAATAATTTATACATATATATATATATGTGTGTGTGTGTGTGTGTGTGTGTGTGGTATAATATGTACAACGTTTCTAAACTGAAAAATATAATTCTTCAACTAGATACTCGACTGAAATAAAATTGAATTTCTCGGCAATTGCGTTATATGCTCCGTTTGGCATCAAGGCTCGCGAAGAGTCGTTAAAGGATAGAGGCTCGAGTTGATTTTCAACGTTGTTGTTGTTGTTGTTTTATCTATTTATTTATTTATTTATTTATTTACATTTTTTTTTTTTTTTGTTTTGTTTTGTTTCCCTTTACTTTATCCTTTTCATTTTACATCATTTCACCTATAAAAGCAAGCGAATAGCCGCTAGACTTGGCTTAACGAGGAGAATTGCATTCGTAATTCGACATGCGCATCTTTTATTGCGATATGAAAATATCTTTTATTCACGTTTTTTTTTATTTTTATTTTTTTTCTTTTTTACTCAAGCCTCATTTTTACGAAACGTTTGCGAAAATCGACGCAGAAGGCCGAAGCAACGACTTAATTTGAGAAAATCAACCGGACGTTTTGACACCGAAGAATTACGATCGTATCCTGTGAGAGAAATTGCACCTCGTACGGTACGAAATGATAAATCGTATTCTATACGATTACACGTGTGTATTACAGATGATCCAGATAGATCGAGTGTATGTCATGTATCAACAACAGGATACATCTGATAAATCACCGAGTCTAAAATGCAGTACGAAACGAAAATCTGGGTCCGACGATTTGTCTTAAAATAATTCACATTCGTCAAGAGATTTTAATCTCTGCTCCAATGCTCAAAAAAAAAAAAAAAAAAAACAACAAAAAATAAACACGGGTGTATACATTTCACTCAACTATCATCGAACACAATAAATCACAATCTTTACCGCTATAACACGGCGTTAAAACTGATCAGAGAAATTATTTGCCACGGTTGAAACTTTCGCCGTTGCGTATTGTCGGGTGTTCGCTTTGAGCATAAATATCACGTACGTAAAGCACTGTTTGAAAAAAGAGTAAAAAAAAAAAAAAAACGACAACAATTACCGTTTCTCAATAACAAAACCGCCGCAATTAATTTCTGGCGACAAAGTAATCGTTTGTAATATCTGGATGAAAAAAAAAAAAAAAAAATAATTCGAGGGTTAATCGACCGTTATAGATAAAACAATCGCCTGTACGAGATATAAACTGTATATGGGGCATTCCGCGTCAAAGCAACGGGTCATCGGCCCAATCCCCTGAGATTTTGATGTCCAATTGATAGTTTTTGGTTTGTTTCGTTGAAAAATAATCCCTCTAATTTTTCGAATTATTTCAGACATTTTTTAAAAGTGTGGCGACATCATGAAGTTAAGATGTATATCTTATTCACACGATGATGTATATTTTTAAAATCGGTGAGACGTTTTTTTTTTTGTAAAATCAGGAACTTGAAAAAACACATTATTGTGCCACGGGATGAGAATGCTCGATAAACTCTTTTCTTAGAATTTATTTTTAACGACGGTTTTTATTTAGTGAAAAATAAAATAAATAGAAGCGCCGTTGTGGTAAAAAATAAAACAACTATTTTCTTTTCGTTTCAAGAATAACAACCAAGGAAACTATGGTTGATTAAAAATAATAATATAAATAATAATAATAATAATAATAACAACAACAACAACAACAATAACAACAACAACAACAGAAACTCGTTAACCAGAAACTTTAAATGAAATACAGCATTTATTTAGGGAAACTGCATAATTTTTTATCATATTTCAATGTTAATTTCATATAATTATGCACTTCAAAGAAAACGTAGGTGAAAAGTACAGGTAATGAGTAATTTGGAAAAATTAGAGGTATTATTTCGGACCGAAAGAAACTAAAAAAATTCGTTCCTCATCAGAATCACCAATCCGGAATTGCCCCGTATGTATAAATTTACGATAAATAAATAATTTACAATTGAATATAACTCACCGAACGTCGCTGAGCTTCGGATAAGCGCATATTCTTAGTGTCTTTGAGTTTGAGCCAACGGCGTATAATTTTCCATGCGGGTGAAATTCGGCGCATCTTACAGCCTGAACATCCTCGAGAGCGGTTACGGGAACAAATCTTGGACGACCTCCGCTGCTGCTGCCATTGCTGACGTCGAGGTCGGGTCTCGGTTCCTGCTGAAAATAGATGAGAGAGAAAAAAAATGAAAAACACAGTTAATGAAAAATGCAAAAAGAAAATTTAAACACGCACGTATAGTTGTAACTTCGTAGCGAAACGCGGTGCGGAAATCGAGTTTAAGGTGAGAACGATTTTACAACGGTGAAAGGACAAACAACCGGTGGAATTAATTAATTAAAGTTTAACAAAGAACCACTGAATATACCTACGAACAAACAGCAAACGCGTCTCGTGTACACGCATATGGCGTTTATCAACGGCATAATCGAAAATTGAGTATACAAAGTTGGAGGCGGATCGACTGTAATCGTTTCTGTAACTGAAACCGCGTGCCGAGAGTTTAAACTGCAAGGCTGCTACTGACAATGAATGGTGTTTGTAATACAGGCGAGGGAAGTCTGAACCGATTCGGGAAGACGGTGATCGAAATCGCCTGGAATTGCAACAACTCGAAGATGCAATGACTCTACTCTACTAGAGCTGAGTTGTAAGATTTGCTGTATAAAACCGTCAAGCTATGACGATGACGAAACGACTAATGGAAATAGAAAGTCGGACCTAACGCTGAACGGAATCGCTTGGAAAATATTCGTACTTTAGTCAATTTAGCCGATTCGAGCAGCTGTTTTTAGGAATGTTGGAAAATTGACTGAGAGAAATTTTTAGTTACGGTTACCGCTCGGTTATTATTTATTTTTATTTTTTACCACAATAGAAAAATATAGTTCTAGGTAGAAAATGAAAATTAGTTATCTAGTATCCGTTGCTATTCTTTCTCGTTACGATCACTGTTGCTAGATTTTCTTGCAACTGTTGCGAAAATTTAACGCTTGCGCAACGATAAATCGACGTTAAAGCTTCGTTTAACTAAAAAAGTGGAGTAAGCCTCACAAACTGATTCAGCGTTGCGATAACCAAAAAAGGATCGACGATAGCGCAAAATGGTTAAGCGTGTCTCGTTTTTCGTTATTCCAACAATATTTAAACAGTTTTTTTCAACGATACCTGTTTTACTAATTTTTCTAGTTACTGTAACAATTGAAATTTTTCACAGTGTGGTTAAGAATAACCTAAAACGATCTGATCACGATAAACATCGACTGTATATATCCTAATTCACGGGGGGAGATGAGAGCAGAAAAATGCAGAATCCGATCCAAATTTTTTCATCGTTCTCTGGTAAAATGTGTATATGTATATTAACAATAACGTTTAAATACTGGTCCAAAATTGCGAGATAATATTACTGCCTAAATATATACAACTAATTGATGTGATCAATATTTAACTCGTACAAGAATCTTTTCTCTCGACGAGGCAACGCGATGATTGATTCTTCCGTAAATTTCATGCATGCATTATTGATTATTATAAAGACAAAAAAATTCTCGCCAAGATAATAAAAACGTTGTATAAAGTACAATTAAATTAGTAGAAGTGTGTATACGTATAACAATTATATTTACAGTCACGAAAGGACTGTTAAGGAGGTTAAATCGTGAATATTACGTTTGAACGATCGTCCAACCGGCGGAGCTTTTACTTTTGAACGTTAAATCTCGGTAATGTGAAGCGCGTGTAAAGTGTGAAGCGAAAGAGAAAAATGACTAAAAAAAAAAAACTTGAAAATTTAAATAATCTTCTACGCTCTGCGATAATGATAATGACGATGATCATGTTACCTGATAATATAAATTTGCTTTGCAAATGTGTTAACTTTTCGACGTTTCCTAAAACCGTACATCAAGCCGCGCGCACGCGCAAAGCAGAGCAAAGCAAGCTCTATAGTTTTAAAGTACTTTGGTTTAAAGTTACAGCTTTGCTCGTTCGGTTCAGGCCGCGATCGTTTCGCAAAATTAAGGCAATAAAGTCACGAGCTCATCTACTTTCACCAATTTACAGGGAAACTCGCCTCGCACCGGCAGCTTAAAGCCACCGTACCTCGTCGGACAACAAACTTTACACTTTGTACCAATATGGTTCCATTCTTTGTCCCTTCGAGGTCGCACCGAAAAGCATTTCCCTTTCTTTATTTTTTTTTCCGTACCGTTCATCCGGAACGAGTTCTAATTTTTTCTTTTCCTTTTCTTACACCCTTTTTTTTTTATACAAACTTCAAAACCACGTCAAATATTAATTTTAATCTACACTGTTTCATTATTTTTAGTTTATTTCGTGTAACATATATCCATATATATATATTTTTAAAAAACGTCGTTACAAAAATTACCATTTTGCTGTTTCAGAATAACTGCAGTCGTTGAATTTCAAAAAATTCTCAGTCATTTGACGCTGTATGACATGGTTTGCTTGATTTGCGAAGTAACGAGTTTTTTTTTCTTTTTTCGAAAAATGCAACAATGCAATAACGTTACGAACTTCAATCTGATATATATTATACATAGTACGAACGTAACATGTTTACTAACTACACTGATCGGTCTTATCTGAAGATGGGATAATAATGTCTTCCATTCGCATATTTATACATTGTAAGTGTAAAATATGCAGCTATCGTGAAAAAGTAATTGAAAATTGAAATAAAATAATATGCACGTATACACATAAATACGTAAAATGGACGGCCACGTTGGATTTTAATCATCGGATTGCACGTGATCGTTTTTTTTTTTGTACACTCGCAAGAAGATTAATAATTGAGCGTGAAGTCACGTATAATGTACAATTAACCGAGGTCTCGATTTGTTATTTTCTTTTTCTTTTTAAATTTTTTTCTCGTTTTTTCCTCGTTGAATAAAATTTCTGTTTCGCCCGTAATACAATAATATACGTAGCGACGAATTACGGCGAAACTATAAATGCCACGGCGGCGATATCGTGACGCAACGTTACGTATTAAGTATAATTTTATCGCACAGGTTGACATTTACAACAAGCTAGAAATGTACGGGTGTTCGATTATAAATTTAAATTCGTCTTAGGACTTACGGTCTAAGAAGATGCAGAGCCACGCGTGCGCGTTCCTGGTACGAAGGTGACAAAAAATAAATAAATAAACAAATAAATCAAATAAAATAGCAAAGTAAAAAGTGCTTTAGAGATCGTTTGTGTCCTCGCTTCTCGTTGGACGATCATCATCATTGTCATTATCGTTATCATTATCATTATTATTATTATACTGCTGCGGGATAATTTTACAGTGTTATACATATATATTAATATGCCCGAATAACGATATAAGGTGTGAGAAAAAAAAAAAAAAAACTTGTCCCACGATTATTTTATAGACCTGGCAGAGAAAAAATTGTTTTTTTCCTTTTTTTTCTCAACGTGAAAACCGATCTGCTGGAAATTTTTCTCCATTTAACCTAAATTCTACCTTTTCCGTAAGAAAAATTGTTGTTGTTGTTGTTATTATTATGACGATTATTTTTATTATTGTTGTTATTGTTATACTGTTAAAATTATAATCATCACGCAAATAAGTCACGAAGGCTCGACCGCGTTATCGGATTTTAACGCTTTCGCGAAGCTGAAAAACATCCGTTAAAATTATTACTACAGTGGGAATCGATTGAAGGAGAATTTTTTATTTTTTTTCAGTTCCATTAACTAAAGTCAAATCGCGAAGACGGATTAACCGGATCAGAAAATCCTAGCGAAATTTGTCGAATATGCAGGTAGGAGATGGAAAAAAAAAATTTTACTGATTTTGTGCTAAAAATATGTGCATATGCTAATCATTACATCGATTGACTTTCTTAAACATACGTACATACGTTTATGTACAAGGCGGGATTTATTTTCGATCTGAAATGTGGATAAGTTTAAAACGCTGTTAAAAATTTAATTATTATCATCAGCTCAATGTACAGGGCGTCCCAATTTAATAAACGCATTACGTTTTCAGTTTCAATTGAAAAATATGTCCTATAAAAGTTTTGTGGTTCCGACCAGTTTCTTTTCTTTTCTTTTTTTAATGAAATCATACATTTTTGTTTCGACTCAAATATTCTTTGTTCGAAAATGTGGTTCTTTTTTTTTTTTTTTTTTTTTTACAAAGCGAATAATTCGTGAGATACAGGAAAAAATCAAATTCCGGAAGACACGGAGAGGTCGAGACGCGATGAATAGAATCACTAACGCGTACAGAACAAATCCAAGTGCAATCCTTTCGAATCCACCTTCCCGTGTCTTGCAGAATTTGATTTTTCCATCTATCTCACGAATTATTCACTTTGTATACATAAAAGAAAAAAAAAAATTGCCCGACAAAGTTGTACATTTTCGATTAAAGAATATATTTGAGTTGAAACAAAAATGTATGATTCCAATTTTAAATAAAATTCAAAAGTTAATAATTAGCGAAATTCGAATATCCGTTGGAAAATTGTTATTATTATACATATACAGAGTCTTCTGAACTGGATTAAGTTTCGGAGATGATCGTGAACATATCTGCCATATATGTATATTCGCGACGAGGGAAAGCGTTTCAATATATGTACGTATATACGATTCTACGAACAGATATTACCAATCTGTCGATATTATACCGTCGCTAGGTTCTTTCCATCTCTTCGACTCTCGTCGTTAAAATATTTTACTTTTCACCGAGTATTACTATACAGTTCTCGAACAGCGATTTCACGGTTTCTGAAACCTGATTTAAACCGCTGAAATAAACCGTCACAACCGATCTATGTACAAGAATTTTTATTACAAATCTGTTGATACGATTATCCACGTTTCGTCTCAAATATTTCTCACAGTTAAATTGTATCGTTGAAACGCGGAGGGCAGGAAAATTTTACAGTTTTATAAACAATTTTTTTTTCTTTTTTTTTCATTTTTTTTTCAACTAAAATCACCGAACACCGAATATTTGTGTCTCAATTATTCAGCGACATCACTAATATAATTAGACGAAATATCTAGCCGATATTTTTGATCACTTTGTAGTTAAATCGTTAATGAAATATCCGTATAACATTGTCGTTGATTTCCGGAATATGTCATTCGTAATATCAGCCGATATTGAAAAGAATATACATATAAAGATGCTTGCATAATTTATACGCCCCGTAATTAAATTAGTGTCTAATTCAATCGGGTATTTTTATACCGACAATAAATGATGACGAATAAAGAGTTGTTCGGGGAAATAATAAAAATTTAATTGAAAAACGTCAAACTTTACCAGAAACATAAAAAATTATTCAGTTATACGCGTATGTAACCTTTACCAACGGATTATACAATATTTCCGTGAGCATAATCTTGTGTCGGCAGCTGTTAATTACCGCGCCTTTCGACTAACGCATTTTGCGCAACTTCCGGGTTCACCGAGAAAGTAATCTTTACGCGCGTGCGTTTGTTTATTATTTTATCCCTAGTTGAAAGGTCGAAAGGGGTAAAACTCCGTTCGCAATTGGAAATTTTCATTCGTTGGCATTCGTCGGATACAATAACAATTGCGCTTGATTTTCGTAAAAATAAAACTGTCAATTTTCACTATAAAAAATGAAATATTTCTCAGGGGCATTTCACTGTTTTTTTTTTTTTTTTTTTTTTACCACAATATAATATATCCAGCTACATCGCTTCTATGAAAGAATAAGCGAATGAAAAATTCGAACGATCAATGATTTTGTTTCACTGACAATTAGCGATCCCATTTTAAAATTAGACGACTCTGATCGAGATTTTAACACAAAGATTTGACTTTATTACAATGACAATAATCAGGACAAATATAATGCCGATTGATCGGCGAATCCGACTGACAAATTCTGATATTTAAAATCCGGTATACAGTGAAATCTATCGAGGTGATGTATCTGGGTTGCGACATACTTTTTCAGCTACCTTTGCGTAGCGTTTATGTATATATACATATACATATAAATATATATATATATATATATATATATACATATTGCAATAGCAGCCTTCAGAAAGAAGCAAATGATACATAATAGAAACTTGGAGAAGATGCGTAACTAGGTGTGTAAGTATACGTACACACAGACAGGGTAATAAAATCTTGCTCGAATCACGTACAACCGTGATGATGATGTTCAAACTCTTGCCGTGTGTATATATATAAACATATATATAATACAACTTTTATAAAAATTACTGTCCCGTACTTCGATTTTAATTTCTTTCCGAGTCCAATATTTTCTCTCAAACGACAACTGGTTGTATAATACAATTGTTTCCGTAAGTGTATAGAAATACGATATGAATTTCAATATGTTAGAAAATAAAGAAATATGTCAGAGTTTATGATCGATGATTGCAAGGTTGGTAAAGAAAAGGCGAATTAGAAACGCGTGTCTGAATAATTAGAATAAAAACTATATGTATGTATAAACAAACAACGTACGATTAAAGATGACTTCAGCTTTCGTTGTACTGTAAATATTGTAATAAGTGTATAATAATGTAGAATCGGTTATGATAAAAATAATCCGCTGATTTATCTCGCGTTCGCGATGCGTATCAGATTCCATAAACATTCGATGCATCTGACCGCGGAACAAATAAATATGCACGCATAGTATATTATACACATATACGTAAGCATATAAGTACGAGTTGACGATGAACGCTCGCATCGTGAGTGAAAAAGCCATAAAAGCCCCGCAAACTTTACTTTCGCTATTCATCCTAGTAAGACGCTTCTGCTGCGTAGCAAGCTGAACAAGATATACGTTAAAATGTCAAGGTGTAACTGTATATAAGGCACGCAAACGAGATGAATACACTAATTAATTTTTTAAACAAATATACATAAGAGTTCACTCGATTTAAAGCCTTGTTTAACTAAAAAATTAGAGTAAACCTCAGAAACTGATTCAGCGTTGCGATAACCAAAAAAGGATCGACGATAGCGCAAAATAGTTAGGCGTACCTCGTTTTTCGTAATTTCAACAATATTCAAACAGTTTTTTCAACGATACCTGTTTTACTCAATTTTTCTAGTTACCGTAACAAATGAAATTTTTCTCAGTGTTCAATATAAGAATATAATTGCAGATAATTTTTTACTTTTTCGATTTCTCTCGCTATATCTGTTCAAGTTTCTGAATACAAAAATTTCGAAATCGTTAGAACGATTCACGAAACATACAAAAAAAAAAAAAAAAGTAGTTGTACCGAGAAGAGAAGATCTGCAGAGCAGCTCTCCTCCACCTTTCAGTTGCATCGAATGACCTACAAAATAGCGAGTGTATGCGTGTGTGTGTGTATGAATATTTTACTCGTGTATAGACACATGTAACCTGTTTCAAGAGAGTCGGTTCACGTTCGGATAATTATGTCACGAGGAGAATCTGTCAATGAAATTACCACACGTATGTCATATATATATATATATATATAGATATATAGATTATTCATTTCTATCGCAGTCAACTAGGATACGCGAATAAGGCGCGTGTCACACAAATTATCATATTAAAATTACGAGGTATAAGTTATGTTACAGTTAGATGAGAAAATCGACATATATAGATAAGATTATTCTTCGGTATTATCCCGGATCAATTTTTAAACTATTGTACCTACATAGCGGACAGAGCGTAACGCGTAAATCAATCTAGGTGGGTTGTAAACTTAGCGAATCGTGCAATCATCGCGTTAGGACGATTATTAATTGTTCAGAAGACAATGATATATGGTGTAATAAATTTTGATTAAAATGAGAAAACGTTTGCAGTCAGAACAAACGGATGGGTATGATAATTGTAAAGGTAGGTACTTTTTAATATCACGGTTATTGTTATACATTTCCGTTTTAATTGGTGAAACACTTTCTAAATTGCACAGAGGGTGATAACACCGAGGATAATTATTGTCTAAATAGATTCGCGAAACGCGATCGGCTATAAAATATCTTGGATGGTAAAAATTAATGATTCGACGTACGGTTGTTGACTAACAACTTCGTACAATCACGTCATTGATCCTCGTACATATATAATATATATATATATATATATATCGCAATTAGTGAATGCTTATATACACGCGTAAAATACGGACTCGCAAAAGAATAAGGTTGTGAAATCGCTTCCACAAATATATAACATACGTAGGTGAAATAAAAGAAAAAGGTAGGTTTGAAGAGTAGAAGCCACTTCTTTATACGTACTTCCTAATCGTCTAATCATTATACCAGCGTGCGCGAAACGAACGGTAGTTGAAAAATCAATTCAGGAAGCTTGCTTCTACGTGTTGGTAATTACACGTTGCGTCTATCAAACATGGCCGATACATTATAGAAAGAGGATCGAGCAATTAGAGTCGGAGAAGATCGTTCGCGTGTACCGTAGACTGAGCTCTCCTCTTCCTTGGTCTATGCAACGCGACTCCTCGATTATCAAAGTTTGAAAAACCAGAACGATATAATATCAGCTAACGAATTAGTAAACTGTGTTAATTACCTCTTCAATAATCAAAAACCGGCGCAACGTAGCAATAAAAATGCAACTGTGTAAGGTTACAAGTTTCTTTTCACCTCCAATTACACACCTCATCTATTTCCCGATCGGTGAAAGGAAGGCTAGATATATATATATATATATATACACGAGAAAGAATAAAGGAAAAGATAAGAAAACCGATCGATACTCAGAATCGTCATCACTTTGAATGACTTCCGAGCTTCGCGTCGAGCTTGAGTAATTATTGGATCCAGACAACGTGAAATTTTTGCAACTTCGAATCGCATGGACGTCGAGAAAGATGATTGAATATTTTTTTTTTTTTTTGTGTCAATCTGACACCATCCGACGTTCAACTTCTAAATTGACCAGAAAAATTCTTCCATGGTTGTCCACATCGGTCGATATCAGTGAATTTCAACACCGCCGATATTTCACAAGTGTATTTAAGACGAATATAACAAACCAAGTAGCTTCCTCTCCTCCTCGGAGTTTTCCCATCGCGTTGAAGTTTGTCGATACCTTCTTCGATCCTGTCCAATTTCCCGCTCTTCTCAAGCCTCTCGAATTTGGCATCGCGTCCGTCAACGTCGAGTAAATTTTCCATGGATCTCCTGCCGTGAGAAACGTTCTTATGAGGATTTGCCAAGCTGTTTCCGTTCTCGTCGTTGTTGCAGTAATCCTCCCACTCGCTGACCTCGCTCCTAACGTCCTCGAGGGACCTCGTCCTCCCTACGGAACACGTGCACGGAGGTACAGCGGTCTGTCTTCCGGCACCTCGAAGCCTCCCACGTATCCCGGCTCCATCCTGAAGGACCATCATCTTCGGGGCGATACCCATCGACGGTATGTGAATCGGTGGCGGTGGCATGGCGTTCCGATATAGAGGCGTGAGGTAGTAATAGTCCCTGCCCTTGTTTTGGGCACCTCGCGGTGCCGGAAAGTAGTTGTAGTCGTGTGGTGGCATCCACTGGGTCATTGGTTCAACGGGAACCGGTCTGTAGCAAAAAGAAGGACCCCGGGATGGTGGCGTCCTGTACATCGCAGGCCAAGGTCGATGCTTTCCGTCGGTAGCGAACCTCGGGTCCATCCTGGGATCCATGATCCTAAGGTCACCCATGACGAGAATTCGTCAAATCGAGTTCCTTCGTTATCTTTCGTACCGATCACTCGTCACTTCTGATAGCCGATGAAACCAGCTTCGATATAATCACGATTCGTGGATTTTAAAGTACGCGTTTGTTCGCCGAGAGTAAGGCTGGACAATTGATCACATTATTCCTGTGATCCAAAGTATTCACGATCAAGGTTGACCATGTCCCGAACTCAGGATCAACAAGTTGCACATGCTGTGTCGAATCATCGACCGATCAACGGATCAACGAATCGAAATTCAAGTCCTCCTTTCGTATCAATCGACAATAACGATCTAGGTACACATAGGCAAAGTTTCTTGTCCGGAGACACTGAGGAGAAATCGAATTACAGACACACTCCGGTAAGTCACTCGGCACGGTTTGATTACCGATTTTTGTTTTTTACTTTTCACTTCACTTATCGATCTCACACTGATCACCTCTTACACGATTCCTTCTTTACTATCGATCTCAGTCCAATTGTTCGACGAAACCAGTCGCACCTTGGAATCGATCTTGGAACTAAACGCACCCGTGAAATCTTTACTCCACTCACACCGTCGTCCGACGCTGTTCGGTTACAGAGGACAAGTGTATTTGGAATCGCAAAGTAGTCAGGGTACATGAAGAGCCTCGCTTCTACGGCCGACCCACTTCTTCCATTTCCCCCTCCTTCGTCTACCTTCTCCTCAACCCCACTCTCAGGATTTTATCGCGATACTGAAAGCATCTTCACTCACTTTGTTCGTGTTATTACGCGAGCGTGCCTGGGTATTGGGTATCTTATACCATTGCACACTGTAAGGTACATTCGAGAATCGATAATCTTTACTAATCGCAAGAGATTGAAACCCAAAGGAACGATTCGAACATCTTCGATCATCGTTCGTTCACTCGTCTTCGCTTATCGACAGTTGTCTCGATTTTCTTTTCACTTCTTCCTCCTCTTTTAGAGTAATTTTATTCAGGTTTCCTCCTTGTGTAGATACAGTCACAATTTCTTATCTTCTTATTCATCCACTTCTTCTTCTTCTTCTTCTTCTCATCTAGCCAATTTTCCAGCATCGTTTCAAGTGAAACGTGATCCACCCGCGTCGAGAGAAAACGTTACAGATTCTACTCAAAGTGCGTCGAGAGAAAATTGGTAAACAAATTGATTGGACACTCGCTTCAGCGGATTATAAGCTTTCACTGCAACGGCAGCACCGTGGTGATGAATTATTTCGAGAAACGTAGATCAACCCGGTGAATCCGATGCTGCAGTTAATACAAGCCGAGCTACTGCGGTATAGAAACTAAAAGCTATTATTCCCAGGAAGTGAGAACCTGTAGGCGGAGTTGTTTGTTCGTTCAGCAATAGATTCTACACTTTATACATGGATTTTACTCGAGTTTGAATTAACAATCGAGCTCGATGCATTTAAGGATAAATATCTGCACGCACTTTTACTCGCTTTGCAACATGAATTTTTATTTATATAATTTTTTTTCTCTCTCTCTCTCTCACACGATCAACTTTTACTTTTTGATCTACAACATTGAATGACATTTTTATGAATCGTGCGATTATAATGTGGAAAAAAACAAACGAACAAAATATTCGAAACTACTTGCTCGGTGATTTTTAAATCCGTTTCGAAATGGTATCAAAATTAAAAAAAAAAAAGAAAAAAATCAGCAAATACTCGTTGTTTTAGATTAAACGAACACAGGATTCGTGTTACTTTGTTTTTTTTTTTTTTTTTTTTGCATTTGTTTTTCAAGAGAGAAATCTAAAACTAGATTTTTCTTTATTCATGTTTTCTCTAATCATCAAATAATATACAAACGTGTTTGTTCACGCACATATACCGGGTGGTGGTGGTGATGGTGACCCTCATGCTGTCCTGTTTTTTGTGAAAGTAATGTGTCTAGTAATTTGAACACGGAGAGGGGGTAAAAAAAAAAAATCCGCGACTTGTAAATTCATCATTATTTACAAAAATTTGAACTCGATCTTGTTCAAATTCACGTTTTAATGCACAAAATGAGTCTGAAATTCATGATTTCTGTGTATACTTTCATCGTTCAGCGATTTAACTATCATTCATTTGATCGTAAAATCATTGATGCAAGAAAAAAAAAAAATAGGCCAAGAACCTGATAAGAAGCGCGATTGACTCGACTTTGGCATCCCTTTCGCTCGACGATAAATAACAAACGAATATATTATATTCTTCGGCAAAGGGAGCGGTAGAGAATCTGCGGCAGCGTTATCGCGAAATAAAGAAATGAGAGCGTTTTAATGACATGTTATTACGCTGGACGCGACGTCGTAAATGCAGCATGTTACACGCTCGTACCGATGGGACGAACTGCATCCGCTGTGCAACTAGATCCGGATGATATGTGCAGGATGCTGAGAGAGCTCGACGAAGATTCAGAACAAGAAGAAGAAGAAGAGGAAAAAAAAAAAAGAAAGACCCAATTCCAGTACGCGTTGAATTCTCTCTTCTTAGCGCTACGTTCCATTTACAACAACGCGTATTATATGTTTTATTTATACACACACACACACACACACACTAGATGAAAAAGACAACTTTCAACGATGACTGCTCGAACCTTACGAATATAAGAGACAAATAACGACGACGGTGTATTTTTATTTATTTTTTACCCTCTCGATTCAATTTCAAACAAATGGGTTTATACACGGCAAACATCGTGTTAAAAATCCGCGGGTTTACGTACGTTCGAAGAAAGTCGGCAAACGGAAATAAAATGATGTAAAGTGAAATAAAAAAAAAAGAAAGAAAAACAAGTGGAAAGAAGGAAAATTAACGCCGTCGTATCATTGCCGGATGTGTGCGTCGAGTGTGTGTGTGTGTGCAAGAAGAAGCGCGAAAGTCTCCTTTCGACGACGGATCTTTCGAAAAATCAAGTATTCCGATGATGTGCAAGTTGATGTAGTACCCTACATGTATATTGTAAGCACAGAGGCGGCGGAAATATATCGGAAATGTGAAAGACGACACGACAATTCCGTAAAATCGTACAGGATGTTGTATCAGGTGTGTTTGCACACTTCTCTCATCACTTGTCAATTTTTACACTAACGCATATGTTCCAAGTCAACGGTCACTTTCACGTTGTTCGCAAGTCAATTCCAGGAACGAAAACTATTTTCTTTTTTTATCAGATGAATAAAGTTCGATCGATTCGATTTCATTCCTCGAGAAAAAAAAAAAAAAAAAGAAAGAAAGAAAGAAATGAAAAATCTATCGCACGGTAATTAATCGTCATAATTGATGATTATTTTGTAATACCAATTTTTTCCTTAATCGATGAATATATACAGCAACGAAAATATATGAATACGAAAGTCTCGTCAAGACTGGAATTTGTATTCGCGAAATATACGTTCAACTTTTTCCTTGACGCTTCAGTCTTGCATTGACGTGTTTTTTTTTTTTTTTTTTCATTATTTACAGAGATCAATGTACTCGAGATATTCGAAAACCGCTGCGAATGCACTTTCGATCGGATCGTCGGAGTATCAATAAAATGGGCGAGAGGGAAGATGAGAGATTGGAGATTTCTCGTTGTTCGAATTTTGCAATGACTATTTACAAAATCTTTCGGACAATTCTCGGCTTCTTCTAACGTACCTGCACAAATTTTACAGTTTAAAAGGTTGGAGAATGCCCAAACTCGTCGTTTGTTTGTTTAGCGTTTAATGTTAATATAACAGTTGTCGATGTTTAAAATTTGAGTCTATACGAGTCGTGGTCTGAATTTTGTAGTAGATGTTTAGAAAATAACATGTACTGAGAAGAAGCCAAATCAAATGGTTGAAACTTTGAAAAAAAATTGAACGTTTATTTATTCAACAAGACCTACATTTCGAATATTTTTTTTCTACACAAATAAACTTATGATTCTTACTTAACTGCGAAGCTGTGCGGTAACCGGTCAAAATCTCCAAATTGCGTCATAAAGTAATTTAATACTTTTGGACGTCTAAGGTGAATATTTAGTTTTAAATATTTCATTTTGGTTAAATATTTCAGAAGTCAAGGAATCCGATTATGGCGATAAAAAGTGTTTTTTTTTATTCGTCCACGCATTTTTGATCATTTTCTCAAATAGCGTAATAGAACAAACGATCGTTTTTTTTGTTCTTCATCTTCAGCACGAATTTTCCTTTCGAAAATCATTAAAACAAGACCATTTTTTAGTAAAAATACGCAATTTCAATAATTAGAAAGTCACTTTTCTAATATAAGCGGAAGTTCTTAAAAATCCTCGAATTTCATGCAATAAGCAACAACAACAACAACAACAACAACAACAACAATAATAATAAGCAGTAATTTCGAAACAAGACAACCTGTATCATTATTTTAGTAAACCGTTGAAAAATGTTCCTTACAAAATGACTCCTTAGTAAATAAAATACGAGCTCAAGAATAACGCTGCTTTGACTGTAATAATAAATTTCACCAGAGGTCTGATCAGATTCATCATTGTCTGGTATAGAGAAGGTCGAGAGGTTGAAATAATGGGAATTGTAGGCCATAAGCCTCGGCACGACGAAACAAGGAGCTCACGATTAACCGACATCTTTTCTTTTTTTATCATTCTTTATAAATACCAGAAAAACTGGATTAGGTATCCTAATATATATATATATATATATATATATATTTATATACCAACCTGGGTAATTTTGGTAAATTTCTACACATGTATTCAAACTACAAATCGGGCGCTCTACAACAACGCGTTGAATAATTTGGGGTAATTGCTGAGGCAGCAAATCTGTCACTCGCATTCTTTGCACTCCAATTTACATACGATACGAATAATTGATGCACGCTGAGAAAAATTTTATTTGTTACAGTAATTAGAAGAATTTAGTAAAACAGGTATCGTTAAAAAAAACTGTTTGAATATTGTTGAAATTACGAAAAACGAGGCACGCCTAACCATTTTGCGCTATCGTCGATCCTTTTTTGGTTATTGCAACGCAGAATCAGTTTCTGCGGTTTACTCTTCTTTTTTAGTTAAACAAGGCTTTAACGTCAATTTATCGTTGCGCAAGCGTTAAATTTTCGCAACAGTTGCAAGAAAATATAGCAACGGCGATCGTAATGAGAAAGAATAGTAACGGATACTAGAAAACTAATTTTCATTTTCTACCTAGAACTATATTTTTCGATAGTGGTAAAAAATGAAAATAGTCAAGGACTGAGCGGTAACCGGAACTAGAAATTTCTCTCAGTGCAATCACATTTTTTACCGTTGTCCTGCATTTGCTGAACGAATTGAATTGATCAAATTTCGTTGTCGAGTATTCGGTGTATTTTCATCTACATCGTGGATTTTACGGTTTGAAAAAATAGGAACAAAAAAAAAAAAAAACAAAAAGAAAATAATTAAACGAGAGAATCGGACTTTCACGCTTGTACAAATTTTACGTTAAACAAGAAGAAAAAAAAAAGAAAATAAAATACAAACCGGACAAGCGTCAGAATGAAGGTACATAAATTAGCCGAAAAACCATAAAAGAGTGAAAACAGGTTTGAAAGTGGCAGGTATACCAGGTATGTAGGAATTCTGTTTTAAAAGCCTGCGTATACAAAGCAGACATTTTGTCACGCCAGTTACGGGAATTAGGTACTCGAAATAATTGTTGTACATACGTACATCTAAGTGCATAAAGTGTTTTAACAATTTGGTGCCGAGTTTAAACATTAAAAAAAAGTGAGGATCGAGACTCAGCTTTATTGAATTTGCTTTAACGAATATCGAATACTTGTGCGAAATGTTGGAAAATAAAAATCACAATACAATTCGAATCGTGCAATTTCTAAACCAATTTTACAACAAAATGTATGTATGTATATAATGCATGCAGCAGAAATGCGGTAGTTTAAATACGTTTCACGTGCAATTTTCATACCGCAAAAGTTACCTGTATACATGTATTTATACATACAAAGGTGCGCTATCTGTTTATACAGACAAGGAGAAATTACGCGAATTATGTAAATTATAGGAAAGGAGGGGTGAGGGAGGAAAAGGTGGAAAAACTGAGCGTCGCGGAGAAAGAAGAAATATTGTAAAAGCGGTGCAGGTTTACATGTTTCTAGGTAATTGATGTGAACCTCTGCAGCCGATACAGTTATAAAAAGCTGTCTTGCACATCGTATACAGATATGCGGAAATTTTCTACGGTACCGATGGTATTTGATACAGCCTATGCATGCACAATGCAAAAGTATGGATAAAGTCACTGGCGTGAGCGAATTGCCGCTGGAATTCGCGAGTTTATCATATTCCGTTGCCGAGTTGCAACAGTCAGGGCCTCGATTTTTAAATTAAGGTCGTGCAGTACTCCTACCTTTACCGACCGAGTAATCTCACCCCTTTTCTTCCTATGTTAAATAAATAAATAAATAAATATATATATATATATGTGTGTGTGTATATCCAACGATTAATGGTGTGAAATGGCTTTTGAATCTGCATACCTAAACACAAGTATGTACATACAGTGCATTACTTAACAGATCGTAAACTTTTGTTAATCGCGTAAAACACTGCAGTTTCTCTATAATAAATTCAACCCAGAAAGTTCTGCGAACATTTAGTAGTACCGAAATTACGAGAAAATATATGCACGTATAATATACGTAATAATCTATCTAATACCCATAAATCATCGTTAAAGAGGCGGCTTGTTATACGAGATTACTATTGATTGATTGCGTGTATTATAATAACGAGTTTTGCAAACTAATAAATCTCGAATAACAAATTTCGATTTTATAATAATGTTTGTTCAACCTTTTTCATCAGATTATCACCATCGTCAGCTTGTCGTTTTCTATTTTTTTCATCTTCATTGCAATCTCTTACGTTAGAACAAGCGTGTATGAACGTGAACTATGGCGCTAAAGCTAGACGAGGAGAAAATATGACTCGAGGATACCAAAATTAACATAGAAATTGCACGCACTCAGGGAACTCGAACTCGAACTCCAGGTCACTGGACGGAAAAGGACGTTAAACTATATATATATATATATAGATAGATATATATATATAGATATACAAGTGAAAGTTATACCAGAGTTGGAGAAATGAACGAAAGACAAAATATTTTTTTTTTTTGCAAGTATTTCAAAATTATTCATTATTACGTCCAATTAAGTCTACTTTATGATTATACCAGGTGCAGATTATCTTTCTTTCTTATTCAATCACGTTCTCATGTTATGTTAATAGTGCTCAATACGGCATTCGGATTGATAATCGCCTAGCTGTTATTACGCATTTATACCATAATGCAATACGCCAATTTGAACGTTGTTAAAAGTAGTCGAAATCTAACAAGACTCTCTCTAAGAGTTTCTGCATTGCAAGCGTATCGATTCTCACGTGTAACGGATAGAAAGACCGGAGTGAAGGGGAGAAAAAATGGGCAATAGTTAAATTAAGCCGTAGCTAAATGCGCGAGTTGAACGATCCGTGACGGTTAACGAGCCTAGAATGCACGTGAAATTTTTTTTTTTTTTTTTTTTTTATACACACATACACAGACGCGGGTGTAAAAGGTGAAGAATTGTAAAATAGAAAAGTAATTCGATTACGATATAATTAAGAAGACAAAAAAAAAAAAAAAAAACGTTCAAAAATAGGTATCGATTGAATAATAATCAAAGTTAAATAATTCTACATTTTTATTCCTCTTTTTCTTTTTTCTTTTTCCTCTTCATCTTCGACATTTGGCGGAAGATAAAAAATGTTGAACAGCAAGAAGAAAAAAAAAAAAAAAAAATGAATGCAACACGCTTTCCCAGATCAACATTGTGCATCCTGTGCATCGGATAATAAATCGATCGTAATGGGATAAAAAGGATAACGACGATAGTTACGAACTTCCGCGATTCGCGAAGTAATTTCAACCAAGGTATGGCCTGCGTCGTGCAACGATTTAGAAATTAGCTTCGGTTGGAACGCCCTATACATGTACCTTATATCAAAGTTTTCAGAATTACGAGTGCGTTACGCTTTGGCAGTCGATAGCGTGACGCAGGGTTGTTAAGTAGATAAATTCATACGTGTAACCATGTACGTAGTACCTTATACATATATGGAGGTAAAATTTTCATAACGTAGCTTGAATCGTAGGAAAAAAATAAAAGGACAATAAAAAATTACCGTACGCATTATCATGCAGCACTTACTATTCAAATTTTACATGCACCTATGGGTACACAAAGGTATAATTATGTTTACACTTGTACGCAGGTATAGCTTGAGTATTGTTAAAAAAAAGTTTTTTTAATTGTTATTACACAAGCATCTAAGCATCATAGTCATTATGCGAATTGAACACAGGCGGAAATCAGTTTGCGAATTTGGCATCAGTCACGCCACGCAGTTGATAGAAAATTAAACGTGTCATAACGTGGGTAAAAAGTTTCGATAATCAGATATTACAATAATTGGAAAAAAAAAAAACTGCAACGAGAGAAAGTATCCAATTTTATCAATTATTTGCTCAAAGTATAATTATCGCGATAATGAGAAATGCCGTGAGATGTAATGTTCGTGTTTTAAGCCTGCCGCCATTTATTGCATAATCGATTATCGCGCAGATTTTATAATAATATTTCGTACTTATAATTTCCCGATCAATATTTTACGTATAAAGTTGTGCAGGTTTGAAGGAACTCGATTTTTATAATTAGGGTTCTGAGTATTCAGAAAAAAAAAAAAACGAAATGCAAAATTTGCAATCGAAGATATCGTTTCGGTGTCTGTTCGATTTGAATACTTCGAAAAATCTTTACAGTTTTGAAATTATTCGTCGTTATTTTCTCCATTCAAAGGATAAATTGTTCGATCTTTGCCAACGGAGACGAAGTGCAACGCTGGTTAAGAATCAAGACCTGCAACACCGACTCAGATCTGTTTTAACGACTTTCGTATAAATTATCTTCCTACGAGAATAGATCGAGCGATCTGATTTACCGACTGCATGACCGAACCGACCGTCGGTAACGTACCGGTTGAAACGATCGAGATTGATCGAGTACCGAAAAAATGCGAACTGCCCGCAATGAATAAATTACGAATTCAAATTGATGCGATCTTTCAGACTTGTTTTGACGCTGTCCGCCCACATTTTGAATATACAACCTACCGACTCATCGCCGTAAACAACCGAGGAGAATTTTTAAGATCGATGGACCGACCGCGAAAAGTAGCCGTCAACAAAATTAATTACAATAATTATAGCGCTTATAGTTGCGGATCTACGATTTTAGTTGGTAGAGTGTGTTTTATACGAATGTAAAGGTGTGACTAAGCGTATATATAATCGATTCACTGTTCAACCAACACCCGTTGGTTTCACCTACGGATTATTATTTATTGATTATTTTTTTTCTTCTTCTTCTTCTTCTTCTTCTTCGACAATTTTATTTTTTCCTCACTTCAAGCAACGTTAACGACGTGAAATCCGATTTCGTACTTCATGGCTGTTTTTGGACAGAGACAGCTTTTTTTTTTCGACGTCTTCGTTTTTCAATTAAAATTCGTCGCGTGGGCGAAAATCGTTAACGATAAGTCTGCTTTTATAACGCGACGAAAAAAATTCATCGCTGTTAATCATCTAACAACGTGCGAAAATTATATAACAGGAACAACAAAATCAATCAGCGATCCTTTTTTGGTATCGGTATGAGGGCGGATTGTAATTGTGATCCAATCTGCATTAATCGAAGAAGAAAGAAGTAACGTTAGGACGAAATCATAAGGAATATAAAACAATTAGATTGAAATTTGAGACTGTGATCGATTGCACAAGATTCGTTCTTTCACACCATATAATATAAATGATTGCTCCTGCGTATATAATACATATTTTCTACATACATATATCTATAACGTGAAAATATTTTCCAACATTCATACGACAGACCTCCTACGACATATATATATACATATATATATATATACACACTCGTAAGTGAGAGCTGCGGTTTATAAACGCTCGTAAACAGTATTGCGAATAAAAATGCAAATTCCATACGTCTACCTACGGTTTACCATGTTTGGTTATTGCTCGATACACTTGACGGTAGAGGTTAAAACGCAGTTGAAACAAAACTTGTGTAATATTTATGAGACGATGAACATCATATGTATTATAGTACCTGAATTATTATTATTCTTATTATTATTATTTTTGTTATTACAATTCTCTAGTTTTTATAAGTAGTTCGAGAGAAGGAGAAGTTAACTTGAATACATTTTCGTTTCTCTCCCCTCATTACGATATTATAGGTTTTGACATTTTTTTCTCAATATATATATATATATACATATATAAAAAAAAAAAAAAACTTTCCCACATTTTCAAACGATTCGATTAATTATGATTAATAATTATAAATCAACGTGAATTCGACGATTGTAAACGTGTTCGTGGAATGTTGAATCGACTACCTTTCGAAATAATTAAAACGATCAAGGTTAGAGAAGTGAATCGTGAATGAGGAAAAAAAAAACCTAAAAAAAAAAAGAGGCGATCAACACGAAAAACGAAATACCGGCTTGATTGATCGGGATGAAAGTAGTAGCATAGATTGTTACAATTTTTTGCCGTTTTCTCTATTCGCCGAATTTCTCTACCTGGAAAGTAGAGTTTTGTTTTCAGATTATCTACGTACAAGGATTCGGCATATCCTGAGGAATTATCTGCGGAAAAAAGAAAGTGATTCCTTCAGAAACGTTGACGAAAATTTCGTTTCAAATTTTATAGATATACTTCAGGATAAAGATATTTGATTATCGGTACGGTCGTTTTTTTTTTTTTTTTTGTTTTTTTTTTCTTGTCGATTAAAAAACATAAAGCAACAAATAATCACGACGTCTGAGACAAATTTCGAATGAACGAAAGGCAAATAAACTTTACGAACGGCATTGAAACATCTCACGAATTTTTGCGCCTCAGGATAATAAAACATGTAATAAAACAAGAAAATTTCATAAATAAATAAATAAATAAATGAATAAATAAACGGGAGTACTTAATCCTCGTCAATCCTATCGGCTGTTAAACATTTCGCGTATTCGGTATTACTTTTCCGTTCATTAATAATACATCTGCACGTTCATCTGACAAAACTGATCCCTCGAAGCTATTAGAAAAGAATATCAATATCACGATATGCAAACGACGATCTCTGCCGCATGAAAGTTTGTACATAGACGTCCATATACGGTATTCGTCATGTGTAACAAGGTCGTGTCGACGGTGCAATCGCGTTAAATATAATAATAATTAACCGTTGCGCAATTTCCACGGCAGATAAATATCCGAGCGTTTTCTCTTCACGGATTGATACGGAAAAGAAAAAGCAAAGACGATGAAGTGAAAAAAAAAAAAAAAAAAAAAAACAAAAACGCCACGTAACGTAACTTTCACCGAATGAAATGAAAAGAATTTGCAAGAAAAAAAAAAAACATAACAATAATTACTGATTAAAAATTGACCAACGATCGGTTTCTGTCTGTTGGTAAAAAGGAAAAAAAAAAAAAAAAAAAAAAAACGAAGGAAACGAGAGAGGGGGATTTTATAAAATCTGGCGCCAAATTTGGCAGATGAATTGGCGCCGGCTCGTTAGTTTTGAATAAACAAACCGAATCTGTGTCAAGTTCGGAAGACCGAGACTGTTTATTGCCGCTGCTGATGCTGACTCATTTTTCAAGTCTCTCAGCGATCCTGATCCGAGATAATCGTCGAATCACATTTATACACCGAGATTAACGATGTACCAAAGACAGAGCTTGTCGATTTCACGGATTTAAAAATCGGATACGTTTTTTGCATCAGTACTTGAACTTTTGTTCAAAGAAACTTTAATCGTCGCTGTTTTGTTTTTACATTTTACATTCAAGAATAACGTGTTTCTTTCGATCTGCATTTTGCGATCGTTATTAAAACATAGCGTAAGAAAAATTCGACGAATTCCTGCGTAAAGGAAAATTTTCAATTCATATGAATTGCGAGTTCGCAAATAGCAGCGAGAATAACGATAAAATCCTTTCGGTAAATCGATGAATTATTTTACAATCTGCGGACAATTGCTAACGGAACGAATTTCAGGTAATCATTGTTTACTATAACCGCAGCTGTTTAATTGAAAAAAGACAATTCGAGCTCTACCGCATTTACAGCGTTGCAAAACGTCTGAAAACTGGTACTTGCAAAACTATATTGCACGTAAATTGACAAATTAGAAAATAGTCATTTGACGGTAACACGTAGAGAGGTGAATAAAAACAAATAAATAATTTAAAAAAAAAAATGCATATATATATATATATATCGCAATGACAGCAAAGTTGATTCGATTATTTCAAATTTCTCGATCAGAAAAATAGACACGACGAAACGAGCGAATTTAAGAATTACGCTATAATAAATATGAACGAAAAAAAAAAAAAAATACCAAAACCACAAAGAAATTAATTTCCTTTCAAATAATGAAAACTTGCACGTGCAATGATAAATAAATTCCTTAGAATCGAAATTCTTACCTGATACTCTAACGAGTCGGGTGATATTCCGTCGTTAATATTAAAATCGTAAAGATGTTGACACGGCATTTGTTTGTCAAAACACGGAAGTCCTCTCATTGTAAAAAGAAAATTATCCCCAAAAAAGCTGTGCGATATTCACAAAAAATCACGATTTTCGAGCCGATCGCGATGTCGGAGGAGATCGATGATCGATGATCGATGATCGGTAGATAAACCGGAGTAAAATAGAACTGCCCACGTATCTCTCGAGAGGTTTATATCTCACTGACAAGAGGCATTGCGGCAGGTGACCCGAACCCCCCCCCCCCCCCTTCGTCAATCGTTCGGCGTTCCAGCAGCACAAGTCTGAATGTCTCAAGTGTATATAATATATATATAATAAAATGAGAATACCGGCTGGTAAAGAGAGTTTCGCGATTTCTGCGGTGTTGCAAGACTTTAAAAAGCCGCGGCAGAAACGGAACGGCCATGCGGCCAGCGTTTACGTATGGAACATTCCACGCCAATTCGTGCACCTAGGTTTTACCCTTTGACCTGTTACATTTGGCGCGCGATTTTTTCTGCGGTTTTTCTCACTTCGAAAGGAACTCGTTTTTTTTTTTTTTTTTTTTTTACCATTTTTTTTTATGACTCAATTTGAATCTTATACATATAATTTTTAGAAACGATTTTATCGCCGGCGACCAAAGTTAAAAATTTGTAAAAATTATGAAAAATCCCGAGTCGGATATAAAAATTTTCAAGCTTGAACTCGGAGTGGGCCGATTTTTCTTTCTTACCGTTTTCAAGCCTTTTTTATGAAATAAAAAAAAAAAAACGTTAAAAAAATTGGAAGCGGATGCCATTTTACTGTGAATGGTTGCTGAAACATTTTTATAGATTTTTTTCCCGTCTTTCTTTTGACGATTAAAAAAAAAAAATTACAAACGATAAAATGATTCCGCAAAATATGAATAGATTTTTCAAAAATCCCGCGTGACGTGTAAAAATGTTTCAGCAACCATTCGTAATAAAACAACTTTCGCTTCTAATTTGTTTTTACGGTTTTTTTTTTTGGATAAAGCTTGATAACGGTAAGAAGGGAAAATCGGTCCGCTCCGGGTCCAAGCTTAAAATGTTTGATATCTGACGCGGGATTATTCAGCATGTTTTCAAATTTTGAATTTTGATCGTTCGATAAAAAAACATCGTTTCTAAATATTGTAGAAAATTCAAACCGAGTCAAAAAAAATTAATAGAAAAAATCGCGCGGCAAATCCGAGAGGTCAAGGATAAAATCCAGGTCGAATTGGCGTGGAATGCCCCGTATACAATCGGAATGAGAAGACAACTTTCATTTTCTTCTCTCAGCACGCGACGCCCGCCGCACACGCGGCTTCTTACTTTAAACGTCACTACCGCATTTATTTATTATATCTACCTATCCTACCGCAACGCGGAAACTGCAGTGAAAACCCGCCGACGGTGCGGGTTTACGGTAGCTTTATATAAATACGCAAGAGAATAAAATAAGTAACAAAACAAAGGGAATAAAAAAAAAAGCCAAGCTAAAAACCGCGAACTTCGAGGCGTACAAGTAACAAGGAATCGCAAGCACGACTTAAACATCGTGTAATAATTACGATTATATGCATTAATGTTATTACGGAAATATATTATTCGGATGCGTATAATATTTGTACATTATACGGGGGATTGATTCGAGATATTTCTCACGCACACGCGCATATCTGTGTTTAAAGTATCTGCAGTAATTAAAAATCGGGTCGCAACGGTGAATTAAATTCGAACAATAGCGGAGGTAGGTGGACGACATACCGAGTTAAATGGATTTATGGTAATACGAAACCGTGACAAACGTATAAAATAAAACCGCGTCAACGCAACTGCACAATTTACCGCTATTATCTATCCGTATGATAAAGTAAGGTGTTTTTTTTTTTTTTATTTTTTTTTTTTTCTTATGACAGATCGTGCTGATTTTTGATTTTGCAAGAGAAATATTGTCGCGAAGAAATTATTGCACAGACTGACCGAGAATATAACAGAGTGATGATTACACGCAAGTGAAGAGATTTTCGAGAGTAATTTGTTTTTTTTTTTGTTTTGAAGTGCGGAGCGGGCCTGAAATACCGACTTTGAAAAGTTCCGAAAGTGCTGAATTCCGAATTTTATGGCGACGAAACGTAAAGCAAAGAAATCAAACTTTGACGAAACGTCAGAGTTTCGAAACTGCGAAAATGAAACAATTTTTAAATCTGAAGCATCAAAATTTGGAATGATCGAAGATTTTCAGTTACGCGAATTTCTGACTCGGTGAAATTTCACCACTTTGATTGATCTTTCTTCGTTTCAGATTTTCGATATTTTTACGGAAGCTTACTCCGTCGAAAGTTTACTTTTCGTAACTTTGCTCTGTCGTGATTTGAATTTTTGAAATCTTTCATTTCGGAACGTCGAGCCGTCGGTTTTCCGATCGTTCGAAACTTTGTCGTTTCTTCAAAGTTTGACTTCTTTACTCCCTGTTTTGCCATAAAATAATTTATAATTAGACGCTTTAGGAATTTTTGATATTCGGAACTTCAATCTCGCCCCTGAATTACAACAAAGTTACGAATTTTATACACAAGTATTTGGTCTTTTTGAAAGATTTCACGTATTACACGGATAACGTAATGCAACGTTAACTTTGTTTTATATATATATAATACGTGTTACAGGAAACGCGAGTGAAAGCAGAAAGATATCCGGTAAATACGTACGCACATCGACAATTATAATTAATTCACGTGTACGATGCGGCTGTAAGGCCAAGTACAACTTCCTGGATTCGAATGTTATACTTACAGATACGGAAATTGCAGACCGACTTTCTTCGAGATTGAATTTTACAAAAACCTGCAGAGACGGAATGAACAAAAGAAAAAAAAAAAAATTTCCCAAGGAACAAAATTCTGCCGTTAACAAATATCAGGTTATCCGAATATTACGGCTGCGAGAATCGAGAATGATAAATAAAATCGACGATTCATTCAAGAATTTGAATATCGTGAAAAAGTTGACGAAGTGCTTCGAATTACCAAAAAAACAAAAAAAACCCACGGGTTAATTCAAAATGAAAGCCGAATGCATACGTAAAGGGCTTCAGTAATTACCGCATGTAAAATAACTGCATAGTTGAGTAAATTAATAATAATAACAATGATGATGATAATGATAATATAGAAAGTACTCGAAATTGTATAAATCAAGGAAAGTCGGTCGCGTTACAATTCCCGCAAATATTTCCAGTGCGATAAACATTCCCGATTGTATTATCTTACAATACTCGCATATATAGGTATAAACATAACCTAGCTAATTATACGTTAAAGGTATGCGCTATACTTGTTTTCCACGAGTAAGTAAAAAATCCTTGTAAGAAATAAGAAAACTTCCGGTCTGCATCTTCTTCTTCTTCTGGCACACCGCACACTGTCTTATAGGTATAAATATAACGAGTTGTCTGATTAACATCCGGTAATTTTTAACACCTCGCACGAGGTTATTATACGCATACAGTTATAACGTAAAGTATGATGTATGGTTAAACCGTATTTTAATTGCAAATCGCTCATTGTTAAACGTTTTTAAATATGAATTAGATAAAATTTTTCCCAGATCCTAGGCTGCGTACGAAATTAGGTTAATACGTCATTTTTTTTTTTTTTTTTGCTATTTATGATATTATGCTAATAAACTTTCAACAGTCGAGAGCAATTATTGCGATACAATGGGAATTGCTATTGTTAGTAACAAATTGATTGAAAAACAATCGTGAACATTGAAGGAATAATTAGTTTTCCGAAAAGGCTACTCCTCTATACGCGTACCTACACGTTTTACGTAAATTACAAGTTTTTGGGTCGCTGATTGCGAATCTGAAATCAGATTTTTAAAATTCAGTGTGTCGAATCCAATCAGCGACTCCAAAAACCACTGGGCAGAGTTTTTTGACCGTATTAGATCGAATTTGAAATTTTCGTTCGCCATATTGGATCCGACATCTCGAATTTTTGTAATTTGATGTCAGATTCGTAATCAGCGAGCCAAAAAACCACAGAATAACGTGTGACTAAAAGGGTTAAATGCAATGCAAAATTTGCAAATTCTTTTCAAACTTCATTTCGTTTATACATGCATCGATTGATTTGATTAAAAATTTTTATAAAAATTCCACGCACTCAAAAATCTTCAATTATTCATAGTAAAAATAGACAGTGAAAAAAGAATGGATAATAATAAAAGTCTGCATTGTGTACATCAATTATATCATATTATACACACATTCACATGTGTTCAAAGTATACGTATAATGTATATACATATATATATATATAATATATTCGAGATGAACCGTTAAGATTATCGATACTGCATCAGACTTTTTGTTTCCTGTTCGATGATATTTTTTTTTTTTTTTTCCTTTTTCTTTTTACCGGTTCTTTAAATCGTTTACGAGAGAGCACTCAATAGAGGGAAGGGACTGGCTTTAAGCTATTCAACCCACGCGATGTATCTATTATATACATTGCGATAGGCTAGTAAAAAAGAAAACTCACGGTATACATTATATAGAATACAAACAACCGTGTGTTTGGTGATCGGGGGTTCGTTAACCGGTGCCACAGATTACATACATATACTATACCAAGGAATGCGACACACTTTTCATCATTTGAAAAGTAGAAGAATAACAAGAGGAAGTTTAAAAAGAGACTGCAACACTCGTTAGAACGGGGATGAAACCGTGTGTGTGTGTGTGTGTATATATATATGTATATATATGTGGGTGTGTGAATGATACTTTGTCAAGCAAAAGCAACAACGAAAAAAATCGTCTAAAAGAAAGCAGCAGAAAAAAAAAAGAAAAAAAAAATCCAAACTCTGAACCAGCACGTACGATTTCAAAGTAGATAATTTATGATAAGAATAGCTAGTGTAAAAATCGATGAAATATTATCTTGTGAAACGAGAACATTGCCAACTTATGCAGGGTGAAATGTGAATCGAATATTGTGTAAAAACGAGAAGAAACTTGAAAGGATGAAAATAATAAAAAAAAAAAAAAAGAATCATTCAAAGTCAGCAATAACGTTACAATGCCTGTGTCACAAAGGAGAGAAACACGCAACGATGCTTTCTAACTGTTTGACACAGAATCTGTCTCGTTGTTACGCCTACGTGACGTATAACATAATAGTTAAACGCACTGATACATTTAAGCGTTATACGTTCATGCAAAATGTCAAAACTTTACTTCAATTCACGTCATGTAAATTCCTCCGAATTGTTCGCGAAAAAATAAAAATACTTCACTCGGTGTTTGACATTTTTTTAATTTTTTAATTTTTTTTTTTTTTTTTTCCTTCAAATTCTAGCATTCCAAATTTCTGTTAAGAACAGCCGTGAAAATTCTTACGACGTGTGCGAATCGTGCGTTCGTTTCCATCGGTGATAAATCATACATGATACAATAATAGCGATTAGTTAAAAGAAAGAATTCATCGCATGAACGAACATCAACGATTTGCATAATGACCGTAAATACACCGATCGTATCATTCGCGTTATACTATAGTACACCATATATATATACATATATATATATATATATATAATACATCATGTGTATATAAAAGAATGACGCACGGATATAACATATTTGCTAGTCACATTTTTTATCAATACCAGTTTTTTCTATTCTCTTTTACTCTCTCTCTCTCTCTCTCTCTCTCGATCTCTTGCAGTTTTTCGCGATCTGCGTTTTTTTTTTTTTTTTTTATTCCTCTCCTTCTGCGCCTTTTGAAGAATTCTGCCGAGACAGTACAGCCATATCTAGATCCACGTGTGTGGGCGGAAAATCTTGTATACGTAATGCCTTGTTTATAATATACGCGGAAATATTATTCATACATGTAAACATCAAGTTTGCGCGCAGAAAATTGAACCGTCTCTCTGAAATTATTTCTGTATTATTATATTAATGTAAAATCGCAACTTCCAGACTCAATATAATCGTAATAAAATATACATGCACGTGGTACATTTTTGTCGAATTATGAAACTGTCGATGTGTAATATCGATGAAACAGAGACAAAATTTATTCATTACACGTTCATGCGTAAGGTGTATAAGGTATGTACGTACGTGTTTACCTATGCGTATGTAAAAGCGAATGTCAGCCTACGAAAGTCAGGCGCAAACTGCGAATACACGCATATTGTATACGTATACATATGTACAAGATATAAGTGTAGAATATTGACACGGAAGAAAGAAACGAGATTATACGTGTGTCGCATTGGAAATCAGTTTTTACCTCGAGTCAGCGGCACGCGAATTTAACACACGATCGGAAGAGAAAGAGGAAAAGAAACTTGGAGGAAAAAAAAAAAAAACAACAGCTTTTTATTTTCCACGTTTGTTCTAAAACACGAAAATTTTTTAATTTTTGCGTCCACGATAAATGTGACGAAAGAAGAAAAGTAACGTGATATATCGTCTGTGTTTTATAGGCATACATATGTAAATGTTGTAACGAATGATGTGATAAATCGATAATGATAATAACCGCGTATATCGTACGGCGAAAAAAGGAACCAAAAGCAAATATTACACACCAAATACATGAATGAAGAATCACGCTCGAGATGCGATCACCCGGCTATTTTCGATCTGTGACCGGTCGAGAAAACGAAAAACAAGAGAGAGAGAGAGAGAAAAAAAAAAGAAAAAGAAAATCAACATTCACCTTTCTAAAAAGAACGATAAAACATAAGGATAAACGAACATTCGTTACACCGTTGTACCGGGTGAAGGTCTCTATAAATTAGAATTGTGACTGAGAATGGAAGAGGAGAGAGAAAGAGAGAGAAAGAGAGAGAGGGAGAGAGAAAGATAGATACGTGGAGGGATTAGAGAGTAAATGACATACGAAAACGCGAGAGACAATATTTGACCAAGCATGCGTTCATCGCTGATGCGAGTATGAACAATAAGTACCTCATATTACGTAAAAAAAACAAGCATGGCCCATCAAAAACAACGTCACACCATTTTATGTACCAAGAGGAATCTTACCTCAAAAGAAAAAAAAAAAAATAAATAAATAAATAAAGGAATTCCGCTCTCTGAAACCCATTTTTGAGACGATCCGTACCCAAGTGATTGAAATCCAACGACAAGATGAAAAATCAACGTGAGGACAAAATTCATATACATAATATAGTCAACTTCATAATATGCTCTGAAGTACGTCTTTCACGTTTCATTGTATATAAAGTGAAGAAGTTTCGGAAACTTGACGGAAAATAAAATTCACAGTACCGAGAAATCGTCGAATATTATATACTCGAATACCAAGTGTAGGAACATTTGGCGATGTCTGAAATGACGTCATTGAATCACCGTGCATGGCATGGTCAGCCGGTTGTGTCCTGAACGGATGGCGGTCATATGGTCGAAGACATTGCACGACTCCGGTTAGTCACGAACGTGTTGCGAAAGGCGGCGACTCCTAGGGAGTCTCATGAGTAACGATTGGCGTGAATGCGATACGAGAACGCGAGTCTCTTAACGTCGTATGCGTAGAGTACGAACACACGTTTGAATTCCTTGGAAGGAAACGTGGCTGACCTAGCCGTTGAGAGCAGCAGCTGCACGTTGTTGTACGCGAACATGGATGCATACCTAACTTACACTCCCATGGATCATTATCTCGGAGGGAGCGAGCAAGGTGTACCCACCGTTTACGGACGGTAAGAAACCGATCAAAACCTGATCTAATCCCGGGACTCCTACCTTCTCCGATAAGTTGTTGTTGACACACTCCTCCTCCCAAATGGGATCGTCCCATCCTCCGGACGATCCGGAAGATCCTCTACGTCCCGTGTCCCACGAGTTTCTCTTCAAGTTCTCGAGCGAATCGGTGGAGAACCTTCTCCGATCGAAAGAACCGCGTCTGTTGGCGTTAAGAGAGTTGTTCAAAGTCTCTCGCCTAGACGGTACGTCTTTCCTCAAGTTCCCGTTGAACCCAACACCCCGAGTGTTGTCGGGTCTGAGAGTGACGTTCAGATTGCCTCTGAGACTGCCGTTCGATCCGGCGATGCAGCTCTTGAGGTTCCCATTTGCTAACGGTGTCCTGAACAAACTGCCCTGAGAGTTGCCGAAAAGGCTCTTAAGGTTACCGTTCGAGTTTCCAATCGACGTTGGTGGCTTCTGGAGACTGGTCATTGACTTTGCTACGTAATCCCGACGCAGAGGACTGTTGTAGTTGGAGGTGGTGTCCTTCTTCAGGCATCCCATCGACCTACCGATCGGATCACGTCGCAGTCCCGTACCTCCGATGGTGTTCGAACCGTAAACAGAGTGCGGTTCTCTCCGGCTTGAATTTATGGATCCCATTGAAGCGCCGAGGGGATTTCGACGAAGAGTGTTTGGAAACGACGAGGGATGAAATTCCTGTCTGCTCAACGGAACGCTCGTCGATCCTGTCAGACTCTCCTTTCTGTGGATGCTTCTGGTTCCCGGATGCTGATGCATCAGAATACTGCCCAGCGAGCTCCTCCGACCAACGGCGCAATTCTCCTTTGCATTTTTCCCATGAACGTCACAACATCTACTGACCTTTTTCTCAACTGTAATCCGCAGGTCACCACCGCCACCACCACCACTACCAGCACCATTCGCATTGTCCTGTTCCAATTTCACCTCCCTGAATAACGCCTCGAGACGTTTGATCGCAGCCTGAGGATTCGCCGATGACGACATAATTTGAATACTTCGTAGTCTGGGTTTCAGGTTCAGAGGACAGTCCACGTTTCACTGATCACAACTTCGTTGTGACAATCACTGTGTGGTCATGGTTACAATAGTCTCGCGTTTCGCAATGACTAGAAGACCACTGCGATTAAAATTCGAAATCCAACAACGCGTCGCGATTTCGGGAGGCAACCTGACAACCAACGATGTCGGACACGTGAAGCGAGATCGGGCAATGAGCCGCCAACAAGAACCGGCGAAGCACAACTAACTCGGTGTATCCTCGAGCCAAGTGAGAGAACCCTGACGCGTCTAGATCGCTGCGGCAAAGAGCCCAACTCGATCTGCTCGAGCAACGGAGTAAGTAAAGAGTTAAAACATACAGCTCAACTGCTTATGCTGGTGCCGCTGCCGCCACACACTCTGGGAATCCCCGCCCCGCGTCTCGATCTCACAAGCTTTGATCATTGAGCTGGTTGTCCTCCTCTGGAACTGGGGACGCCATATTAGGTCAAGCTTATGGTTTTATATCGTCCACCGACGGAGGATAAATATCATTGTAAAAATGTGAATAACTGTATAACAAACGTCCACGAGCAACAATCGTGATGAGTAAAAATATGCGGGATTATAGAATACATTTACAGACACGTGTACGAGCATTATATTTTAGATGGTTTCAAGATGTGTCAGAGCTGATCGAGAGGTTTGTATAACGACCCAAGACTCCGATCTACGAACACACAGATTAGATCTGGATCATAGATAGATAGATCACGTTCTTACACATTAAAAAACAAGAAAAAAAAAAACATCCAATTTTAATTTATCTGGTTATTTATCAATCTAATTCGGATACGAAAATGTGGACCTTTGAACTATTATTATCATTATTATTTTTTTCGTAGCGCGGTCATTTGATTTAATTACAAAGCGAATCGTCGATCGCTGATTAAGATATTCATCGTTAAATTACGTCTTGCGACGTCATTTCAAAGCTTTTCGTGTTGCCGGAAGTTGTTACGCAAAAAGTAATGGAGATACGCTAATCGCGTTTAAAAGTCCGTGTCAATAACAAGAGATAAAATTGGCGAAGCTAATAACCATATATAGATCTTCTCACCTGAAAATTTTCGCCAAGGTCGACTGTGTGTGTATAATATGGACACGTTTGGCGATGAGTAATACAGCCTCACGTGCTATTACATCTAGGCATACGTATATACATGTATATGCACATTTATATGGGCATAGTTTATATGGGCTAGCGATATCGTCATTAGTTACGAATGTATGTATATTTACGTACGTACGTGATAGATCATAAACTTGAGCAGCCGCGCGACGATCATCACCATCCAGCTGTTTGTCATGAACAAACTAAACGCATACTTTGAAAATCGACAAGAATATTATGGTAATATTTTTTTTTTTTTTTATGAAGTACCGTAAGAAACGAACACGCTACTTGAATATGAATTTTATTTATTACCTAGATAAGGTGAGGAAGTTATAGAATTTTATGTAATATATACCCAGACAATCTCTTGAAACTCGAAAATCAACCGCGCATGCGCCAAATAATTCAATCTCATTGGTCGGCGAAATCTTCCCGCAGCGATATTCTTGTCCGCGATGCAGGCGGGCCAACCTACGCAAAATGTGGACGTTTCGAATTTTCAAAGAGCGTAAGCGTTAAATTCCGACCGTTCTTTGAAGAATCAACTTTTCGACCCGATAACAAATGCTTCCCAAACATTTCCGAGACACCGCCTCGATTATTCGAGATTCTAACCTCGAAAATTCGCATCAACCGCGTCGCCGGCAGAAAGAGTTTGACAGCCGATAAAACTCGCGCATGCGCGGTTCATTTTCGAGTTTCAAGAGATTGTCTCGGTATATATTTTTATATATTTACGTTCGCAAAATTTGACTAAAAAAATTCAATGGTGTATTTAAAATCGTAGAGAAAGTCAAATTTAATTCTATGAAAGAAGATATTATTTCGCTTTTATCTAGACCGTTTTCAAATTTCGTCATTGAAGATTAAAAAATAAAACATACATTTAGCTCGATTAATCGCGTTTAGAAAATTTTTGAGGAATAGTAGAAAAGAAGAATATCGGAAATCGAAATTGTAATTAAATTAAATATCTACGGCAGTGAAAAATTCTTGCCAAATTATGCTATTAACACTTCTGCTTTTTCTTCTTTTCTTTCTTCCTACTTAGCGATTAGACAAGTTTCATCGCTTTCCTGAGAACGAATCGCCGGTTATCCTATAAATCCAAATTAGTCTGCTGAATGGCAAACACATGAATTTGAAAAAGCTTCGAAAAGTAACAAAAACGGAAAACGAATCAATAAAAAAAAAAAAAAAAAAGACTATACACATCAAATTCACATATTGATTGCACGATCGTAAAAATAATTTCGAGGCACACTTTTAACAAAAACCGTATACGTATTACATGTACATAATTGTAAAACCTATCGTAAAATTGACTACACTGTGCGTATGACCTACGTTAAATAATAATTATTCCCACGTGAATGATGACGGGATTAACGTGGGATTAGGAAAAAAATAAATAAAGCGTAGTCGATATTTTTTCACGGTTTACTTATTTTATTTTTCTTTATCTATTCCCGGAATACACGGCCGTAATAACACAAAGCCGTCTATTGATGTTACCGAATTGCGTAATGCGTTGTTTTGCCTTATCGCGGTAATCCGACGCATGCTTTATACGCATGAAAACACGGCTTCGTTACTTGCTAATTATCTGGACGGTGGTAAAACGATTAGCAGTGTTTTATGATAATATCGTGTACGTAAGTGTAGAAAGAAATTTCGAGGAATAAACATAGAAAAAACAAAAATAAAACTTGAGTATAAAATGTATACATATATATATAACATATGTACAGCGGTTTAATGATAAATAACAACACTAAGAAAAATTTCATTTTTTACAGTAACTAGAAAAATTGAGTAAAACGGGTATCGTTAAAAAAAACTGTTTGAATATTGTTGGAATTACGAAAAACGAGGCACGCTTAATCATTTTGCGTTATCGTCGATCCTTTTTTGGTTATCACAACGCTGAATCAGTTTCTGAGGTTTACTCTACTTTTTTAGTTAAACGAGGCTTTAACGTCAATTTATCGTTGCACGAGCGTTAAATTTTTGCAACAGTTGCAAGAAAATATAGCAACGGCGAACGTAATGAGAAAGAATAGTAACGGATACCAGACTTTCCGGTAACAGCTAGAAAACTAATTTTCATTTTCTACCTACCTAATTTTTCGTGTAGAAAAAAAAATATTTTGTTTTGATAAATACTATTTTGACATTAAAAATTTCCGTGCGTCAGATTTTGATCCTTAAAAAATAGTATTTAGTCGTTGAGGAAGCTGGAAATTTATCGTAGATACTCATTTTTCGAAAAGGTGAAAAACCAGATCTTACGCAACGTTGAATATCTTGAAAATCGTGCGGTAATGAAAATTGTCTACAACGCACCAATTCGAAGAAAACATATAAGTTTTCAAATGCTACCGTACAGAGTTCCGTCCCTTTTATAAAAAAAAAAAACGGTTATCAGAATTTGATTTCTTACATGTTAATTAAATGACGAATACAAAATCTCGATACGGCATCGCTTAATAAATTCCCACGTTGATTTCCTTTCACGAGGTTCAATATTATGTTAAAAACTGTGATTTCGCGAAGTGGGAGATCGACAAAAAAAAAAAAAATAAAAAATATAGTTTTCGTTTTTCTTTTTTGAGGCAGTCTAATATACATATATATGTATTATATATATATGTCGTTTAACTGGCTGCAGCCAAGTGGGACACGCGAACGTCGTCGGCATTCGCATTCGTGCAATTGAATAAACCGCAAAAAAACCGATTTCGCACATCGGTGACACTTTCACAAATTTATACGTACCCACATACATGTATTAGGTATACGTATAAAGCGTAACCTGATACCGAAATTCGAGTGCGGTGAACATGAAACAATTTTCTAGGGTAAATTCTTTCCCCTTTTTCAAATGTTTCGTTCTCGAGTATAACACTAGTTGAAAAAATTTCCTTCCATTCAAACTCCGTCAATTAATTATTTTAATCCCTGGATATTTTCTCTGAATGAGTGAAAAAAAATAAAATAAAAAATTTCAACGATTATAAATTAGGCAATCGCAAGTGATTAGTAATTTATTTTTAAAAATTTCACATATCCGTAAAATTATATTATACACCGTTTAAATCGAAATTGTAAATATGTATTAATATAATGAGAAGGATAAATTTTTCTTAACGTATAAGTTCTAAAACTATTACAGTTTCTAATCGTAGCAAAAATAAATCTGCGCTCGAGTAAAGAGAGGTAAAGAAAAAAAAAAAAATGTAATTCAATCCTAAGAAAATAATTGCATTAATTTTCTTAAACGGAAAATGAAAAGGAAAGAATCATTGAATACATAATTGAAATAATTAATATTGAAGGTTGTGAAAAATTTGCAAACATATAATACAATCAAATTCTCTGTGATACGCACGGAGTGTATAAGCAGAAGAAGATTTTGCTCAAAACTACAGGGAAAAAAGTGGGACACATCAGGTTTTTTGATAAAATATACTTTGCAAAATTAAGAATTTACTGTAGAATCTGTGAAACCACTGTGTACAGATTAAAATTTGCCATTTTTCAACCAAAATCCCTGACGCGTCCCTCCTTTTTTTCCTTGAAATTTCCAGTAAAATTTCATCTCTTTCTTCTCTTCGCGCGTTGAACGTAATTCAATTCGCGAATGAAACTGATCACGATGTAGACATTGTCTTCGCGATTAGAAATCGGCATTCGCATGCCTACCCACACATACACACATAAACACGTACATATAAATGGCAGAATGTCACGGATCACGGAATGCCTAAAGACTGTCTTTCGCCTCGATTATCCGAGCATCCTACATGCCTGCGCTTATAACTTCGCACATATGTACAAGGTATGCACAATATGCATGATATAACCTGTAAGGTATAAGTGCATTACACCCACAGTTCCCCGTGAAATAACGTGAACGCGTTACCGATTCGACCGAGTACGTATTCTAACTGCGGCTCGGTGCGGACCGTTAGACATTTTTTTTATTTTCCTTACTCGTCATTTATGCTGCCGTCTTCCCCCCCCCCCCCTTACCGACACCGTCCCCGTTGAATTATAAGGTGAAAAAGTGAACAAGGCAATGGAAAATGAAGACAAAGTTGAGTAAAACAGGTGTCGTTAGAAAAACTGTTCGAATATTGTTGTTAAATTTTCGCAACAGTTGCAAGAAAATATAGCAACAGTGATCGTAATGAGAAAGAATAGTAACGGATACTGGAAAGCTAATTTTCATTTTCTACCTGGAACTGTATTTTGTCGATTCTGGTAAAAAATAAAAATATTTAAGAACCGAGCGGTAACCGGAACTAAAAATTTCTCTCGGTGCATCACGTTTAATCGAGGCCTCGAGGTCTAAGGTCGTAAGGACAATTTAAATATTCAATTGCGATTTCACTTCCGGACTCATTTTCTTTCACCGATCGATCGGAGTGAAATTTTTTTTGTGAAAGATCAAGGATTTTTCTTGATTCTTAATTTGATTCATTACCGTTTAATCTTGCTTCTTTCTGCATGGCACGTTACATCGGATATAACGTTGTAAACAAAAAAAAAAAAAAACGAATAAAATAAGAAAACAACATTCTCGGAGATTCGATTATTTTCCAACTATCCGGTTAATGTGTAAGGTAGATACCTACTTGACCGACGTCTGGCGCATACCTGACGATCTTCTGTAATCATTGCGGTTTGCAATTTATTGGAACGGTATTTCTAGTCTCGAGCAACTCCGATTAAGTGGCCTACATGTAGGTAATGCATACATCTATAAATTGAAGAATTTTTCGCATTCTGAATTTCTTATATTTTGTACATATATATATATATATGTATATATTTTTTTGTCTTGTTGTTATTTTTCACACGAATACGTTTAACCGAGTTTTGATCAACTTATATTCCGCAATGAATATATAAACGGGTGACAGATCGGAGTCGAGAATTCCAACGCATCGTAAATTATTCAAAAGTTGTAATAGTTATACTAGCAACCTAAAAATCTAGATCGGCATTCATAAATTTTTATTTCATCCGCGCAATGACTGGTGTTGTTGTCGGTGTTTTTGTTATTGTTGTTCTTTTTTTCCTTCATATGTTTTTTATCTTCAAGACTTTTTTTTTCAAATTTACTCAAATTTGGGTTCAAATGCACCGTAAAAAAAAAAACAATCGATAAATCGATTAATTTTTACCGATTCGATCGAATCTTGTTCGATTATTTTTAGCTCAATGATCGTAGCCAGGAAAAAGGGAAGAGTTTCTTTTTTCTCCCTATCAACGGACAGATTGACGTGTAGGAAAATAATAAATCCCCTTGCACGGCTAATCAGCTTAAACGGCAAGTAAAAAAACGGAATTACCGTAATAGGTGGGTGTGCTTAATTAATTGCAAACTCTGAGAGAGCTGCGCTTAGATGATATTTTACCCAACCGACAAATCATTGATGGACTGACGCTCGCGTGCGTCTAACACAACGATTCGTCATTCCCATCACGTAGGTATACCCGTATAACTAAAAGTCTAAGATAGATAGCAGAAAAGAACGTCGTGAAACGTCGCACGCGTCGCATTGATAATTAACCGTCAAATCACGCGTGGCCAAAGCGAAGATCGTGTGATTTCATATACGACTTTGAATCGATCGGTGAACGAAAGTAATTCGGTTATTTTAAATATTTTCCACAACAAACCTGCGGGAAAACAAATTACGATTAACTAGATTTTTCCAATTTTCCAATATCCGTATAACTTGTTTCAACACTTGTGTGTCACCGGCAGGAAACTTTACGATTTACGTGACATTCGAATGCGTAATTATCTGTGGCGATTTCCCGGACGGAAAGCGTGTTGCAAAATATCATTTTGAAAATGCAAAGTCCAGCGCCGATTACGTGCAAAATATAAGAATCCGGTAAAGAAATCGGGATATCTCATACATTAAATATGACGTAAACGTTATAAGAGTAAAACTAACGAAAGAATAAATTGCACGGTATTATAATCCTTGCTATGCGTATGAAAAATTGAAACGTAACAATGAACTGTAATTGTAATCAAATTACGAACGTTTCTTTCAAAATAATCACAAATACCTGATCAAACTGATCGCGATTTTCGTTTCACATTGTATTTTGAATATTTTTTCAAACAGTTCTGCTGAATTTATAAAAATTCTGTTTTTGAATGATTGCTGTTGTTTTTTTCTTTTGCGTCTTTGTAACGCATACGAGTTTATGAATACAGTCGTATCGTCTTGCCAAGGTGAACCGGCGGCGAAGCGCGACCGCCGCGTGGGTGGAAAACCAACGCCTGGTTATTATATCTAAGGTGTGTAATTCAATAACCGAACAAACAGCCGGAGTGGAGTAAAGAAAAAGAGAAAAAAAAAAAAAAGAAGAAAAAAGTAAGAAAGCAAAAAAAAAAAAAAAAAAAACTTGGTATAATTGGAAATGCGTTGAACGTATACGTTCGCAACGATCTTTAGAGATTAAACATATTATTTAGAAACGGGGAGTAAAATTTTTTCATTGCGCAGAATTTGATATACAATTTATATTTCCTTGGTGATTTTAATTTAAGTTAAAGATTCGAAGAATTGAAGAGAAAATTTATTATTCCCGAAGGATTTCGGATACACGTTTCGTTTTACGCGCATCGACAAGACAGATGCAGCGGAAAAAGAAAATCGGAATAAGTACAGATTACGGAGATGAGTGAAATTTCTTGAATTATTATACTCGAAATTTAATTTATATTACAGACGTTGGTGAATTTTTTCTTTTATGAAAAATATATTAGAACGTAGTTTCGGTGATATTTAATTGATGCGGGGATATTAAAAAGTGCACAAGACATTAAATATTGCAAAAATCGCGCGCCCACAGATTGAATTTTTTTATACTCAAGAACGCAGAGCTGAATTTTATTAATTACGGTTTTACAAACTAGATACGTATAACCGTCACCTATAATCATCACCGATTATGCCCACAGATTCCGAGCTATTCGAATAAAATCTTTTTATTCATATTCATCATGAAACTAGAAGATGATAGGATTAAAAGCCGGTGATTAGCAGTCGAAGCTTTGAATAATAATCAACGACGCCATTCGATCCTGCACCCACATATATACTTGCCATTTTAGGGCTCTAAAAACAATCAACAGAACGCGTAATCTGCAGTTAAAATATGTATGACAATAACGATGATTGAATAAACATGCTGCGCGTAATGAAGTATTTTCGTTACGCATGCATAATAATCGCGGGATTGCAAAATTTTTACCACTTTAACTAATGAATGGCAGAATAATGCGCGTCTTGAAAAATTATACTTACAAATGCAAAAAAAAAAAAAAAAAAAAAAACGATACAGCGTCAGTCGTTATTATTAAAGTGATGATCGAACGTTTACGTGCGCTAGCATTTTTTCATCTCCTTTTCTCGATATTTTCGTGTGGGCTTCAACCGTACAATTTATCACCGATGTAACACGTATATTCATAATATGCATGTACTCATATTAATCAAAACAATAAGTTATTCAAAATTTTTTGGAAAATTTCCCTACCTCTTTTTGTAGTTTAAAAAAGAAGGATGCATGCCTTTGTAAATTATAACGCGTTAATAATTAGTCCGACAAACGTTTGGATGAAATATTCTTTAGATGAAAAATCTAAGAAAAATTCAACGAGATGCAAATTATGTGACGTGAGCTTTTTGCAATGCTGAGGGATTTTTTTCAATGAGGGTAAAAAGCTGAGCGTAAATCTCGGGAACTGTATCTAATGAGAATAAAAACTATGGTAACGTAGAGCGTAATTCGGAAAATTTTTTCCGATGATCGATAAAGTCAGCCAGAGCGGGGGTAACTCCTACCCTCAAACGTTCTAGAAAAAGGTTTGTGTCTGGGCTTTTACCCGGTTGCGCCGGGTAACGTAGGAATTTGTACCGAGAATATTATTTAGAAGGAAAATCTAAGGAGAATTCAAGGAGATGAAAAATATATCACGTGATTTTTTCGCAAATAAGCAATCGCGGTTCGGCCTGATTTAATTAATTATCGAACCTGCAGAAAAAAGCTATGAAAAGGTTTGCTTCTCAGCTTTTGCCCGGCTGTGCCGGTAATGTAGGGATTTGCATCAAGAATATTCTTTACAAGGAAAATCCAAAAAGAATTCAAGGAGATGAAATATATATGTCGTAAGTTTTTTGCAAATAAGTAATCGCAGTTTGGCCTCATTTAATTATCAATGCTGCGGAATTGTAACTCACCTCAGGAAAAAACGAACTGAATAGGGAAAACAACCATGACCGAGTCTCTACATGGTAAGTAGGAATTTGCGGCGATTCATTTTACACAAGAAAAACGAAATTAATTATTTCAAATTTTAACGAAATTAAGCTGTTGAAGTGTCATTCATCATTTTATTCATCATCACAGCCAAATAATACGATTTAACGTAAAGTATAACGTTAAAGTTAGAAATAAAACGTTAATACTTCTCTGGATGCGTTTGAAAAGCAAGTCTATTTTTCCTTTGTCGGTGTTTCGCTAGTTTCCTAATATGCAGAGCGAATCGAATCATTGCATCCATTCTTAGAAACAATTCAACCTTCGAGTCCAAATCGGTTATAAATGCGTTGAAAAATTGTTAACAAGTTGCGATTGATGAATTTAAATTAAATCGATGCAATTGAAAACGTAAATCAATTTTGAAAACACCTAGAAAAATTCTTTAAAAAATCCTTTTTTATTCTATCAACAAAAGTTTCAATTTACAAATTATTAAAAACAAATTTCCCCTTTCTATTCCTATAAGTAACTTGCACTTGCGCAGTTCTGGTTATTCTTAAAATTTCCTGAAATATGTGAACGTGCAACATTACAAGTAGAAGTAAATGAAAGAGACAAGCTGTCAAAATATTTATCCCCAATCTTAAATTCCTGTACGTGTTTACATAGTTGAAAATGTGTTGCACATACTTTCGGCAATACATCACGCGGAGATAAAGAAGAAAAAAAGTTTTTCGTTATCGCCGTTAGTCATCCGAGACTAAAAGCACATATTCTGTATTATCTTTCATCCAAAAATAGTTATCGAACTCACGATACGTTGGATGTTTTATTTTTTTAAACACGAGTAATCCACGCCTATATCAGGCACATAATTTACATCGAGAATGATGACTCGTCGATTTAATTGCACCGCAATTTGCAGTTTGTACTTTAGATACAAAGAGGGTAAATCGAACGATGATAATCCGATGACAACGTATACGAAACTAGATCATGAATGTAACGAGGTCGACGATTACTGTTCGTTATACCAATTATAACAGACGGTGTAATAAATTGAGTAGTAATTATCAATGAGGATCAATTATTACGGTAATTGTGGTAAGGAGCGTGGTGTTCAATTTCTCCTCCGCACTTCTACGTTTCAACTAAACCTTCCACATCCAATTTCGAAGTAAAAAAATCATCGTCGAGTGATAAAACACAAGTTTTTTTATTATAAGTACAACTGCGCGGTCTGTGCAATAAAAATTATCGAATAAGAGGTCGGCATATAACTCGTAAAGATACAAATGCATTGAATAAACTCTTTGACTGCATTTCCCTCACGCTGTATATAATAATAAAGATAAGAACTGCAAATGCTCCGTGAAGAAGAACCGTAAAAACGTCGACCCAATTTTGCGTGCACGATTTTTTTCATATTACTTTTCTTTTTTCTTTTTTCACTCATATCTTTTACACGACGTATTTCTCAACGCATTTCTTTACAACGCGTATCCAAAGCTATCGTAAATTGTGACGTACCGATCGTAGAAGGATCGTTGACTCCCGTCTCTATACGCGTATAATTGTCACGTTTCGAAATCGTAACCCCGGCGATCTTTGCACTAGCATCGACGATATTATCACATGTAACGTACGCAAAAAAGTGTGTCGCTGTTTGTTGTTAACGGACGCGATATACGTGCGAGGAAAAAACAGTACGTCCATTTATAATTGAACGTCGTACTTGAACGCAAAACGACAATTTATCGTTGAGGAAAAATCGACAGGTAATAAACGAAATTGCAAACTGTATCGCTGATTGATCTTACCTTGACCGCAGGTTTCACAACGTCGTAAATTCCATCCTGTAGTCTTTGTTCGTAGAAATTATTCGACGTTGAGTTCTGTCGTCTGTAAAATTGATTATATAAACAAAAAGAGAGAGAGAGAGAGAGAGAGAGAGAAAAAAAGTAAAGAAAAAGAACGAGAAAAATTTAGCAACGAGATATTTGTACATCAACGACGCTAACGATTCTAACGATAAATTTCAATTTCAATGTTTTTCCATTGTTCTTAGATTTTTTTAAAATTCATTCTTTCTTTTTTTTGTTTTTTTATACTTACGACAAAGGATCCGTCGTTCCATTTGTGGCCGGTTTCGGCGACTGGATTCCCGATCTGCTCGGTGTGCTTGAATGAACAGGCGACGGTCCCTTGCTGTTCAAAGGTTGTTTCATCCTGAAAC
Organism: Neodiprion lecontei; assembly: GCF_021901455.1. NCBI lineage: Eukaryota > Metazoa > Arthropoda > Insecta > Hymenoptera > Diprionidae > Neodiprion > Neodiprion lecontei. Next base: position 4,474,350 of record NC_060261.1, on the reverse strand, counting down.
GTAAAAGAAGCGAAAAAAGAACATTAGACAAGTTGACAAAGTATCAATAAAGAAAAATACTGCAGGTCAAATGTACACAGATATACATATATATGTATAAATATGCATCAGGTTGTTACGTGTTACACGTACGCAAATCGTATAAAATGTTGGTATTGCACAAGAAAATCTTGTTCAATTCCACGCGTACGTTCATGCGTAACTGGGTAACCGACATTTGTATGAATGTAATATTCATACTTTCGAATATTTGCAGTCAATCAAGCGCAAGTTTGAAATTTGATTGATACGACAAATATTTGTTTTCCGTAACGAAACGATAAATAATTGGACGACGCATCTTCTTTTCTTTCCTTTATTTTTTTTTTTTTTACTCAATTTTATTAGCGAAAATTCCCTCGCTTTTGAATTTATATAACACATCGCCCTCAAGTTTTGGGGAAAAATTTTTCTTTCTGGAAAAACTAACGCATGGGTGAAAATTTATACCGTTTACGAATGATGTCGATGAGTTTTTTTGGTCGCTCTTATACGTCGCAAGGTGAAGAAATAAAAAAAAAAATTGGGAATTCAGAAAGGTGTAGAAGGAATAAAGAATGATCGAATATTCGAGACGCCTCGAGCATCACAATGAATTTCCGTTTCCTTTTCCGTTTCAAACATCTGCGCGCGCAGCTTGAAACCAACAGCAGTGATCGCTAAACAATCTACTGTTGTATTATAACAGGTTGTATCGTATTATGGTACGAATAGTTCCTCCGAGCGTGTATAGTCGCAACATCATCATAATAATAATCATCATCATCATCATCATCTTCTTCATCCTTACCATGAATCGCTTACGGAATGGAGGTATACATAATATCAGAATAATTTTTACAGACAAGTTGAAAAGCCCGTTACCCTGCAACCAGGTCCGCATGCATGCGTCGCCTATGACGCTTGCAGGCATTGAATTCCTGCGGATTATACGCTGAGACAATACACGAGCGTTGTCAAGGATGGGAATCTTCGGAGTAGTGGAAGTAGAATAAAAAAAAAAAGGAAAGAGATTTTGGATCTAAAACAATTTTTCGTGGTCGAAGACCGTTTATTTTCATGAGTCTGCGTACTGCGACTCTTTGAGAATTTAAACTCTGAATGCGGTTTTCTTCACTTTTGGTTTTTCAAACTTGCGCGCAAGGTTTCTCCTACGGTTTCCGAACGATTCACCCGAAACTTTTACAAGTTGGTTTTTATTCAAAGCATTTCTCACGCATTGTCATAGGATTTTGCCAAAATTGTCAGCTGGAAGTGAGATGCCCTAAATTCGATGTTGAAGAACGGTTCGTTTTTTTTCATTATTCTAAAAAATGATATATTTTCTTTCAAAATGAAGATATTGAAAAAATCCTACGAGTATTTTTTTGGCATTCGCGAGTAGATTATGCCAGGAAAGTTCGCATTCTGTGCTACGCGATATATTAAGCGAGAAACCTTGCGCGCAATGAATTTTCGCCTTTTTACGCTCTATTAAAACTGCACACTGTGCATCACCCTGATAAATTTAAATGAGGATCTAATGAGGGCTAATTTACTATGAAAACGATGTAAGAAATGCAAATCTAAAACCTTTATAAATTTTTCAACCTTTTTCTGCGTGAGAAAAAGATTTACTAAAATTCCTGCAACGGTGAAAAAAAGGTGAACAAAAATTGAACAACATCCTTACTATGTACGTGATGAAAATGAAGCTCTCAACAAGTATTAGCGAGATATGAAAAATTTCAAATTCCCTTTTAATATGTTTATAATTGAGGACGTTCGAAATGATTTAATCCTTGTGATTTTGATTCGATTCAAAAGTTTTTCGACTCATTTGCAAAGTCGAAAGCTCAACAGATGTGGTTGCCCGAGGTTGAGACGAACCTGCAGGTTTTCGCTTTCGAAATTCCAGGGGTCATAAAAGAATGAGATCCGAAATTCCAGCAGGTCATTAGTCAAACAGAAGGCGTCATTTGTTTGCAAAAATGACTCGCACCAGGCGGGGAGTTTAGTATTATTATTATTACCATTGACGTTCGATTTTTCATTTGCTTATTCCGAAAGCTATTTTCAGTCATGCTAAAACAAATTTCTATCACGAGTTATGAATAACATGACTCGAGTGGCTGCAGCGATGCTTTCCCTGGTAAAAAATTGCTACTATTACGAATTTTTAAACATACTATAAATATAAATTGTAAATATGCATAGTTTTTAGTGAAGAGTTGTTGATTTTCGTTAAAAATTGTAATATCTCGTAGATTTTTCACTGAAAAGATACAAATTTTTATGAGAAACTACACTGAGAGAAATTTTTTGTTCCGGTTACCGCTCGGTCCTTAATTATTTTCATTTTTTACTACAATCGAAAAATATAGTTCTAGGTAGAAAATGAAAATTAGTTTTCTAGTATCCGTTACTATTATTTCTCATTACGATCACTGTTGCTATATTTTCTTGCAACTGTTGTGAAAATTTAATTCTTAACAATAACAGACGTTAAGGCCTTGTTTAACTAAAAAAGAGGAGTGAACCTCACAATTACAAAAAATGGATCGACGATAGCGCAAAATTGTTAGGCGTGCCTCGTTTTTCGTAACCCCAACAATATTCAAAGAATTTTTTTAACGATACCTGTCTTACTCAGTTTTTCTCAGTGTACGCATGTTTAAACTTTCGTACGAAACGTCCGAATATCCTTAAAAATTCGTGTAAATCATTTTCATCAGAGTCGCCTTTTGTACGTACGTAGAACGATAAGCAGCAGCTGCGTCACGATGTTCAGTGTCAGAGATTTGCTTGTGCACTGCATATAACGCACAATTGAAATACATACGCCCATTGTTAGAGAACAAAATTCCTGGAGTACAAACAGCCGTGAAGCTTGTTCAACGGATATGAGTCAGCCACTCGTTTAGTCAGTCACCGCAATCAGTGGATCGACATTCTTTTAGGCGATCCGAGATTTTCTGCATTATACTTTAAGCGCGTTGGTAATATTTAAACAACAATTCCGAACACAACCGTCGATGATATTGCAGATACCTGCAATCGATATGCCGAGAATTGATCGTTGTGCAGAGATTTTAAGTGGAAAAGAATCAGAAAGTTTACCTGACACAATTTAAGACCACCTTCGAGCGTTCCAAAATATTCTTAACGGTCACGAGTGATTTAATAAGAGGTTAAACGTGACTTGAAACATGTCTCAAAGTATCTTTTTGCGGTTCGTAACGATTCCATTATCACTTGAAAATGGCTCCAAATGACTTTCAACGTATTTAGCTGTGTTGCAGAGAATTGAAAATGAGTTCGTGTTTAATTAATTACTCTCTACGTGACTTTCGACGAGTTTGAATAACTTTCATTGACTCAATTACGCGAGTGAGATACGATTTAGATTTTCGGAAGTACCTTTAACGATTCTGAGACAATTTATAATTGTTCGTCAAACAGGCTGGCTACAAATTTTTGAAAAAAAAAAAAAAAAAAATTCCATGACATTTCCAGGTTTTCCATGACTCAAGATCCAGTTTTCTCTGATATTTCCCTTGTACTAGTAAGTTACTACAACCTAAGTTGTTCAGCTCGTTAACTTTGTATTCGGTTTAAATTCAAGTCGAATTGAAAAATAAAAATATATCTAATATACAAAAAAGTCAATATAAGGTAAAATTTTCTTTTCTCAAAGTGAAAAAAAGAAAAATTTTTTATCCCAAAAAACTATTTTCAACTCCTATGATAGAAAACTGATATTTACAATTTTTTCTATTACCAAACCAAAAATTTTCCATAACGTCTTTTAAATTCCCCGATATTTCCAGATTTCTTTTCCAAGTTTTCCAAGCATATGGCCACCCTGTCAAAACGACTTAACGATAATTGCGTACGACTTTATTGAATCTGAAATTCCTCTCGTACAACTTATACCTTACAGTAAAAGTAAATTTCACTCGAACGTGATTAATAAAGTAATTACTTTAAACCTGCTTTCTAACAACAATAACTGAAAACTCGGTACACTGAGGAAAATTGAAATGAATTTCTTACAGTAACTGGAAAAATTCAGTTAAACAGGTATCGTTAAAAAAAACTGTTCGAATAATGCTGGAATTGCGAAAAACGAGGTTCACGTAACCATTTTGCGCCATTGTCGATCCTTTTTCGGTTATTGCAACGCTGAATCAGTTTCTGAGGTCTACTCAACTTTTTTAGTTAAACAAGGCTTTAACGTTAATTTATCGTTGCACGAGCGTTAAATTTTCGCAACAGTTGCGAGAAAATCTAGCAACAGCGATCGTAATGAGAAAGAATAGCAACGGATACTGGAAAACTAATTTTCATTTTCTACCTAGAACTATATTTTATCGACTGTGGTAAAAAATGAAAATAGTCAAGTACCGAGCGGTAACCGGAACTAAAAATTTCTCTCATTGTCAGCGTACTTAATAACAACGCGAGCGTCAAAAGCGTGAGTAAAACCATACAAGAGTGTAAAATTTACCGTGTAACACATGGCGGCGTTGAGCAAACACTTCGGCTGCTACAGGTGCTCGTATGACTGTTTTGCTTACTGTACACCGGCCGACTGTTCACGGAGACGCTGACACGTTCCGCTATACGAAAACGCGGTGTCGTCGGCTTGTGGTACATCATATTCACCAGTCGAGACGATTCCAAAATATTGCGTGAAAAATTTTACAACATTTATCACAGTGTAACGTCCCAATCAACTTTTTCCTATCTCAAAATTCGATTTCTTCTTTTTCACTTGTACAAAAATATTATATCCACACTTTCGTTCGGTTTCATTTAAAAAAAAAAAACATTCAACTTCAGAATATCATAGACAATATTTTCACGAGATATAATCTAGACGAATAGAGAGGTAAAATAGAACGAGAGTAAATTCGTACAACCGATTTTATACGGTAATTTTTTTTTTTTTTTTTCTTATTTTTCAAACACTTTTCACTGCAAGCTTGAAATCCACTTGTATATATATATATATATTATATGTATATATATATATTTAAAACGAACGAATCACTGCACAGAATTATTTATACGTCAATCACCATTGTTGCGACACCATGTATAATAATACATCACGTCACGTACAAGCATCGCATTATCCAATTGTTTTCCAGCAATTATACGCTGCACGATTTTGCGGTCAATGAAGCATCAGAATAACGAGTAACGTGAGATAAATCTAGATTCCAGACCGTCGAGTTGAACAGGAATTACGTTTATTCGATGAGGATAAAAATGCCTCGCTTATCCAATAAACTATGAAAATAAAAAAAATATAAAAAAAACGGCATGAAGATACAAAAATTGATGTGAAACGAGTTTAAATCGGTGAAAAATAAAAAAGAAAAATAAATAAAGTCGTAGAAACAAAAAACGTGTTCTTTGATTCGTGTCGGACAGACCGGTTCCAATCGTCAACGCGAAATGAAAAATGTAACGAAACTTGACTAGCCTCGTTCACCTGTTTTACAAATTTGAAGAAGATGTAGAATAAAAAAAAAAAAAAAAGAGCGACGACGAAACAATAAATAGAAATTCACGTATCACCGAACTTTGCGTATTTGATCGACCGAAACTTCACCGGCCGATTAACGAAACCGCGATGCGACGGAGAGCTTTTCGGTTTATCACCGATATGCGATTTGTGGCCGACTCGACTGTCAATAAGTATGACTAATTGTAAAATAACACAGCGCCGACTGACAGCCAGGCGAGTGGCGAGTAGCCGGAGTCTTTCTGACAGGACAGGAGCAGCTGACTGGGTTTCGAAGCGTTGCCGGTGTTCGAGTCCGTATGACGACTATACGGAACCCCACGAGCTCTGCTGCTGCACCGGCGTCTCTTCGTACCGAACAGAAACAGCAACAGAAACAGAAATTAACAGCAACTGCACTCTGCGCCGCCCGATGCGCAAAGAACATCGGCGGCTTTGTGCGCTAAGATGCAACGGGTGTAATCGTCGAATCCAACTCTGAGGAGTTTTTTTTTTTTAACGAAAGACGAACGATTTGTACGACACTGAAACGAGGAGTTTGAAAAGTTGCGAATGCGCCGAATTCCGAATTTTTTTTTTTTTTTGCGGACGATACATCAAAGTTTCGAAAGTGCGAAGATGAGAGAATTTTAAAGTCTGAAATATCGAAATTCCAAATGATCCAACGTTTTTCGTTCCGTGAATTTAACTTTTCTTTCGGATTTTCGATATTTTTACGTTCGGGATTTGGATCAATTTTGATTTTCGGTTGTTCGGATTTTTTCTTTTTTTTTTTTTTACAACCACTCGTTGAGTAAACTACGCCGCGTGAGTATATTTTGATTTTCAGAATTTTACTCCATCGAAGCTTTATTTTTCGGAATCTTGCATTCGGGAACTTTGCGGCACCGGATTTCCAACCATTCGAAACTTTGTCGTTTCGTAAAAGTTTGATTTCTGTAGTTCGAGTTTCGCAACAAGGTAATTTCGCGACTATTCAAATTCGAAACCGCATCACCGTCCTCACGATTATCTGTTTAGTCTCTGATCAATCATCTCGAGGGAAGTAGGAACGTTAATAGTCGGTAACGTTACCGTAACGATGCATGTTTGAAAAAAAACGTTACTTCGCAACTCTGATAATGTGTAAAACTTAGTGAACCACGATAAAAAAAATATACTCATATTTCGTAAAGTCGACTCCTTCAAAATCATTCTAAAATTACGCCTTTATGACTTTTTTCACCTAATGATGTTTCGTTACGTTAACTTCAGCCTCGTACGAAAGTTCGGTTTTAGTTTCGTAACGTCGATTTTGATCAAAATGAAGATAAAAATAAAGAAAAAAAAAACTGAAAGTATATATTTTCAATTTTCATTGCTTCCAAAAACGAATTCAATCCATAAACAACTATGCACTTTAAAAAAAAAAAACAATTTTTCTCTCCAATTTTTTCTCTTCTCTATATTTTTGGTTAAAGGTACTTGCAGACTTTTTCATTAATTCTCCTCTTAAAATTGAAACACTTATCTATACAACGGAAGAGTTCAATTGATGTATCAACGCGATTCGACGGCATATCGAAATGTGTCATTCTTCACCAGTATCTAACTAAAATCATAAAATAATCGCCAATAACACTCCTACTCTCAAGACTTACAATTAGCCCTGAACTTTACGACTATGGGACACGAGGTGTAGAATTTCGAAGTAGCGAGCAGTCGTCTCGTCTGAAAATGTTATATTACGTGAATAGGATGAGGTTTCGAATTTCGATACAGGTATCATCGCGTCGGATTAACGGATGCTCGGTGATATTGTTACTGCACGTACGTAGATTGAGAATAATTTCATTTGTTACAGTAACTAGAAAAATTCGATAAAACGGGTATCGTTAAAAAAACTGTTTGAATATCGTTGGAATGACGAAAAACGAGGTACGCTTAACCATTTTGCGCTATCGTCGATACTTTTTTGGTTATCGCAACGCTGAATCAGTTTCTGAGGTTTACTCTACTTTTTTAGTTAAACAAGGCTTTAACGTCAATTTATCGTTGCGCGAGCGTTAAATTTTCGCAACAGTTGCAAGAAAATAAACAGTAACGGATACTAGAGTTGCCGGTAACAGCTAGAAAAGTAATTTTCATTTTCTACCTGGAACAATATTTTACGATTGTGACAAAAAATGAAAATAGTTAAGTACTGAGCGGTAATCGGTACTAAAATTTTTTCTCACGATCGGTGTAATAACAGAAATCATGACGCGCAAGTGCAACAAAACTGCGATGTAGTCACAGGATTGAAAAACCCGACAATTGCGATAAACTGCATCGAATTCACGTAGAAGAAAAAACAATTCGATGGCTGAATGACATTTAAAAAATAAAGGAAAATAAGAAATCGTTGCGTCTTTGCCGATTATATTCTTATCGTCGTTGTTTCAATTTTTCTTTCTTCTTCTTTTTCTTTTATTCGTGTATTAAAGACGTAACGGTTGCGTAAGATAGACGATGAAATAAGTGCGATTGCCTTGTGCAAGCATGCGTGCGTGCATACCGCGTGCAATTATGATAATGGCGTTATTATCATTGTCGTTATTATTATTCGCGTAACATCCGAGTTAAGTATGTATCTATAATAATATCAGGCTTCCTAATAAATCTTTCAGCCGAGTTTTATAACTTTTTTTCCTCCTAATACCGTAACACATATTAAATTAACTATGAAATTTTCAGAATATTTACGTATAATAATCTGTTGTTGCTAATGATAATTAACTATCGATACCCGTGCATGAAATTTTTACGTCAATGAGCTTTCATGTTCATTCTTCATGTCAGAAATGTAAGCCGATAATTATATATATTTTCATTTTTCTTATTCATCTTTTGATCTTATGAAATCTCCATCTTCTAATATTTATTGTCAATTCAGTGTCAAAGATTTTTTATACCTTATAAGATGTCCTGATTTTTTTCAGATTTTAGAAAGTCAGGTTTTTTTTTTTATTCCAGCTTCTAAATCATACGTCAGAAAATTTTTTAAAAAATTGCTCTTGCGTTTCTCGTCGTGTACTTTCATAAAAAAAAAAAAAACAAAAATCACGAAGCCAATCCGATAAATCGACGTAGAATCTTGATCGAGATGTCACGGAATGCCCTACATATAAATGAATTCTCGAAATATAACGCGACACGAGTTGAGCAAAAACAAAAAAATAGAGAAAGAAATATCTCGTTAACGAATATTGCGTTCATCCGACAGAATCTCCGAATTATGTCGTTCCCGAGATTTTAATCAAAAAGCCTTAAAAAGTAGCACCCAACTCGCCTCTCTTCTTTTTCTCTCTCTCTCTCTCTCTCTCACACACTCTACACGTATTTCTCTATTTCTGTCTAGTTTAAGCAACGGTGTAATGCGCAGCACGTTTTACGGTATATTTTTTCACCGAATCACTGCACCGCAGCCATGTTGTAAACGCAAACGAACAAGTTTATTACACGCGTCGTATGTGAGTGGTGGTGCGAAAATGAGAAAAAAAACAAATAAAAATAAAATGAGAGGAAGTGTCGTCGGAGCTAACACGAATGACACAAAGAAAAAAAAAACCCCACAAAAAATCGAACCTCTTTACGGCATTTCGAAATAAATTTTCTCTAAAATACTGAGAGAAATTTTCAGTTCCGGTCACCGCTCGGTCCTTAACTATTTTCATTTTTTACCACAATCGAAAAATATAGTATATATATATATATATTATACATAGGCGTACCTCGTTTTTCGTTTTAATTCCAACAATATTCAAACAGTTTTCTTTACCGATATCTGTTTTACTCAATTTTTCTCAATGAAGTGACGCGTTAAACGCATTATTTTTCCATGCTCAATGTACATCTCACGATAAGTATTATATTTTAATTGATCGTTGAGTCCGCAGAGAAGGTCTTTGTCGCGTAGATTCGTCGCGTTAATTATCGCATGTATACCGTATGTACCTAAAACATATATACACGCTAGTTGCTCATGCATATATTCATTTACACGAGTAGAACTTTGGCTACGTAACGGCAATCCCCGACCATGACTTCATCCTCGAATTTTTTCCCGTCAGATGTGTGTGTATATATATATATATATATACCTAAATACACTACTGTGCAGGCATGCAAAGCTTTAATTAAGTACATAAGCCGTAAACGAAGAGGCGAGTTTCACTACATATTTCAAGTTCAAGTGCCTCAAGTGCAGTGCAGTGCCTGTTTACTTTCAAGTTTATTGCATTTTTTTAAGAACTCCGTAAGAATGCACTGGGACATGTGAAACAATCATAGCTGCGCGATCATATCGCAGTGCGTTGAATTAAATAATAAGGTATGAATAAATGATTAGATTAAAGGTGCGGGGTTGAAATTCGGGGTTTCGAAAAGATCCGAAAGCGTCGAATTCGATTTGAAGAAGACAAAAGAGAAGAAGATAAAAAAAAAAAAAAAAAACATTTGTTAAAACGGTACAAACATAGCGTGCGGTTCTCCTAATTAAACAATTATTATACTTGGCGTTGCAGTTTCACGTAAAGTTGCATTATTATGATAACGAGTTGTATAAATATTGTCTATTTATACACAATTATAATATGTTTTATACAGAACATGGCTGCGACTTAACGTTCGTCGTTACATTTATAACGTAAAAGAAAAAATTTGCAACGCTACAGCGTCGCGCTTCGCTTTGCTTTGCGAAATATTCCAAGAAGAACTCTGCTCGGATATAATATCTGCACGATCTGCGAAATGAAAAATTAGCGATGCCTCGTTGCTGCGAAACGTTGAATTAACTAACTAACTGACGAACGAACGAACGAATGAATGGCGCGTCTATTTTCTCCGTAAGAAATGGACAAAATCGCTTGTTTTAGTTCAAATTCAATAACCACTTGATGCACTGAGAGAAATTTTTAGTTCCGGTTACCGCTCAGTGCTTAAATATTTTCATTGTTTACCAGAATCGAAAAATATAGTTCTAGATAGAAAATTAAAATTAGTTATCTAGTATCCGTTACTATTCTTTCTCATTACGATCACTGTTGCTATATTTTCTTGCAACTGTTGCGAAAATTTAACAACAATATTCGAACAGTTTTTTTTTAACGATACCTGTTTTACTCAATTTTTCTAGTCACTGTAACAAATGAAATTTTTCTCAGCGTGACCATTTTCTTTTATCGCAAAATATGTTACATCAAACCGCATAAAATATGCCTCGTACAACGATTTAAATCCGGTTTTACATGTACTGTTAAAAAAAATTTGTCTCTGAGTGTAATTATTTACCATAAATATATGATCGAAGCTACGAAATGTGATTTATAGATTTCCTAATTTCGAATCGATCGGCCTGTGCTCGTTAAAAGGCTGTAGTTATTTACAACCAAACGATCGCTTCGTCTCATATTACAACTGGTTCGCAAATTAATGTATATACAAACACCAAGGTTGCTATGAAAATAATAAACACGGATGATAAGTGTGTGAAATTTTTCCAATCTTCGCAATTAAGTTCGATCGAGAATAATTACGATAAATTCTTTGAGATTTTAAAGTTTCTCGACGTCATCGCGAAGCTTGATGTTTATCAATTCAATGTTACACATTACTGATTTATATTTCAACGTTATTCGTAGGCAAAAAAAAATCCATATTCTCGAATATTTAGTGAGATTCATCTTCTATTCAGTGAAAACTAAAAAATCATAAATGGAGCATTCCATGAGAAACGTGTGCTTTGTTAATTCGTAATTTGTTTTTTTTGTTTTTTTTTTTTTTTTTCAACATCACAAATGATCAAATTAAGTAAATGGGTTATTCCATTACAGTGCTGACTCTAAACGAATGCTAGTGTTTTGTTTGAAATTTTGTTTTCAAATTATGTCTGATTGAAAAAATGATTTTTCATTTGTTTTTTAATCACTGAAACGAAGATAAATCTCGCTAAACATTCGAGGTTATGGATTTTTTTTTTTTACTACAAACAACTTCGAAATAAGATTCAGTGCAAAATATAGTGAATGAGAATGTTTTTTGAATAATTTGCATCGTGAATTTTAATTTTTTTTTTTTATCTTATTTCTGTTTTCACCCCATATAAGAACCATTCTAATACATATACACGTATTGACACGAATGATGACAATCATTGTAATATACCTGTCAATGGAATGGCAATTTAATGGTAATGTTTTCATCGCGTCACGCATCCGCTGACATTATATATTAGGCGTTACATTTTTATACTCATTGTCAATGATGGCCAACTGCGACACCAACGTCTGTTTAACAAAGTGTAATATACCTATGATCGGTGTGTAACAATCTGTCGCTAATTCCTGGGGCATTGTCAAGAACGAGAGATGATGGTCTGTGATAAAAACCGTCCAACGATACGTCTTGGAATTTTACAAAAGAATCAAAATTAGTTACGATTTGAATTACATCGATCGAAAATTCGTAAAGAATAATACATCGTCACGATCGTGTAATATTTGGTAATAATTGAATTATTATTGAAATAAACTGATACAAGTCAATATTTAATGCTGAGTTATATTTTTAACGATTCATTTTTATAATATTTCTGCTGCAATGACTTAATTTTTTTTTTTCTCTTTTTACTTTTAACTTTTATCTGTACACCCGAGTTCTTGAATTAAAATTTGAGTATCAACGTATAATAATTCGGAACGCGAAGCAAAGAGCTTTGAAAAGAAACGGAAAAGAGTAATCTTGTTCTATTTTGTGACTATCGTTATTGTTTTTTTTTTTATTTTTTGTTTTTTTTATACTCTTTGTCTCCATTAGTTTCGTGCAGCTGAAAAAGCACCCGCGGTTTAAATTGCAAAATTGGCCCATTTGCATAACTTTGACATAATCGCGACACAGTCGGTTGTAATTCGAATTAAACGAACTATATACGGGGTATTCCATGCCAACTCACCGAGCTCGTTTCGTATACCATTATAATTTGAAACCTTAATACATGTATAAATATTAATTTTTTTTTTTTCTTTTTTTGAATATACTCATCGCCTATTATTATTCATCTTTACGGAAATTCCGAGAAGAAGCGCCCAAAAAAAAAAAAAAAAAACGGCACAACTTGCGTTGAAATGATTGAAATAAAATGTTTCAATTCCTCTGAAAGAATATAAAAAAAAACCAGAGTCATGCTCCCGTCCTGGACTTAAAATTATCTTTTCACATCGAGGAATGTCTGTCAATTTTTCGTGAAAAAATGGCATTTTTGAAACAGCTGAAATAACCAATAAAAAGAAAATTCGTGGTTTTTTGGAGGAAGGTCGATCATATAAAAAATGAATCGGAAAAGTATAAATTGATCGAGGTCACGGACCCGGTGAGTTGGCACGGAATGCACCATACACGCGTACGAAAATCTGCCCTAAGGTTTACCGGGTGATAAATGATAAGTGTACAATTAATGCAACGTAAAAAATTCATCGATTTACGGTACCAATGAATTAACAACGTAGAAGTTGGAGCCTGTCTATATCTGGGTCAATTGAATCGAGACACCCTTTACATATAACATATGAACACTGCATAATATGCATCACCTTTCTTTGTACTATATATAAACCGTACAGATGCATCCTGCATCCGGTGAATGCCACGGATTGTGCGCAAGCATACAGTGTATACATATATACATATAAATGTACATACATACGTGTGTGTGTGTGTGTGCGTGTATTTAAATGGTGGCATTGAACCCCGATCCATTGATAATTTCCATTTCATCGAGCATCATAGCCGCATGCGTAATTAAAGTAGACGCACGATGTTAATTGAATACAAACGAGTCAGTTTCGGCGCGGAAAAGGAAATCGATTTGAAAAATGAGAAGAAAGAGAAAATAAAAAAAAAAAAAACAACGAAAAACAAAAGAAAAGTATAGACGGTGAAAAAAGAATTGTATTTTTCGGCCATACAATATCGCACGAAAATATACAGCCTGTATATTTATCACGGCTAGTCTTGTAAATCTGCAATAATTTCAAAATCGTAGCTCTGTATGATTAAAATAATCTTCTAGTAAATAATCTATTTCGTATTACCACGCGAATCAGATATTTATATGTCAAGGTTGGCAATTGGCATTCGTAAAAAAAAAAAAAGAAACAATCTGTTTACGCGACTGTTGTAATCGGTAATTTTTATGACCCGGGCAATGAGAAAAAGAAAAACGCAGGAAATAAAGATCGTAACAGCCAACACAGCGTACCCGTGTAATTATCCATCATTTTCATTATTACACACACGTCTATATGCAGTTATAACACATTATAGATGCGCACAAATAGAATAGAATAGAATAGAATGGAATAGAATGGGATGTGTAATTTTCTCGACTATAAAACGGGGGAGAGGAAAATTACGGACGAGGTTACCGATTGCAGCTCATATATATATATATATATACACAAATGTGTAGACGACAGAAGAGGAGGGAAGACATGAAAGAGCAGCGGAAACGCCGAGCGTAAAATGTAAAAATTACAAAAAGAATATATGGAAAAAAAAGGCACGATGCAGACTCACCGTGACGAAGCAGCGTATCCTGAATCGGTGAACAACAGCGGGATATAAAAACTAGTGGTTAAGAGAGACGCTCGATAAAAATATTTGGTGTTAGAAGTTTGACGCACATTTATCGATAGGTGCAATATTCGAGATGAAAGAAAGATTTTGAAATCGTAGAAACAAGCGAGATTAGAAGAATTTTGTCACACGTCGATTCGTTCCAAAATTTTTTCACTTTTCTTTTTTTTTATTTATAGTTCCTAATTTATAATCTCGAGATCTGTACGAAAATGGAAATAAATGAATATTATATTCTGGAATTGAGACGAGAATGATGTAGATAGAAATAGAAAAAAAATAAGAAAGGAATTCAATTATTGACGTGTTGTTTCATGTTTGAATGACCTGATATTATGATATGTGTATGAATTATACAGGATACGAGATGGAATAAATATAGTCGCCTATTCCATTTTCACATCTTTACGGCGCTAAGTTGCGTTTCGTTGAGTTCGCGTCACTAAAGTCTTAGACTATCTACTGGAGTGTTACACCTCTCTGAATCGAAAATGTTATCTCCACGTATTTGTACGTTTTTTTCCCCCCCTTCTACAGTCGTAAATTCAAACGTTGAAACAAACTTACTTGCTACTTTCATACTCGATTAACGAGAGAATAGAACAATGTGTTTCTTACTCTGGGCTATAATGTTTAAAGAGCATATTAAATCTGTTCAATTAAATCTTTATACGACTAATATATCAGTTTGTCGCAGGTACAGAAAAATAAATAAAGAAGAGAACGAATATCAACAATCAACAATCAAACAATAAACAATCAACCAAAACCATGAAACAATTAAATATCACAGATGGTAACAGCGCTTAATTACTCCGGCAAAAAATTACCGAACATTTTCACCCCGAACAGAAAAAAAAAAATAAAAAATAAAAAAACCTTGGAAAATGAGTATTTTTAAAACACGACTTCGGAGGAAATGTTCTCGTTAAATAATTACTTTCATAATGTTTGAATGACAAAATTTGAACGATTTATTAATTTTCAAATAATTGCTATAATCGCATATGCCAACGATAAAATATCGCAGGTTTGAAAAATTAATTTCATTAGATTAGATTAAATTAAATTAAATCAAAATATACGAAATTGATGATTAAATATGTGACTTTGACGATTCGATGATGATCTGGGTGAAGATATAAAATTCGAAGTATGGTAATAATTGCTGGCAATATTTTGTCAGGATTAATTAAATGCTGTAACCATCAATTATTAGAAGAGAAGAAGACGCCACTGATTGATAACCTAAATGATAATGATGAAAAAAAGACGAATATCATCACTCACGTGTCATCCTGAAGTCTGTTGTCGGTTGCATTGACCTGATTGGAAGTCAGCGGTGCAGTCAACTGCCTGACAAGTTCGTCCCGTTCCTTTTCCTTGAGCTGTATGGTTTCCTGTAGCCTCTGTTTCTGCTTCTGAAACTCTTTGAACAAGTCGCCGTTAAAGCTGGGTTCAAGAATCTCGCCATCGGGTCCAACGAGGGCGGCAACACCGACGGGTAAAGTTGGTTCAGGAATTTTCTGTTGCACCCCGGGTAGTTTATCCGCTAGTGAATCCCTCCGCGAACTTCTGGCAGTCGATGGAGCCGGAGATTCACGACCCGCCATCCGCCTTTCGGGGGTTGAAGCAGCCGAAGGATCGGCTCTGATCCCTGATCAAGAGAGAAGGATAGAAAGATGTCACGGTGTCCGTTAAAAGATCCGCAACAAGTTCAAAGACATTTTCAGGTTATTCAAGGACGTTCGGGAAACATGAAAATACACGAATGCAAAACGAAAAATGAGATTCGAGGCGGGAATCCAGTTTTTAAAAACAGTTGCTCAGTGAACATACACAATACTGTTTACATCGTTTCGCAGGAAACATTGAAAATAGAATATTTCTAGGTCTTTTTAAGAACGAGCAAAGTTCAAGAACAGTTCCAGGACCTCAAGGACTTCAAGGACCACTGGACGCCGTGGTCGTACAAATCGTAGAATGAAATTCACCGCTGCTAGAAGGAGGGAAAAAAGTTTCACCTCACCTTCGGGACTTTTCGATTGTCCCCTGGTCCTTGGAGGAGCTTTTGAAAGCGAAGCGACGTTGTTGGCAGCCTCCTGGATGGATGGTAGCTGTTGAAAGTCGGCGTAGCTCGAGCTTAGAAATACGTCACCCTCGTTCTCGAAGAGCCTGTCAACGCTAGTGTTCATAAGTTTGTTATTCTTAAAGCCTGTCAGATGAAAACTGGCGAAAGATGACCTCGACATTGGATTAATGTCACCAGTCGACATGGCCATCAGAGCAGCCGATGGTATGGGATTATTTTTAAGACCCGGACTCCGCGATCCGAGACCTTCGAGAGCGGGTACAAGACTCCTGGACATCATGTCGGCGGCTGAACGCGGCCTGGTGAACGGCATAGCGCTATGGGGAAAGGTCTTTGGCTTTATGGGGGTTATGAGCATGTGCTCGGTCCAAGACGTCTCGAGCGAGGGTCGTTCGAGACGTTCGACGTCGACGTTGAGGGTGCGTTGAGCGAAGGGAACGGCGAATGTCTCCGGAGGTATGCTCTGGAGCCATGAGAGGAGACTGAGATCGGAATCGCTGAATCCAACAGAGCCATCCAGCAACCTTGAGAAGTTCATCTCGACCTGCTCGCTCTCCTTCGACCCAGTGGCCTTAGCCTGGCAGTAATTGACGCACGACTCGTAAAGTATCCCCTTTATAACGAGTTGTATCATCCTGTCGTTTTTTGCCGATGTTACGACGCCGGTGTTGTCAGAAGACTTCCTGTCACCCGGCAGAAACTTCTCCACCAGCGGATACACCTCGCGAAAACACTGGACCCTAGCGTTGCTCGGGTTCCAATCCTTGTACTGAAGGTGGTCCGTCAACCTTGGAAGCGTCAGGAGCAGACATAGGCTCGAGTACTCGTCCTTGGAGGGCGCGACCTTCTCGAGGTCACTCAGTACCTTGACCACCTCCTCGACCGCGTTGTCGACGCTACCGTTTGCGCCCACGATCACGTTTGCCTCGGACTTTATACAGAGCAGCTCCACGTACTTGTGACGCAGTATCGAATAGGTGAACTTCCGCATGTCGAAATCCGGCAGCGCCTCCAACGGCTGAATGAACTCCAGGACGTCATCCCACTGGCCGTCCAGTATCAGCTGGCGAAGGAACAGAACGTCGTCGCTGTACTGACCGTTTATCACACCGGTTTCGCGCTCCAGCGACAACTGCGATATGTGCAGGTCTCGGCTGTGCAGAAACTCGAGGGTCAGTCTCACGACGTCCTCTTCACGTAGGGTCAGGTGCGCCGCCGGCATTACGTACCGAATGCGCAACCTGGAAATAGAAAAATAAGAAGAGTGTTACGCCCTGGAGTACCAAGAAAATTTTAAGAATCTTAATCAAATCGGTCGTTATTAAACCCATCAGTCGAAATGGGATGCTCAGGGTCGCAAACTGTTTGAACAAATGAAGCTAAACGTGATGTCGCAACAGATCCACTTTGTATTTTTGAAAGACTTCCTCCATGATGGCGATATCGATAACACCTTAGCCTGAAGGATATCGTATTTTAACCTGAAGATCGTAGGCTGCAGTCCTGTCGAAACGTCGTTACAATAAATTACTCTTCTAATAATGACCTGACTTCGACGAAATCGTCCCGTTACTGAAAGGGTTAACCTCCACTTGAATCTATAATTGATCTCAAATGAATCCATATTGTCAGAAAATTTTAACCCTGAAGAAAAAATATCTCTATCGCAAATTTCGTCACGATATTCATTTAAAATTGGAGCAACTGCAATCGCACTTTCGCAATACGTTAATGATCATTCATGCAGGATGTATAATTGTATATATGTATAGTTTAACGTAAAATAAAACGCAAGGTCGTCGATTTAGACGATATAATAATGACGAAAGACTCACACACACGCGTATAAATTACTCCTTATTTCCAAGAAGGTCGACGTACTCAAAGCGATTTTTGAGCCGGCTCGTTCATCGCTGACGTAGCATTTCGTCACTCGCTTATCACCCGAGCCGACAGCCTGACATACATAAATTCATGAATTCCGCTCTAGAAATCTATATAGATCTACGATTCAAAGGATCCTAAATATGGTGCTATGTATGATTGGAGAGAGGAATTTTCATGTGTCGGTGAAAAAATTTATTACGTATTCCAGCAAATGTGGGATAAAAGCGATGTTTAAGGTTTCATAAATACTTGGAAGATTGAAAAAGGTATATCGCGAAGATTTATACGCGCAGATAGATTTGCTGGTCAAAAGGAAGAGCGAGTGATAATGCATTCGGATGTTATTCCTTGGGAAGTATATTCTCTCTTTTCTCTCCTCGCGCAAATCCGCCACTCTATATTCTTCACGGATCCGTTTTATGTCAACTTGACGAGTTCCAAAATGTAGAAAAGACTGTCGTAACCCCGAATAAAACTTCCTACAGTGTGGAGGAATTTAGTACGCTGTTCGCCAACTATCTCGGTCTGTGAACAAAAAGGGAAAACCAAATCCTGCTGTCACAGACATAATAATCCAAGAAGTCTTGTCTGAATTTCGTTGTTTTCCCTGAAGAATAAGAATGTTGGTTTTCCTTCTTTAATATTGCCAATTTTGGCGCATAGAATATCGCTGAATTATACTTGCATCGTACCCAGTTATTATCGAGGCAACACGGTGGTGGGAAGAATCGTCATCATTTTCACTATTTACTCTATTGCACAACGTTGAAAAATTTGCTGCGTTCCTAAGTCAGCAGAATTCAACATATATAGGTAAGCCATGGCGGCTCTCGCCTAACTTGTTTCACTTTCAATCGCGGATTAGCGGAGTGCGGATGAAAATAATATGGAAACATTAGCATGGAGCTTTGTAAGTAGGAATTTAAAACCAAATTCAATTTAATACCATCGCGTCATCATTCAACTTCAACTCAAGTTTATCGTTCGTGTAATAAAATTTGTCGAAGATTATTATATCAATAAAAATCAAAAAACATTTGTTACCGTGACCACTCGACGAGCGATACAATTATAACGAAACGTATTCATCACAACTGTTCAATCAACAGAGTGTAAAAGACATCCGTTCGCAAAAATATAAAAACTATCAACTTGTTTCAGACTTTGATCACAGTAGCTCTGCTACTGGATCCAACATTCGCGGATGTCCTGGTACAACCGGGTTACGCTCAGCAGTCGGTAGCATCTTCGAAAAGCCAAGCGACCAACGGGGAGCAGAAGAACCAACAGATGACCGGCCAGTCTCAGTCCCAGCAGAACTACGCTGGAGCGCAACAGAATCTGTTGTTGCAACTGCTCCAGCACCAGCACATGCTTCAGCAACAGCACCTGAACAACATACATCAGTACGAACAGAAGCAGCTGGTCCAGATGCAACGACAACAGCTCCAGCACCCAATAGTCCAACGGCAAAAGGCCACGAACAACGATCAGATAGTGGGCATGATGCCCTTCGGCCTATCGCCTATCCCCGGTCTTATTTCGGGATTAGGAGACATCGCGACGGGGAGACTTTTCTCCATGGGACCTATGGGACTGAACAGCTTCACGATGGGAGGACTGAGGCCTCCTCTGCTGATGAGCCCGCAACAAACACAGCAAATGGTGAGTTGGATTGGTAAGGGTAGTCATTCGGAACGGATGAATATAAGATTTGGATATTCGAGGTGTACTGATTCCATTTAAATTTCCACCAGGTAGGGAGCACGCAATTTCAAAAATCATCCAACGGACTGCAAGACCAGACACGGACCAAACGTGAAGTCAGGGATGGCGCAGGTGAATCGGGATCAAAAAGATACCGGCAGCCAAAGAATTCTCGGCAGCAGCTGGATGGCGTGGCCGCGAACTCGCCCGTAAAACTAAAGCCCGATACGACCGTCGTACCGCCTCAACAGAACCCTCAATCGCCCAGCAAGTCAAATGGTGAGTAGAAACGTCGATCGTACGAGCAGGTGAACGTGCATCACGACTGTGATAACGATAACATTCCATCTTTGTCAGATGATCACGTCGTCGGTGATAGCCGGAAAATCAATGACGACACTGTCGGGGGACCTTTGGACGATCTCATAGAAACTCTGAGAAGCAGCGGCCTGGCGAATCCTCTGATGGAGCTACTGAACGGAGGTGGATATATTCCGCAGTCGAATTTCCTCGGCAAATCATCATCCGGTGTACCCCAGTTCGAGGAACACGTCGTAGGCCAATCCCATCAACAGCAGCAACAGAGTGACCAGAATCCGCTGATGTCCATGCTTGGACGTCATCAGAATCCGCCTTATACATCCTACGGTTATCGCCACCCTCATCATGTGCCACCTCCTTACGGAATCCGTCCGACGAAGTATTACCCGTACAGAAACACGGCTTTGGGTTCTCCCTCGTCGCCGGTAAGTCTGACCTCGATACGACGGCAAAAGTAATTTCCAACCCCCTTCTATTACCGATAATCGGATTGTCATTTCAGATGAACGAGGGCGGTTCGACGCAGTTCCAAGGTGATCAAGGTCAAGGGTTCTGGACAGGTTCTTCACGTCAGATCCAGCCAGTAACCGGAACCGGCAACATTCCTCAAGCCGGGGCTCCCGAGTCTCCAAAGTCGATCTCCAAAGCGCCGAACCCAGCGGCGAAGTTCGTAAGTGATCCGGTGATAAGGTACTCGGTGTCGCATAAAAAGAACGAGGATCCAGTCGTCGTGTCTCCGAATCCAAACACGTCGAAGGCGACGCAGCCGGCTGAAACATCGAAGCCAATCGCCAGCGAATCACCGATGAATCCAACGCCGATCCAGAGCCAGACGTTGCTACCCGTGCACGGTGCAACCGGAAAGCCGCCAGTCATTGGAGCGCAATATCCGTTCAACATGGTCCCCCATAACATGGTCCAAATGATGGCACCGTACAATTCGATGATGCGAAGCATGTCGCCGTTGGTCGGAGCGGCGAATCCCACCGACCAGCTTTCCGGACTTTTGTACACCTTGGCCAACCAGCTGAGCGCGTTTGGTCGTGGCGGGGATCAGTACGGGATGAACGACAGGTTCCAAAATTACCGGGAGGCTAATTTCGGCCTAGGTGACTTGTTGGACAGAGGCTACGGAAGCTATCCTGGTCAAGGAAGCTACGGGACCATCTCCGGCATTGGATACAACGAGAGTCCTTACAGTACCACCAGTGGCTACGGTGACCCGTCTTTCCCGTATAATCAACAACCATTCATTTTCTGATCCGCTGGAGCGATTCACTGAGTATTAGTTCAGCTTGATATCAGGTCGTTTAAATTACTCATCATATATTATACAATGTGTAGTAACAGTGTTTTTAGAGTAGATTTTATTTATCGAATCACGTTTAATCCGTGTGTTTAACTTATCGGAGATTCCGTCCACATTTATATACCTAATCGTATAGCGTTTAGAATTTAATTTATCGCCGAAATTTTATAAGGCGTCTCATAACTTCCATCATATTTTTTATTACTATATATTATTTATGCTATTGTGTCGTCATCGTCTTTTTCTTTTTCTTTATCCGTGTGAATATTATATATATATACGTATACGTATAACATATACTTTATTTGTAACTGTATTGTCCTCTTTCAATAAATGGATTTTATTGTAGAAAAGTAACACGTGAAGGAATGTCTTTCCCGTAAAATTCCTTCCATTATACGTACAACAATATTAACAAGAACTTGAATCGTCATCGACTCCTTTTGTCCGACATTCCAAACGTCTCTTTTAGTTTATTGAACTGAAAAAAGTGCCCCGGATTCATCGGTAAATGAACGTCGGTCCGTCCGGAAAAAGTACAAATCTAATCTTTCTCAATTTATCGCAAGCCCGAACCGACCTAACGTTAATCAAACGAATGAAGCAATTTATCGGAAAAGCTTCCCGCATCCTTCGCAAGAATTTGGAGTAAGTAAACGATGAAATCCGTTCGAGCTACCTGCAGGAGCAAATAATCCAGATCAAAATTCAATTTTCATACGCCTTCAAACTCCCCTAACGAATGTCAAACTATGGCTTTCGCACCGAGTGGGCGAAGATTTTAAATGAAGTAACGCTGCTAATGATGAATGCATCTATAGAAAAATGGGAACAACAGCTGCAGGCAAGTATATGCAGTTCATTAATTATTCGATGATTAGCCTGGTCAACACGAATTTTGAGTCTTGGTTCTAGATGTCAAATTTTCATTGCTCCTACGTAACTAATAAGTGAAAAATTAGTTTTATTAGATAAATTTTCATCTTGTAGAGACCAGAACGATATTTCGGATTTTAAAAAAAATTACCCATTTTTTCAAAAATTTGTTATACATTCGTCAAACCTCAAACGTAATCGCCCATCATGCTCTCATAATGTTGCCCCTGATAACGTTAATAACAATAAAGTTCATCACAACTTGGTGAAAACATTTTCCTTTTTCCTCCTCATAGGCACCCATATTACCTATCAACCAAAAACTTCAAGACTTATTTATCAACGTAAAAAAGACAAAAACAAACTTTATAACTAATAAACAAAGGTTTTGGTTATTATTCTGGTTAGACTCTCTGAGGAAAATAAGTCACAATTCAGAATCAATAAAAGAAAAAACCAATTGAAAAATGCCGATGAGGCAAAAAGTAGAAAATCACCTAATATAGGTGGAAGGTAACTGATAGATTTTCTGTTTTGAATGTAAGTTACTAGATGGCGCCACCATTCGCCACGGAGACTGTGATCAGCGAGTCGGCAAAGCCGATCCATTCTTTATCTCCTTGATTTTATTTACTGCGACAGGTTGCACACCGACGTAACAAGGATTGCCTGATTCAAGGAAAAACGTCACTGACCATCGATTATTTTAAAGAGCCGGTTTCGAACGTCAGTCACGACCTTCTAATTATTATAATGATGAGAGAAAAAAGCCGCTTCCGGTTAGAAATTTCTAACGTATACGGTAAAATGGATTCAATGGTGATGATGATGTTGATGTTGATGATGATGATGATCATAATAATAATAATGACAACAAGACAGATGACGATCGATTGAAACGGGAAAATCAAGTTCGAATCGTCCGTATGAACGGGTATGGAATAAATATTGAATTTTTCTCTTCGCTTCGTTCAACGCGAGTCGTAAGCCAGATTCGACTGCGGTTAACGATGTGGAAACACACCGCCATACTTGACAAATTTCCCCCTCGTCACTCGGTTAGAATTTTTCTTTTCGCTACCGATTCAGGCATAAAGTTGCACACGCTTCAGGTTGGACATCTGCAGGGGAGAAAATTGTTGCCCTACCAATTCGTCGAATCGTTAAGCAACTTGCTACAGGGGATAAAATGAATAACTTCTCAGTAATTATTTGCCTGTAAGAGGCGTAGAATATCAGAATTTGATATTGAGGGAAGAGTTTTAGACGGAAAAAAGGTTAAGAAGCAAGCCGACGATTTTGATCAGAGATAAAAATGAACTCAGAGTTCACATGTGGAAGAATTCCGAATTCAATACACGCTTGCAGAATTGCAGGATTGGATTGCAGCCCGAGATCCAATATAGTCGGCATCGCGGTTCGATCGAGGTGATTGGCCTCCATGTAAAGTGATAAATCACCGTTCAAGGCCATTTCGATCGGGCGAACCTCTCCGAATAGGGTTTAGTTTCCTGATTTTGCTATTTGCGCCGCGTATATACCGTTAACCTGGTTCCAAAAAGCGCGGGCATTCGATCCGTGCGACAAACCATCTGACACCTTTCACCTCTCGATCTCCCGGCATTTCAAGATCACGGTTATAGTCCGTCGGAAGAGGTCTGATTCTGAATTAAACATATTCGAGATATAGCTGCATTTTTATGTATTATTTCCACCCTCAGGATTGCAAATCTGAAGGAAATTTCTGAGTTGCGTAGCCGGCGTTTCGAGAAATAAGCAAAATTTGACGTTTTCTTGCTTTTTCCTAAAAAACTGATATCGGTAGATGAAAAATGACTGGACCATCGTGTAGAGCGGAAAATGCTACATCGAATTATACCCTCATAAGTCGGCAACGGAGTCGGATTAACAAATTAATAAAAAAGAAATTCTACTTATCGACGGCGTCTAGGGAATTTTCGTGAAATAATTTCTCTTTCCGTAATTTGTTAATCCAACGCCGTTTCCGACATGTGAGGACACAACTCGATGTAGAATTTTCCGCTCTACACGATGGTCAAGTCATTTTTCATCTACCGATATCAGTTTTCTAGGAAAACGCAAAAAACGTCATATTTTGCCGTTTTCTCGAAACGCCGGATACGCGGATCAAAAATAATTTCAGATTTGATAACCTGAGGGTCGAAAAACCCTATAAACAAAAATGCAGCCGTATCACGAATATTTTTAATTCAGACCTATTTTTATTGGACTACAACCGAACACTTTTCACTAATCCTAGTCGCAAGACCAAATCAGCGTTGAAAGAAACAAACGTGTGAAGAGAAAAAAAAAAAAAAAAAAAAATCACAAGAGTAGACATGAAAGAGAAGAATAAGATGACCGAAGGAAAAAGACACTCGAGTTGTTACTCGTAGTACGTACTCTAGCGGTCAGATGTCAAGACAAGGTCGTACTAACTGGTTTTCAATTGCCGCGTTTAGCATCGTGATTTGACATACGGTGACTGAATTTTAAGCACGCGAATTACTAGAGAGGATGGTTATAGAATTTTTTATACGGGCGCAGAGACACCAGAGGTATAAAAACATTCAAAACTCTTGTCACGATTCGACAACTTTTAAATCTTTCGTTAAAAATGTTGAAATTAACGTTTGCTCATCGACCCATTTATACCTACAATACATAATTAATGACGATTACGGGAGTTTTTCATTATACATATTTTACACCTGGTACCGTGTAGGTTTTAATCATCACCAGCAGCAATTCTACCAACATCGACGAGCTAAGGAAGCCAGATTTCAACTATCGGAATGAGATTATGCGTCTGACGTAGTTATACTATAAAAGCGGTGGATCAAGTTTCGTCAAGTTACACTATGCTCAAAAAAAAAAGAAACAAAAAAAAAAAAAAAGGAAACCGAAGTTGGAATGTTTTCCAGAAGAAAAGGTTGAGACGATTTTTTCCAATTTTTGAAATGAAGCATATTAAAATCGAAAATTTTCACCTCACACTATGTAATCTAAAGTGATAATACGCAACGTTTACAATTTACAATTAGATAAAATTTTTGCGTTGGAATTCCAGAGGAAGTTTAAGCGACAAATTCACGGGTATTTTATAAACTTGAAAAGCGGAATGATCCGACAGCCTGATTCTTGTTTTCTGTACAGTAAGAAAAAGTCTGAAAACCCTTCGGACGTTTTTATTTTTTCCTTCTCGCGACGACGAAGAGCAAAGGAGCCATTAACTCCGGTAATGAAAGCATTCACGAACCGTCTTAAGAATCGCGAGATACATTCACGAGGTATATATACGTAAGTTTGTTCAAGGATGATGAATCTTAGGGAAAAAAAGCTCCCTCGCCGCTTTAATTTTCCTTTTTTTGATTTTCCGCGCAGCTGCATTTATCGAGATAAAAATCTCTCGGTGCATGACTTGAGTTAAAAGCAGAAGCGGTAAGAAAAATTCATCCGACGGAATTCGCTTTTAATCCGTGAAACGCATTAAGGCGTGACGACTCGTGTTTCATCACTGTTTCTCATTTATTTCTTTACTCATTTATTTACTCATTTATATTTCCGCTCGTCGTTTTCATTTCCTCCCGAAAAAAAAAAAAAAAAAAAAAAAAAAACCGTCTATCATACTACGAGGGCAGATTACCTCGGACAGAAAATGTCAGAGAAGCGAAAAAAAAAAAAAAAAACAGGCGGAATGTTTCGCTTTTCATGTCGTCGTCTTCGTCGGCAGTTTTCTTCCTTCGACTGAGATTTTTGCCAAGCAGGCATTTCCGTTTCCGTTTCCTTTTTTTCTTTTTTTTGCTTCTTGTTCTCTCAACGGTTTTCCGAATCGCCTCACAGGAAAAGATAAACGAAATTCGCGTGTGAGATGAATAGAAAGAAAATATTTCTTCGTTATCGTCGAAATATACGTGGGCGGAATGGTTCGGAGTTATATTTACCGAGACGGTAGATCCGTCAACGAAACCAGCGTAGTCTTCCTCTTTCTTTCCAACGAGGACGAGGGAAAACCCACTTTCGAAAATTGCCTTTCTCCGCGAAAAAAAAAAATCGCTTCCGCAAATACGGGAACCGTGCCTATAGATATACATGGTTCACACCCTGCAGTTTCAAAACGATCTACAGACATATGCAAGAATCATGCTGCAAGTGAAAAGAGAAGATGAAAATACACGAAAAGAATTGCGGCGTGGACCGAGCAACGTGATTTCCCCCTGCATCCAACAACACGATCCCAATTTCAATTCCAATTTCAATTTCAATTTCAACTCCAATATACACCGAGGTTTCAATTTCGATTTTCAACAAGCGGATATATGCGCGGCGTATGTTTTGCTAAGGCTGACTGTGTTATTCGTCAATCCCATCGCGCATGACGAATCTAACGATAACGAATCAAATTTCAAAAGCAATTATTTCATAACAATATTATACACGGTTTCAAACGCAAATTACACTGGTCGGTAAAAAAAAAAAATCTTTTTCCAACGTTATTTTTGCTTACAAATTATAATTAAACACTGATCATAGCAACAATATTTGTGTTAAAAAAACAAAACTTATGATGTTGGAAAGTTTAACCATTAAAATAGTCAGAAAATCCATCGACTAGTATAATTCTAGTTATTTTGTAGGTTCTTTCTACAAATTCGAACTATTTTTAGTATGTCCTAGTATTTAAATAGAAAGTGGTGTAAATTCAAAAATAATATATAACTAATTCTGAATTTTTAACGATAATAAACAAAAAAAAAAATCACGTCACATCAGCAAAAAATGGAAAGCAGATATAAATTTGGCACACTAAAACCTTCGTATCTATATTTTATTATTTTTTATTTTTTTCATGGAAGAGGATTTCGTCGCAGACCTGTGTTACACAAATGGAAAACAGATCTTATTTTTCAAGGCACGTGTGAATGAATTTAACGGTACAAATAACAAAAAAAAAAAAAAAAAAAAAGAAAGAAACCTACAGGTAACCACGTGTCGACTGATCTCTTATCTGCGGAAAAGGATTTGCATAAGGAGAAAATTAACGGTAGCTTTTGGACTGAGAAAAATATTTCATTTACTGTTAAAAAACGTATATTTGAATATGGTGAAATAAACGTGGCGTTATTGTTATCAAATTTTAAATGAGTCAAATACGAGTCGTTAACTGTTGATAAATTTCTATCGATCGAACAAAATATACGTTTTTTAACAGTAAATAAACAATTTTCTCATTGTCAGTGTGCATGTGTTAATTTCTCTTTCGCGCGAGCGAAATGAAACCTATACAAGTGTAACAATTACAATTTGAAAGAACTGACTGAAGGCAAATTTAAAATCTGCGGATGTGCGAAGGTGTACGAATTTTTATCGATTTAAAGCTGTTTTGACCACGCCTTCGTCATCGCGAAGAAGAATTACAAGATAAAGAATTGATTTAATAATCGAGGTCTTCTATTTGCTGTGACAGATGGAATTCTGGGCCTGCTCAACGGGCCACCCAAATCTATAAAAAGACAAGCCGACAGAAAGAGGCGATCGAGATGCTGTGCAAAGTAAAAATTCAATCATCGTTTGTTCAAGATTACAATAAAACAAGCGATAAAAGCTTACAGTACTAATGAAATACAATCCAGAAGTTCCGACGTACGAGCTAAAAGGATGAGAGACCGCATTAATTTCAATCAGTTTGATTCGCATCAAACTGACTCGACCACGGACGATTTACTCGACAAACCGACGCGATGTCATAAAAGTTGGCAAACGGTTTAATCAAGCTCCACATTGCTGAAACCATGTGACGCAAAATACTGCGCAAAACAGCTTCGCCTACGCGCAAATATACCTTACACATACGTATGTACACATGTTAAGTTGAGACGTGAGTATAGTACCAATATTATATACAGGAAATTCCTACAACCTAACTATACCGTCATGTTTATAGATCGGATCGCATCCGCGTGTTATTCGACTTAAAATCTCTTGTTCTAGTCCGGAGTAATTTGGCAAGTACGGTAAACCAGAGGATAAAAGTAAGCGAAGCTGAAGCTAACAGCCAAACGTTTTAAACTTTTTGGGAACGAAATAACGTGGGTCAGTTTTATCCTTATACTTCCATAAAAGTATCAGGGGTTCAGGGTGTGTCAAAAAATTTTAATTTCGGACTTCGCTACCTTTTTCGAACGAACGTTGGAACGTTTGACCGCCAAGTTTGGCTGCTGTCTTCAGCCTCGTCAAAATTAAACCCCAAAGCTTGTCAAACCGTTCCAATGCTTGCCCAACAAGTTTCCTTCTTTATGATGATAAAATTAGTAACGTTATGAAACAATGGCTAATTCGCACCTTTACACTGAGAAAATTTTCATTTCTTACAGTAACTAGAAAAATTTGGCAAACCGCGATAAACGAGACGTACTCTTATTTTGAAAAGCCAACTTCTTTTAAAAGTAATCCTAAAATCGTTCGATAACAATTTTTTCTTACGTTACTAACTTCAGCCTGATACCTGTATACATAAAATCTAAACACCTTCGAACAGTTAGCCAATCCAAACCCAATAACGCTCATTCGGCTCAGTCAGCCTATTCGATAGTGAATTACCACAGTGTGGGAAGTGCAGAGGCGATAGTTTTCAGCCTCCTTCCTCGCACCTTCCCACGCCAACTAATAATTATTGTCTAAAACTTGGAGGACAAAGCGTAAGATCTCGACTGACAATAAAAATAGTTGTTCTTCAATAATCTCGTCGACCGTGTACCGTTGACGCGAAAATTGTACCGTGAATCATATCGTAACCGCATCGAGGAACAAGCCAGTCGTAACGAAATGGAATAGTTTTATTTTTTTTTTATTTTTATCGCGAATGTCCTGCCTCAACGCAGACTGTTTGAACTGAGGATCCGGTATTTGAGTTATCGTTTGTCACAACGCCGCCGCATATCGAAGCAGCCAGATGACGAGTTATTGACAGAGTCAACAAGCCGGGAAACCCTAAGCCCGATGTCTTATCTTTCAATCCCATAACGTTTCACAGCTGCTAAAGTTCGACGATCTTGTAATAAACGACGATCACATTCACGAAGCTATAAATTTTCACCGCTCCGACGATTATTCATTTATTTATTTATTTTTTTTTTATTTTTCTTCACCTTTCATCACCTCTAGCGATATAGGAAGAGTATCGTTTCCGTTCACGAATAACTGTTTTCGATTTTAACGAATTTTTACGTTTTCGAACGTCTGTCGGAATTCGAAAAACGGGTTTTTTTACAAAATTTTTTTATTTCGCTGCCAATTCCTATCAGTTTCTTGGAAGTTTGAATTCCATTCTGCAGATCGACGTATAATAACTGAATAACTATTCAACGCTGACTGAACATTGTTGAAAAACTGATCGACTTGTCTGAAAAAAGTGTCGTTGCCTGTAACTATATAATAATAACACAAATTGCTCGCAATTAAGTTTCAATCAGCGAGCTATAGATTTTGGTAAAGGTGAACATGTTAAAAAAATAATAATAATATAATAATAATATAGAGTAAATTTACTTCTTCTTTTTAGCAGCCGTTGCAGATGTCCGTCTAATGTTATAACGGGGAGAAGAAGAGTCCATGTAATGAAACGGTGACGTAAACTGTTCGTTTGTATCACGGATTTTTGTATAATATGATAAATGAACAAGGTGTGAACAAGTATTCCTTTCACCTTTCAGAATAATGGAAACGATTCTGGTTACCGGTGAGATGCGTGTGACCGTGAATAGAAACTCGTCAAGATGGTATCAAAGATAACGCGATAATCGAGGGGGGCATTTGCAGAAATTTCAGGAAATTACTGGGTATTTGAATCAATTTTTTTCCGATGCAGGAAAAGTTTTAAAAAAATATTAGATGTCTTAGGTGTGCATTTGTTATGTCGTTTTCAAAGTAAATTAGCCTTCATTAGATCCTCATTTAAATTTATCAGGGTGATGCACACTGTGCAGTTTTAATAGAGCGTAAAAAGGCGAAAATTCATTGCGCGCAAGGTTTCTCGCTTAATATTTGTAGCATAGAATGCGAACTTTCCTGGCATAATCTACTCGCGAATGCCAAAAAAATAGTCGTAGGATTTTTTCAATATCTTCATTTTGAAAGAAAATATATCATTTTTTAGAATAATGACAAAAAACGAACCGTTCTTCAACATCGAATTTAGGGCATCTCACTTCCAGCTGACAATTTTGGCAAAATCCTATGACAATGCGTGAGAAATACTTTGAATAAAAACCAACTTGTAAAAGTTTCGGGTGAATCGTTCGGAAACCGTAGGAGAAACCTTGCGCGCAAGTTTGAAACACCAAAAGTGAAGAAAACCGCATTCAAAGTTTAAATTCTCAAAGAGTCGCAGTACGCAGACTCATGAAAATAAACGGTCTTCGACCACGAAAAATTGTTTTAGATCCAAAAGCGATACGATCCCATTAAGAGGTGGCACGAGTGTTTGTAAAAAAAAAAAAAAAAAAAAAAGGCAAATCTCC